>NC_091821.1:37577272-38264772 GCF_038994185.2 Dermacentor albipictus
GGCGTCCCCTTTCTTATGGATTAGGATTATGTTTGCGTTCTTCCAAGATTCTGGTACGCTCGAGGTCATGAGGCATTGCGTATACAGGGTGGCCAGTTTCTCTAGAACAATCTGCCCACCATCCTTCAACAAATCTGCTGTTACCTGATCCTCCCCAGCTGCCTTCCCCCTTTGCATATCTCCCAAGGCTTTCCTTACTTCTTCCCGCGTTACCTTTGGGATTTCGAATTCCTCTAGACTATTTTCCCTTCCATTATCGTCGTGGGTAAGGCTGAGGAAAGATAAAGTAAAATTTCTCGCCGTCAGAGTCTAGGGAGGCTGCCAGTTTTACAAAAAACCTGCAGTACCCTTCAAATTTTCTTTTAATTTGCCGCTGACCATTATTCTAGCTACGGCGACTATGAAAGCTCACCCGCAGCAGGGAAGCTGAGGATGTAGACGCTATCGCTCAGTCCTTGTTTCTCAAAGTCTGGTGAACTATTCCTGTCTCAATTTGGTGATATTCAGGCAGAAGCAGGTTTAACTTTACTACACAAAAGAAAGAAAGAGAAAGAAAGAAGGAGCATAAGGAAATAGCTCTAACGATCTTTCGATTATGGTGTACAAGGAAATGCACAAGAACCACTCTCAGTAATATTTCAGTTCAAGAGAAATCAGCATTCCAGAAGCTCCAGCTGCAACAAAATTGTTTGAATAAGAGCAGCTAGATGATGCCAGTTGATTAAGGAAAGAAAAAAAGTCACAGGCAGGGTTCTTCAACTACACAAAGAGTGAAAGAGCAAAAGCGCCAGCTGAAAAAAAAGGAAAGAAAAAGAGAAAGGGTACTTTTTGAATTTTTCAGTGCAAAAAAGTGAATATTTTGATGATATATGTTCGACCAAGTTGCTCCGGCCACAAGGAATTTAGCGGAAGAAGGGAACACAGTAAAGCTGGAATAAATAGTTGCACACTGCGTAGCAATGAACTTCCTAAAACGTTTTTGTTTTTTTGCGGCTGTCATGTCCTCATTATTTCGGATCGCAATATAAGACTGTCAATGCAATTACGTAAGAAGCAGGAAAAAAAAAAGAACCAACGCACCATAACCTTGTATAATGAGTTCCATCCACAGCCTTCATTGCTGTCGCATTATTTTTTTGTCACTTTACCTTCAGCATCAACATGACTCCAACGTCATTAAGCAAGCGTGGCGTTTGAAGCCATAACCTGCGTCGTAGCCGCAGTTAGTAAAACCATACAATGGCCCGTGCATAAGAAACCTAAGCTTTGTGACGCTCTTTTCATTCCTGCCATCCTGACTGCCCTCACATTCCATGCTTTAATTACAACATCTGCTTCCGTGTGTCAACAATTAAACACTTTGCCGCGAATACATTCTGGGGCATCTGTGAAATTATGGAGTTCGTTGTTACAGTATATAGGGGACAGGGCTGCCGCTCGCCGTCGGCAACCCTTCAATCTTGTGTTGACTATGTTCACTTTTCATGTGGCTGTTAACAGCGTTAGCTATTAATATAGGCCACGCATGCTTTGCTGCATCCATCCACTCTTCGCCCTGCCTTCGGCGTGTACAAGAAAGCTTTTCAGAGAATCCGCGCAGGCAAGCGACTGGAGGGAGCGGCTTGAGACTTGGCAGATAGGGAGTAGTCCGCGTGTAACACTGGTAGGTTCTTTACACTCTGTGTGGCAATATGCCGAAGCTAGTAGTTAACAACGCTGCGAGGAACCTTGGAAGCGAAGGCGGGCGCACTCGTAAAAACATAACTTGCGGTCACTTTGCGCTGCAGGCGTTACCTATGTTGACGTTCGTAAACGCATGCATTTGCAAAGGATCCTCGCTAGCATACGAGCAGAGGCATCGCGGTGAAGGTTTGTAGATATCGAGTCACCCCAGTGAAGATACTGTTGAAACTCCTGGTGACATCCTAGAGCTCGTAATTAACAAATGTGCGAGGAGCGTCGGATAGCATTTGAAGATACTTCCGCACCTTTTGGGGGTTTGCTCTCAGCTGATGTTCTTCCTTATTATTATTTTCTCTATCGCTTATATTTATTTCATTTCTTCGCTCTTTCCTCCGTACATAGCCATTTCAATAATCCATTCCTTTCTCAGGTTCTTGTCGAATTTTTCGGCAATATTGTCTTGCTTCGTTTCTTCAAGCCAATATTTTTGTGTACCATAGCTTTTGCCAAATCGCCTCTGATATATACTTATTACGCCCCCAAATTATTGAAGCGTCTTATCTTGTCACTCCAAGCATCAATGCCATCGCAAACATCTCGCTGAAAAATCCTCATTTCAGCCAGTTGCATCCTTTGAACATCAGACTTATCAATTGGATTCAGTTCGTTTCCACACAACATCGCCCTTTGACGATACGCAAAACCTGCAAATGCACCTCTTCCCACAACTAGTCTGACGCAACCAAGATTGCGGACCTCGGGCTAGAATCGTATATAGGGCGTCAACATGCAAACTGCTGACGTCCTCCCTGCCGTTCTTTGTTCCCCCGCACCGTCAAACTTTACAGACTCGTGCTACAGCGTTATAGGGATACTAGTGGGAACGTAGTCATCTTTGTTAATCTAATTTAGATGCGCGGGAAAGCTTGTGTACAGGATGGTGCGTATCGTTCTTGCCGCACAGAACTGTTGAAACACTCCTCCAATGTTTCTGCACTGCGGGAGTTACGCCTTGCGTCTACGCTGTCTTCGTAGTCTTGCGTACTTATAGTCCGCGCCTATCTTGTTTTGGTTTCGCTCGCAGCAGATGAAGCTTCAGACTCCCGTCTCGTCTTTCTTGATTCCCCCGTTACGCTGGTGGCCGGTGGCTAACTTAACAAAAGTAGCGCCGTTGCGTGCGAAGTCTGCGATCCTTTTGTGGGCACGACGCACGCTTGAATGCATAAACGCGCGCACACAAAAAACCGGGGACAAAATGCGCGCACTCATTTGGTCGGGTTATCGTCCGCGGCGCCGCGACACATGTATCCGTCGCCGGCACGTGTCAGTCCGGTTTTTCGTTCAACCCTACGCGCCTGATGAGGGAAGACAAAACAAACGTACAAAGTGACCGGGAACGCCAGGAGTGTAACGAACGAAAAAGTGGTCGCTGTATGCCTCCTTCCTAACTCCTTTTATTGTTTCACCCTGTCATGTGCAGAAGGCACGAAAAGAGAGAGAGAAATGGGGGGAGATTGCAGCGGCCGCGATGTCACTGTGCAACTGTCATTCCTTTCGTGTCTGGTGCGGAAGACCGCCAGCGTACGTGGCTTTGTGCGAGCGCGCGCTGCGTCCCTTGACTGCCCGATGTAGTAGTAATAAAAATAAGGAGAAAAAGGGAGAGGAGAAAAAGTTTCGGCTGTGCAATACGCCTCGCTCGAGCGTGTTAAATAAGAGCGATCTACCAGACGCGGAACGCTGCACGGCATCCTCGCCGAACGGTGACTCATACTGTTAACTCAACGGCCATTTAGTGTGCTACAGGCTCCGCCGCGCTTGCAGCCCGCGCGGAAATTCACCCCACTCGGCATGCCCAGGGCTTACGTACCGGTAGATTCACGCCAGCCATAACCGGACCGCCGTAAGCTCACGAGGCCGGCGAAATTTAGGGAAACGCGCATTCGATGTCATGATGGTACTTGGTCAAGATTGCGTTGCACTATGTCACGTCTGCGGAGGTGTGACGAACATTACCTTTGCAAGTAGCGGCTCTTTTTTTTAGTCCTTGTCTGCAGTTTTGGAGGCACCTTTAAACTAATCCTGCGTAGGTGCACAACTGACGTCAAAACGCCATGCTCCCACAATTCGTGAAAATCGTGCAACAGGAAATTCGTACCCTCTAGGCTTACACAGTGTCAATTTGGACCACAAATCCCGCACCCTTTTGTCATCCTTTAACTATCATGAATATCTTATTCTTATCTTATATCACGAATCACGAATATCTTATCTTATAACTATCAACTGTGGGCTTTTGATTAAAGGATGTGCGCTACATCTTAGCTCGCTGACGTAAATTTATGACGCATGCGCATAACAGCAAGAGGTTTAACGCACGGGGATTATCAGAAAAGGGTCTTTCAGCAGTAGCAAGATCAGTTGCATGTTGCACATAATTCGAAAAAAAAATAAAGATATACTCAACTACTAATCAGTCACAAAGCGGTAAGAGAAGTCATCAGACGTATATGCAAGATACTGCAGCAAATATTTTTCTCTATTGTGACTGTCGCGCCCTCGGAACACCCAGACAGTTGCAGAACACGCAAATGCACGCAATGCGAATACACACAAAATTGCGGCGCGACTGGCCGCTCGAGGCACCTTGCGTGTATTCGCGGGCATCTTTCACACTCGGAAAAACACTTTCATGTAGCCCGAGTTGAGTAACAGAAAGCTGTATCGGGAGTTTCCCATGTTGCTCTACAATTTTCTCATTGACACTTTTCATCTAACTGTAATGTTTGAGAAGTTAATTAGTTAAGACAAATTATCTATTTAGGCGGAATGCAACAAACAAGCTGAGTATCTCCAAGCGACGGCAAACAATATTATCTTGGTTCTGTCCAGTGCGTGGAATTTGCATATTTTTAAAGCTTGGGCCAAATTAAGTGAAAGAACCTGCACGCACATCCTAATGATTTCGGAGAAGCGATGCACTCCCTTTCTCAAACCGTTGCTCGCTCGCATTTAAAACTCGTCTGCAGGACGATAGGCTTGTTGGTTGCGAGGAATTCGAACGACGTAAAATGAACGCAGCTGAGGATATCAATATAAGATAGATGCCAGTTACCGTTAGTATCGCTCGAGTTATGCGCTGTACATTTGTTGAGATTCTTTCGGGTGGCGGGCTCTGCATGACGCGGTTGGCGAAGTAGTATAACGCGTGGTATGAGTGATTTAGATTTTTTTTCTTAATTTCAAGCTTGATAAGTAAGCCCAGATAGTTTAGAAGCTTCAAATTTTAATGTCCTATGCCTGTAGTGGCGGAAAGTTGTCAAGACCGAGCTTACATAGTTGTGCGGTCATATATCCGAAGAAATTGACGGAGGATTGAGCCTTTCTTATTGGTGGTTGCTGGATGTATAGGAGAAAGATATTCTACGAACAAGCTTGGTAATACGTTTCCTCTCTAGCTCTCGCAGAAGCGAGTTGCCGATTTGGGCCGCAGTCACGAAAGAACCGAGTACGCGCACTGAAAAAAAAAATTTGCCTGCGACTACGAATGCGCTCGGAAGAGGATGCGTGGTGCTTTGTCGCTTCGCGTGCATGCAGCACATACTGAGCGGTGTTTAGGGGGTTCGTAGAATTCTCCCCCGGCACTTTGCATTATTCTCACGGAGCCACGCCCTTCCTCCATTACTTATTGCGGATCCTCGCCGTGATCCTTCTCGCCCGACCGGGCTGTTCTCCCCTTTTCATCCTCTCTCGCACATTTCGGAAACGTACGCGGGCATGATTCATGCATTGCGAGGCGGCACTTCCACGTATACGTACAAGGCACGACGCTGAATGTACGGGGCATTTCGTTCGAAGTAAAATCGTCGGAGTGATGGGGTCTCGGGTATTATCGATAAGGTTTGCGGTGTGCCCGTGGCACAACTAATGGCGAGGCATCGATGGCGCCTGAGGCTCGAAACCGACTGACAATTGCGCTGAGTGAGGGCGCAGCATGCACGACTGGAAAGACCGCGCAGTGCATGGCCTGTACACACGTCGATGTGAGCCCGGCATGGTTTGTAAAGTACTTCGTTATTTGTCCCCGGTTATGCGACGAAGCAGTGAAGAGCCTCGTTTTATCACTGGCCTTTCCTATTCTGCTGTAAACTGCTGTGGGTGGTAGCACAAAATGAATAGAATTTGAAAGAAAAGTAGCTCTTGGTATCCCAAACGCAACGACAGGGGCATGCTATGCTTTGCTTGCACTGATCCTGTGCACCTTTAGGCTTCTTTTTGCATGGGAAGTGAAACATCTTAAATAAGTTGTTGGTTATGTAAAGTCGGTGCATCCTTTTTCATCATGTTCAGTCACGACTTTTGGGAATTTTCCGCGTGCCAATCATGCTTCATTAGTATTCCGTGGTGCTGTTATTCTTATCACTATCGAGTATTAAGCGTAAGATGATTTTCTTTGGTTATCAGAGTACGCATGAGCCCAAGGAAATTCGAAATGTGTAGTGCAGTGCGCGATCCAGCAAGATTCATGCTTCCGCGTTTTTCTCCCACCCGTTTCTGGACCGCAATTTTGTAGCTATGCCTTCCGCTCGATTCTTATCTCCATCGTCTTACCACTCTTATCATCCACCTTTCATGGCCGGCTATTCATAACGCGGGCTCCACGTCACCCTGACGACTGACGAACCTCGAGAAGCGCCAAAAGGAATAGCCTCGAAAAAGGCATCGCTACCAAATTGCCGCCATGGTGTCGGCTTTACTTTTCCGAGCTCTGATTACTGCGAACTGCCCGCTTCTCGCGCTAATATTTTGTTTGCACCCAAATATGCAAGCGAATGGCAGGTATATTTGTGACTTCATTTGCACAAATTGCCAACAGACAACTAGCTGAGGCTGCACTGCTAGAACCTTGACCACATCGTGTATCAACTAAACGAACCATGCGTGCGCTACTGGAATGTTTGAGGTGCGCTCATGTTGAGTCGCGGGTATAAGTGGGCCCTCTAAACACAAATTTGCATAATTCACGCTATTCCGCGTCGTCACACCTCGTATGACACTTTATTCCCTCCCCTCTGCGGGGAATAACAGCTAGACGAGTATTACGTGAAACCAGGCCCATCTGCCATCTTTCGAAAAATTTCACCCATTTCTCTTTGCCTCGGGAGAAAAACTGTACCTGTGTGGGCGCGCACATGGATATGCCATCAATAACGGTGGCTCTATAACCTCGCAGTTCTTCCTACACGGCAGTTTAAATCGTCGGATTACCGCTTGTGTGCATGGTCAATGTCGTCCGAGAAACGTAAAATTATTCGCGGCATCTTTCCCTTCGCCGTGTACCGTATGAAACCCCACGGAAAGAACAACTGCAAGCGCAGAATTGAGTGTGCGGTGACTGCATTCCCGCCAGGACAGCTGCCGAGTGCCGGCAATCGCCACATGAGCTCGTTGTGAGGAGCGCACGACGCATGTCAGACGACGTACGAGCATAGCGGAGTGGACGCACTTGGCGACTACGTATAAATGTGTGTCCTCAATGCGCGGAAAATGTGCTTAGGTGCACTCTAAAAATGTTTACACGTTTAAGGTTATTTTTTTTGTCGCCTGATAACACCCCTACGGTTAGGGCCTCACAAAAATTTGTAGAGGACGACAAAGGAGCTCAAACTAGACGTGCGGCGACAAAAGACGTAGTTGAAAACAGTGTAATCAATCTGACAGCCTTAGACGCACAGAAATTTCCGACGGGAGAGTTTCGTATCTATTCCCGTGAAATTTTCCTGTCGGATATTTCTGTGCACCAAAGGCTGTCAGATTGATTGCATAGTTTTCAACTACGTCTTTTGTCGCCGCACGTCTAGTTAGAGCTCCTTTGTCGTCCTCTACAAATTTCTGTGAGGCCCTAACCGTAGGGGTGTTACCAGGCGACAAAAAAAAATACCCTTAAAAGTGTAAACATTTTGACAGTGTGCGCACAATACACATTTCCTTAGGGTGTTTTAGTTTCAGCCCATGGGCGGCTACCATCTCGAGAACAGTTCGCTGTCTGGGACGCATTTCCTAAGTCTCGCCCGAGGTGGCGCCAAACAAACGCACTGGACCAACGCCGATCGAAGCTTCATTCGACTCTCGCTTTTTCGAAACTGTCTGGGTCATGGACTCAGAAAAGCGGTTGATAGTGTTGCAAGACGGCGGCGGCTATCGCTTCGTCCGCGCGCCATTGTTTACTATACTTTTGTTAACGAAGGCGTCTCTTATGCGCGCACGTACGTTGAGAGTGTTCCCTTGAGTGCGCGCCTTGAATAATTTCTTAGTCGAAACTATATCGTCGGCTTTGAAAATTCCCTCCTTTAAAGTGCGCGCGCCGATCATTGGATTGCCCATGAAACACTACATAGGATTATTCCAAAGCCGGGCTTCCCGCTAGCGTGCTAATCGATTGAGTTTGGAACTGCGATACTTTAGCTTCGGATTTATCTCTGCAGCACTCCAGACGGCGCCGGTGTCTATATCTGGCGAAGGAATTCAACCTGCGAGACCCGTATACGTAACGCACATCTTCCAGAAGCGCATAGATTTAAAGTGGACGGAAGCATCAACCGGTCAGCAGTCGGTATAGGCAAAAAACGTTTTGGAGTGTTGGTAGAAAAAAAAAAAAAACAGGGAAGAGATTGATACGACCGGATCCGTTACAGGCATAGGCAGTGGTACAAGGCAGATGGAGACGTTTTGACTAAGAGAAAAAAATATTAAGGAGATGTATACAAAGAAATGCTAGAACGCAAAGCTGGTATAGCATACCTGATTGACTCAAGCAGGCTAGGTGACTATTTGTCACCGCCGTGTTTCAAAGGGGATGCCACTAAATCACCATCATCAGCGCCGTTTACCCTTTACACCGTTAAATTGTTGCTCTATAGCTGCATCATTAATGCAACTGTACTTCGGTTGTAAAGATGATAGTGGGAATGTAGTAATATTTTTTAGCTCTGCCAAAGAGTTCAGTTAATGGTCCCGGAACGGACCCCTTGAGAAACACGTTGCCCAAGACAGCGGCTGACGCCCACCTGCAGGGCTCAGACGAGGTCGCGCTTAGCGATGACCTCTAGCAGTCTTGGGAATGAAAAATGGGAACCTGCGGCACTCGCAGCCGCCCAGTTAGCCACCACACCCGCGTCAGGTAAGGCTCTAGCAGAGATGCGATTACATTCTGCCCGTTGGCCCAGAAGGCGGAGCGCGGCCGTCGGCCATTTTAGGGTGCCTCAATGCGCTCCTCCTTCCTTGCTCCGTAAAGGGAACGGATCGAAGCTACCCTATGCCATTTGCTGTCGACGTTCTCGATGCGGTGTGCCTTGTAGAAGTGTCTACAAAGTTTGCACCGTGCTTTCACCCAAAATGGCTTGGGGGATAAAAACGCGTTAGTAAGCGAGGTTCATGGCGTCATCGGGGGTTGACTTCTTTGCGGCACAGGGAGTCTTGCTGAGAGAGCAGTTCAAAGCTAGGAACTTGGTTTGCCATCTCCGTTCGTCCTTTCCGCTGTGCCGTCGTCCAATCCGCTCCATCCACACCCTCGCCATATATGGTGAATTCATATGCCACGACGGCAATGTGTAGTTTATAGCCAAACGGTGCTATAGCCACTGAGATATCGCTTAACATTTAGGCTCAGCAATCTTGTGCGACGCGCAGACCGTTTAAGTGATGGCGTGTGCGAATGCATTTCGGAGGCTACAACAGGCAATACTGTAGCGGAGGAAGACGACGCTGTGCGCATCGCAAATAAGTTGTCCTTGAGGATAAGATCACTGTGTCGAAACCTTCTGCTGTCCCAGTAAGTGAGTTTACAGCTATATGAATTGCTTAAGTCTGCAGATCTGTTTTTCATGCACATGCAGTGCAGTAAACGAGCAGGGTATGCTCTTCCAATCTCACTAACGTTGCCTCATCACTGAAGATACTGCGAGGGAAAAGCTTTTGAATTTCTTTCATGCTTTGTTTGTGGTGCCCCAGGAACCCAGGTTTTAATGTTGACCAACGGGTACTGTACATTAATTGTGCTCTGCATAGCGCTTATCCTACTCCACGAATCACAGTTTACAACATAACAAGTTCATGCACAACAACTGCGCTTCTTATCGAACTTGGTGAAGGAAAAGAACATGGCACTCCGATAATCGGCGAGTAGTATATCTAGTTTCGCGAGTGCGTGGTTCCTTTATGCTTGCCTGTATAAAATGTTACGAAGTATTTTCTAGTTCTAGTGCTCAGTTGTTATTTTTTCAAGTTGCAGAGGTGCTTCGCAAAAGTGCAAGCATAAAGAAATTGCCGCCATGAAACTTTGTTAACAGCATCATAATACTGCGCTCGCTTTTTTGTGCACATTTGCACCACCACTGACCGAGAAGGGAAGCTTGCGACTATCCTGCTACCACTGTTCCCGTACTGGACCCGAAGGCGTGGCCGTTAGCGATAACTTGCTACCAATGTGACGCAGCGGCTACGAGTCTGCCTTTTCTCGAGACGTCCACTGATATATTGCATCTCAATGTACTATTCTGAATATAGCGCGTCTAGAAAAATGACTTTTTCGGGTCACAACTTCTACAGTGCAGTACCTGTAGTTAGAATAAACAATGAAATGGCACGCAAAATAATCGGTGATAAACAATAACCAAAACACACATACAAAACAAGTAGTTGTATCAGCAACAAACACATGCGCTAGTCAATAGGCGAACACTGAGCAGAACACAACAACTGAGGCGAAAGCAGAACGAAAGAATCAAGAAACTACTAAGGACATGGTCACTGCGTTTCAGTCCAGCTTAATGGAACGTTCACGTCCGACAAGGTAGCACCGCGTTCATTCCAAGCTTCAAACCTCTCGCGCTTTGCAGACACGCGCTTGTGTATTTGCTGTTTCTGCATGCTTAACGTGCTTTCACACAAACTCTGACATCCTCCTCACAAGATGCCAGGGACAAATAATTTTCATGCCAAAAGTTTTGCCGTCGCAGTAACTTGCACAAACTGTAGTCTTTCGTCAATATATGTACCTTCTCAGTACACGAAGTGTCTCGGAAAGGTAACGCACGCTTCAACACGGCGCAAGAAGGCACCGCTAGAATACCGGTCTCAGCGTGTGCCAATAAGTGAAGCGCCACCGCTTCACTTAGAATCTGTGTCGTTCCAGTTCACACTAGCCACCAGGATATCGTAGACCGCTGCCGCCGCCTTGGACGTGACTGCGGCTGGTGTATCGCCGCCACGGGTGCCACGAACCGCGCCCGGACGCCGAGTGTTTGAAGCCGTGGCGGACGCCAGTTGCCTGGCTCTCAAGGCGAGAATGCCAATGGCACTGCGGCCCACGAAGGCGGCGCTTTTGTTTTCCCGTGCACCGAGTTGTGTTCCCATGATCATCCCGGTCCCCGTGGCTGCTGGCACCGGCGACTTCAGGGTGGGAAAACGGTGGTCACCTGCAGCGGTGCCGTCAGCAGCATGCTTGTCGCCTCTGCGCTGACCACTCATCTTGGTCTGGGACGCAATGTACTCACGCACCTCCTCGGCGTTCCGCTTCAGCATTACAAAATTACTGAAAGAGTAGGAGAGAACGCAGGCACCTGCCAGAATGACGACGCCGAGCATGGCGACGATTGTGTACAAACTACCGCGGGTGACTCGCACCACCGGCAAGTTGACGCGGTTCTCCAGCTGGGACTCCATTCAGCTTACGATTTCCTCGAGTCTAGATCTAGAAGGACACCAATGCTACGACCTGAACGACAGCAGGAGCTTTGGCCGTCTCCGCCACAGCACGGCAGTCGGGTGCGGCGTCGCAAGGAGGTTGGCCACGGTGCGTGCTCGCCTGTGGTCATGATGATGGCTAGCCTTAAGCGTGGCACGTACCCACAGTGGGGCAAGAATAGGATGATTCTAGGTAATGCTCGGACAATATTGACTACAGGAATGAAACGAAGAGTTAAAAAAATAAAAATAAAATAATAAAATAATGAAGAGACCAAAAAGAAAACGCGGAACAATAGAATAGAGCACAAGTGAGTATTCCGGCGAGGTGAATGGACAATTGCATTTAAAAGAAGTAAAAAAAGAAGCTTCATTGAACATTTCAGGTCCAAAAAAATTTGACACGAATATGGCAGAGATCGTACGGCTGCGGATACGTACTTGTCGCCGCTGCTGTCGATGAATGCTTGCGCGCAAGACTCAGACGCGCTTCGCGCGCCATGTCGCGCCCTAGTGAATTGGTAAAGAAAATGTAGTTAACGTGTAGAGCAGGGGTACAGGTTGCCGCTTCTTATTATTCACAGAAGCGGGATTCCTCACTCAGGTTTCGACCGCTTTCACATGGGCTGTTTGAGAGCCTCGGCGATCTTCTCGAGTCTCTCGGGCACTGAGCTCGATGATGTTGAGTACTTGATGTTCGGCATCTTGGTTTAATGTTGAGTCTTGCAATCATGGTACAGACCCACAAAAAAGGATTAGAAAAAAAAGAAAAGAAAAAGAAAAGAGTGTCAAAGTGTGCAGAAGGAAAAAAACGATATTTGATATAAGATCAGGGAATATAACTAACAACAGATCGTGTGACAAAACAAAGCAATAAAGATGATCACAGCAGAATCATCCTTATCACTTCTCATCATGCATTTCCATTTCCTGTTGCTTACCACACTCCTCCGTGTTGCTGCCCTCTCCGAATCTTCGTTGTCGTTTTAAAGCACTAACCCCCGTTGTCGATTCTTTCGGTTCTCGCTATTTCCATCCACATGCATGGCCAAAATAAAATAATTATGAATGTAATAATGAAATAACAATAAATATAAGATGGATATGATAATGACATTGTGGAAAGAATAGAAGAAAACATGGTATTGGTTAATGAAGAAAAGCGTAGTTTACGGAGTTTACGGAGTTAGCGTAGTTTTACGAAGTCGTCGTGTTCAATCCATCTAACGCTAAGTGTCGCTTAACGTTTCTGCTGAGAAGCCATTAAGTTTTGAAATATTTCGAGAATAAGTGCTCCTGGTAGGGGTAAAAAAAAAACAGTACAAAATAGCTTTTAGAACCGCCCAAGATGACATAGAAGAAAACATGATCAAAGTTGGGACTCGCACTAAGAAAGAACAAGCAGATGAAAGGCGACCAATCAACCCTCCTGTAAACGACATAAATAAAACCAAGAAAGAAAAAACAACAGAGTGAGAGATGAATGAGCGCAAGTAAGCAGCAGTCAGATAAAGAAGAGTGTGGCGGCGATAGAGTAAGAAAAGGAAGGAACGCGGGAAGGAAAAGAAAACGGTAAAAACGAGCGACCGAGCTCATAAATACGTTTCACAAAGAGTGAAGATTGAGGGAATAACGGTAACCGTTAGCGGCAAAAGATACGTTATGTTTTCGCTAGACTGCTAATGAGACCAAAGAAACGTAGAAATGTTTCAAAAGCTTGTTCGAAGACAGGCCCTTGGGGTTATAGCGAAGAGCAGCGGCGCGGGTACACACGTCTTTTCTTAAATTTTATCTTTGAATTTTGAACAGTCACTTGATGCGTGCTCCAGTGGTCTCTGTTTTTGCCGTATTACCTCTTCATCGCGCTCGGGGTCTTTTTCTGGCGACAGGTCCATTCTGTCGCGCTTTGATTCTTATTCGATGCTGACGTTACCGAAAGAAAATCGCGCGTTCAAAGAAGTTTGCGCTCTTTTCGCAGTGCTTGTGTTCAGAAAATGCTATTAAACGTGGAATTCAAACACATTTGTCTGCTGTGCTTGATCAGTAACTGGGTAATGCAACGATTCTACGCGGATTTTTCTGTTTCTCGCACTTCACCACTGGAGCAATTGACGCTCCGCCTACGTTATCATCATAATCGACTGGTCGTGAGCGGCGGCTGATAAGAAAGAAATGTAATCGCTACGCTATAGCGGCCCAGATATAATTCGGCGTCCTATCGTGAAGCTTCTGTGGCACTTCAAATATACCTAAATTGAGGCCGGGAGAGTCTCTATCCTTGAAAGTACCACGGATGCAGTGAGAGGTCAGTCATACAGCCCACTTCCATGAGCTGCGGCCTGTCATCCACCGAACGCACACCAAGGGTGTGCGTTCCCTGAATGCATTCGACACACACACAAACGCACGCACACACACTGTCCACTCATCGTCAATCATAACATAAGAAGAACTTCAGTTTGGCCTAGTTGGTATTTACTGCAAATCATATTGACCGCAAAAAAGACGGGGACATAGGAAGAAAACACATAAACAGCACAGGCGGTAACTTTCAACTGATTTATTCATAGCAGCCAGTGGGCATATATAGGCAAAAGGAACATGCGCAGATCGCGGCAAACAAGAATGCACATCAGCTTATCGTGGCAACCAATTATCAAAGAAATCTATTTCCACTTGAAACAACCTAATGGAGGTATCGCTAACACAATCTTCGCCTTTCTTATTTATATGGTAAGCCTCCATCAGTTCACGTGCAGTCTGGTCATGGCTTCTGCCCAGAATCTTTATCTCCTCAAAAAGAGGTGCACAGCGACAGGCATTGCAGTGCGCAGGTAAGTGCGCCAACTCATCTTTCTTTAACTTTTGCTCATGCTCCCTGGCTCGATCATTTAGGCACCGTCCAGTCTGCCCTATGTAGGACTTGCCACAGGCCAGGGGGATTTCATACACAACTCCTACATTGCATTTGGCATACGGCTTGGTGTGGTTCTTACCACAACCTAGCCTTCCATTAGGATCACGGGAGGTGCGGGGGCAGAGCCGCGCCAGCTTAAAAGGGGCTGAGATTCTGAGCAGAAGCCATGACCAGACTGCACGTGAACTGATGGAGGCTTACCATATAAATAAGAAAGGCGAAGATTGTGTTAGCGATACCTCCATTAGGTTGTTTCAAGTGGAAATAGATTTCTTTGATAATTGGTTGCCACGATAAGCTGATGTGCATTCTTGTTTGCCGCGATCTGCGCATGTTCCTTTTGCCTATATATGCCCACTGGCTGCTATGAATAAATCAGTTGAAAGTTACCGCCTGTGCTGTTTATGTGTTTTCTTCCTATGTCCCCGTCTTTTTTGCGGTCAATATGATTTGCATAACATGAGCCTCTGCTAAGCGTTTTGCGACAACCGAACTGTACTCTTGTGGTTCGCATCCGGACATGGTATGCTCTTACCTATGTTATGCCACTACCGACTGTATCTTGAAGATTCGTATTTTCCCCTCTGTATTTAGCTGTGTCCCTCCCCGACCATGCGGTACTTTTGAGGGTATTTCATGTTAAAAATTATAATTCTGTGCTTTTAATTTCCAAAACCACGATCTGATTATGAGGCACACTGTAGTGGGGGACTCCGAATTAATTTCGACCAATTGGGGTTTTTTAACGTGCACCATATACTGGGTACACCGGGATTTTTGCATTTTGCCCCCAGCCGAAATGCGGCGCCGCTGTCGAGATTTGATCTCGCGGCTACGTGCTTAGCAGCGTAACGCAAAAGCCACTAAGCGCGGGTATGGAATTTCATGTAATTTTTGAGGAAAATGCAAGGACCGTTAGCTGGACAAGCAGTGGCAAATGTTTGACGGATGCGCATCCTTGCTGATGCGCCCTTTTTTGATCGATTTATTCGAGAGTGGATCGAGAATGAACAAAGCAGGCTTCTCCGCAAAATATCTAGTAATGTGAAGAAGCCGGCTTTAAGGACTTCTTTTCAGCCGATTACGCGCAAATAGAGACCATTACCTTTGAAATGCGGAATATAAGAATGCCTTGCGACTACACTGGGATTCGAACTGATATCTATTTCTGGGAGCCAATGTCGTAGGTGAGTGGCTGGTTGTACCGACACTGATTCGCTAAAACAATCCTGTCATTCTGTGTAGTACGTATATCCTTTCGTTGCTTTGACAACACAGCGCACAATGCACATACACTAACTACGGACTTGTAACAACAACAACAACAACAACAACAACAACAACAACAACAACAACAACAACAACAACAACAACAACAACAACAACAACAACAACAACAACAACAACAACAACAACAACAAAGCACCGTGATTATTTAATAGTTAATTCAGCAGGCATTTGCGTAACTGGGTAGTTAAACTTCCCACTGCTTTGTCTGGCGTTTTCGGCGGCAAGTACACAAGCAGAGAACAAACGATGCGGTCCTGCAGCGACATCGTCATGAACAAGTTGGCTACAGAAGAAAACAAGCGCAAAATTAGATGTCAACAGCAAAAAAAAAAGAAAGAAAAAAAGGAATGCGACAATACAGATACGAGAGGCAGTGCCCACTGATCAGTTTTGAACATCATACTCGTACAGCTTTCTTTTCCCTTTTTTTCGTACTAAAATCGTGCGTACATGCGATCATCAAAATCAACACTCAGTGTGTCTCTGTCTTCTACCGTATTTTGTTTTGACTGCGGAAATTTTAACGTTACGACAATGTAACTGACGATGTCCTAATGTTTACCAATTAAAAGTAAAGATTGGTAGCCTTTCGATGAGTAGAGCACAAGCCTTACGGTTATGTACGTAATTATCATAGTTGTGACAACGTTTCTTGCAATTTTTCTTACATGGAAAACGCATTCGGCTGGTTGGAAGGCGATTATTGACATTATCTAGCCGGCCGACGAGAAGTTTTGAATTGAGAAGTTGTGGGAGCTACTCAAACAATTTTTCGCCTTGACTGGGAAAAAGAAAAGATCAATCTCGGCGCGCTTCCCCTTTAGCCATACTGCCATCGTCACCACGTGAGCCGATACCTTGCAGCCAGCCCATATCTTTTTCCCTCCGGTTTTATTAATTCTGTTGTGATGCCAAGCAGCGTAGCATTTTGATACCGATGATGGCTGACACTGACAGCCGAAAACGTTGCTGGGGCGCAGAAGCGGTGCATAGCGGAATGATGGCGTATATTTATTGTAGCAGCGATATTCATGTGCTGCGCTGCCATTGCAAGAAAAAGAAAAGATAGAGAAAAAAAAAAACACGCGACAAAGGTACCGACTCACCAGACCGCGCCTGTGGTGGCGCTGTCACCATGACGAAAGGCAGCCGGAGCATGTTCTTTTAGTCAGTTTCGAATTCAGCTGGCCTGCAAAGCTTAAATGATTGTTGGCGTAACTCACGCAAGATCTTCTTTACTCTTAACTTCATCGTCCGTATGGATAGTGTCGAAGAAGGGCTTCCAACTGTTTCAATGCATTAATTATACGAGTGGTATGATAATAATAATTTAAAGAAAGCGTGTTAATTACTTAACACTGGCACAACTTTATCCTTATGAACAATTTATCCTTATTAGGTCAATATGAACACTAATATGGCAAACTTTATAAGTTACCGTAATTTATAATGCCAAATTATTAAGCGCGAAAAAGTAAGAAAACTTGTATAAGTAAGCGGCGAAAAGCGAGAATCGCTACCACGCGAGAGCTCTTGAAAATTACTGTCACTAGCAAACAAAAGTCTGCAAACTCCCTATGTGACTCGTGTCGCACAGCCGCGGAGAAAAAAAAAGAAAGAAAGAGAAGCATAATAGCCTGACACGTTTCCTTTTTCACTTTATCGCTGTTGTTCTGTTCTTGTTTTGTCCATCGTACTTTTTGTAAATACGCCGCTCACAGAAATGTTCCTCCGGTGACCTTTGAAGTTGTATGCTGACGCCATGCTAGCTGTAACGAGCC
Source organism: Dermacentor albipictus (assembly GCF_038994185.2). Taxonomy (NCBI): domain Eukaryota; kingdom Metazoa; phylum Arthropoda; class Arachnida; order Ixodida; family Ixodidae; genus Dermacentor; species Dermacentor albipictus. The sequence continues at coordinate 37,594,685 of NC_091821.1, forward strand.
TTGAAGAGCACTTCAGGGCACTTCCGCTAAGGTGCGCGTCATTACTGAGACGGTAAAGAAAGCGCCCAAGGCGAACACTGATTGCAGTCAGGCTCGTATAAGTGCGATGCGCAGCTCGTCAAGAAGCGCTTGCCCGTATACGTTAGGGCGGGCCGAGAACAAGCGAGCCTGCCTGTAAAAGCGATGACACAGGATCACCAAAGTGTAGGACTTTTTTTAACATAGCCCGCCGGCAGTGCAGCACAACTTCCCCGTAGTTTATCAGGCTGTAATACACACTGCCGCAGTTAAAAGCCGTCTTGTTCCTCGCACGAATCTGTCGCTGTTACGGTCACTGTCACCGGTGGCCCTGGACGGGGTCCGTCGGAAATGCCTGTGGGGTTGCGGTTGAAATCTGCGACCCATCGTTTCACTACTACGTATGATTAAATCGTGCCCTTGTATAGCGAATTAGTTTTGCAGATAAACCATCTCGGGACAACTTCGAATGACGGCATGATCTCCTTTCTCCAAGTCTCCTTTCTTTTGTTGTCATGCTGATTCGCTTATCTCTTAAATAGATGAATAAAAGAGCGCATGTCGACTTCATAATTTGGGTAAATTGGAAGTTCAAATATCCTACAAATTGAGAGAGAGAGAATAAATGTTTAATAATCTGACTCCGTCAGAGAGAGTGCTTCTTTTCTCACCCAAGTTTGGCCAAGCCAGATATTTCAAGATGTCTTACAAATTACCTTACACCTCTAATTCAATTGCTTGTTGAACGTTTTGCTACTGCTAAATATGTATGTATAATATTAAATGCCAGTGTAATGTACTTGATTTTATTAAATTAAATCCTGTTATGAACTTCTCTTCGTTCCTAGAACTTGTGTTGCTCTGCTTACAAACAATTTCCGATACTATAAGGTAAAGATGTATCTTGTATGAATGTTGCTTTGTCTGCTGTGGATAAGCCTGTAAGCACCTTCGATAGTGTACCGGATATATTAGCTTCTTGAGTTGGTCGAAATAGGGCGTGTACACTTTTGTTTTATAGCAAAGCTGTTAGCCTCTCAGTGGTCGGAATTTTAACGCGATATCGTTAAGCGCCCCGTGGCACAGAAAATTTGGTGTCGGCGTCGGCGGCGTTGTCCGTGAGAGAAAAATAATCCTGAATCACGCATCTCGAATCACGCAGGCCTTACACGTGGCGCACGGGAGTTCGTGAACTAATTGAATCTCTGAAAATAAAATGAGTAAAACTTGCCAGAATACTTGTAAAGTACGACTTACACACAACCTACAGCGTCGGATTGCAATTTGAATATACGAGAAACATAATTCTGTTACACGGAAACTCGAACACAAACCTCTTACCCAGCTGCCGTGTGAAATTTGGCGCGGCTGCGCACAACCTCCGAGATCGGCCCACGCAAGAGGCCGCGTTTCTACCAGGAAGCTCGCCTTCTTGCATAGCGTTCGTCGCCAGCGTTTTCCGGTAATTATTACGAGTTACATAAGCTGCAGTTGCCGGGAAGCGTGAGAAACAGTCAGGGATCTCTGAATGCTGTCGCATTCCATTCTCGAAGGCGAAGCTTAAGCGTTCTCTAAGTTTTTCGTGTCGGTCCGTGAACAAAAAACATCAGCAGTGGCTCATACCCCACTAGCCAAGCAAAAATTTAATGGCTCATTCCCCTCGTAATGCAGAGGCTACACGCACTCAGTAAAGTGTAGCGAGCAGTGCATACATTCATTGAAATCGCCCATACAACACACAGAACAGCATACGTTTCAATATAAAGCAAACTCAAAACAAGCATTCCAACCATCAATAAATCATTGCATCATACCCCCGTCAGCAGTTGTAGTGGGGGTTTCGCAACAGCTTCACTAGGTATTCACTTTCGCAGGGCCGGGACGGGGAGTCAGTTTTTAAATTTTATGTTGAAGAACGCCACATAATAAATATGATGTTGAAAGGCATCAACCAGGGTGATTGTACCACAAATAACTAGTTCTTGCGTAGGTGGGCTCACCACTCATTCACAGACAGCGCTTTCAGATAAATACATAATACCACTGGTTTCAATGAAGACGTTGCCTCTGAAACGCATGGTATAGTAAACTACTAAGTCAACGGAAGTATGACCATTTCCCTCCCTTCGCTGCCATGAAACCCGGAGTTTCAGACATAGAGGTTAAGGATTGAGGTCATGATCCTTGTGAGCCAGTCCATGCTGAAAACAATAATAGAATGAGATAAATATATCGCGATTATGCATGCTACAAGTGAACTTTCGCATTAGAAAAAGAAATCATAACACTGAGTAGAACGGCGCTGGTTTACGATAAACCATAACCTTCGCAATCGAAGGCGTAGTGATGGAGTAAGGAAGTGCTTTCTAAAGAAGTAAAGGCGGTACTAGCTGTTTTCCATTGGAAGAGCGACAAAACTCGCCGTCGAGAGTAGTGATCACCTCCTCTTCCATCCCCCTCCCCCCCGCCTCCATATTTGCACATATTTTCCCATATATAGTCACTAGTTTTGCACAAGTTCTACCAGCAAAGTGAACTGCAATGTGTGTGTGTAGGGGGGGGGGGGGGCATAAGCGCCATGAGGGTGCTGAAGTGAAAAAATAAAATCATAGCAATTTTGACAAATACGTGCAAGAACACAAATGCACGCTTTTCGTTTTCGTTGGCCTTAGACGAGAGCCTTTTGGCCATCTGAGGTGCTCATCCATCCAGGAAAGAATAGTAATATCTACTTTTCGCTCGAATGACGATTGACGACGAACCCATCATTACGACTGACTCACGCTTTCACCGTTGTTCTGTCGTGGCCAACAATTTCGCTCCAATAAGACTGTCCGCCAAACCGAGATCGCCGTTGAGGGAGCTACCGAATGGGCAGGGTGGCTCGAAGTTGGATGTGCCGGGCGCGTGTTTCAGGGCTGCGAGTTGATTCCCTCGCACACACACTTCCCCTGACTGCGTTGGCACGAGCACCTCTCACTCGACATGTTGGCCCCTGCGCGTTTCCTAATTAACTCGGCTCGGGCAAAAAGTGCCGCCCGCAGTGTTGTGAGGCGCAACCCGTGGGTGCGCGGCATATAGTATAAGAGGAGGAGGAGGAGGCGGTAGCGTCGTGCACAGAGCGACAGAGCGGAGGAGCGGGGCTCGGCGAAGACGCGCCCGGCGGGGCTGATCCGAGAGTGCCGCGAGGGAAGCCAATAAAAAGGAGCCCGAAATCGCGTTAGGAAGGAGATGATGAGTCAGAGCGCGGGGGAGGAGGGTTGTAGAGACGAAGGAAGTATAGCACGAACCGAACCGAAGCAGCCAAACGGGAGCGACTGGAAAGACGGCGAAGGACGGCCTTTTGCGCGCGGTTATAATACGCAGGTTGGATAGAGGTATTCGTTCTTTATTCTTGCGCGGAGGGACTTATCGAGACATCCACTCAAGCAGACAAGGAAAGACGGGAAGAGGTCATTCATGTGGAATGGTACATAAGCGCGCACCAAGTCGCGGATAAACTCACCGCGTGGTCGTGCTCCTGAATAGAGTCTTTGTTGTTTTTGTAATAGTGTTTCTTTTTCTGTTCCGTTTCATCTCGACGTAGATGCTCTACGACTAAATCAAATATGACGTCGCCATCACGTTTAAAAGTCGGGACCATGTAGCATTGCGAGAGCTAACGTCCGTAACGTTTTCCTGGGCGTGCCGGTATTAATTATTCGGAACTGGCACCGTCTCTGCAGCAATGGCACAGACGGCCGTTGCAAGCGCCCCCCGTAGCCCTCCCTGTAAACGGTTCTTGTCTTCTCTGCATCCTAGGCGCATACTACACTGTAATAATTTATTAGTAACGCAGCTATCCAGCAGCAACTCAGCGTGACTTATCTTTTTTTTTTGCTACGATTTGGTTATGGTAGCGGAGCTGCATATTTGTACGAAGCCGCGCAGGCTGCGCCTATGGTGCCAGGCTTCCGTGCGCTCTCCACTTCGATCCGTATGTCTTGGCGACCGGTGCACGTGACTGGAAGCGACCTTTCCTGCCGGCCACGCGACAGCGCCGATTGAGCTCGTACGTCCATAACATTAAGGCAATAACTGCCACGAGGAACTAGGCATGCAGTGGGCGCCCGCGCGCTAGCACTTTCACGCATCCTTTTCGCCATATAAGGCAACGCTCCACCCATCAGAACGTAATCTTATGGCGAGACGCAGGCGGGTCATGGTAACTCTGACCACAACGCGCTTTTTTTTTTCTTCTTTTGTTTCCCAGCTTCAGTTTATTCAAACGAGAGATGTTAAGTACATTGCGCATGAACATGTATATAGAAAGAGGTCCCGAGAACAAAGCTGATGCATGACCTCTTTTTACCGTTGCATAAATGATGTCGAAATGCATCGTTGCGGCATCGTGTCTCACAAAGCGCAAACCGTTGGTGTCCTTTTATTTGTCCTACTGTGCTGGTTGTCCAAACTAAACGTATATAACACTTTAACACATAATTAAATAATGAAAGTCTCTATGGGAGTTGAACCGAACGTATTTTGCCATCAGTAATGTATCCTAGGGCCTTATAACGTAAAACTATTCCAATCTGTTTTTATTCCAATCTCCTGACGTAAAACTTACGTAACTGCAGACGCAAGCATCGGGCGGTGACATCAGCGTTATTTGAACAGCCCAATCAAACGCTCTCCTCTTTTATAGGTGGCCACTTTTGTTTGCTTCGAAAGCTAATGGCACTGCATATCTTGACAGGCTTTAGTTATCTAATTGGTCCACAAGAGGCGAGGAGCACTTCGAAGGGGAGAGGGTATCGGTGGGGCTGAGCTAACGCAGTGAAAGTATTGATAACAGAGTGAGGAGGGTGACGCCGGCGACTGTGATTGGCCTGCTTCCCCTTGCTAATTAGCTTGCGGTGACTGGTCGAAAATCGCAGCGGCGCGAAACGGAAGGTTAAGAATGCTGCTAAAACAGATCCTCAGCGAAGATGGGTTGGCAGAGCAATGTCGTATACGTGGCCGAAGAGGCTCGACAACGTTATACTGCCACGCAAATTTTTTTATTAAACGCAAATTCCATTCCCTGGCCAATCCATTCTCCCTGGCGGCTCCGAGTAGTTTTTTAACGTCGCGTGAAAGACAGGTGAAGTGGGCGCAGCCAGAGAACATTTTCACCGACTGCGGAAAGCTAATGGTGTGATAGGCGTAGAATCGGAAAGAAACGTTTTTCTTTTGTTCGTTCTAATGCATAATCGGCGTGTACACGTCATGTCAGGTGGGGAATTTTCGCGGTTTTAGTGACGTCGCGGGACAGACAGGCGAAGTGAAGTGACCCTTTTTTTTTATCGCATGGTATGTTTACAGAGCTGCGCTAATCAGTTATTGAGGGGCTGGGAGGAGGGGGTGTTGTCACTGGGGCGCAAGTAGCATAAGGTTTTCTGCTTCGCGGTGTGCCTTCGGCGCTCTCACTGTTTTGCCAGTGCCACTACTGGCAGTACCAGTGTCGCCGGCACCTACGTGTTCGAAGACGGAATTACGGTGCCTTCGACAGAAAAAGTGCACGTAGAGACAAAATTTTAATAATGCAGCAATACTAAAAACAATGACAAAAGAAACAGAAAATTTCAGCGCGTCCAGTCGAGAACCTCGCAGTAATGAGCAAAATGATTTTGCGCAGCGACACGAAACACGGACTGGAAGAGGCGCTTTATTCACACACCTTTATCGGCTGCTGTTGACCAATCACTGTATTGTGTTGTGACTATCTATATAGTCACTTCCTTACGTATATGTCACGCATATTTCAAACGCAGGTACCGCACAGCTAAGCTGGTGCATGTAATACACGTATACGTACAGTTTGAACATTATTCGAATGTAGGTGTTGAAAAACACCACAGGTGAAGGAGCACGCACACGATCGCATACCGTTTCGCGCGTAGTTCTAACACGCACTTTGCATCGCGTGGCACGTTGTGCATTCGGTGCCCAAACTGTTGACTTGACCGAGGTGTGAATTGGAAAGCAGCTGGTAGCCTTGCGAAATACTATACAATGAAGTGTTTGGGACGAAACAACATTTGCGGGGATGTCTTCTTATACGCCGGCAAAGAGCACTCGACAGGGAAATAATAAAGAATGAAAAACGAAAGTATAGCCTCTTGACAACACTGCTTCGAGTTTTCTAATTCAAATCATGCTATTAAGCGGTCGATAGAAAAAGCTTGTGAATGATTTTAAGCTAAAAACAAGGTACAACGCCAAGGACAAGGACTGCGAGACATGGCAAACACTGCGCTGACTTCCAACAATATGAATACGATATTGTGGGAAGTCAACGCAGTGTTTTTGTCGTCTCTCGCAGCCCTTGTCCTTGACGCTGTACGTTGTTTTTACCATGAATTACCAACTAGCCCAAGCAAACACCCTAGTTGATTTTAAGAGTCTATCGCTGACGCGTTGCAAACGATATCAGTAGCAGATACGAATATTAGCGTTAGACAGCTGGTTGCGTTTGCGTGGAAGTCTCCGCTATGCCCTTAAAATCGTGCTGGCAGCAGTGTTGCCCAGGTCTGCCAATTTTATTTGCAGCCTGTTTATATGTGTACAAAAGCCAAGCCTACGTGTTTTTCTTCAAAGAGAGAGTGAACATTCCCTCAGCACAACAATGCATCATCTCGACGCTCTGTGGATCACCACGCCACTTTCTTCCAGTTGTTAAAGCTTAACATTCACCTGGGGACGCTACATACCATTTTGCCGAAAATTATAATAAATGAACTCGCCCCCAAAAGCACTAGCGATTCACTGGGTAATTCTGGCGAAACCTTTACGGTCGCTCAGAGGTGGTCACGGGTGTCATAGTTCTCGCTTTATTTTTCTGCCATAGAACTGGCCCACGAAGATGAGCGGGCCGCAATGACACCAATTTCCCTTCTGATTCGAATAGAAAGACGCGTGTTGACCTTCTTCGGGTGACAGAAAAGTAAAGTGCGCATAAATGGAAGCACGTTTCAAAGCTTACGTGGAACGTAAGAATCCCATTCACACAGCACAAAGTTTTCTCCTAGCTTTATTTCCTTCATACCGCAGCGGAGATGTTCCGGATCAAGAAATTCCGGCTAGTGATATTGATTTTGGCTTGCGATGAGTGTTCCCCATGAGAACTCAGTAAGAAGTGGTGGTTGTAAAATACTGTTTCATTGTCGCCTCTAAATCATAAGCAGTATTCATCACCATATCGAGTTAATTGTTCATCACTCCTTGCCACTATTAAACGTGCTAAAATTCGAGACACATATATCGCTCACTCGTCCGTGTTTTGTTGGCGAAAACTCGTCTTACATTTAATCGAGCTCCTATGTATTAATCATTGTCCTAATCTGGCCTAGGAACAGCTTCCGTAGTTATAACAAACAAACAGCCAAAGTCCGATGAATGCGGCACTGTGATTATGGAATTCCACCATCACTGCACAAGAGTATGCGCAAACCTAATCAAGTGGCAAACGTATGAACACTTAACTCCCGCCAAACCTCACGAACATCGCTATTATCACATCACTGCGAAAAAGCTGGCTGCTTTTCTGGTGTGAACAATTGCCATCACTATAGTACTGTGAAACGATTTTTCAAAAGTGCCTTTAGCAATGCCATGCATGGTATGAAGAAACAGAAATAATATGCCTGCCCCGAGAAAAAGTAGATGGATGTTTGCTTGTATGATTCTGAGAGAGTATGCATGCTATAGAATTAGGCACACTTTTACGGGCTTCCAAAATCTTATTAGTGTTGGCTAACTCACTTTCGATTGCTTACAAGGTAAAAAAAAAAAAAGCCCGAATTAACGGCATTAAAGAAGAGCGGTAAAGCTCCTTCTCGTTAGGAATTTGTGTGCTACAGAGAAATGATAAAAATAAAGCGGATGTATTAGACCCCTTGCCCTCAATGGAGCGTGTTCTCTCATGCTGTGTGTCCAGGCTGGGCCATCTACTGTTGGCGTTGCAACTCGGCCTACGACCCCAACTGCGCCGACCCGTTCAACAACATCACCTCGGATCTCGTCAACTGCGACATGCGCGTCAAGGATCACCTTCCACCGGGAACCCGGGCGCAAGTGTGCCGAAAGATCGTCCAGAAAGGTGGGGAACCGCACGACTGCAGCCACCGTGCGCTTCACGGAAGTGCACTGGGTGCCTCGAGTTTTTACGCCACTTGCTCGGCGCATTCCATCCTATGTCAGAACATGACCTAGTCAGTGAGAGTTAGGGTAGCAGTGAAATTTTCCGCATGCTATAGTCCTGCGGCGTGCCCGCCTTTCTAAAGCAGAACAACAAAGTTAAGCAGAACTTTGATGCTGGCGGAATCGATTCATTAAAGGTTGTTCCAGTGGTGCGGAAATAATACTGAGAAAAATGCAATTGTAAGCGTAACACAGTAGTAGCACTGGCAGGATGGTGCTAGCAGCACCAAGGATAGGTTCTGGCAGTATTGTGCGGGCAGCTATCATTGCAACCTTGAAGCTTCTGCAATTAAATTTATATTGTCTCTTTTGCGATCCACTTTTGTTGGTTTGTTACGTCTTGTGCAATTTCCGAGGCTGTGCTTTACTTGCAGTGTACAGCGACTTCCGCACCGTGCGCGACTGCGGATGGCTCAAGGACGACAAGCAGGGCTCCGAGTGCATGCGCCGCGCCGGCACCTTCAGCGTGCTCATGAAGTACTGCAGCTGCGACAAGGACGGCTGCAACGGCGCCCGTCGGCCTTCGACCGCCTCCTCGTTGCTCATGGTGGTGCCGCCGTTGCTGCTGCTGCGCCTGTTCAAGTAAAGCTGCGTCACGACGGCCCCCACCACATGCAGCACACGCGTCCTCCACTGTGGGACAGTGCACGTGCGCCGCGAACCAGACGGCCGTTTCGTGGCGTGCCAGAGCAACACGTGCCACGACGTTGCCGTGGCATGCCATCATGGCCTGGTGCGTCGCGGCGTCGTGTGGTGAGCGACGACACGTCAGCTGCCTACCCCACGGTGCGGCGGTGTCAACGGGCGAACTACTTCGCGGTCTCGAAGGCGTGCAACGCCACGCGGGAACGTGCTCTTTTCGTCTGGACCCAAACGAAGATGTTACGGGTGGCTTCGCGGAGGCCCTGCCAACTTGGCCGGACCACGCGTGGTCAAGTGCGGGCGCGGTCTGTAATGCGTTTTGTTGCCGGGTGTAAATTGTCGCGAGGCTTGAGGCTGTGCATCTTGGGGAGGTAAAATGACACGCTGCACATGGCGACACCACTTGTGCAAGAGAACGGGCACGGCGCTCATCTATAGTTGTGGACACTGTGTACACATTACGCGGCTTGACGTTTGAGCGCCCATTGTTCTGCTTCTGTGCGTTCCTCGATGATTTCTTCCGGTTTTATTTGTTGCATTGGTGCTGTCATTTACCAGTGACAGCTCAAAGCAAACAAGGGATAAATCGGATCAATGCAAGCAACGAACTAGTCAGTCAGGTGTCGCCCAACTTGCAGGGAATGCTGAGCTCAGACGCGATGTTGTGCGAGTTGACGCACTGCTTTGAAGCATCGTAAGCAGCACATTAGAGGGTACCTTACAGCGGAGTCGTCGCCGCGCGAAACGAAAGCAACGTTGTCATAGGTAGCCAAAATCTTCAATGTCAGATTAGTCGCTCAGCATAGGCTGCGCGATGATATCATTTGTGTCGGGCGCACATGAGAAGTGACTGCATCAAACTGTCATGTCTCTCCCGACGCCCAAGCCGAATCACGAAATCACATGGGCATCAGGACACGACGCCGTGGTGGTACGAAAGCTCACACGAGTACTGTCAGAACGGCGTTTACCAATGGCCGAAGGACTCGTGCCCCTATTCTATAACAATTAATACCAGCAGTAGAAATCTTAAAGCTCAACATCCCGGTGAAACTAAAGGTTTGCGTGCATTATACCATTCTTGTTGCAGATATTCTAAAATGCATATTTGGATTTCAATAGAGGCTTCAGGGCTACATGCTAAGTCTCGCGGCTGGGACTGTCTGCACGAAGGGAACAATCTTGCCTGAAAACTGCCGCTATTTCTTTTTTCGGTGCTTCCGGTGTCAGACGTTAAGCTTTAGGACACTGGAAACACGTTCTTGTGCTGTGACGATATTGCGGTCCCGGCCTTCCCCTGTTCGGTAAGCGAACAGCCCGAATAACCGATGTCAGAACGAACGAATCGTTAGTGTAGAACCACGGACTAATGACTTGCCAGTGCTTGCAGAGAAACGAGTGTTCTTCGTCGCTTCGGTCGTCTCAGCTGGGTTGTATTCACCTGCGAGACTACCCCATGGTGGCAATGAACCCTTTCTTATGTTTAGCTGGTTACGAGTGAAGTCATCGTTGTGGCAACTGCCACAACGCCAGCTGCACCCTTATTTTCAACTGAGTTGTCTTTTCAGATAAGTTCACTATGCATAGGTGCAGTGCTCCGTGTTGTCCCTTCCTGATTCGTCCTGTTGACCGCAAAATCTCTGGCGCTGCGCACGGTCGCCCTCTTGTTGAGCTCTGCCACTGTCACATGCCGCGACACCGTTGCTGCAAGGTGCAACCTCTGCATACAACACACTCGCTCGCTGTGGTGTAGCGATCAAGGCTGGCTTTCCCAAAACTTCGTCTGTGGCACCAATGCGCAGCGTGCGTTGCAAGTTAAGGTAAACAATATTGCTGTGTGAGCGTAGCAGTTCACATTGAAATGCGTTTTGTGTAGTGGAGTCACATTTGTCAAAAGCTTTATTGCTCGTATGACCGTGAGCGAAGATCTGGGAGGTGCAAGCCTTTTAAATGTTGCAGGGTCGCTACAAATACTCATGGACAAGTAGTTTCGAACTTTTGAGCAAATGGCTCGAATGCCACACTGCCACGAAGACAAGTGAAAAGTGTTTAGGTCGTCAGGTAGCCGTCATCGGTGATCTTAGCGAAAGGCTTGATAGGCTCATTGGACTGAACTTAAACAGTGTATTCATCAAGTGACGCAAAGAGGAGTCTTAATTGTTCAGAAAGTGATACCGAGATATAGTTCCCTGGCTGCTTCAGTATATATGTATGCATTCATATGTCTCAGGAAAGAGTAGAAATACAGGAAGTTAATTTTTTTCTTTAGAACTTATGAAGTTGGCATAATAATTGACAATACTTGCAGGTAACCCAACTTGCAGTTAGTTTAATAGACGGAACAACCTGCGTAGAAAAGGTAGGCTGGGACCCTCAGATCTTCCGTTGCCCACGAAGCACTCGCAGCCCGCTGATAGCACTCCATGCTGTCATTACTAAGCTTGTACATAGTGTGCATAGTTTGTGGTTATTTGCTTTTCTCAGTGTTCATAGAACGCAGCACGTTCCTGTGTGGCAAAGCAGCTGATTGTAGATGCAAATGCAGAGAACGTACGCAAGCCGTGTTTCGCCATTGTTCTAGCTCTGTTGGTTTCGAAGGCGACGGACTGTGTGGTCCGCGCCAGCTTTCACTTTATGCTCACATCGCACTAGTGCGGCTTCAATCATGCTTCAGCAAATCACAATGATACACTACGCTTAGCGTGGATGACGCCTGCCGCGGCCTGCTACTAGAATCCGCGAACCCGACCCCGTGTAAACGCGGGTATACCGCGTCGTATCTTGTAGCATGTGAGTCCTTCGTGTGTTCCTTTGTGGTTAGTCGCTCTCCAATTCAAAGGAGGCAACATGTACGCGCGTCACATGAAGTTATTTAAACGATAGTCTGCGTTCCATTTCATCAAAAAAAAAGGGGGGGGGTCGAGGGGGTGGGTTGGGGGGTCTTTGTTACATACATTCATGAAGAAGGCATCGGATGCTTGTTGAAAACAATACGGTCACTCACCTGTGTTTCTGTGTTTACTGAAAGTGTTAATTTGCGAATGCTTCATTCTATGTCTCATATTGGTAATGTTTGCTGATGTAAGGGAGGAAAGGATAACTTTAAAGAGTGTTTCGGTGGGAGAAATTGTGCCATACTTGCTCTGCGTGGAGGAGGACAGAATGCGCGAGACTACTTGTAATACTTGTTTGGAAGGGATCTGATGAAACTTCCGCGCCTTAGTGAATGGAAGAGCCAGTTTTTTTTTTCTTTATGTGTCATTTCAAATGTGTTGTTGGATGTTTGCGAGAGAGGATATTCACCATGCGGCAACTTAAATCAAGAATGGTTCTGTACCTATCGATTCGTGAGAGCGTATTGTCGGTTACGTTTAACACTCCTGTGTTTCATTTGTCTTGCGTAACGCAAGCACAATCCTGTTTTTCACGTTGCTTTAACTTTTACCCTCTTTTTTTACTTTTTTTCAGAAATAGCGATTTCTTTTTCACACGACATAATGAAATTAGGCTGGAACACATTAGACGTCAGAGATTACGCACTGCATGCCACTACTGAATGCATCAAGTATTATTCGAGAAGATAGTGCGTCTGCGTATAATTTGTGCTGTTCGAAAAGACCACCGTACGATATTTGCAGAATAATGCCACTCTCGGTAGCCAGAAAATCGCATGCACAACACTTAGTCGAAAAATCAACGCTCATTTAGGCGGTCATTTATCAAAGTGTTAGCTTTGCCTAGAAAGAAAAGAACTGGCAGACAGATGGTTGAAACTGCGCTAGCTCGTACACGAGTAACTGAAGAGGAGAACGTTGTATGCGGCACAATAGTTTGCGAGCAGTCATTTTGCACCAGGGCCTGTGGTTTTAAGGCGAGTCAAACGATCAGCTCGGTGATCACTACGCCGTCGATGGATGTTTTCTCGCTGCGGCGAATCGCGATCTTGATGAAGACAGCGTTGAAGAGATCCCGGGCATGCTCTTGTTGCTGCGGGAAACGCGATAACAAAAGGAAAGAGATATTGGAGATTCACAGCAGGCGATGTCACATCGATTGCTCCTCTCTTTAATCCCCCGAGCAAGAATGCGTTCTTCGCGTGGGAATGGCGCGGATGCAGGCGCTTCCATAACCGTCGCACTTCGGCGACAACGAGCAACTTTCTTTTCATCCAGCCAGTTCGGCGCTCTGTGAGCGCCTTGCGGATTGAAAAGGCGTGGGACACTCTGTGCAATAGTTACCGCGGTAATATTCATCGCCCACATCGCGTTTTCCCTCAAATGCGAATGCGTTTACGTAATGGACGAGGCGACAATAGTAATAAATAAATAAATAAATAAAGCCACACCTGCCTGAATGTGCGTATCGTAGTGAACACGGGCTGTAACAGTTCATGCACGGAATAAACGCTAAAATAAAGTAAACGACGCAGAATTTCCGATGTGTATTGGTTGTGACGTGTGATCTTGGTATACACCTCACTATGGTATACGGTTGGTGGTTGAGGTTCGTCACGCTACCCAACGCACCACTGTGGTATTGTGCCCCGAGACGCAGACTTGGTGTGTATAGCACGTGTTCGTGTTTGAAAAAGGAGAATGGGGAGATGAGCATTAATACTATGCGCCGGCTGAGTGCCTCGACGGCGTGCAAACTTGACGTCTTTGTTTTCTCTGTGTGTATATTCTAACACCGCGGGTAGAAAACTGTCGGTACAAGAGGATGCCAACGATTCAACTTAAATGTCGTTCATTTCAAGAAACGCAAACGAGAACGATATACGAAATACAAAGACGTCAATGTTTCGGACAGTAAGAGAGGCACAGGTAATAACCCTACTTACTCACTGCCCAGTTATCTCCGCCACTTTATCCAAGCAAGGTGTATAGGCGTATGTAGCCGTCTGGAAGAAAGTGTAAGCACCTAGCAATATTATACGCCGCACAGCGCTTTTATGGACTGCTTCACCAAAGATGATAGAGTGACACAGAGTAGATCTGGTGAAGGTGAGAGACGCAAAATAATTTGAGCTTACCTACGGGACGTAGTCAGCCCCGTTACAAACACCGTGCTTCAACGTCGCGCTGTTGTTTCGCCACATCAAATAAACTGATAGTGTGTTAGTGTCAGGCTATAGACACTCATCTCGAGTAGGCACGCAGAGCTTTTTATTTTTTCTCTCGCTTTAAGCACAAGACTAGAGACAGGCGCAAAAAAAAGAAAAGAAAAAGAAATATGATAGAATAGGAGATGCGACCAACTCACAATAATATGCTGTACGCTGCAGCGCAGAGCGTGCCATCTTGAAGATATGTTCTATACCAAGATTTTTTATGCATGCGTACATTTTTTCCTGTGATTTTTCTGACTGTTTTTGAACCGCTTGAAATATTTCAATTGAAATCTTTCTTTTCCTAACTACGCACACACCAAACCGCTATCGAGAAGACTTGTAGATAATCACGTAGCATCACCTTCGGACGCGGTAGATTGGCACTGGTTACGTTGCTGGATATATTTACTGTTCCTACTGGGCATGTACCATACCGTAAGAGCAGCATCAGGTAGAATATACCTCTTTTGCGCGAATAATGAGCTGGTCATGAGCGTACGAAGAGAGAGAGAGAATAAAAAAGAAATAGGCAGAATGTACTCCTCACTGTGCTCGAATATTTTAGGTGTTGTTAGAAGGTAGTCGTATCATCTTTGGCCCGCGAAAAACCACAGTGCGCTTTTCGGCAACCGCAAGAGCATTCTATTTTACTTCCTCAGCCTATGCTTATTTGCTATTTGAATCCCCGACGCTGGAAAGGGTAGCACGCCCTTGTAACATGGCAACGTCTTCACATAACGAAACTGGTGGCATTTAAAATAGGAAACGTAAGGAAGTACAAAAAGCAATGCTTCATTCCGTCCTGAAGTGACCTGCATAATGTGCTCTCTGCGCCTGAGGTAAAGCGCGTCCGATCACCCATCAGGACCAAAACCTATTCAGAACTTATTGCTGCGCCTATGTTCTTTGTTGACGCTTTGCTACGTTGTTGCCGCGCTCATGTAAGGTAACCTGCTTGTGTCTTCTTTCCCTTCAGACTGAAGCAAAAGGAAAAAAAGAGTTAAAAATGTCTTCCGTGCGCTTCCGACCATCAACAGTCACTTCCCTCCTATTTTTGTGTGCACGGCCGAAAAATGTCGGCTGCAAAAACGTATTTCCCATGGTTGCAACAGTTCGTGTTGCATTTGGCATTTCCCCCGGAAGATGAAAAGGAAGCGAATTTGACACGTTCCTCCACTCTCAGCCCTCCTCTTCGACTCGACGAAGTAAAACCCCTTAAACTTCGTAATGTAGTGACACTCTCCTCCTCTGCCTTCACTCCTCCTCGTTTCTCCTCTCTTTTACACTCCCTCTCGACCGTGACGCCGCCTACACTGCTCGAGCGTAGCAACGGCGCCAACATGCGCTCGTCGCCACTCTGTAGACGCTTCTCGAGCAAAAATGGCGGTGATGCATGGCGCGAGGGTCCACGTGATGCTAGTAGGCCAATAGCGACGCGGCGTCGGCCTCGGCCAGAGCGCGCGAGGAGGAGGCGGCATTCTTCAAAGCGTGGCACTACTTTACTAAGTTTAAGGGGTTTTACGACGAAGTGGATCGCAGCGCCGCTCATCGACAGAAGTGGTCACTGCTCTTTATTGCCGCTCCACGGCTACCCTTGAGAAGCGTACTGTTGTTTTGGGGGTCGAGGGGAGGCGCTGTGCTCAACCCTGTTGAGTGGAGAGAAAGCTTCGAGTGAAAGATTGTTCGAGAACCCGAGGAAAAGAGTTTTGCGAACGTCAAGGTGGCGCCTAATGTTCAAATTACGACCCGGGTGTTTGGCGCCATGGTCACCTTATACTGCACGAGCCCCTATCTAGTCATACAGCCGCTCACTCCTCCGAGGCGTGCAGGATGCCTGGCCGAATACCGATGGAGCGTCGGGGCGCAAAGAACACGGCGCGAAATATATTCTCGGAGGCCATAGTTTTCTGTGTGTGCACTTCGGCGCGAATATTGGGGCGAGAGTCGCACAGCAACACGCGGACTCTCGGTATCAAAGTGGAGCCCGCCGCCAACTTTAGCGAACAGAGTAGAAGTTGCGCGAGTGAAAGTATTGCTTCTTTATTTTGTGAAACACGCTCGTATGTTTTACAACAGAGAGCTTATTTGAGACGTCAGAGTCGGGAACCGAACGTCAGCAGGCGCGTCTCATGTCACACCTGCTCGGGTGTACATGGTTTCTGTACATTGTAAATTTGACCGTTTGGGCGCTGTCGATAAGTGTTCTCATAATTAATACTGTATCGGCGAGGTGACAAAGAAAAACAAACGCACGTTGACTACTTTGATTGTTTAAAAAACGAACAATAATGTACACGACCAAAGGACCAGAAGTACCACGCAGTGGCGGTACGAAATATTGCCGTTCAAATGAATTTGTCAAGACGCTTTCATTTCAGCCTTCCTTTCTTTCTCTTTCTGCCGCTCCTGTTGCTGTTGCTTTTCTTTGTGCGCGACGTTGTAAAGGACACTGGTTCAAGAAAACAGAGTTACCAGAAGCCAAGACTGGTACTATTTTTGTTGCCCACTTTTACAGGCGAGAGATATAACTTGGCTGTGCGCCACCTTTTTTCCCTCAAAATCATCGTGCGCTTAAGAGGCCAGCAGGAAAAAAAGCGCCGCAAGTGCACAGCAATGTACCGCAAATCATGCTATCACATTGTGTTCTAATGGTGTAATAAAGCGTCATACAACAGCCTCTTGGTTACTACTTCTTTCAGGCATTGGGTCGCGTTCATTTCCATGCCCACCGTATGGATTTGCAAGCCATTTGCAAGCCATTTGCTCATTTACGTCTTTCTAAACTTGTTTAGACGCTCCGAAAAAGAGCATCTGCAGACTCTGAAAGTCACATAGAGGCCATGCTTTGAATATCACTCACTGCGAAGAGCGCAGGCGAAGATAAATTCGCAGTTATTTTTTAAACACACACGGCAGGTAAGAGTGCCAAAAGTTATATTGAACAATTTGGACAATAAAATGAGACCTTGCTGCAAAATTTTAGCAAAAACAAACTAGTGTTCTTGGTTGAAAACAATAACCAATTTTATTTTATTTCAAGGGGAAAACACAAGTCTATTTTATGGGAACTACTGAACGGCTGCAATGACTTCCCGAGCATACTGTTTTTTGCTGAGGATCCTTAGATGTAGATAAAGCGATGATCTCAAACTGTGACCGGTGCCGCTGTTGTGGGCGTGTGCCTCTGGCCACACAGGCACAAAAGGCTGATGCTGGTGAATAAGTAGAAAAGCTGATGTATTTGGTACCTGTATGAGCATATGACCCCGTGCACTTTTATCTAACTGGAAATATAGAGCTGTTCAATTAAATCGAATGGGAGGACCGTTATCAGTAAACTGCTTTTGAGCTTTATACAGCGCATGGTAATGGTGGAACCAGCCGCAGTATATTGCCTTTAAAAAAAAGGGAAGAAGTAGTCGTCAACTACCGTTATCTACTTCCAGTTTCGCTGCTTTAGGCGCTGCAAATAGGAGCAGAAAGATTCTATTTTCGTTAAAGCAAGTGATGACATTTTAGTTCATTTAACGTCCTTTTTAACATGATGAAAGCTTTAATATCATCAATCTTGTAGTAAAAACCAATGACATTAAATAATTGCTGTGCTCGGTATTGGTTTAATTGTTTAAGTTAATGAATTTCTGGAGTTTTATGTACCAAATACACAATATGATCATGAGGCACACCGTAGTAGGGAACTCTGGAATAACTTTGAGCATCCGGGATTCTTAACGTGCACCCAATGTATACGGTACGCGGGCGGTTTTGCATTTCGCCTCCATCGAAACGGCGCCGCCGTGGCTGGGATTCGATATCGAACTCTCGGGCTTAGCAGCGCAACGCCAAAGGCATTATGCCACCACGGCGGGTGGTATTGGTTCAAGTGCTTTCACATGATGACATGACCGTGACATCGGTGCAATCGTACACTCCGAGCGGACAACTACGCGTCGAAGCGCCGACGTCGCAGGAGCACGGTGAGTAGATTGGGACCATCTAGGCTATTAGATGGCGAGGAGCATCTGTTCATGCTGTTGCGGCTCGTGGTAGCGTTTAGGCCAGGAATCCACCCGGCTCATTGATGAGCACGTCCGGTGGTAGGAATAAAGGAAAAAAGGGTTTATTTACACTGGCACCAGATACGGAAGCCCACACCACCTAGGAACATATTATACGACTGAGTTACCATCAGGACACCTCAGCACACCCTGTCACTGCACCAAAAGTCCACGCTCTTAGTACTGTGGTCTTCCCTAGGAGACTAGACTAGGGAATCTGATGACTGCATCGCGGCCAATCAGAATCGTGGAATCGGTCGCAATATCCCGCCCATGACGTCGCATCGTTCCGCCGAACTCCGCCAAAAATGTGCGCCTTCGCCTCCACATATTGTGCAAGTGTGTTGCAATCTGGGAATCCGAGGTTGACGCTGTTCCCACAGTAGCATTCGACGTTGGCTTGTCAGGGTCAGGTTCAGGTAGAGTGGCCTTCGCGGCAGTTGTAACCTCGAAGTGAGCTCCTTTGTTTCCGCGTCACAGTCTATTTCGTGCCCCGCGTCGTCTGGGCACGCGCTGATGAAAAGAATTCTCCGTGGAAAACGTCTAAGGAATGCTCATCGCCGCATTGAGACGTAACAGAGTCCGCCGCCACCAGGGCATTCAACCTGAGGGTGACCAGCTGTCAGGTTGCCCGAAACGTCGATGTTCGGTCGCGACCTCGGGGATTGTTCTAGGAGTGATGGCTGGTGACATACTGCAGCTTGAGGACCGAGCCTTCGCTTCGTTATGGCCTTAGACCTGGGAATAGACAAGCACACACACACTCCGGTCGGCGTGCCCGAGCGACACGCCTACCGGGCGCTATGATCCGCGCATCGTTTTACAATGTTCTGCCCCTTTCTCTGTCTCACTTTTTTTTGTCGTGGTCAGCCTTCGGCAAGACAGAAATTAGTTGCCTATCTCAATAACATCGGTAGCGAAAGGTACAGAACACGTTAAAAAAAGAATACCCATAGTTCGTTGTTTAAAGTCCCAGGCTCAGACCATCTGCGTTCTTATTCTCGTTCCCTTTCTTATAGATGACCTAAAAGTTGTATTCCTGGAAAATTAGACTCCATCTTAGCACTCTCCCGTTTTTTTCCGACATTTACTTCAGTCATGCAAGAGCGCAATGGTCACTCTCGACCGTGAATTTCGTGCCTTGAATATAGCATGCTAGATTTTGAATGATCCATACTATGCACAAACACTCTTTCTCCGAGGTGCTAAACGCCTCTTCTCGCGGTGTCCGTTTTCGACTGAGGTACAGCGCGGTATGCTCGTAAGCTTGGAACACGGTATGCACGGTTAAGTTGGGCAAGGACGACACCAAGACCACGTTTGCTGCCGTCACACTTGAGAATTATTTCTCTGGAGAAGTCTGGCGAGACAAGCACAGGCCGTGAAGACAAGGCTTTCTTCTCAAAACAATGCACATATTCCGAATAAGGCTTCGCAAATCTTCCTCTTTCGTGCGACTCACACACTAACATTTTCTTTATTGTCCACTAAGGACCCGCAATGAGGAAATAACCAAAAGATGTTGCGTAAGTTACACGCTTGAGTCCATACGAAGATTCGAGCTTATTTCTAAATACTTCCACGCACGTTCTAAGCGATACTCTAAATGCTGCCGTCTTAGGAATACACGTGCGAGACACGAACCAACGCTTCGCTTCTCTTTGTCCGAGCAAGACACGCCTTAAAGGAACGGTACAATTACTTTATAAAATTGTGTGGTTAAACAATGGCTCCGCCAATTCAAAGAAAATCTTACGAACCCTTCCGGAAAGTAAACTGATGCTCAAGCGCGCCACTACAGTCTTCTAACAAATAACCTAGACTTGGAAGTGCGAGCGTATCTCACACACACAGAAAACAATGAAGCCTATCTGTTTAAAGAGAAAGAAGTTGCCCAGACTTATGCGCGAGAAAACAATCTCTTTCAGAATATTGATGAGGTTCTAAAATAAGCATTCTAAACAAAGCTCGAAGCTTGCGTATCGAAACGATCTCTAGTGTCGGTGATCTCAAAACATTTAACCAAACTATAAATATAAAGAAACAAACAAACTGTTGTTTCCACAAAATCTATATCGCTGTTATTCATTCCGAATAGTCAACGTCAATTGCCTCATCTCTTTAAGCCGTACTCGAGGTGGGCGCGGTCTGAAAGCTCTTGTCAACGTTGTCAACCAGGGAATACAAAGGGTACGCAGTCCATTCCCTACGCTACAGACCTCCGACGCATTACATACTGTCAACCTGCCTTTTAGGCATTGCACTACGAATTAACTAGAATAGCAGCTTGGGCTTGTTGGTTTTCCATCCTGCTAGTAACAGCGCAAAATATAGACAAGGGACGAGACAAGAAGACACCACAAGCGCTGCATTGAAAAGGGCCCGAGGTACTAGAAATGTATTTCGCTAGAATAGCAGCTTGGGCTTGTTGGTTTTCCATTCCATCCATCCAGCGCTTGTGGTGTCTTCTTGTCTCGTCCCTTGTCTATATTTTGCGCTGTTACTAGCAGGACGAATTAACTGCCTGGTATGACCACTTCACGTCGCCTTACCGCAGTGCTCTCCTGTTTCATAAGTGTTACATCTTGAAAGGAACCCAACGAGGGGGAACATAATTTCCCCTTGGCTTTTGTCCACTTTCGTGCCGAACGTCTTTTTTTTTTCATCCTCGTCTGGTGGCTCGGACGCGCTCTGACTCGAAAAACTCGCAACGACAAACGCGTTTTTCTAACTCTTTCACTACGCTCCCCACAGGGTTTAGCGCCTTTCGCTTTATTCAGCCCCGTTGCCTTCTCAGCCGCATCCCTGACTCTGCGACGCCATTTTCTCTTAGCGCGCTTTCTGGTGCTCATTTTCGAATGCCTTTTCTTTCTTCCCGTTAGCGGTTTCTCAGCCTGACCCTCTTCCTGAATTTCTGAAGGCGAAATCGGAAAGATTTCATCCTCCGGCTTAACTACGCCTCCGGAGCTATCTGTTTCATCCTCTTTTTTTGCACTTTGTTCAGCGTCGTAACTCGGCGCCGGACCCTCTTACTGAATGTCTGTCAGGGAGGTATAAACGAAATCTCCCTGACTCCAATTCTGCAGGACCAGCAGCTGGTAGGTGAACCGACATCCTTAGATGTCTCCGAACCGTTGCTTCAAGCGAGCCGCGCAAGCCCGGAATCGAATTTATTGCCACGCTTGCCGCCGCGCACATGGGCCTTAGACTGTCAGCACGAACAAGGAGAGTGCAGTGAAAAATCAACATCGGACTCTGTCCTCAAAGCCATGCTGCGACAAATAATCGACGCCCTGCGGCTGCTACTGTCTGGTTTAAGTACGCCAGCGGCGCTAACTGCGGCAAAAATTATGAAATCTATAGAAAGACCCCTAGCTACACTGCAGTAACATCTACCTTTACACGGGAAGATGATTGTGCTGTGCTGTGCTGTGAAGTGTGCACGTAAGCGTCGCACAGAAACAGCATGCTGTGGAGCCCTCATCATCATCATATTCACCATACCACCATCCTCCTTCCTCTTCACGCCATTTTTCTCTTATTACCCCAAGCCCTTACCCCAGCGTGGAGTATCAGGGTAGAGGCACTTCACTCTGGCCGACCTCTCCACCTTTCTTGCCAATAAAAATTATCTCTCTCTTTGTAGGAGAAATCGGAAAGATTTCTTCCTCCGACTTGACTACACCTCCGCATCTAGCTGTTTCATCCTCTGTTCTTGTGCTTCGTTCAGCGTCGTAACTCAGCTCCTCAGCTAGTTCGCGTGCTTTGGACCTCGTCAAAGCTATGGCCTGGGCTTCAGCAAATGTGCACCGTTTTATTCAGTAGCGACTCTGAGCTGTTCAAGAAATGGTAAGGGTAGCTTTCCGGTAGCCTACTGGAGGCTGCTGCTACTGTCTCAATATCTCTGAACGGTCCCTCCATCTGTATTTTTGGCATCGGTAGGCACACTGAGTCTTCGCTGACGGCCTGCCTTATCCACGCGCATTCGGGCACGTAGTCTTCACTTTTCACATACTTCAGATGGACGACACCCATGGTACCCGCGGAGTCGCTGAGTACACTGCACTCTTTGACATTTACCATCAGATTCGTCATGTAAGGCTTTAGAAGATCGATGCTAGTAGGATGATTGCTTATGCAAGTGGATACTGGCCTTTTATTTGGGCAGTTTCGGGCGAAGTGACCCATTTCCTTACAGTTATAAAATGCCAGTCGAACTCTTGTTTCGAGCTCTTCCCAATGATTTCCGGGTTGCTTTCTGCCCCTTTCAAGTGATTTCGCTATGCCTTCGGTGCGCGCCAAACTGCGACTAGTGTCGCCTCGTTCTTTTTTTTTGGGGGGGGGGGGGGGTAGCAGCAGCTCCTCTTTCTTTAACAATGTGATATCAACACTTTTCCGAGAGCTGACTACAACTTCTCCTGCAATAACCGCGCACCCGGCGGCGATCAGTCACGGGTTAATTGACCAATAGAATCCTGTCCTTATCGTCCGGCAAAGCGTAGTCGGTGCAGCACTCACCCAACCTCGAGCTTGCGAAGGTCGTGTATCCCGGAGCCACGCGTTCCCAGGTCCGCCGTTCCCAGATCGTGAGGACTGCCCTCTGTTGTTATTCCTTCAAGTTTCCTCGAGTCGTCCAAGCCTTCACGCTGTTACTGCGATGGTTGTGCCTTCCTGAGCCATGTTCAGGAGCTTTGCTTTGCTTCACAGAAGTTGCTCTTCCGTCAGTAGTTTACTTGAGATTGCGAAGGTCGTGTCTCCCAGAGCCACGTTCTCAGGTAAGCCGATTCCAGATCGTGAAGACTGCCTTCTTGATCTCGCCGCTGTGAACCAGTTTGTTGCGGGTCGTGGTAGCATTTAGGCCAGGAATCCACCAGGACATTTTGCGAGTACGTCCGGTAGGAGGAATGAAGGGAAGAGGGTTTATTGTGCAATATTTACACTGACGCCAGATACGGAAGCCCACTCCATGTAGGAGCATATTAAAGGTCTGAGTTGACGTCGACACGTCAGCACACCTTCCTGTACGAAAGATCTCCATTGTTAATACCGTCGTCTTCCCTAGGAGACTATACTAGGGAACCTGATGGCTGCATCGCGGCCAATCACAATCGTGGAATCGGTCGCAATATCCCACCCATGCATGACGTCGCATCGTTCCGCCGAACTCCGCCTCCTATGTTGCACCTTCGCGCCCGCATATTGTACAAACGTGCAGCAATCTGGGAATCCGAGATTGACACTGTTCTTACGGTAGCTTTCGACGTTGGCCCCCTCCATCAATTAGTTCAGTGTGTCAGGGTCAGGTTCAGGTAGAGTGATCTTCGCGGTAGTTGTCACTTCGAAGTGAGCTCCTTTTTTTGCGCGTCACAGCCTACTTCGGGCCCCGCGTCGTCTGGACGCGCTGATGAAAGGACTTCCTCGTGGAAAACGTCTAAACAATGCTCATCGCCGTATTGAGACGTAACAATGCACTATCGTCGACTATACAGTACGTGCCCAGAAAGTTATGTCACTGTACACAAACTTCATGCTTTGCATCGATGCCTATACTTCACTGAGCATTACGCAGTCTGAGACATGCATCATATACTTGAACTAAGTGTGAAATTGCGCACATGGAAAACAGGCACGCACAAGATCGAAAACAAACGCAGACACTTAAGCAAGCCCGTCTTGCTCGAACCCTTGTATTGCTGCTGCTTCAAAAACGCATAAATTCAGATCCATCAATGCGTCTCCGCTAGGCGCACGGTGACATTTATCACTAAGGAATTGAGACAAGTTTGAAATTCTCGCAATGAAACAAAATACTGACATTGATAACTGGTTGAACAATTGGCAAGCATAACCAGGGGCGCCATGAAGAAGAAAGCATGATAAAACGAAAGAAATATATTTTTAACGGGTAAGCGGACTTATTTAGACTTCTTGCGTCGTATTCAATATTTTGCACGACGTGTGGGATATTAAGGTGAAAGCGTAGGTTTAGTGAATTTTGTGCGTCGCTGGATACCCGCAAACCGCTATCGACAAATATGGAGAACTGTGCGAGGTCTACGTTCTGTTCCGGAACAATGTTTTCCGTTTAAGGTCCTAGCACTATTCCAGCGCCGACAAGACATTGATGTAGCGGAAGACTTCTGTGCTATGATTGCGGGTCAGCCAACTCGCACAGGTTCGCTTACATAGAACCATATTCCAGATTCACAAGATTCACGCATGGATCTGCCTTTCCCGACGCAAGAGCTTGACGCGGCGCTCGCCCTATGTAATCGGTTGTCGTCGCCTGGTCCGGATGACATATCTTACCGTATGCTATGTCACCTTGGTGAACGGGCACGAAGTGTGCTCCTTAATATCTATGACGAGTCCTGGTAGGAGGACAAAGTTCCTCAAGATTGGAAGATCAGCCGCCTGGTACCACTTCTTAAGCATGGCAAGTCTCCCTTAGAGATTACTTCATACCGACCAATTGCGCTGGCAAGTTGCGTTGGGAAGGTAATGGAGCGAATGATCCTCGTCAGACTTGAGTGGTACCTTGAACATTACGAAATCTACCCTGACGTCATGGTTGGCTTTCGACGTCAACGATGTTCAATCGACAGCGTTATCGATCTGGTAACCTATGTTCAACACCAAAAGACATGTAAGAGGTTATCTGTCGCAATGTTCTTAGATATAAAGGGAGCCTACGACAACGTTCTTTATGACGCCATACTTGAAGCATTGGAATCGGTGGGCCTAGGCGGTCCATTATACCGTTGGACACGCAGTTATTTACATAGGCGGACTCTATTTGTTAACACTGAAGCTGGCCCAACCTCGCAATATTATACGCAACATGGAGTTCCACAAGGTGGTGTCTTGAGTCCCACGGTTTTGAACCTTGTACTCATTGGTCTCATGGGACGACTTCCGAACACAGTTATTATATCAATGTATGCCGACGACATTCGCGTCTGGGCATCTGGTGTAACACGGGTGCAAGTACGCGCAAAGCTTCAAAAAGCTGCTACGTCAACATCGACGTACTTAAATGAACAAGGCCTCAAGATCTCGCCAGAAAAATGCGCATTGGTCGCGTTTAGCCGAAAGTCAATGAGATCATACCATGTCTCTATCGACGGTCAAATCATAAGTTATGTCAGGACGCACCGATTCTTAGGCGTAATCATTGATCGTGACCTCTGCTGGAGTCCTCATGCGGCCTACCTAAAGAAGCGCCAGAAAGATGTTTCTAATGTGTTTAAGTTTCTTGGAGAAAAAGTCTGGGGTACGTCAGTACATGCAAAGATGCAACAATACAGGACGCTCTTTCTTGGGTATTTGCGATACAGCTTGCCTGTGCTGACCAACACCTGCAGGAGTAATATCCGTTGTTAGATACGGGACCGTTTCCTGAGCCTACTTCGAGTTCACCAGACCACATCGAATCGCGTCACAGCTAATTAAGAAGCGCAGAAGCACATCTACCACGTTCCCGAGGCGCCGCACGTACAAACAAGTTGGCGTCCCCCTCCTCGTGCGCCACAGGTGGAGCTATTCACTGCTTGACTCTTCCCGAAAGTGTAGCCGGAGCCTGGCACGGTTCCCGGTAACGCAGGTCCCGAGCAAAGCTGCTTTGCAGCACTGAAACGTTGCTCCCATCCGCCTATTGTGACGGCGCTTGCAATCCGGGAAGGCTATACCGCAGAGAGAAGTAAGCCCGCGGGCAATTGGGGCCCCAGGAGCGACCCTCGGCCCCGGGTGTGGCACAATCGCACGGGCGCCTACCATTGGCCGAAAATGACGACACCTGAGCGGGCTCACCGATTGGCCGAACGTGACGTGACTTCGAGACACCGAAGGGCTTAAAAGCCAGAGACCGGGAGCAGCAAGAGAGCATTCCTTCATTCATCTCTTTCGAGCTTCATGACACGGGCTGCAGCGTCCGAGTTGCTGCCGGCCCGTAATGACTTTATGACTTAATTTCTTTGTACTCTCACTGTAAATAATGTAAATAAACCTCCAGTTTTTCATCCCGACGTCCTCCTCAACCTCGGCCATCTCCCCCACCCAACGGCAAGGTCCAACATCTGGGGGACAGCAATTGGGATTGTCCTCCAGATCCAACAACTGGTGGCAGCGCTAGGGATGAACTTTCGTCCAAAGAGATCTAACAACTGGTGGCAGCGCTAGGGATGAACCTTCGTCCAAAGAGATCCAACAACTGGTTGAGAGCGATGGGATCGTCTCCAAATACAACAACTGGTGGCAGTGCTACGGATGAACCTTCGTCGAGAGAAATCTTCGACCCAGAGAGTCCTGAGGAACCCGGAACAGCGAAAAAGAGCCTTCGTCGAAAGAAGTCCTGAGGAACTGGGAGTAGCGAAGAAGAGCGAGCCTTCGACCCAGAGAGTCCTGAAGAACCGGGAACAGCGGACCAATGAACCAGATGGCAGGGTGCTGCAACCGTAAGTGAGCGTGTGGGTTTTTTTCCTTTTGATTCGCCAGACTTCAATGTTGATCTTAGAAATGTTGAGTTTATTTTGATAGTTCTAAGAATCGGGAATTTGTTGCATATTGTGTGTTTGCACAAATTAATTAAGGAAAACAGTTCTAACCACCAGTCGGGGCCGCTGCCATGGATCTTAGAAGATTGACGAGGTTAGACTCGTTGTTGGTGTGCGACGATTTGGGAGTTGAGGCGGACGAACAGATGAAAACGCCAGCTATCATAAAGGCGATTCAAGATAGTGGCAATGATGATAAAAGCATTGAGATTGCTTGGGAGGTGATACAACAACCACGGGAGCGTGAGCGTCGTGAACGTAAGAGTGAGCGCAAGCGTCCAGAACGCGAGAATGAACGGAAGCGTGAGCTTCAAGAACCTACTCTTAGGTGTGAGCGTCAAGAACGTCGGCGTGAGCGTCAAGAACGTGAGAACGAACGGGAACGTGAGTATCAAGAACTTAAGCGTGGGCAAAAGTACGAGAGAGAGAAGGCCTGCAGCATTGATAAAACAGATACAATATTGTGAGCAGTTAAAGGCACAGAGACAGCGGCTGTCTGAAAATTCTGTAGGTAGTACAGAGCAAAAGAATGAGGAAGTATATAGCGCATTTTCACCAAAAGCCGAGGAGGAAAGTAGTGCCTGTGAGATTAGCGGCCCATTCATAGGCGAACGGAAAGGGCTAGCTGCTAACAATGCCTTAGTGGCAGCAGAGGCCGTTAAAGGCCAGAGTGAGAGCGACGAGGTGCTGTGCCAACAGAGGACTGTAGAAACAGCTAGGCCAGCTGCGAACAAATTGGCACAGTTACCGCGCGTGTGCGTCGCTTGTAATGTTAGCGAGGTTGCTAACGAGGTAGAGAGTGCTGTTGACCCGACAGACGCGAGCGCCCATGTCGAGCCAGATCTGCAGGCCGAAGTGAAGTGCCAGCTGGACGATGCAGTTGAGGGTAGTTCTCTGGATTGCGAGCTGCGTAGCTCAAGGGACGACAACTGCATTGTTCAGGGATCGGTGCAGCTCTCCGCCAGTCTAGGTAGCCAAGAGAGGGATGATTTAGTTAAAGATCACTCAGACTGTACGGGTAAGAAACCGATCCGGGCCGACGAGATGTGTACCGGCCAGCACGAGGCGCGAGAAGGCGACATGAAAGAGAGTTCGAGGAAAAAGCGCCGTAGAAAGAAGCGTGCTAAAGATCGTTATGCGGGGGCTGATGTAGCGCAGCCAAAGACGGCGAAAGACGCAAAAAGCCAGGGCGCAAGGAAACGAAAGGTGCGGTCGTCGTTGACGATGTTGACGCATCAAAGACTTTCGAGCCACAGGTCAAAAAGAGACCGAGAAGCATGTTCTGCCCGGATGCGGACAAAGGGCTCGGGGCATTTTTGTTCCTTGTCAGTCCATCGTTCTTTTCGAAGCTCAGCGTGTAGTACAAAGAAGCGCAAGGTGGCAAGACGAGACCAGGTGGTAGGGAGTCGCAACGCGGTCAGTCGAGTTTGTGATGAAAGAGGGGCGCCCGGACGCAAATTGGCAGGAGACTGTAACGTCTTGGAGGAGCTGATAGTGAGTCGGCCCTTTTGTTGTTCCTGGATAGCCAGTGTAGCTTTCGAACCACAACCACCTAGAGTACGGCTCAAAAGTATGAGTCAGTCGTAAGCGTTTGAAACGGGAGACCAAGAGAGCTTCCCTAGAAGTGAAACGTGTTGTGTTTTATTTTTGAACATTTGAAAAATATCGCGATTTAAGAATACAGTTTCTTTCAGTATGTAAGGTATGAGCTTTGTTTATGTTTTCGTTTGAGAAGCTCTGAGGTTTGAAAGAGGTGTTTTATTTAAACAATTAGTCTCGCGAGTGTTAGTTAATGAGTATATAGGCTTTCTTGTGTGTGAGTAACCTGAGTGTCAAGATTATCGGTGAGAGGCCTATCGTAACGCGCGTGTGTATTAGTTAACCTTCTTTTTTTATAAGTGCTTTTTTATTTTCTAAGGTTAAGCGCCTAGGTTTTCAGTAAGTGCGTGATTTGCACTGAGAAGCGTTCTTATTTCCATTAGCGCGTGTCCTGTGTGGATGGAAGGAAGCAGATTTATGACTGGGTTGCTCGTGTGCAGTGGCGTAGCTAGGTCGTCTGGCACCCGGGGCCCATAAGTCTTTTGTCACCCCCCTCCCCGGGTGTAGCCGGCGAAAAGAGGGGTGTTTTCAGACGTATATGACACCCCCCCTCCCTCACTGGCCCCTTGCACCCGGGGCCCACGGCCCCCCGGCTCCCCCTGTTGCTACGGCACTGCTCGTGCGTGTTGTGGGCAGCCGTATTCTGACTTCTCTAATGAGCATGCGTGGAACGAGTTATTAGGAGACGCATTTTTTTAAAAAGGGTTCTGCGGAGTGCGTAAGTTACGCAAATTAAGTTCTTGTTTAGGTTACGTGTCCTGTAGGGACTAAAGGAAGAAACGTGAATAAGCATAATGAAACGTTTCCCTACGACGCAAGTACGTGTTCGGAATAGGGACCACAAAGCTAGCGCGCTTGCGATTATGTATTTGTAGAGTTGACCGGACTGTTCAGTGGCCCCAATACGTGCGATACGTACGCCACTGCGATATGGTAAGAACATGCTGTTCGTGTAGTTAGGCCACTTAATTAAGTTATGTTCGGCTGTTTTCATTATTTGTTTGCAACGACAACGACCCTTTGTTTTGCAACAACAATAACTGTCTGGTCTTTTTGGCATTCGAGGAGATATGGATAGCAGTTTGGAAAGGTGGTTGGAATTGCGTTGTCAAAATTGGGGAAAGAAAAGGTCAGGGTTCATTTTGACTTAGTAATAGCCTGGCGAGTCAAGGGTGAAGAGCGTGCGCTTACACGTGGTGCAGCGTTATGTTGTTTTGTTTGTTTGACGTACGTTCTCCAGGGCCCAGGATCCCGAAGTTCGTCACACGAAGCTTGACACCAGTACCCTACAAGTTCTTTCAGCGTTCCTCATGGCCAGCGAATTGATTTCACCGGCCATTCCGAACTTCCGGGGCGAGGAGGAGCTGTTAGATACGGGACCGTTTCCTGAGCCTACTTCGAATTCACCAGACCACATCGAATCGCGTCACAGCTAATTAAGGAGCGCAGAAGCACATCTAGCACGTTCCCGAGGCACCGCACGTACAAACAAGTTGGCGTCCCCCTCCTCGTGCGCCACAGGTGGAGCTATTCACTGCTTGACTCTTCCCGAAAGTGTAGCGGGAGCCTGGCACGGTTCCAGGTAACGCAGGTCCCGAGCAAAGCTGCTTTGCAGCACTGAAACGTTGCTCCCATTCGCCTATTGTGACGGCGCTTGCAATCCGGGAAGGCAATACCGCAGAGAGAAGTAAGCCCTCGGACAATTGGGGCCCCAGGAGCGACCCTCGGCCCCGGGTGTGACACAATCGCACGGGCGCCTACCATTGGCCGAAAATGACGACACCTGAGCGGGCTCGCCGATTGGCCGAAAATGGCGTCACCTGAATGGGCTCGCCGATTGGCGGAACGTGACGTGACTTCGAGACACCGAAGGGCTTAAAAGCCAGAGACCGGGAGCAGCAAGAGAGCATTCCTTCATTCATCTCTTTCGAGCTTCATGCCACGGGCTGCAGCGTCCGAGTTGCTGCCGGCCCGTAATGACTTTATTACTGTTAATTTCTTTGTACTCTCACTGTAAATAATGTAAATAAACCTCCAGTTTTTCATCCCGACGTCCTCCTCAACCTCGGCCATCTCCCGCACCCAATGGCAAGGTCCAATATCTGGGGGACAGCAATTGGGATTGTCCTCCAGATCCAACAACTGGTGGAAGCGCTAGGGATGAACTTTCGTCCAAAGAGATCGAACACCGTCCACTCGAAAGCGTCCAGGCCCAGGAACTTAGAGTGTGTCTTGGATTGCCGCGGTGCTCGTCAACAGCTGAAACAATTGCCATTGCACGCGATTTCCCTGTCAAGACCTCAGAACACAGCTCTCAGAACACACGTAAGACACCTTGCTCGAGCCGCTGCCCATCATCTAGCTTCACTGCCAGAGGATCGACCATGTGCCTCCTTTTGTAAAACAGTCCTGCCCTATCGTGCATACCTTCCATCAGGTTATAAGCTCCAGCGAAAGTTTCATTTTCACCATGGTGCTTGGCTCGAGCAAAGGTTCGACTAATGGTACCAGGAATACGAACAAAAGCCCAACTCTCGTCTCCGGCACTCAAGCAGCTTTCACTGCTCTTGCTGTGCGAGACATACAACGAGCATCACCATCTATATACTGACGCTTCAACCACGGTAAATCGGTCTGCAGGATAGGTGATCTTTCCTGCAAAACCCTCCACCATAAAGATTCGACTATCTCACCAGACTACGTCGAGTGCCGCGGAGCTTGCTGCTATTCGTTGTGCACTTCGTGTAATTTCTGATGAACTACCCAAGAAATGGAGCGTGTTCAGTGACTCCAAGGCTGCTCTTCATTGTTTGGTTTCTGCCTTATGGCGAGGACCCCACGAACAACTAGTTCCAGAAATCGGGCTGCTGCTTCACCACCTCGTCGAGCAGGACACGACATCACGTTACAATGGATTCCAAGCCACTGTGGCATAATGGGCAACGAACATGCCAACGCAGCAGCGCGATCTGCACATGAGGAGGGCTTGCAAGACTCCATTCCATTCTCAAGAACAGACGCTGCAATGAAAATTTGTGTGCTTGCAAATCAAGCCATCAGAACTTTTTGGAACACACCAAGCTTGAAGCACACACGTCTACACCGACTGGACCCATCCCTTCGACTTCGACCCCCATCTGGACTCCCTCGACTCGAGACAGCAGTATTTTGCCGACT
This sequence comes from Dermacentor albipictus, assembly GCF_038994185.2. Lineage (NCBI taxonomy): Eukaryota > Metazoa > Arthropoda > Arachnida > Ixodida > Ixodidae > Dermacentor > Dermacentor albipictus. The sequence goes on from NC_091821.1 coordinate 37,626,064, forward strand.
GTGGCTTGGTGTCGCTTACGCAAGATCTTTCGCCTTCCGAGTCGCTATGGACGACAGCGTGGCCTGCAGTCACTGCGGCGGCGAGGAGACTATCGAACATGCATTTTGCCACTGTCCACGATACAGCGCGCACCGGCTGTCACTAGCGACCACGCTGGCACGCCTTGACGACAGGCCACTTTCAGAATGGTCAGTCTTGGAATGTCGACATGAACTGTCGTCGCAGCGAAAGTTGGTCAAGGCTTTGTTGACCTTTTTACGTGACAGTGGCCTATTATAAAAACTATAATGATCCCTATCCGTCCCCATTCATATTTTTTTCGCGCTTTTATTTTTGCCACGCTCTTCTTTCCATCTTTACTTCCCCTTTCCCTTCCCCTTGTGCAGGGTAGCAAACCGGAGGTTTTAACTCTGGTTAACCTCCCTGCCTTTCTCTCATTTGCATCTCTCCCTCTTAGTGAATAAACATTCGCGTTACAATTGCATGCTTTCTTTCGGTGCTCAGATATATTGATATGAGATCGCATATTTAAATTGCGGCGCAACAATTGAGGATTGTGGCCTAAGTAAGTATGTATTTGCAAGCAATTTTTCTGATAAAGTTCCCACAAAACTACAACGCTCACAAGATTAAACATAATTTCAAGTATGCAAATGCGAAAATTTTCAATAAGTGGCAGGATCCAGCGTGAAAACTTGCTGAAGTCAGGTAGCAGACATCAGAGCACATTTTGTCGATCTCAGTCCGACAGGCAAGGAACCGCAGAAAGGTATTGGCATCTTTGTAGACAGACAAACTTCCTGCACTAATCATGCATAGCCGCTATGCAGGATAATCTTGAAACGTCGTTTCAATAGTACCCACTCCACGTCATCGTGGTGGACGTTGCGTTGAACGTGTTGTTCTCTGTACAGATGATAGCAGGCCTCAGTATGCGCATGGATATCTCACTCATCCGGATAGGAGCATCATTATAGAGCGAGGTTTGTTCTATGGTCAGTGATAAACCTACCCGCGTTGATCGCGTACTTCCACCACAATCGCTTCGCAAATGCGCTTTGATAGCTTTTAACAGCGGCAGCTCCATGTCACCGCTGCAGACCTCGCGTTCATGCGCCCCACCCACTCTGCAGGAGCTAGAAAACGTCACAGTGTGCATTGTTGATCTTTTTACACATAACAACAACAAATCAGCAGTTCAATACTCCCTGTGTTCTTTGGTCAGATGAAATTCCCTGCGTTGATCGGTTGGGTCCGTGAGAATAACTTTGTAACCACTTGGTAGTTCTAAGAGCGTGAGTTTACCTGTGCAGACCTACCATTCGTGAGCCGCTTTCCTTGTGTAGTAGATAGTCGCTGAGAGCACGCACTTTGTGATTTCGTTCCAGCCAGGAGGGAACTCCACTGTAATATACAGGACCAGATGTTGTACATAGTCGGGCGAAGTTTCCCGCATGAATAGAATGCGTTCATTGTGATCAACTTGCAACAGCTTCTCAAGAGCTGCAGCTACACGAGCATAATGTCATTAAATACATACTATTCACGCGCTTCTTCCACTGTGTGCCAGCTAATCGAGGTCAGTGCGCACTTTGTTGATCTCGTTTCACCCTGGAATGTGTTATGGTAAGTAGTATGCAGTTGGTGTCATGGTAAAGTGATGCTTACTGCGTTAAGCGGGTGCGTTCATTTGGATCATCTTTCAACAGCTTCCGAAGAGCTGCATCTTCACGACCACCGGAGAAAACTTAGCATTCGCCCATATATTCCACTTTGCATTAGCTAATTGAAGTAAGGGCGCACCTTGTTGATCTTGTAACACCGTCGCCTACCACATAAAGAATGTATGCGGGCTTATGTCAGGAGGCACAGGCCATAAGGCAGCTATTAAGGTCATGCTGGAAAGTCCGGCAACGAGCGGGCATCCAGGCCGGCGAGCGTGGCAGGACGCCCCCCCGCCCCCTCCCCTCCCCGTTTTTCCCAACCTGCGGGCTTGACCCCTGGGCGTTCTGCACTGAAGCCCTGAAGAGCAATGGCGCTTTCTTATAAAAAACGGGCACCGAGAAGACCTGGCTGCGACCCCTAATCCCGACGACCCTTTTGTCAGAGGGCTATGCCTCTGAGCAGTTCTTTTAACCAAATGCAAAGCAGGATACGCCATGACAGACCAATTTCCGAGCTGTCCCGATTTCGCTACATGCAAGTCTCAAGCTTCTTAATCAAAATGCGACCCCTAAGTTAGAAAAGAAAAAAAAGAAGACACTCCTCACACCATGCGTAGCTGCCATAAAAACAACATATCAATATACAGTTTAGAAAATGAAGCTCTGCACGCAGATTTTCAGAGGGGACTGTACATCGTACTGCTATTTTCGAGGTATATTTGACTGTGGCGCGAAATATATTTCGTGAAAACGGACAGAAAAGAGAAGACAGTGAAGCGCCATTCGCTTGGCGCCTCACTGTCCTCTTTTTTCTGTCCCTTTTTAAGGAGTGTATTTCGCGCCACAACCAAGCATACCTAGGAAATATAAGCACCAACTTGCCCTAGAAGAAGTCCTTTTGGTTCTACGACAACCCCATTCTGCAGCATGCATTTAGCACTTAAAATGCTTCAGGTTCACCTCTGCTGCAACATCTGTTTTACAAATCGCCGGAAGATGGAGTGAAAATATACTCGGCGATATATAATGGGGATGAAAAGGCGCTTCGTCTTGCACTGTACGCCTGTTCTCTCTTTTTCGTAACGCTCACATGGTTGTTACACGGAGGCAGAAAATAGTGAAGTACTTTACTGCGACAGCAGTTACGGGCTCGAAACTGCAGGGTGCTTCTACTTGGCTGCGCTATCTGTACAATTTGCAGTGTTCGAGAGTGCAGTGCACCGTGTGGCAACCAGTTCGCGTCGCGCGAGTGCAGCGAGGCGACTGAGCGCCTAGCAAGTCCCAGCCCGAGTAATTCGAGAAGAGCGTATTCAGGGTTACGGAGAAGTTCTGTCGACTGCTTGACGTAAAACTCACGCCCAGAAGCACACCTAACAGCGGAATTTTATTTTTTATTTTGTATTACGAAAGTCCTAGTACGACGCTTTTATTGCACCCCCCCCTCTCCCCCACTGCCTATCGACGCTCCTTTGTACAAGATACTTTCGGTGTAATCAACGCTGTTTCCACGCTTGTGCACAGGCTAGAATTTCGAACCTGACCTTGTGTGAGCGCAACCGACGGGAGTGCGGCGCTCACTGATCTGTTCGCCAGCCTTGAAAAGTTAGTTTGTCGCAAATGCAGGGCGCCAATCCTAATGGTCGCGACAAGCGACGTGCGAGCTAGAAAGAGCTCCCCAGACCGCTCGCCGAGAACGGTCGCGCCCAGGCGGCCGCAAGTGGAATTCATTATCGCTCGTCGCGAAGCTGTTTGCATACGCGGTTCGCTTCCCCGTTCTAACGAGTGGAGACGTTTGCGGATGTCTCACTCGCGTTTCCTCCATTTTTCTTTTTTCAGCCGGCGCGCCTGTTTTTAACTGCTGAAATTGGAGACTGCGTTATCGCACGAGGCATCACTATGCCAACTTCTGGCGCGTTCTTGATAGTTTTTTTTTTGTTTTTTTGCCTCATTGGGGTCTTTGAAATGAAATGCTTTCGTTTCAGATGGAAAGAAAGAAAAGAAACGAGAAGACTGCTAATATTGATTTAAAGTCTCAAAATAGTCTCAGAGCCCTCATTTCATTCTTATTATAGGAGGACCCTGGGCACTTTTGTTCGAGACCTCCGATTGTGCACCTTTCACTTATACGTTGTAATAAATAAATAAATAAATAAATAAATAAATAAATAAATATCTTCTGTTTGAGTCTATGAGCTATGTCGTCATGGTATAGAATTATAAAATTGAGCTATAATAATAAAAAAAGTGGTCTTGCGTTGCTTAATAGAAAGCCTACTGCGGAGGTTTGTCGCGATCTGCTGTATTTTAAACTCGCACACACATATACACACGCACATACACAAACATGCCCACATGCGCACACGCAAACGCACACGTACGATGACACACACATACACACGCACGCACATACACACGCACACATATGCACGCACACATGCACAAACATACACACGCACGCACACACGCACACTCACACACATACACACATACATGCAAGCAAGCAAGCGCACACACACGCACACACGCACGAATACACACACGTGCAAACACATACACATGCACAAACACACACGTACACAAAATACACACACATGCACACGACACACGCACAGACACAAACATACGCACACACCAGCACACACACGCCCCCACACACTGGTTCTCGTTTTGCTAAGGTCTACAGGAAAGAAACTGAATAAATAGCTTGTATGTACAGGCTTGTGGGTGGAGCACGTTTTATGTTTGTGTATCACTGCATATACCGTAATTGTCACCTAGTACTTGTACTGGAACGCAATACCATCAGAAAGGATAATATATAGTTTCTTTTATTAAAGACAGTATGTCAGCCTCACTGCACAAAAAAAACACGCACAGGATACTAAGGATAATAGCAGAGGGAAATCTGCCATTAGTTCCTGTGTGCGCCGATAGTAAAGCCGTTCGATGGACCTGGAGATGATCGTCAGTCCATGATTTTGCCTCAGTATCGTCCATCCGACTTCAAAAGTTTGGGGGATCTTTAAGTTAACCTTCTTGAATTGGATTGGATTGGAAGAACTTTAATAAAAGTCCTGCAGGACGCACGTCAGCGCGCAGTGGGCGTCTCCCACGCAGGGACCGACAGGGAATACCTGGCGGCCGCTGCGCGAGCCTGCTGGACGGCCCATTGCTGATCTTGTAGGAGCGGGCTTCTTAGGGTCTTCTCCCACCTGTCGGAGGTAGAGTCGGGCGGAGCGTTTCTGCACTCCCAGAGCACGTGTGCGAGTGTCGCCGTGACCCCGCACGAGGGGCACGCATCGTCTGGGTAGACGTCCGGGTAGATTATGTGTAAGGTGGCCGGGTTTGGATAGGTATCCGTCTGTAATAAGCGTAGCGTTAGCGCCTGCGGCCTGTTTAGTTTGGGGTGCGGGGGCGGAAAGAGACGTCGTCCCAAGTAGAAGTGTTTGGTTATTTCATTGTAGGTTCTTGAAGTTCACATTTTTTTCTCAAGTTGGTTGTCTATGGCCTCTAAGTTTTGTAATTCGATGGTTTTAGAACACTCCAAGCAAAAATGCGTGTTAAGCATTGAAAAACAATACAGACACACAGTATTACTTGACAAATAAAATCCAGAATTACCGGCGGGTATACTCAAAAGCGTCGAAACTTTTATATTTTTTTGCGTTAGAATTTCTCAGTTTCTTTTTTCAGATTTCAGACTTTTTTTTATTGAAGTGAATGTTAGGAGAGGTTGGCGCCTTTATGGTGGCACCGGCTACTCCTTGTCACTTGGTAAACGAAACAAATTTGTGCAAAAAGGGAGAATAGTGACACAAAATATAATACTCAGCAGAACACCGGATCAATAAAAAATATACAGTCCAACAGTACATGAGTCACAAAGTTCTGTGCATTAGTTTAGTCCACGTACGCATATATAAAGTCAGATGTTTTGAACAGCCAAAACGCACAAAACATGTAATACACTGCATGTACAGAACAGAATTATATATATTGCGTAAAAGTTGTGATCACCACATAAACCAATTATGAACCACGAACAAGGTTTATGTAACTCATTTAGCGTATTCGGATCATCTGATACTTAATATTTTCCCAAATGTTGGTGTCCTCTAAAAACTTTTTCAGAGCAAGAAATGCTCTTTTTTGAAGGCCCGCAGTTGGCCATGGGACTTTTTATTGGTGTTATTTGTTACACCGTGCAGCATAGCCGTAGGAATGGCAAGGGCTGATAATAAGAAAGCTATTCAAGGTTAACTGAATGTTTCAATTGAAAACCAAATACAGAATACAAAACAAGGATGAAAAAACACCGACGTAGGGCCAATGACAAAGTATGGCAGACAAAAACTCAGCCGTATCAGAAGAACGACATGCTAAGTTTTACAAACGTATAAGGAATACAAGCAACTAGAACAATGCAGAAAATAGAGCAAAATATTTTTGACATAACCAAACCATGCGACACGCAAAAAACAGCTACGTTAATTCTGCCTCCATCATGAAAATTGTTAATTGTTCTTAAAGGAGTAAGTAGACTGAAATTATTTTATTAGTGGCGGCAGTTTGTTCCAAAATGAGATAGGCGAAACGAGGGCTGTCTGTTTACCGCATTTAATGCGTACTTTTTTTTTTACTTATGGGGTTTTACGTGCCCAAACCACTTTCTTATGAGGCGCGCCGTAGTGCAGGACTCCGCAAATTTCGACCACCTGGGGTTCTTTAACGTGCACCAAAATCTAAGTCCACGGATATTTTCGCCCCCATCGAAATGTGGCCTACGCGGCCGGGATTCGATCCCGCGACCTCGTGCTCAGCAGCCCAACACCATAGCCACTGATCAACCATGGCGGGTAGTACTTTCGTGAGAAGAAAGTTATCACCTGAAGCAAAGCTAGTATTGTTAGTATAGTATACAATATATATAGTATAGATGCTGTAGTACTAGATATGCTGCTGGAAATACCGCAATCAAAGCTTCATTCTGCAAAGCTTTATTCTTCAAAGATCTGGACAAGAATATGCTGAAATTGTAACTAAATAGTTTCTTGACCGTCAGAATGTTACTGTCATTAAATGGTTGTTTGCAGTTCGTATGAAATGGGTTATACGCAAGCAAATTCAGTCTAATGAGAGAAGCATTCCGGGTATATATATATAAAGATGGTAACCCATTACTCAAGTATTACTGCGCAACAGAAAAGACACGGATGTATTGCGCTTGCTGTGTGTTCTTCTCTTACGTCCATGTCTTTCTTGTTGCGCAATTATACTTGAGAAACTCAGTCTAGTTTTGCAAGGGTTGTTACTACTTCATGCACTATGTGACATGAATAAAGATTGACTTATTAATTGACTTATTTGTATATCGATTATAACAATATCACGTGCGAACCGTATGTTTTTGCCCCCGAAAGATGTATTGTAATTATATAAGAGTGAATTCTGTAATAAAAATGCGTTAGTTTCGAAGGCAAACTATACTTATTGGTGGAAACGCACATCATGATGCTTGAATCGAGAACGGCTGAACAACACAGAACAATAACAGAACCTACACTGCGCGCTGTCAACGTACACATAACAAATCGCCGAAATATCTGCGCACTGCTCTTGATTTCACGGTGTTTGAACTATTGCAGTGGCAGATTTATGCGTGGTAGTGCTATAACGAAACTATAAGCTTGTCATCACGGACAGTTGTAGAACATGCAGGTATTTGTCATAGTGTTTTAACTAGTCTAACTCTACCCTTCTGTTCACCATGCTCAGACGCCTCTGTCTTTACAAGCTGTACATGCAGCCGCTGAGACGGAACGCTATGGCACGTGGCATGACGCTCAAGCCAGGGGCTGACAGTGGAACTACGCAGCCCCACTGTCGAGCCAACAGAGCAGAACGTGATGGCACGTGTACTCGCCTTCTCGCCTCCATCGTAAAGCCAAACGGCCAAGCTGACTGCGCGCTTCACGCGCGTCTGCGATACGCGCTTATGAGAAAACGTGAAATCAGCATAGCACTCGTCTGCTGCCTACCTCAGCGCACCAACTACATGTAAGTGGAGCGGACCGCAAGAATCGCCGAGCTAAAACATTCCTTATGCTTCCCCTACAGGCCACTCGAACATCAAAACTGCAAACATCAGTGAGTATGCAAATAATATCCTATACGTTAATTCACGTTTCAAAGTCATGTTTCGGGCTCGGCATGAGGTGCGCCGTAGTGAGGGCTCCGTTTTACCCGCTTCTGTCGCGAATTATGACGGACTGCCGATAAGTGCGTCAAACTTGCATCCTTCAATTTCACTTCACGGTACTGCAGACACTACTGAAGTAAAGTCAAGGGGGTAAGATGACACAATTTACATATTCCAGTCAGTAATCACATATACACAGTAAATGAATACTGATTCGGTGCGCAATCGCTCATTCCATGTTAAAAGAAAAGAACTGGCTGACTGGCTAAAAATAAAAAAGGAGATTATTTTTTTCCTTCGCTAAAGGAACGCAGCACATCGAGAATCCCGTCAAGCATGGTATAGTGTCTCCACCAGCAAACTAGTCGTGCGAATAACAAGGCGCTGGACTCAGATGGAGCCACACTGATCACGCAGGACCTCTAATTTACTCGCAGGGCAATGTCAGAAGTTCACTTCTTGTCCCCAATGGACAGACCAGGCAGAAAGCATGTTACGTGCTCAAATGGGTAGACCACAATTGAAGACGTTAATTGTTACGTCACCGCGTTGTTTATCGTTAACCAAAACCTATCACAGGCCCCGTCTACGGGGGGGGGGGGGGGAGGCTATGCAAGCTTGGCTCAGGGGCCAAGCTTCCATCTTCCATCTTGATAGAGTAGTTGTCATGTCGTCGTGGTGATGCCGCGTCGTCCTGTCATGATGGCAGTTCCATCGTCATCTTTACGTCGTCCAACAGTGCGTATCCGCCTGATTTTGTGTTTGGATTTCGACATAGTTGGTGAGCGGTATCGGGCATCAACATAAAAGTTGCATTGGGTTAACGTCTCTGACCTTTGTTGCGAAAAAACATACATATTGCGTGAAATTACATGTTGTCGGAGTTGTACACGGTACAGAAAAAAGTTACAGATTGCAATTAGAATTTATTCATTAAAATGTAATTGATCACAGTTACTCATTACTGCCCATGAAAGCAATTGAAGAATTACTCAAAAGTAATGGATTACTTCTACGCTACTTTCTTCCGAAGTTTTATTGCACAGATACGGGAAACAGAACGAGCTGTCCTGGTGATTTCAGGGTGTTCTCTGCAGCCTTTCATACATTACTTATCTGCACAAACCATTGTCTTAAAAAAAAGATTCGTCGGTCATTGTCCCTCGTTCTTGCTGTGATGACATGAGCAATGATACGAAAAACTCACTCAAGAAGGAAAAAGAGACGGAAAGGCAATGATGTTACCCAGTTCACTCTACGTGCGCGCTGGGGGTTAGGGCGGTGTTGCAACGTATGTGGATCTTGCGCACAAGATTATGTTTACCTGACATCTAGGTCCTCTATATGCTTCACCGTACTCGTACGTTGTTGGAACTTGGGTTTGGCCATGAAAATCAAAAAGAAATCATGCGTATGTGATTTATTTACATTAGCGTCCAAAGCCGCCTTCGCTATCAAGACACACCAACACCGGTTCGATGAAGGAACAAAAAATTCAGCATAGCTCATATCACGATCACTGTCGACAGTAATGGGTTTAGCAATGAATCAAAATAGCCACACAAGGTATTGGCAACGTATTGCCACCGTCGAAACGAGCTATGCACGAGTTATGTGTGCACTGCAGTGGGATTCCTCTTTGGCGCTTCTCTAAGAACACTCAGCGCCATCTAGCGCCACCTCGGCGAAGCCTGCGCGTGGCCTCCATGCTCCATGGCGCGCCGGTGCGCGCGAATGCGGTGAAACGTGTCGTGCAGCAACCGTGCTGATCTCTCGCGCTTCCTTCTGGACACGCTGTGGAATTTAGTGGCGCTGCCGATAGTCTGCGCGTGGCCTCCGAGACAAGCAACGTCGTGCGCCCGTGCGTGCGCACGCTGACAATTCTTCCCTCGCTTGCCGCGCACTTAGTGGCACATACTCGGTGACCCAAGATGGCGAGAGGTTCATTGAAGAGCCGCACATACCTAGTGCATTAGTGGAACTGCCTGCTAAAGCGTGTGGTCCTTGAGGAACCCTTGTGACGTGGGTTCGATTCCCCTCAGCGTCGGAGAAATTTGAGGGTTCTTCGTCGTCACTGTAGAGCAACACATTCTCAGTGGCACATGCCTAGCTAGCCAAGTTCGAGTCATAGACGTTAGTTGAAGAGCGGCACACACCCCGCGGCAGGTAGCCAGTGACCCAAGTTGGCATCAAAAAGGTTCACTGAATATCAGCACTGTCCGAGTGGCAGATACCGAGTGCTGCAATACGGCGTCAAATAGTTCCTTCAAACAGCAGCACCTACCCAGTCCCGCATGTACAGTAACCCATGTCGGCGTGAAAGAAGTTCGTTGAAAAGCGTCACGTATATGTACACATTGCAACATACTCAGCGACCCAAGTTTGTCGGACGGTTGGTTTAGAACCCTGCACCGCCAGCACAGCAGCCCGATGCAATACCCATTCGACCACGGACTAGCCCAATGACCCAGAAAGGTGGGAAAATGGTTAGATGCAAACATAGATAGCTAGCTTGGCCTCCAGAAAGTGCGTAAAGTACCCTAAGAATGCTAACGCATTAAAAAATCCTGCAGAACCCATATCACGATGAATGTCGACGATAGCGCGATTAGCATTGCAGCAATGCATCGACACACCGTATTTACACTGCCGGAACGTTTGATCTATGCGGCGTGTATGCAGCCGCGACACTGTCGTACGTTTCCCAGCGGACAAGCTGAGCCAACTAGCGCCGCCGCAGCGAAGTCGCCTCATAGGGCGTGTGAATATATATATATATATATATATATATATATATATATATATATATATATATATATATATATATATATATATATATATATATATATATATATATATATATATATATAAGCGAGAAGAAAGGGGGTTTACCGAGGGGCCCGATTTTTATTAGTCATATCATAAGAAGCCAACAAACACTGACACCAAGGACAACATAGGGGAAATTACTTGTGCTGAATAAATGAAATAAAGAAGAGATAAATTAATGGAAATTAAAGTGGATGAAAGAACAACTTGCCGCAGGTGGGAACCGAACCCACAAACCTCGCATTTCACGTGCGATGCTCTACCAATTGAGCTACCGCGGCGCTGTTTCCTCATCCACTTTCTTGGGTATTTATGTGTCCTAGTAGAACCCTGGGAGTGTTAGCCAGCGCCACCACTCACAGACCTTGGCGACGGACGTGGAACGTCCTTCTTGCCGCAGGCGGCACGAGAACGTGATCTTTTTGGGTGAAGGCAACTGGTCAATAAACCCACAGCACAAGTAATTTCCCCTATGTTGTCCTTGGTGTCAGTGTTTGTTGGCTTCTTATGATATGACTATATATATACATACATATATATATATATATATATATATATATATATATACATACATATATATATATATATATATATATATATATATATATATATATATATATATATATATATATATATATATATATATATATATCAAACAAGAGTGGTTGAATATATATGACGCGGGGTCGACTCCGTCCAGCACCGCAGTGACTGACTCAAGCTGAGAGTACTCAGCGATCTAACTTGGGCGAAAGAATTTCATTGAAGCGTGGTACATAACCATTGGCACAAACCCACTGACACAAGTTGGCATGGAACGGATTAACTGGTGTCGTTGAGGGGCGCCACAGACGCAGTGGCACATTCTCAATTACTCAGGTTGGCTTCAAAGAGATTTAATGAAGAGCGGCACAGACCAAGCATCCCATATGATGACTTCTTATTCAAGGACACAAACCTACTGTGGGGTGTAGGCCATGAACCGGGAGGTAATCTGACAAAAAAAAAAAACAAAAGAACAAGAAGACGGAAAAAAAGTATTTATTCAAAACGTGTTTTGAGCACACGCTTTTTGTAGGATGCACACGCACTTCATTAGGATAGTTTAGCTTAAAACGCTGCACGGAAGCAGCAGCCTCAGCAAAGTTGTAACAGAGGAGACTGACAAGCAAGGAATTTTTTTTATCGCAGTAAGTGATTCAGTGACATTGTTAGAGATTTTGTCCGCTTCAGGAACTTGTCTGTATCAATTTGCTTAAAGCAAGCGCCGCTCTACCACCCTTTCACTAGAAGAAACTTCGGAGGTCGACAAGCGAAAAGGTTTTGTGAAAATAATTTTTCGTAAAACTTGAGGCAACATCCGTAAAATCGTAAAACGATCCCAATTTTGCAAAGTTAACGAAGTTCGACGCAAAATAAGCACACAGGAAGATCCACTCGAACAGCCGAGAAAGACACAGGACAGGCGCTATGGATACAGGATAGCGCCTGTCCTGTGTCTTTCTCGGCTGTTCGTGTGTGTCTTCCTGTGCGCTTATTTTCCGTCAATCTGCAATGCACCATCTGGCCCATCTGCAGGTGTTGTTAAATGTTTACGAAGAATTCGGAAGAACTGGCAGGTATGTGGAGCGAGCACGTTTGCAAGGTTAGACCGTGGGAACTCCACTATACACTCTTAGGCAAAGTTACACCCTTTAGCTTGCCCCTTCTGTCACACAACAATAATCGTTATCTGCCTTGATGCGTTTCCTTTCTTTAACGCTGCGAGCCCGGTACTTTCCAGTAACGAATGGCACGCGCGTTATCAGCATAGAGCAGTTTACACCCTTTGGAGTTCCCCTTGTGATAACGCGCGTGCCGTTCGTTACTGGAAAGTTCCGGGCTCGCAGCGTTAAAAGGAAACGCATCAAGGCAGATAACGATTATTGTTGTGTCACAGAAGGGGCAAGCTAAAGGGTGTAACTTTGCCTAAGAGTGTAGCAGGATACAACTTAAAAGAAAAAAAAAGCTGCGGTTGGCAACCAAGGCACACGGACCCCGCGGAATTGTTACTCCGCCAGCCAATCACAGAAGCAAAAAAATCGTCGTCATGCGACCATTTCAAAATGGCGGTGTACTTGATGCTCCCGGAGCGTCTGCTGTTCTTCAAGAGTCTTTTCATTGGCGGAAGCGATTAGATGAGCAACAGAAACGGACAAAGTGTAGGAAGTCTGAACTGTTCACTCTTCAAAAGTCGGCGGCACAGTTCATTTCACTGCTGACCACGTTTTACTCTTGAAACTTCACTGCCAACTAAAGTGAAACTTGACAATAAATACTTGCAGCAATACAAATGCGTTTTGTTTCAGTTCAATAAAGAATTAGGCTTTCACCATTCCACTATAATAGACGAGTGAAAACGTACAAAATTACGCGCTCATAATTTTACTTTTGTGGTTGCCGCCTTATTTATGTAGCGGGGAAAGTTTGAAGTCCAAACTATATGCAGCCTTGCGGAGGAACAGTGGCTGGCGGTTATGAGGGCGTGGTGGGGGCTTCACTGCAGACTTTAGTTGTATCCGACTATAGCTGTATAATAGGTTAAGCATGTAAGGTTTCTAATGCGTGATGTAAAATTTCACTTGTGTAATTTTGTTAAGCCCATTTCTGTACCCTAAATGCAGGTGTCCCTGTATATAACAAATAGGCAAAATATTCAAAAACGTGCAAGCGCCACATAGCTGGACATAACTAAGGTAATGTTTGCCTTCGCTTGGAGAAACTCAAATTATTTTTTTCATTGCGCCCAATTAGGTAATTAGTCTTAATTAATCTACTTCTCAAATATTATAATTAGATGAAAAGTGCCAATGAGAAAATTGCAGAGCAACATGAAAAACTCCAGATACAGGTTTCTGTTGCCGAATACGAGCTACATTAAAGTGTTTTTCCGAGCGTGAAAGAAGCCCGCGAATACATGCAAAGTGCCGCGAGCGGCCAGTTAAGTCCAGTTCATGAACCTTATTTTCAAAAATGTCACTTTCAGCGACCCTGTTAAGCGATGCATTACATTGAGAGGAAATCTTGCGTCGCTTACACCCTGTTTCAACATATGTGAAATCCAGAAATGCTCTCATCAAGGAAGCACTGTAACAATTTGAATACATTTTCTTGCAATAAGAAACATTTCACATTCTCCTATCTCTCGATTTGCGTACGCGTATTTTGTTTCGCCTATTAAGTTATTAAAGAAACTTTCGAAGGCCTGAGAATCTCAAGAGCACTGAAACACAGAATCTACGGCCTCTATAACTTCCCAATAGAGAGACGAATCTGAGTTCAACGTAAAATTCGGTGACGAACGGGTCCAAAGCTGACAAACTTTACTTATGTACGTGAGTGTAGGATATACCTATGTTAAGACACTATAACTTTATTAAAGCTTATTAAAACTGAGGTAAAGTTTCAAGTGAAAGGGAACTAAGTAGCTTTTGATGATCTGCTGTAAACGCTATATCGTCAGCAGTTGACCAGACAGTCATTCCTATTACGGTTACAGCTACGGAGCCGAACGCTCCTGTTCAGGTAGGTTATCAGATACGATATTGCTAAAATCACTTCTAACCGCTTCATTTTTACAAACTATTCTAGATAACCTTTAGAATTCCATTTGCTATAGTAATTTTAAATGAATAAAGTAAATTTAATTTCGATGGTTCAAGGATTCTATCAGGAAATTGGTTTGTTTAAAGTGATGCTTTTGAACTAGAATGACTAGAAGCTAAAGCCTTCTTTTCAGCGGCAGCCGGTTTGACAGTGCAGCAGTCAGTTCGGTGTTCCCGAGTCTCCTACGCGGTTTTGAGTGTCCACTGTGATGTCATAAGAGAAACACGCTCTAACCCTTTAAAGCTACGATGACAGGTAATGGCATACAGTTTTGGCTTAAGGGGGGTATCGCGCAACGACGTATGAAGTCTATGTAGTTGCATAGGAAATTACGCATTGAATATACACGTTGTATGTCGATGCATTATGAATTCCACGATTAAAACTGGTTAGACATATTAGGATTAGGACAACGAGCAAACGTAATACTACGGCGACTCTCCTACCCCCTCCCCTCCTCGACACACACACACACACACACACACACACACACACACACACACACACACACACACACACACACACACACACACACACACACACACACACACACACACAACACACACAACACACACACACACACACACACACACACACACTTCATCTTCGCCTAATGGTTTAAAATGCAAACTAACGCGTTGCGTAATTGTAAACATTTGGTGCAACTACTATTGTTTGTACCCCCCTTCGGGCATTACACCTTCAAATGCGCGTACCACACGGGCCCCGTCTCACTTGCACTACGGGTAGTTTAAAGCAACTATGAACCTGGCCAATGAAAAAAAAAAAGAAATGATACCCCTTTCGAAGGTTGGCACATCGCATTTTGAATTGTTTAGTGCTGCTGGCTTCGGGTAGTCGTTTCGGAGCGCTCGCAATACACTCGATTGATTCTTTCAGGTTGCTGAAATGTGGTTTGGAGCGCCCAGAAATGCTTCCACTGACCACGTCAAAGCAATTGAGAGATCCGGCCTTTTTCCATTCACGTGATCGCTAGGCTGGCTCCACCGGCATGCTTTTACCTGTGTCGGCAGTCTCGACTCAGCGGTTTAGGTGGTTTCGTAACTGTGATTTCATGCATTATGTGTCTTGCGTCGATCATGGCAAAACGGCAACAGTTGCATTTGTTAGCGGCACATTCAGTTCTTTTGAGTCGAGAAGCAAACATTGACAACATCTTATCATAGCAGTGAAAATTTGCTTTGCTATAGTAGGACTGTTCTTTAAGCGACGGCCACTATAGCGGTCGCTATCGTAACCCACCATTTCTGAAGTCAAGGTCATCTTAGCTGACTGCACGCGGGTTTGGCGTATCAGGATATCTTGTACAAACTTACAGAAAAAAAAGGTGATTTTGCGCCTCCTGAGCGTCGTAGCGAGTCACAAGAGATTGAAAATGTAGGTCTCAATGAGACAAAAAGCGAGAATTACTCGCAGAGTAGGTAAAACAGCGGTACGGGTGTAATTGGCGACACTATAATAATAAATTCACCACACTGCACTATACTCCTGTAAAGGGTGCACCGCCGTATAAAGAGCCATGCTGAGAAGAAGCCGCCGTACAGCACACTTTTTTGGAAATGGAGCGATTTCGCTTTGAGTAAGCAAGTCTCGCGTGAGAAAATGGTACCTCGAATGCCGCGTCAGCGGTGCCCACAGCAAGCGAGAACTATCCCCGTATTCAGAAATGAATTTAACGCGCATAATTGACCGGTGGATCCAGTATTTTTGGATTTTTTCGGACTTGGGCTCTGCTACCCTCCCGGCCTTGGCCAACGGCAGAGGAACCTGTAGCGATAACCCGAGTACTCAACCCCAGCTTAGGACAAACACCGCTACGAGATCCGACGAATCTCATGGCCGAAAACCACGAAATCATGGACGAAGACTACCAAGACGCGGCCAGGGAGACCCGTGACCACGGACTAGCGGCAGCCACTCAAGGCCTGAACCCCAGCGACCACAACGTCACAAGTAAGTTAAAATCTCGACGAGGACGCGGACTGGCAGATAGCCATTTCCAAGCGGCAGAAGAAATGCCAACGCGGCAGCCAAGAAGAATTTTTGGCGAGAACAGGGCTAGGGAACGGAAATTCCCTAGGCTCGGCGAAGAGCACAGGTGGCACGTCAGCTGCACCGAATCAAAGAGAGGGGGGAGGAGCGCCGAGGAGGAGACTGCCTCCGCTGCCCAAGGACGACTTTAACATAGTCCTGAGGCCCAAGGGACTAGCAGTGAAGAACCTGCAGACGCACCAAGTGGCGCGGGTGGTGGTTGCAGCCACCGGACATGGATGCAAGGCAGAAAACCTTATTATCCGACTCCGCACAGGTTCCAACATCCTTATTATAAGCACCGACAACGAAAGCGCTGCTCAACAATTAGACGCATCACGCAGCTGAAGTTTGGAGAGCACAGCTACAGCATCAACGCACACGTGGCGGCGCCGGAAGGAACGCTGCGCGAAGTAATCCACGGGGTGGACCCGGGAACCCCTGCCAAAGAACTCGAGACAAACCTACGAACCCGAACGCAGGGTGTGAAGATTTTGGCGGCAAGAATGCTAGGCCGGTCGAGCACTGCCGTCATCACCTTCGATGGCCCCACCCTCCCCAAGCAAGTTCTGTACTATGGGGGAGAAATGTGGTGCTATCCCTACAGACCAACGAGACAGATCTGCTAGATCTGCTGTCAGTAGGGACACCGGTCAGACGTCTGCCCGACTCCCGGGATCAAGACCTGCAGGCAGTGTGGCTAAAAGGATCCAGAGGAACACCATCATTGCACACCCAAGTGCCTGCTGTGTGGGGAGCTCCACGCAGCCGGCAGAAAGGACTGCAAGCAATGTTTAAAGACAACAAGGGAACTACGATGGGGACCCCAGGGTCAGCAACGACGCGGCCGCAGCCGAAGCAGAGGCGAAGCGCGGCGCCCACGCTGATTCCGGAACGAAGACCAGGAGAAGCGAGGTGACTACCGGAGCGAGTCGAGGAGCCGCAGCCGGGGCCGCAGGGGTAGCCGAGACCAAGACCGGAGCCGGGAGCAGAACGAGTCCTACCCACCCCTGGGCGGTCAGCAGGCATGGGCGAAGCCGAAGCAACTACAGAAGAAGAGCGGCGGAGTTAAAGTGAGCTGGGGAGCCAGCCCTCCCAAGACGCTTTTTGCTCCGCACAACAGTAACAACACAAACACACAAACAGAAAACGAAAAAAGGCTGACTGCCGAAATTAATAATCTTAAGAGGGAACAGGAACAGACCCGTGAAGAAAACAGGCAACTCAAAAAACAAATAAGTGAACAAATAGCAGAAATACAAGAGACGCGAAAAGCAGGTTTTCTGCCTGTCAGGCCATCCTCACCCCCGCAGCAGAGCGTAGGAAGCTTACAGACTAACGAAGGGGGAACCTCCCCAATAGACGATTTGAAAACAATGATACAGCAAATGCAGCAGCAAATGCAGCAGCTAAATCAAAAGATAGCCATGCAAGATCAGAGCTTTCTAAATTATGTAAAGAATCAAAACACACAGAAAACTGTAAACGACGCCAGAGACCGGCTTACAATGAGCGCAGGTTTGGATCAGAATCCAAGGGAACGAACGCAAACTCTAAGACATCAACATGGCAGGACAAAACCAACTAGAGATATGGCAATGGAACTGCAGGAGCTACAAGCGCAAACAAGGGCTCCTACAGCAGCTCATTAGCACTAGAGGAACCTCACCAGATCTAATACTTTTACAAGAGACAAGCTGTATTCCAGCCCTGAGAGGATATACTTGCCAGGAGAACGGACGAACAGCTACTCTAATTAGCAACAAAATCACCACCATTGCACACAAAGAATTCGAGGATACACAGCTCGAACACATAGTAACCGAGATAATCCCCAACAGGAAGCGGAAAGCTAAAAGTACCTTCATAGTTAATCTATACAGCCCACCTAAAAATAGGGGAGACTTCATTAAACTCTTTACAGAAGCAAAAAAGCTAGCGGGACAAAACACCCTGATAATGGCCGGGGATTTTAACGCAAAAAGCCCGCAATGGGCCAGCAGAATTGAAGACAAAAAGGGACGCAGCATCTGTACAGCAGCAGAAAACATGGGCTGCGAACTACTCACAGATGAGGGCCAACCTACTAGACAGGGGAATAGCGTCAGTGTGGACACATGTCCCGACCTAACTTTTGTCAGGGGCGCCAAGCAAGTGACATGGGAAAACTTGCAAGAAAATCTGGGAAGCGATCACTACATCATTAGGATCAGCACGGAAGCAGAAAGCATCAAGAGGAAAATTGGTAAGGCAAGTCTAACAGACTGGGACGCCTTCCGAATCCACTGCAAACAGCTAAAAGGGGATATAACTTCAGTAGAAGAATGGAGCCAACAACTCCAGCAAATCAGGGACCTCTACACCAAAGTGGTAGATCGAACAGAACAAGTACCGGAAGTGGACAAGCGACTCCTCAGACTATGGGAGGCACGACGGGGCCTAACCAAGCGCTGGAAGCGCCAAAAACTAAATCGGAAACTAAAGAAGAAAATTGCTGAAATAACACAGCAAGCGGAGGAATATGCAACGCAGCTAGCGAGACAAGGGTGGCAACAGTTTAGTACCTCACTGAATGGCACCCTCGGCACATCTAGAACGTGGCAGATCCTTAGAACACTAATGGACCCAAGCAAAAGCAAAACAGAAAGCAGCAAATCTATTCAGAGACTAACTCACCAATATGAAGGGACCGAAGACCAGCTACTCCAAGCAGTACGAGAAAAATACTATGGGAAAGACTCGGTGGAAGGCTATCAAGGCGACTACCAAGGAGAGGAGAACCCCACAACAGACCGGCCCATCACAAGGGAAGAAGTTGTCGAAGCCATACGAGCAACCACGAAGAACACGGCGGCAGGGTTGGACAAGATTCGCAACTCGCTAATACGAAACCTAGTGAAGAAGCAGTAGACCAACTCACAATCTACCTCAACAAATTATGGGAAGACGGAACAGTCCCAGCGGAGTGGAAACACGCCGTGGTGGTCATGATTCCCAAGCCCGGCAAGAAACTACAAATTGAAAACCTCAGACCAATCTCGCTCACATCGTGGCTCGGCAAGCTGTTTGAGAGAATTGTGGCCCGACGAATCCAAACGCACCTAGAAGACGGAGGGTGGTATCCCAACACCATGTTCGGCTTCCGGGCAAACCTATGCACCCAAGACATCCTGCTACAACTAAAAGAAGAGGTACTCGAACCAATGCCGAAAAACGGGGAGAACGTCGTCATGGCCATTGATATCAAAGGGGCGTTTGATAACGTATCCCACGCCGCCATTATGGAAGGACTCAACACTACCAACTGCGGGAAGAAAGTACACGCCTATGTCAGAAGCTTCCTCACAGATAGAACAGCGACAGTAGGCCCCGGAGACCTGCGGAGCGACACCTTTCAAACGCCATGCAAGGGCACTCCGCAGGGCTCGGTAATTTCGCCGATACTTTTAACATCGCCATGGTCAACCTTGCGAAGAAGCTCAACGAAGTCCAGGGCATCAGTCATGCCATATATATGCAGATGGCATAACCATCTGGACCACCGAAGGATCACTAGGGAACAAGCAAGAAACGCTACAGAAAGCCGCCGCTTGCATCGAGGAATATACGCAGCAAAGAGGCCTCAGATGCTCCACGGAGAAGTCTGAGCTCCTCAGAGTGGGAAGGCACCCAACAGATGCCCCACTCGAAGTAAAATTCGAAGGCCAAAACATTCCGGAACAGAAAATGATCAGGATCCTCGGCATGTGGCTACAGGGCAGCCGGAGGTGCAGCCACACCCTCTGCCTGCTGAGTAGAGCAGCGGGACAAGTGGGCCACATGATCAGCAGAGTTGCGCACAAGAGATACGGCATGAAAGAGGAAGATACCCTCAGGCTGGTCAACAGCCTGGTGGTCAGCCGGGTCACATACTCCCTGCCGTACCATGTAACCATCAAAGCCGAAAGAGAACAAGCCGAAGCAATCCTTCGGAAGGCATACAAAACAGCCCTTCATCTCCCAAGAAACACATCCAATGACAAGCTGATGGAACTGGGAATCAGCAACACGTTTGAAGAAGTAAAAGAATGCCAGCTCAAGGCACAAGCGCGAAGGCTCAATAACACAACAGGAAGGGCGCTCCTGACAAAGTTGGGTTGGGAAATAGAAAAACCGCAAAGTAGTAGGGCAATAATGCCGGACCTGCTAAGGAAGGAACTACGCATACAACCTGCCCGCCGCAATATGGACCCCAATCTCCATATCAGCAGGCGACGACTAGAGGAAGGATACAGGATAGGAAAATCCCTCAACATCCTAACAGACTCACAAGAGGCGTGCCGAAACTATATCAGGGGTAGAATAAGCAGCACGGCACTCAAGATCCTTAGTAGAGCACCGCTCTATGAAGGACAACCTACACACAACATAATCTGGATACCAAGCCACGCAGGAATTCAGGGCAATGAAGGGGCGGACAGCTTAGCTCGAGGCTTCACCATCCGAGCGGGCACCTCAGTCCCCCCGGGAGAGCCTCAGATTACTTGCGGGGACAGTTATTCAGAGCTGCTAAACCTATATAGAGGGCGAAGATTCCAATACCCCCCCCCCCCCCCCATACAAAGCCTTGACGAAGGAGGAAGCCGCAGGATGGCGTAGACTGCAGACGGGTTCCTTTCCAAATCTTTACATACTAAGCAGGATGTTCCCCACACAATATTGCGCCGTATGCCCGTGGTGCGGACCAAGGCCAACGCTATATCACATCACATGGGAATGCGAGAGAAACAAGACATTCCACAAACATACAACACCAGGTGCAGAGCAATGGGAGAGCCGGCTCACCAGCTGCGAGCTAGGGGTCCAAAGGGCCCTCATAGCACACGCAAGCGAGGTGGCCCGACTCAGTGGTGCCCTGGATTAGGGGCCCACCCAAGGCTGAAGAGGACCCAAAGTTTTCAAGAATGAAGACTTCGTCCTCAACTCGCTAATATCTTAAAGAACCAATCAAGTTTTCCATTCCATTCCATTCCTTCGGCGCGTTCACGACAGGCGTCATTTAGATCAAGGCAAGCATGAACTGTCAGTTAAGATGGATTTCTGAATACGGGGGTTGGTCATCGAGTAGGTAAAATTAACGGTAGCGGTGTAATTAGCGCCAATATAATCTATAGTTAGATACAATTGAAGTCTGCAGTGAAGCCCCGCCCACGCGCTCATGACCGCCAACCTCTGTTCCTCCGCGAGGCTGCAAATAGTTCGTACGTCAAACTTTCCCTGTTACCTAAATAAGGCGGTAACTACAAAAATAAAATTGTAAGCGCGTATTTTGTACATTTTCACTGGTCTATTGTAGTGGAATGGTGAAAGCCTAATTCTTTATTGAACTGAAATAAAATGCATGCTTCGCTGCAACTATTTATTGTCAAGTTTCCCTTCAGTTGGCAGTGAAGTTTCATGAGTAAAACGGGGTCAGCAGTGAAATGAACTGTGCCACCGACTTTTGAAAAGTAAGAAGCTCGGACTCCATTCACTTTGTCCATGTCTGCTGCACACCTCATCGCTTCCGCCGATGAAAAAACTCAAGAACAATCGACGCTCAGGAGGTATTAAGTACGACGCCATGTTGAAATGGTCGGATGACCACAATTTTGTTTGCTTCTACGATGTTGATTTTTTGAAACTGCTGTTTTTTTAGTTGCATCCTAGTATAAATTCAACCATATTGCACCACAGACTGGACTTTCTCCGGATCTGTCCTCTTGGATCAACCAGGCGTTAACGCCAAGATGACAAGGTCGACTTACATGGCGATTTCCATGATTCGAGTAAATGGTAATTTTGTCTTTGTATTTTGTCTGTTTCTCATGTTGATTATTAGCTCATTTCATATTTTGTGCATATCGTATTTCAAGCACATGCACGTCGACGTTGTTTTCTTTCGCGTCAATTTTGGTTGACACGCCTTTTTTTTTGCCTGGCTTAGCCTCGCTCACCGTGGTACAGTGTTTTTCTAGCTAACCGTATCCGTGATGCGGCGGCGTTCAATAAGGCACCACCGAAGGTTCCCCTCGGTCCCTGTTTCTGCTCTCACTCTTCGGAAAAGTGGCTCACCGTTCAAGTGGCGCGTGGTTTCTCTGACTTGGATCTGCAGCATCTTGCCATCCATCTCGGAGGATACAATTTCACACCCAAATTTACCATTAGAACGACTATGGAACAATGGCACGTTCAGACAGAAGATTTCTATCTCGCGAGGATAAGCACGATGATGTTCTGTCTCAACGAAGGAGGTATTGCTATCGAGCTTTTAGCGAGCACGTTTGTGGCGATGGAGGAAGGGGCAGCGGTGACACAAAAGAAGCGACGTAACCGGAGCTGTTGGATCCGACCTTGCTTCCAAGAACACGCGAATTTTAGCCACAGGGATAACATCCTGCCTCAGTCCCAGAATACGAAGTGCCGCACCGAGTAAGTTTTAGCTATGCGTTTGAGTGCGAGAGCATTACATGGCTCATTGTGTGACCCCGGCGTCATCAGATTAATTACATCATATTAATCCAACTGAAGAAGGTGTGGCCACGGTGAGGATTCAATCCTCTGCCCCACTGCCACTGTTACCACTCAGTAGCCGAGCGCGCTATCCACTGCGCCACCACTGCATTGCACCACTGATGCAACAGGCCACAGTGATGAATATTTTCGAGCGTGTTCACTTGATTTGGCTCTGCTTGGTGACCGATTCACTAGATGGCAGAACGAGCGGCAGCGGAGCAACGAAGGGAAGCTGCAGCAGCTCGCTCGGCCGCGTTGTCGGTGTAAGGATTGGGGTCGGGCATGAAATAAGTGGTAGCTGGTCCATGCCGTCGCCCGACTCATCCACGCTGAGGAGGTTGTTGAAGGGAGGGACTTGTTCTCATCGAGAACGAGTAGTATTGGATTTATTGACAAAAAAATGTGGGGTTTTGCATGCAAAAACTACTTTCTGATTATGAGATTATGAGGCACGCCGTAGTGGAGGACTCCGGAAATTTCGACCACCTGGGGTTCTTTAACGTGCACCTAAATCTAAGCACACGGGTGTTTTCGCATATCGCCGCCGTCGTAATGCGGCCGCCGTGGCCGGGACTCGATCCCGCAACCTCGTCCTCAGCAGCCCAACACCATAGCCACTGAGCAACCACGGCGGGTGGATATATTTACAATATCTACATGAAGGGTGGAGAACGTTACATTTCATCAGTCTAGCATGACTGAAAGAGAAAGCACCGCAAAACACCCTTTTCCAGGTGTTCTCTTGCTCCAAGTAGACCGTGAAGACGACAGCGAATCAATTAACAATACTTGGTCCGCTGGAAGTGGCTAGCCTCGCTGGCGGCGCTGGCTGTCCGCAGGAGGCGCATTGTCTGCTTTACAAAACGAGTTGTCGCAGCGGGCCGGGAAAGGTTCGAAGGTCGTTTTTCCGAAGATCGCTAACACCGCATGTCGATTGAAACACCTGCAGCGGGCCGTGAAAGGTTTGCAGTTCAGTACCCTTGCAGGCCGATCGTAACATCGGGGACCCGACATGCGAAGCATTTGAGGACCTGTAGACTATTTGTAATTATTAGACAATTTTCATTTGTTTCCTCTACTGCTTGATTACACAATGCCCCAATGATTACTTGTATCTCTACTGAATAGAAAATTTTTTATAATATAGAAAGCATCAAACTTATCACACCTGACGGATCATACGTTGTTGAATATTCTATTTTAAAACCAGCCCGTTCGAGTGGACTAAAGTCAAGTTGGCTGTGATTATATTCGAAAATATCTTAGTGATTGTTTCTACAATACCAAAGCAGGGTAATGGGCATCTAATCCTTCATTTCGTTAACTTCTCTCTTGTGAAATAATGTGACGTAGGCATTCTTCTAAGTGTCTCTAAACTTCCTGTGCTTTATATTGACACGTCTACTTGTTTATCTTTATCGGGCGACCACGTTTCACCGCCTAACATATGCTATCGCACAGCGCAGGACGCGCCTGCATGTATCGGAAGTTTCTGGAATGTTATGGATGGTTCCACACGCTGTCTGTTGACCTAACCTTGTGTAATCTGATTGCATGTGTGCGCGACGCGAATAATGTAGAACTTTGTGGATGGCACGCGGGTCACAGTGATTACTGTGGAACATTCGACGACTGATGTATAAAAGCCGACGCGCTTGACCCGCTGATCAGATTTTGACGACCGCGGACTGCGTTTGCCGCAGTCGCCGTTCTTTAACTGTAGCCTGTTCTTGTGGGGCACAGGTTCGCCCAATAGAAGTTAATTTCGTCTTACACAGTATTGCCACTGCGTTTTTTATACGCCACTACCATGTGACATCTGGTGGAGGTGCTTTTCGTTCATGTACCGGACGCCCCCAACAAGCCGTGATGCAAACCCGAACCGCAAAGAGAACACCAACGTAGTCCCAGAACATCGAGTAAAACGCCAGCTACAACAGCTGCCCCCGGAGCACGGACTTCTACCTGAGAAGACCAAGAAGATTGTGGCCAATACAGCCCAAATGGCAGCCGCACCGTCCCCCATCGTTCTGCAACAGCCCAGGGAGCTACCGACTTTCCATGGATCATCGTCTGAAGACCCAGAACCCTAGCTGGAGACCTATTTACGAATCACGACTTTCAACAACAGGGACTCCGACAAGCTGCGGCATGTATATTTCGCCTTAGAAGACGCCGCCAGCACGTGGTTTGAGAACCGGGTGTCGACCCTTACAACATGGTACCTGTTCCGTAGCGGCTTCCTGCGGACATTTAGAAGCGTTGTGCGCAAGGAAAGGGCCGAAGCTATGTTAGAAGCCTGTGTACAACTACTCAACGAGAACATAGCGATATTCACCGGGAGATGACGCTCCTGTTCCGGCACGCTGATCCGGAAATGTCCGAAGAGAAAAAAGTGGGCGTCTTGATGCGAGGCGTAAAGCAAGGACTTTTCGCCGGACTGATCCGCAACCCACCGAAGACCATAGCTGAGTTCTTGACAGAGGCAACGACGATTGAGAAACGTGTAGCAATGCACACTGGGCAGTATAACCGCCAAGTGCTCACGCCGCAGTGCGCCATCCAAGCACTGGGCTCCATTGACCTCCAAAAGGCCATCAAGGCCATTGTGCGCGAAGAGCTGCGCAAGATGTTTCCTTCGTCGAAACCTCAGGTGTCCTCGGTCACTGAAATCGTCAAGGACGAACTTCAATGATCACTGGGCGTTACCGAAGTGCAGCCCGAATCGCCGCTTCTCGTGCCAGAAGCGATGACCTACGCCGCCGTCGCCCGTCGTCAAAGTCCCCCTCCGCGCCCGGGCGCTGTAACGTCGCAATTCCGTCGTCCACCGCCGCCACCGCCAGCACTCCCGCCCGTCGCCCAGCGCAGCCATCCGTGGAAGACGGACATTTCACGCGCCCCCATTGACCCGCCGCCGCAAAATGACGAGAATGAAGACGCCTTCCTTCGAATAATAAGCACGGAAGACTTCGCTGAACAGCAACGAGCAGACCCGGAGCTAGAAAGCCTCGTCGAGTATTTGGAAGGGTACACCGACGTCGTCCCTAGGGCATTTAAGCGAGGATTCTCTTCGTTTTCGCTTCAGAACAACCTACTAGTAAATAACTTCTTACCAGTCCGCGCCAACTACCTTCTTGTTGTTCCCTCAGCGCTGCGTCAAGAAGTAGTGCACGCCCTGCATGACGATCCGACCGCTGGGCACCTCGGATTCTCCCGGATGCTATCGAGGATACAGGAGAGGTATTACTGACCGCGCCTGATCACCGACGTTGCCCGTTAAGTCAAGACATGCCGAGACTGTCAGCGACGCCAGACACCACCAACAAGGCCAGCGGGATTGCTACAGCCGATCGAGCCTACTTCCCGACCATTTCAGCAGATCGGGATGGATTTGTTGGGACCGTTTCCGACGTCAACAACCGGAAATAAGTGGATCGTCGTGGCGACGGACTACCTCACCAGCTTCGCTGAAACGAAAGCTCTGCCGAAAGGTAGCGCAGCCGAAGTGGCGAAATTCTTCGTCGACAACATCCTGCTGCGACATGGCGCCCCAGAAGTCCTCATCACCGACAGAGGAACGGCCTTTACAGCGGAGCTCACCCATGCCATTTTGCAGTACAGTCAGACAAGGCACAGGAGGACAACTGCCTACTACCTACAGACGAGTGGTCTTACAGAGCGCCTGAATAAGACCCTCGCCGACATGCTAGCAATGTACGTCGACGTCGAACACAAGACCTGGGATGCCGTCCTGCCGTATGTAACCTTCGCTTACAACACGGCGGTGCAGGAAACAACACGAATCACCCCGTTCACGCTGGTTTACGGCAGGAATCCGATGACGACTCTCAATGCCATGCTACCGCACCTCACCGATGAAGAGATCCTTGACGTCGCCACCTATCTCCCGCGCGCCGAAGGAGCCCGACAGCTCGCCCGCTTACGGATCAACAACCAGCAGCGGGCCGACAGCCGACACCACAACCTCCGACGAGGCTACGTCGAGTACCAGCCCAGCGACCGTGTTATAGTTTGGACCCCAATACGCCAACGAGGACTGCGTGAAAAACTATTGCGACGCTATTTCGGAACCTACAAAATCATCCGACGTATTGGCGAACTGGACTATGAGGTCGTGCCAGACAGCATTTCGCATTCACAGCGGCGCCGCGCACGATCTGAAGTGGTCCATGTGGTGCGTCTTAAGCACTTTTACGCACACTGACGAACTTCCTTATTTTGTTGTTTCTTTGGTACAAGAGTTTTTGCTTGTTACTTTCGTTTGTTTGCATCATCGGGTTAATGCTTTTTGAGAGGGGGGTAGTGACACGTCTACTTGTTTATCTTCATCGGGCGACCACGTTTCACCGCGTAACAAATGTTATCGTACAGCGCAGGACGCGCCTGCAGGTATTGGAATTTCTGGAATGCTATGGATGGTTCCATCCGCTGTCTGTGACCGAACCTTGTGTAATATGATTACATGTGTGCTGTTATGGTTGGTGTCTGGCACCACGTGCAGAAAGGAATTTCACCGGACCTTCTCTCACCATGCCTCGTCGAAATGAGGTGTGACTTCTGCTACGGTTGGCGTCCCGCACCTCGTGCAGAAAAGGCTTTCTCTCACCTGACCTTCACCCACCAGGCCTCGTCGAAATGAAGCGTGACTTGCTGATTCGCCATGACCATTTCGAGTGTCTGCCGGTCTGGTGGAAGCCCCGCAGTGTTTACAGGCCTCTTTTGTGTGCGTGTGTGCGACCTTAGAGGGACCCCTTCCTCGAACGGTCAATCTCTACGGGAGAACTTCCACAAACCAGCAACGCGCAAAAGAGACGGACAAACGTCTACAATTCCAGGACGCGGGACGCACTCCTCCTTGCAGCAGGCTCGGTATAACCAGAGGGGGAGGGGCCCTTTTTCTGTGCCGGTCACGTGACGTCGACGGAAGCAAGATCTTTCCCACGATTGTAGAGAGCCTATTTGAGGGGCTCCGAAATGTACTTTTGATCACTTCATTCTCTTCTCATCATCTTTCATCAACCGTTCAATAAACCGTGCAAGTTTCGCACTAGAAATCGTCTCGTCCTTGCCCGGTCACGTGTTTCTATTTCTTCCCAAGCCCAGCGCTCGATCGCTGCGCCGCCATGCGCCGCCCGCACGTACTACATTTTAAATTTCTAGGTACTTTTTCGCAAGAGCGCTATGGCACGCGCCCTAGATGTATTTGGTTTTGCGTCCCTGGCTGTGCCAGGGCGCGCGGTGTGTTCGGGCCAGCCCGCATTCGCAGAGTTTAGGCGGTGTAGGTAAATTTTAATTCTGAATGCTTAAGCAATTGTATGCCTACCCTAAGAGAGAGAGAGAGAGAGAGAAATAACGTTTATTTGCACCCGCAAAAAGAGCCCCGAGGAGGCAAGAGTCTTCCTGTCTCCTCGGCTTACTCCTCCCCGTTCAGCTGGCTGATGCTCCTTGGAGCTCAGCGGTGTCTAGGGCCATGCTGGTCATTAATGAGCTGGTCATTAAAGTCTCCCAGGATTGTCTATCCCTGTCTGGTTTATTGTATCGAGGACATGTCCATAGTATGTGGATCATGTCTGCCTTTGCCCCGCAGTGTTTGCAACTCATGGCCTCAATGCTATCGTGCCATCTCTTCAGAATGTAGGGGTTGCAGATCACCCCCGCTTGGAGTTGCCTCCATGTTATCTCTTCTTGCTTACTTAGTTTCTTATGCGCCTCTGGCAGTGTTTTCCTTCCCATTCTATAATAATCGAGAATTTCGCTGTAAGTGTTTACACCTTCCTCTTTTTGTAGGGGCTCCCTGGCTGTAGAGGCTGCATTGGTGGACCGGTAAATAAGCTCTCGGGCCAATGCATGCGCTTTCTCATTGCCGGGCAAGCCTTCGTGGGCAGGAGTCCATATAAGGTTCACTAATTCTTCTGGAATTGGTCCTTTCTCCAATATGTTGAGCGCCTCTTTGGAGATTCTCCCTGCGGTATAATTCCTGATAGCCGTTTTGGAATCTGACACTATGATTTTCACCCCTTTTTGAGTCAAAGCTAGGGCTATGGCCACCTCCTCTGCAACCTCCACACTGTTTTGCGGGGTACTACAGCTCTTTGAGTTCTCACCGTTAGCCTGTGTCGTCACTGAGACAAAACCTGGTCTGCTTTCATATTCTGCTGCATCCGTGTAGAACACCCCTTGCTGTTTATCTAGTGATTTTTGTAACGCTTTAACCCTGTCTTTCCTCCTGTCCTGGTGGTGGCTGGGATGCATATTCTTCGGGAGTGGTGGTATGCGTATCCTGTCTCTGATTTGTGACGGGATGGCTCCCGTGTTTCTTACTTTGTTGTTAGTTTTGTATCCTAGTTTCGCTAGAATTCTCAGACCACATCTGCTTCGCATTAGTCTCTGTTGCTGGGAGACTAGTGTGGCTTCGATCAACTCTTCTAGGGTGTTTGAAATGCCCATGTTTAGTATCCTCTGCGTAGATGTGCATGGTGGCAGGTTTAGGGCTGTTTTAACTCCTTTCCTAATAAGGATTTCTATTTTGTTTTTCTCGGCCTTTGTTAGTTTAAGGTACGGTGTTGCGTATGTGATCTTGCTGATCGCGAAGGACTGTACTATCCTTAATAGGTTAGCCTCCCTCATGCCTGCCTTTTTGTTGGCGATTCTTCTGAGGAGTCGACAAGTTTGGCTTACGCTCATTTCAAGCTTTCTAATCGTTTCCGTATTTCTTAGATTGTCCTGAATGTGCATGCCTAGCACTCGTATAGCTTTTACGTTCGGAATTGCGTCCCCATTAACAGTGAGTTTTATCCCGTGGTTAGGAATTTTCTTTCGCATGTTCTGTGGACTGATGAAGAGAGCCTCCGACTTCGTAGCTGAACATTTAAGTCCGGCTTTTTCTAAATGCTCTTCAATTCTATTGATGGCCTTTTGCAGCGTTTCTTCTATGTAGGCGTCACTTCCTCTATTTATCCATAGGGTGATGTCGTCCGCATAGATCGTATGTTCTAGACCTCGTAAGTCCTGAAGTTTGTGCGGGAGTCCCATCATTACTATGTTAAAGAGAGTGGGTGAAAGCACCGAGCCCTGCGGTGTCCCCTTATTGCTGAGCTCTATCCCTTTCTCCTCGTTACCACCTAGACTGACCGTTACTGTTCTGTCAGTCAGAAAGTCCTTTATATACGCGTAGGTACGTCTACCTATGTTTAGGCTATTCAATTGTTCTAAGATTGCCTTGTGGTCTACGTTGTCAAATGCTTTGGCCACGTCTAAGCCAACGATGGCTTTCGTGTCCCTCGTTTGGTGGTCGATAATTTGCTCTTTAAGCTGTAGCATGACATCGCACGCAGATAGGTGTGCTCTGAAGCCTATCATTGTGTCAGGGTACATGTCTTTGTCTTCCAAGTATCTGCTAATTCTAGATTGTATCACGTGTTCCATTAGTTTCCCGACGCATGACGTGAGGGATATTGGTCTGAGGTTTTCGAGACTGAGCTTTTTCCCCGGTTTTGGAATTAGGACTAATTTAGCCTCCTTCCATTCTTTGGGGATTTTACCCTTGTCCCAACACTCTTGCATAAAATTTGTTAGGTTTACTATTGACTTGTCATCGAGGTTCCTCAACATCCGATTGCTGATTCTGTCCGGTCCTGCAGCTGTTTTCGTTCTTAGTCGATTCAGCTCGGCCCTGACTTCTCCTACGGTGACGGGGCTGTCCAAGAGGGGGTTCTCTTCCCCTTTGTAGTCCGGCAGTGTTTGTTGCGGACCACATTTAAGATATCTATCCTTAACTTCAGCGAACAATTGTCTGTTACTGCCTTCGTATTTATACACTAATTTCTGCATGTTTCTATGCGTCTCTGATTTGCTGCTTTGGGGATCAAGTAGGTGCCTCAATAGTTGCCATGCATTTGATTTACCAATTTTGTGATCCATCTGTTCACATATGCTATTCCAATTTCGTTTCGTGAGTTCGAGTGCGTATTCTTCAATCTCTCCGTTCAGGTGCGCTAATGCCCTCCTAATGTTTCTATTGCTTCTATTCTCTTTCAATGTTTGTTCTAGCTGCTTCTTTTTCCTCCATAATCCGACCAGTTTCCGGTCTACTACCTCCTGCGTTTCGTCCGCCTCCACCTTCTCGGTGGCCTCTTCAACCGCTTCCAAGAGTGCTTTGCTCCAACTGCCTACATCCTTGAGCTCCTCGTTTTCGGCACATTTCTCCCTAAAGAGGTTCCAATTTACTGCTTCGATCTGCTTGGGTTTGGGAGTTGGTATGCCGTGTTCTACCACAGTCTCTATAATTCTGTGGTCGCTCCCCAAGTCCTCTCCCGTGTTACACCATCGTGCGGTTATGTGTCCCCCTATGAGAGTAAGGTCCGGTGTGGTGTCCCTGGAAACGCTATTTCCTTTTCTCGTCGGAATTTGAGGATCTGTTAGTAGGGTTAGTCCATGCTTGGAGATAGTATCCCATAATTCCCTGCCTTTTGGTTGCGAGGTTTTGTACCCCCAAGCCGTGTGTTGCGCGTTAAAGTCTCCGACTATGACTATGGGGCTGTTACCTGCAATGTTTTTGGACCTTTCGATGAGCTGATCGAAGCCACAATTCTTTTTTTGCCTAGGAGAGCTGTATACGTTGAGAACGTATAGGCTCCTATCTTTTCTTTTCCTCGGTACTAGTTCAATTAGGACGTGATCAATATTATTTGTGTCAGTCTCGTGTAGGACTGCTGCTAAGTTTCTTTTAACTAAAATAGCTGTCTGCCGGTTATCTCCTTGCCCAGTGTAGGCTGTGTAGCCGGCCAATTTTGCATTTTTCCCACACTCTTGCAACGCAATGACGTCTGGTTTATCGATGTTAGTTAGGAATGTTTGTAGGACTGCCCTCTTTTTCAGGAAGCCCCTACAATTCCACTGCCAGATGGTGTTATTTTGCCAATGCATTTTGAATGTTAATTAATTGTGTTCTAAACCAATCGAATTCAGCTTTTAAAGCGAAATCGCGTTTGTCAAATTCTGCTTTGAGGGCGATGTCGCGTTTTTCAAATTCCGCTCGAGTTTGTTCCATGAATTGCATCATAGCTCCGTTCATCAGAGTAATATCCTGAGTAACTTTGTCCATCTTACTATCTGACTCTGTCTCTCCCGTTCTCTTCTTTTTGAGCGGGGGCCGATCTGTTTTGGGCTCTTTGTCCCCTACACTCTCTTCCTGTGTCTTACTGTTTCCACCCTTCTCTTTTTTCATCTCCTCGATTATCCTTAAAAATTCTTCTCTCTCCTTTTTCCTATCGTCAATCAGTATTCTGATTTGCTCTTCCTGCCTCTTAATAAGCGCTTTTAGCTCCTGGTTTTCTCTATCCCTGTCTGAATCCTGGGAGACTTTGTCTGACCAGCTCACCTTGTTACTTGTTTCCTTCTGTTGTGTCTGGTGTTGCGGCGTCTGTAGCCTCGGGAAGGACTCTGAACGGCTCCTGGTCATGCTGCTCGATCTCTCGCTTGGCCTGCTTTTACGAAGTTCCTCTTGGTTCGCCTCCTCGGCCGCTTGTTTTTGCTCCCATTGTCTCTTCTTCACGATGTACGGGGTGCGGAATAAATTCCTGCACTTCTTATCCCCGGTGACGTGGTTTTTGCCGCAGAGCTGGCACTGGGGTTCGCATTGATGTCCTTCTTGTGGTCTGGTTACCCCACAGCCTCTACACCTCGGTTCGTCATTGTCACATACGTCTGATCTATGCCCGAGTCCTCCACACTTGTAGCATACTTCGTACCTCTTCTTGTATAGGAAGCACCGTAGGATAGCGCCCATGAAGAAAACCTTGCGTGGAACTTCCTCGTCGTCAAAAGTTAGGAGGAAAGTTCTGGTTTTGCCCATTCTTCTTGCTTCTAGAATTGTCGGGTTGTCTTCGTCCTCGTTGAGGTTGCTTAGGACTTCTTTATCGGAGTACATTTCCTCTATGCCGTGAATAACTCCACGCCCACAGCTTTCCGGTGCGTTCACGTACGTGACGACCCCGTAGTCCTTATCTCCGATTCTGATCTTATCTATCTTGCTTATTCTTTTAGCATTTTCCATAGATAATGTGTGGTAGATGATCGTACCTTGTTTGGTGTTTATCACGAAGCGGTCTCCCTTGGCTTCTTGTAGGCTGACGCCAGCGCTTTCTCGCACTGCTCTTCCGAGGCTGACTTCCGGTGCCTTCTGAAGCACTGAGAGGCCTTCTCGTAGTCGTAGAGTCACTTTCCAGCCCGTGGCAGGCAGTCTCGGTAGGTTCGATGCTACCGATAGCTCCGCTTCCTTCTTCCCTGCTCCCTTCTTGAGCGCGTCGCGCCGAGCGTCCGCCGAGCGTCCGAGCGTCGTCTCCGCGCCAGCTGGCACGGTCTTCTGCCTCCTTTTCGCCAAAACGGTGAACCATCCTTCGTTGTCGGGTCCCTTAGGATCCTTTTCGTTGCCTTCCACCGTCACTTCCATGTCGCCGCTTCTCTGGGAGCCGCCGCTGGCTTGGAGCTGTCCGTCGACGCCGTCCACGGCCGGGGCCATGCCGAAGCCGAGGTGAGGCTTAGCGTGGCGTTGTGCTCCGGTTACAGTTTTTTAGCCGTAAAATCACTGAAAATCGACTCACAGGGACAAACAATTCTGTCCACAGGGTCCTTGTCACTTCCGAAAATCGATTGTAGCACTATCGCAGATCATTTTGCCAGAAAAACCACCAGAATCCTTGGTTGTTCGCGGAGCCGGCGTAAACACGTCCTCACTCCTCGACGCTACCTGGCGTTCCCCCTACCCTAAGAGAAAACCTTCCCTTCGTCCGTCCCGTAATAAGACGACCGCTTTCGAGATAGTACGCGCAGTAGCGAACGAATTTGCCTTTGCGCTGCCTTCCGTTTCAACGGCAACGAAGCGGCGAAAACACAGGGCTGGCGTTGCAGAGTCTCAGTTAACGCCTCATTCTGCAACTTTCGCAGATCGCTTTGAAGTTAAGCGTACCCGCGTCTCTTCAAGACTATGTAAGCGGCAACAACACAGCGCGCGAAGCTATGGGCGGTTGGCACTGTTTTGTGGGCATCGCAGATCGCTTTCAAGCTGCGTCCCACGCGGCAGTGACATAAGAAGCCGCCGCCTGAGTACGTTCATGGCTCAATAATAGAGAATTTTAGGGCGTCCAGTATTCCGGCAAGCGTGGGCGGCTTGCCGGGTGAACGGGGGCATAAACGTCAGCGGCCAGATTGGTGGCGCCAGCTGTTGGCGCAAAGCTCAACCACACAAACATGGAGCCAAAAGCTATATTCTGCTTAGCTGCTGGTGTAAATTTTGGACAGCGGCGTAATCGTGTGGACAATTATGCCACTGCCAAAAATTTGCACCAGCAGCGAAGCAGAATATAGTAGCTTACTGCAATTTTAGCTCAGTGTTTGGCTGGTTGAGCTCTACGCCACCAAGGCGGCTGCACCGCGCCGGCCGCTAACGTTGCTCCCGCCCATCCGGCAATCCTCCCAAACCACCCTCGTTTGCCGGAATACCGGACACACTAAATGTCTGCAATGGTCTCACGCGGATGAATAAGGCACTGAAGAGCGATAACGGCTTATAAAATGATCGGAACGGTCATCAGCGCACCTCGGGCCTCCACCTGCAGTACTTTGCTTGCGTCATCAATGCTCCTTGCGCCGTCGTCGGCACCAGTTCGTGTCGCCACTGAGCTGTCGTTAGTAATGGCCTAATCAAGTTACATAACATTGGTGATGACACTGGGCTGCGCGGAGATGAGCTAGTGGCACAATGCTTACGCTGCTTATGCATAGTCAAACTCCCAGAGGAGTTTCTACGAGATTTTTTTTTCTGCCTGGACGTTTAATTTGCGTCGTGTATGGCGCCAGCGCATTGCTATTGTTTCTGCTGGAAGAGAGATAGTGATGTTAATAAGGAAAGGAAGCTTGAGCGCAGCGATGATGTGGCTCGTGGTGCGAGAAACCCTCCATGCCCCACGATTATCCCAGCTTTTGTAGATCGAAGCGCCTCGCACACCACAACCAACTTCTTATCACATCCCTTTATCCCCTTATCCAAACTGCAAAATTCCATCCAGTGTTGCGTCAGCTTCCGCACGCAACTCTTATTTCGAAGCAGCTTAGGCGGCTTGTTTTGAAAAACCTATTTTGCTTTTTCTCTTAGCGACAGCTGGGTGAGCAGATTGTGCGCCCAGGCATAACATCTCCCTAGTCCCACCAAGTACCTACAAGGATCTAGGGCGCTCGCCGTGGAGCTTTGGGGAAAAAGTACCTAGAAACGCGGTACACGCGAGCGGCGCATGGTGGCGCAGCGGTCGAGCGCTGGGCTTGGGCGTAGAGACACGCTGCCCGGTCGCCATGGTCTACAGGATGTCTGCAGCCCGCCGACAACGCCACGCTATCCAATAGTAACGTCGGTTGTGCCTCGATAGGCAGGCGTCGCTACAACTCGGCAGCAGTACGATACGCTACCCTGGAGTACGCAACAGTGCGTGACGCGAATAATGTAGAACTTTGTGGAAGGCACGCGGGTTCCCGCGATTACTCTGGAACATTCGACGACTGATGTATAAAAGCGGACGCACTGGACCCGCTGATCAGATTTGGACGATCGCCGACTGTGTTCGCCGCTGTCGCCGTTCTTTAAGTGTAGCCTGTTTTTGTGGGCACAGGTTCGCCTAATAAAAGTTAATTGCATATTTCACAGTATTGCTACTGTGTTATTTATACGTCACTACCACGTGACAATATTTTCTATAGTGTTCTGAGTGAGCGTATGTATGCGCATAGGCTTATCTATGCTATAGGAGACAATATCTGCCGATACATAATTAATGATGGAGAATTACCTTACAGCAACGCATAATAAAGGGCAGCCCACAATGAGTGAGTTGAAACACGTAGTACAGTTAGTACGGTTAATAATGGCAAATCAGTATCTGCTACGTAAAGTAAGTTTCATGAAATGGAACAATTGCCATCTACTAGAGAGTAGCATGAAGCCACAAAACTTTCTCCACGATGCGGATTTCTGCAGAACTGTCATATTCAGTGTCCATGCGCTTCAACCTGTCGTTTATTTCACCGCCGTTCTGCATCCAGCTCGCCTTCTGGTTAGCTTCAATGGCAGAACAATAACTGGTCCCGCTTTTGATTTCCAGAGCAGAATAAATTTTTCCTGCTAAGTGTTTTTTTTTCTGAGCAACCTGTATGGGTTTCTTTCGTACTTTCAAGCTACTCCCAGGTGGATGGTATAAAGTTTGTAAACAGGGATAAGGTGCCTCAGAAAGGCTGGCCAACGTTTCGATAGGAGGACCTATCTTCGTCAAAGGCGGCCTCATCATCCTCGGCGTGTTAGTTTTAAAGGGTTAGTGCAGTGACGTCACGTGCGGGTGTTGTCGCTGGCGGCTGGTTTTAAAGAGAGAGACTACCAGAGGAAACAAGCGCTGTCGTCTGACGTCTGTGAGCTTCGTTCCCAAGACGAGGGGACAAGAGCGTGTGGGTAATTCCTTTTCACCCATTTCATAATGTTAGCAGTGAGTGAAATGGTTAATCAGTTAGTCAAGCTCCGCTCTTCTGCCTGACGCTTAAGCTCTGTACAGTAGACTCGCGTGTATTCTACTTCAGTAAATCCGATATTTTGGTTTATTCGATCCCGATCGAAAGTCCCGACCGGTGCCCATGCCTTTTGTGGGCCCAAACTTTCAATTTTTCTGTCCTAAAATAGGCCTTCGACAGATAATTAAAACTTAACTAGTCAGCACGCACGTACCTGGTCCCTAAGGAGACCCCGATAGCTACCCCTTTAGTGATAGCGTCTGTATCAGCGGAGCTTAGGGAAATGTGGATGCGTTGAACATACGTCATCTCTCGTCGAAAACGCGTTATTTCGGCCCACTCTAGGAAGATTTCTAAGTAATAGCCGTAGCTCACAATGTCTGATTACGGTATTTACCTGATTCTAGCATGCGCCTTCCTTTTTTTTTAAAGAACATGGGGTCGAAAATTGCCTGCGCGGTGCAATTGGACACGAAACCAAATCCGCCTTCGCAACAACTGTATGCTTCACCGCATATTACATTCATATGGCGGCGGAGCCCACTTTAAAACTTTATTGTGGCGAAGCTGCTTTTGGAAACCAGTCGCCATTGTGCAACAATATTTCTTGCTAAAAATTGGTTGCGCGTTAGATTTATATTTCGTTTAGGAGCTTTAACTTAATTCCTACGTTAGTTTTTTTTTTTTACTTAGGACACATAGAAAGTGGGTGCGCGTTTGATTTGGGGTGTAATAGAATAGTTGCCCTATTCTGATTCAATTATCTCATGCTTCTATCAGCGGTATGCTTTGTCGTTTCTTTCTGCATCTTGTTTAACTCGACCCACCGGATAATTAGATCAATTTCATCGGTTCTGTCAATATTTAATTAACACATGTCGACTGAGAGTCGAATAAGAGTTTGCACCTGTATCATCAGATCATACAGACTATAATCCCTGAACTGCAGCACCATGCCTGCAATCCGCTTTTTGCGATGCATTGTGGCGCCATCGTGCGGTGGCCACGAGAAACAATTTGGCAGACACCGCTGCGCGCCGCGACAGCCGCCCCATGCGAGACTCGCTACCAAACAAGCAGCGTGTGAGACACGACCGAAACAACGAGTACGCGCCGTCATATTTTGTCATCGTCAGCTAGCCATCAAGCCCGCTGGTGAATGCTTTGCACCCGAAGGTTTCTTCAGCGTGACGAACGGCTGGAACAAGAGCTTCAGCAACGCTTTACAAGCTCCTCCTTGGCCTGAAACTAGTTACTCACGCGACACTACCTATCTCAATATTATGTTTCATACCTTTCATATGTGAATAAAATGTTGGTGCAAGAGCTTCAAAATAGGTTAAAATGGCAAATACCGATTTTGTACAATAAATGTGTGGTACAGTGTTACATTCATGAATACTTTCATGAATACTTTCATGCAGTACTATAATCTGAACCGTTTACCGAAACCGAACCGAAAAAGGCATCAAATCAGAAATAACTACTTTTGTTTTGTTCGGTCAAATTATGCATAACCAGTGTGTACACGTCATATCAGAAGGAGAGCTATCGCGATTTTCGTGACGTCGCGTGACAGACAGCTGAAGTGGGGGTGGTCCAAAAACGATTTTTACCAATCGCGGTGGACTGATTGCAGAATTGGAATAAAAAAGTTTGGAATAGCTTTACGTTATAGCGCCCCTGGTTCGAAACAGCAATGTAGTTAATGGAAATGTGCGCCTGCTTTATAAAAGAAGGAACAACGGAGTTATCAAGTCTAAAAACAGATTTAATGTAACTATTAACTGCATTTGCAATCATAGAGGTCACTCGTAACTGAGTCGTTTATTTCAAAATTATCAGTGATAGATTTTGGTGGAACAGTGCTCCAAAATTTGCGTGGATTATCTCTACGCAAACCTGGAACTGTCACCTGGAAGTAAAAATCGCGAGCAGCATTAGTGTTGCTTCGAAGCTCCTCCTTAAGAGCAATGAATTGTGCAGTAAGAACAGAGTCACCAGTACGTTTAGTACGCCGCAAACGTCCAAGTCGTCGCGACAGGTGCAAAATTTCCTGTGTGATCCAAGGCAGCTCTGAATTTGTCTTTATTTTTAATGCTACAAAACACGTGATGCAATATGTAACGAGATTAGTAAAAATGTAGTTAAAGTATCGACATCATCAAAAAGACAAATCACTTCAAACTGGCTAAAGGAAGCACTAAGTGTATCAATTATACGAACGTCATCAGCATGGTTCATATCGCAGAAAGAATAAATATATCGGGCTTTCGGGCACAGAACAGGAAATGGATTTAAAGATCGGTTTATGATCTGATATCTTATCAACGACAGCCCATTCGTTACCATAATCACAGATCCTAGGACTGAAAAAAAAAGATCCAAAATCACCGTGCCTCTTGTAGCATCACTTACTATTTGCTTTAATAAGTCGGAAGTCTGAAAAGTTTAATTTTTCTCTCTATAGTTGGGAATCATAGCCTAGCCGAGATAACGACAGCCAGTGCATATCGGGGACATTAAAATCGCCCGTGCATGTTAGATTTGGCGAATGAGGTGCTATTTCTTGGATGAATGCATTCAAGGAAACCAAAGGGTCTGTGGTCAAGTTAGGTGGGCGGTAAAAGACACCAACAACAAAAGTGAATGACTCAAAATAAACTTTGCACCAAACCGACTCAGTGTGAGGAGGAGCAACAAGCACAGAAAATTTTAAGTCTGAGTGTAAATATAAGGCAACGCAGCCGCCTCTACCTTCTGTTCTGCAATGCAAATTTCACTATGAAACCACGTTTCCGTGCCTCCAATGATATGGGAGAAGTGGGACAAAGTTAATGACAAAAAATCAGGAAACTTCTTGACTAAACTTCTGGCGTTAATATTTAAAATTCGGAGATTATCGGGGAAGTCACGTCGACGTCATCGAGAATTAGAAGCAGTAGCTGAAGGAGACGCCCTGTTATCGTGATTACGAGACTGCCCAATCGTCTTAGTCTGCGCGTCCCAGTTATAGCGCGCACGTTATCAATAAACACGTGGTCGTACACTATGCGCGCAGTGGAGCCGCTGTTGCGGCAAGTTCTGGTTGCCTCCGATAGCTTTCTACTGATAGATCGTACGTCGTCTGAATAGTCCTCAGATATGCGCTGTCCGGAGCCATTCAGCTTAGGAGCGTTTTTAAGAATTTGAGCTTTCTCACGAAAATCCTGAAGTTTCAAAACAATGGCGCGTACTTCTAGCAGAAGTACCCTACCAGAAGTACCCTTACCCGGGTTTAGCTCAACGTCTCCACTTAAGCACAAGCAACTCACACAATGCATAAGCCCAGCATGAACGGAAACAGGGCAAGTAAACAGCAGCAAGAGACTTATCTGAACGGATACAATCTGTGTTGTCTAAGTAACATACCTGCACGATAAAGAAGCACCGTGTGAGCATTGTACTGCTGCTGATGTTACCTCGCCCACTGAAGCTGCACCATTGAAAAAGACATTCAACGAGACCGGACATTCCCATAAAGCCCAGCGGCTGAATTGACTGTAGCGCAACCAATTGGAT
This sequence comes from Dermacentor albipictus, assembly GCF_038994185.2. NCBI lineage: Eukaryota > Metazoa > Arthropoda > Arachnida > Ixodida > Ixodidae > Dermacentor > Dermacentor albipictus. Next base: position 37,666,115 of record NC_091821.1, read on the forward strand.
GGTATGAACTCCTTCCGGTTTCGGTTTTGGCGCGCGCGTTTTGAACGATAGCTGGCACGCGTTAGGCCGGCTGCGCTAATTAGCGCCTTTTATTTTTATGTTTTGCTTCTGCTGCTGAATCGCACGTGGTCTTAGTGCGGAATCCTTTATTTAAAATGATTGCGATCGATCTTTACAAGCCTCCACCGAAACTGCGCCACGTGTAACTTCATAAAGTAGACGTAAAGCGCCTTGTAAATGAGGAAATTTTTATTTCGGTCAATATAAAGGCTCGTTCCGGACTTCTTGTGCGTTCATCCAACGTTGTGGCACCAGGTAAGCAGCAGTATTTCCGCTACGAAGCTCCACCGGGCGGTATCAGCCGAAATATGTAAATTACAAGAATGTGTCATTTTGGTATTTAGACCTTATAGGAATACTGCGTGTAGAGGGGAAACGTGCGAAAGTGCTGAATCGGCGACGTTACAAATAAAAGCTATTTGCTTTTACATACATTGCGTCGACAGATACCCGACTCATTACAAGCCGTACTATAAATTATGAAGGGAACATCTGATTTCCAAGCATTCCCCCATTCCCGGGAATTATTTCCTGCATTTTAAGAGCACTAATGCACGGGCGATTGCGCGTTTCGAAAACAACCTGGCCTCAGCCGACGCGATAGTACACTACATACAGAGAGAGAGAGAGAGAGAATGAAGAGGAAAGGCAGGGAGGTTAACCAGATATGAGACTCCGGTTTGCTACCCTACACAGGGGATGGGGGATAGGGGTTAGAAAGATGGCAGAGAGGAAAACGCAAAAAAAGGAACGCGCACACATGGAGGCACACACACAAAAGGCGTTCCAGTTAAAGTCTTTCACACAGGCCGGTAGATCGCAAGAAGCACAAAAGCGCTTGCACGGCCTTCTTCTGTGACGGTAGGTCCTTTCGATGTTGTAGAATTCTTTTTTCGGATAGCGGTTGGTCGTCCAGTTGGTCAACTTCATGGCTAAGGCATGCCCTCTGTGAAATGTACTGCGGGCAGGCGCACAAAATATGGCCAATTGATTCTTCATGGCCGCAGTGGTCACAGGTTGGGGTGTCGGTCATCCCTATGCGGAAGGCATAGGCTTTAGTAAAGGCAACATACAGAGAGGTGGTCACAAAGGTTCTCAGCCAGAGTATTATTTTATTTTTTATTTACAATACCCCTAAAGGTCCTCGAAGGAGGGTATTACATGGGGGGGGGGGTCTACAAGAAAAGCAAGTGTACATTCAGGTACAGCATACATAAAAAGAAAAACATTTACAAGACATGTGTTTTTTGTTTTCGTTCAACAAGGCATGACTGTCGCATGCTAGACTGTCGCAGAATGCCTTCTACTCGCACTCAAGAGAAATGCGTGGGTGCAAAGCCTGTAGTCAGTTGCTCAGAAGACAGAATTTTCGAGTACGTTTTTGAGCTGCTTGGCGTTATCTTTTGCGCGTTTTGCCGGCGCAAGCAACACGCTCTAGTGTTATCGCTCTTGGCAATCGTTCATCGCGTCTTCGACAAGCGGGAGTACCGAAAGAAGGTATATGTTGCGGGGCCATAGAAAGCGTTACAAACTTGCCTGACCAACATTCAGTAAATGCCAAACTGTCACTATGCCCAGCTTGCTTATTTGCTAACTGCGTCACAACTCCAGGCGCGGCGAGCGTGCCTCGAAAGTATCTCAGTAAGTAACGAAATTAATTACAATAATTTTGTGGGTCAGAGAATGCGTGACGAACTTGTCCCAGCAAGATTCAGTACACGCGAAACTGCGTCACACGGCCGAGCTGGTTTTCGCTAACTGCATCATAAAGCCGGCTGCGGCGAGCATACCCAAAAACTACCGGAATAAGTTATAATAATGTTGGGGCTCATAGAAAGTGTCGCAAACATCTCCCAGCATAAGTCATTAAGTCAAATTAACTATGCCAGGACAGCTGAACTGTTTTTCGCTAAATGCGTCACAAGTCTCGGTTCCATGCCGTAAAAGTCAAAATTGGGTGAAATGCGTCGCAGAGTGTCAAACAATATTTCTCACCTTGCCATAGCCCAATAGCGCAGTGGTGCCGTGTCGAAGTGCAGATGGAATGCAAGAATCCGCCGGAAGCGCAACAAACATGTATCCAAAAGAGACGGGTTGCCGTACAGACAAACTTCGCACGCGCACCCGGCATCGCTGGCTTCGGTGACCTGTCTGGCGCATGACGCATGCACCTGTTGCGCCTGGCGTGCCGTTAGCTTGTTGCTAGTAACGTACGAAAAATAAGTCGCAAAGTATAAGTTCATTTATACGCAAAACTTTGGTTTTAGCGGGAAAGAATAAAAAATAAAAATAAAACGTAGTCTGTAATTTTATTTTACGGTCTTCTTTTCCGATGCTCGCGTCAACTAGCGGATGGGATTCACACTAGGCGTGACCTGTTTCCTGGTGCCAGTTTTCGCCGAGTGTGCCCTCTTGCAGAATGTCTTTCTCTATGGCTGCAACAAGGTAAACATACCTGGTAGCGAAGCTTCCATAAGAGCCCATACGTTCAAAACATGGCGGTTAATCTGCTGTTCATGGGGCTTAGCGCCATCTGTATGAGGAGGGAACACTTCCGGTGGCAGTAAGAATAATATGACGCCGCATTCGTTAAAAACAGAAGTGACGTCATTTTGTTTTCGAAGGCGCGATTTTTTTTTTTTTTTGTGGCTTGCCATTAGAGCTGTATATTCAAATGCCCCGCCATTCGACTTGATGGGCGTTTCGAAATTTCAGCGCTAAAAGCGAAGCAGGAAAAGGCCAGCCGTACGGTTGTCGAAATCGCACCCCTGCACAGAACATACTTTCTTTCGAGGCCGACGAAAGCTTCAGGTGTAGAGTGCTGATCCTATCGTCGGATGTAAACGCCGTCGGCCCGCGCAGTCGCACGAAAACAACTACACAAAATTATCTGGCGGTCCTGACTCACTACTTTTGATTGAACAGGTTAAGAAGCGAAGAAGCTACCCGCGTCACCAAACTCAGACAAACGTCGACAAGCAAAAAAACACAACGTGTGAGGGGGGCGTATTTCAACAGCTGAACTTTACATGCGCGCCTTTCTTGCACATTTCAAGAGCTGCATTGCACTGCTAGTGATAGCGGCGTAAACTCCCCCTGTAACGATGGGAGCTGAAAAAACAGTATTTATTGGTAATAATAAAATAAAATAGACTTGTATTTTCTTTACTCGTCACAAATATATAAAATTTACCAGCAATTTTATTTCGTCGTCTGAATCTAACTGTCTCGCTTTAATTTTAAAAACGCTTCTTTATTTTCCAATGTTTGTTCCCTCAAAACATAGTAGCGCTTCAATCGCTGCTCCCATAACCACCATTGCTGCTGCTGATGATGATGAAAAACGTTTATTTGCTCGATTTTGCAGTGATTTTTGCGGCATCAGATGGAGTCTTCCATCTTCTCTCCAGGGTCGGTTCCCCTAGTCCAGGGCTCCGCTGAGGGTAGCTGCCCTGCGTGCACGCCTTACTAGTCCTTGGACTTTCAGGATGTCGCTGGATAGCATCCTCTCCCACTGTTCCGCACTCGGGTTTTTTATTATGGCTAGCCCTTCTGTTTTCTGGCAAGCCCATGTGGTATGGTATAGGGTTGGTTTGTCTCCACACCATGGGCACTTGCTCTCGTACTGCGTGGGGTAGATCTTGCTTAGCATGTTTAGGCACGGGAATGTTCCCGTTTGTAGCTGTCGCCATGCTACGGCGTCTTCTCTGTTTAGCTGTTTGTGAGGGGGCGGGTATTTTCGTCTGATGCCTCTGTAGTAGTTTAGTATCTCCGAATAGCTTTGGGCTACCGGCTCGGTTTCCTCAGCGGGGTCGGGAATGTTGGATGCTCGGTTTGTTGCGTGCCCTCGAGCTATCCTATCGGCCTCCTGATTTCCCGTAATTTCGGTATGTCCCGGCACCCAAACTATTGTGTGTTTAGCCTGGTTGTTGACGGTTTTGCCACTTGAGCGGAGGATGTGGAGCGCGCTGTGGCTGATTCTGCCGTTTAGATAGTTGCGGCATGCTGCTTGTGAATCTGTGAGTATGGTTAAGGACCTGTTGGATCGGTAGCCCTCCGCTGCCGCTAGAGCCACGGCTGCCTCTTCGGCCTCAACTACCGTACAGTTCCGAATTGATGCGCTGGCGATTTCTTTTAGGTCCGAGTTGGTCACCGTTGCGACTTTGCTTTTCTTGTGGTTTTTGTCCTGAGTGTAGGTAGCGGCGTCTACGTACACTGTGTCATGTCTAGTTGCCAGTGTTCTTTGTACATACTCTGTTCTTGCTTGTCTTCGTTCCATGTGTAGGTTCGGGTCCATATTGCTGGGTATCGGTGCTGCTTTGATGGTGTGTCTGTATTCGTCCGGTATCGTCTCCGTGCTTTGTGTCTCCTTTATGGTAGCTTCACCGCCGTATCTGCTCAGGAGTCTTCTGCCCGTTGCCGATAGCCTTAGTCTTTGCATTTGCGCGATTATCTGCGCTTCTTGGAGCTCCTCGAGACTGTTGTGTAGCCCCAGGGCCAGGAGTTTGTTGGTCGATGTTGACTGTGGTAGGTGGAGCGCCGTCTTGAGGGCTTTCCTCAGGATTGCGTCCGCTTGTTGCATTTCATGCTTCGTACAGTGGTAGTACGGGAGGCTGTACGTCACTCTACTGACCACCAGGCTTCTGACCAGTTTGAGTGTGTCTGCTTCCTTTATGCCGTGTCTTTTCCGCGAGACCCGCGTTATCATGCGGGCCACTTGGTTGGCTGCAGTTTTAAGTAGTGTTAGGGTGTGGGTACATCGTTGGTTCGATTGTATCCACATTCCTAATATCCTGATGAGCGTCTTCTCCGGGATTGGCTGTCCCTCGAGGTGGATGTTCAACTTCATGTTTACTTCCTCTGGGACGGTGTGATTCTTCTTGCCTCGCCATACTCTTAGGAGCTCGGACTTCTCCGTTGAGCAGGCTAGACCTCTTGCCTTGACATATTTCTCTACGCATGTCGCAGCTTCTTGTAATCTTTCTTAATTTTCCCTGAGTGAGCCTTTGGTGACCCATACAGTGATATCGTCGGCGTACATGGCGTGGCGTACGCCGTCGATTTGGTCTAGTTGTTGGGCCAGTCCAATCATAGCAACATTGAACAGGATGGGTGAGATGACCGATCCCTGCGGTGTGCCTTTGTTTGGGGTGTTGAACTTTTCGGATCTCAGCTCGCCCAGGCCGATTGTTGCTGTTCTGTTGGACAAAAATGCCTTGACGTAGCTGTGTATTTTCATGTCGCAATTTAGGTTGTCTAGTCCTGTCAGGATGGCTTCGTGGCTTACGTTGTCAAAGGCGCATTTGACGTCCAGTGCCATGATGATGTGCTCTCCGTTGAGCGGGATATTGCTCAGTACCTCTTCTCTGATTTGCAGCAGTACATCTTGGGTCGAGAGCCTGGCTCTGAAAGCAAACATGCTGTGGGGGTACAGCTCGTTTTCTTCCATATGATTTTGTAGCCTCATCGTAACCACTCTCTCATAGATCTTGCCTAGGCATGATGTAAGAGAGATTGGTCTGAGGTTTTCCACTTGAAGTTTCTTGCCTGGTTTCGGGATCATGATGACTTCCGCGTATTTCCATTCTTCTGGTACTGTTCCCGCTTGCAAGTGTCCATTGAGATATTCGGTTAGCTTTTCGACTAGCTCGTCTCCGAGGTTGCGGATGAGCGCGTTTTTGATCTTGTCCGCACCTGCGGCTGTGTTATTTGTTGCGCTTCTTATCGCCGCGTACACCTCTTCCCGGGTGATGGGTCTATGCAGCCTTCCATTTTCTTCTCCTTTGTAGCGCTCTGTGTAGGCTGCTGGACCAGACTCGACTGCACCAGACTCGACTATCCTATCGGGTTCCCCTCGACAAACGCTCCCTTTCAAGACCAAGTTCAAGTCCGTGAGTGAAGTTTTCGTCATTCCACGCGACTTTGAAAATTCGAAGCGGCGGAAGCCCCGTTAGGCCTCGATAGGCTTAGCGCGTGAGCGACCGCCTCACCACTACGAACTACCTTCCCCTGTAAGCACACAAGGCCTAGCGCGAGCACGGCGCTCGAGGGCGACGGGCAGCGTCGACGACTTCGACGCGGCCTGAGATGGACCTCCGCTGCTCGAACCCACCGAACTTGAAGCCCCTCATTAACGGACCCGCCAACGATCCGCCCGAAACGCAAGACATGGACGACGATCGCTACCGCGGCTACTCCGACACCGAAGCCACCGGAGACGGAGTGCTCGAGGGTGCCGCCATGCAGCATGACCAACCGGGTACGTCAAGCACATACGATACCGCCGAGCAATGGCAGATTTATACTTGAAAACGCCAGAATAAACAGCAGAGGAGCGGATCGCGGAACGCTGCAATTTTGAACTCGAACGAGACCCGGAGCGGGGAGAATAATAGCAAGATGGCGCCGGCCACCTCGGCAGCAGGTGGTGTGAGCGGAACGACAGCTGGCGCGCAAGGTGCGCACAAAGAACAACGACAGCCGCGACAAAGGCTGCCACCGCTCCCAAAGGGCGACGCCAAAATTATTATCAGACCAAAGAATGGCCTACCATTCAAAGCACTGAAGGCGATAGAAATCGTGCAAGCCATCATCGAGGCATGCAACAACAAATTCAAGGATGAAGACTTCATAGTCAGACTAAGGACAGGGTCGAACATCATCATAGCAAGTACTTCGAACGAGGAAGTAGCGAAGATGATGCTCGGAATAACCAACCTGCGAGTCAGAGGCCAAGCCTACGAGGTCAACAGATACGTGGCCATGCCGGAGGACGTCAAGCGAGCCGTAATACACGGAGTCCCCGCGGGAACGCCGACGGAAATGCTCAAGGCGAAGATACGAGTCCGCACCCAAAGGGTGCTCACCGCAAGAATGCTAGGAAAATCGGAAACGGCGGACATCACCTTTGACGCCTCCATCATACCCAAATACGTGATCTTTGCGGGCGCAGAGTTTAGGTGCTACCCATACCGGCCGACGAGGCAGGTGTGCTACATTTGCTGCCAACAGGGCCACCGCTTCGACGTCTGCCCGACGCCAAATGCCAAGGCGTGCAGGCAATGCGGAATGCAGAATCCGCCGGAAAATCACCAATGCCAAACCAAGTGCCTGATATGTGGAGGCGACCACGCCACCGGATCCAGGGACTGCAAGGATCGCCTAAAGAAAGTCAGAGAACTGCGAGGTCGACAGCACCAGTCGCAGCAGCAGCAGCGCAGCAGCAGGGAGAAAGAACGGAGGCAACGCCATCCGAGATGGTTCAGCTCGGAGGGCGAGCGGAGCCGATCCCGGAGCCGATCCCGGAGCCGGTCACGGAACGGATCCCGGAACGGGTCACGGAGCCAGTCACGGAGCCGTTCACGGAGTCGGTCCCGGTCCTTCCCACCCCTGTCACCCCCGGCCATCGAGGGCCAGCAGCAGCAGCAGCAGAAAAAGAAGAAGCCCAAGGGTGGCACGAAGGTGAGCTGGGAAGCAGGCCCTCCCAAAACTTTGTTTCCGCACTCGGGTAATAACCAGAACAATAGAAACAGATAGAGGAAGAAAACAGGACACTCAGGCGAGAGCTAGAAATTAGCCGTAGAGCGCGCGAAGAGCAGGACGCAAAAATCAATAGACTAATGCAGGAAGTACAGGACCTCAGGTCAGGTAGCGCTCCCAGGCCGCCATCAACACCCCCGCAAAGTCAACCTACCGAAATGACTCAGGCCAACCTCACCAAGTTTATAGCAGAAATACAGCAAGCTATGCAAAGAATGGAACAGCAGATAACCATGCAGGGAACAGAAATCCGCACCCTACGAAAACAGAAAATTACCGAAGGCGTCAAAGACAAGTTCAACCAGAGACGTCCGGCGTTAGAAAACTACAGTACTAGAGACGACGACCCCGAAATTTAAGCATGGACAGTACAACCAAAAGAACTAAAAAAGAAGAAAAACTAGAAATATGGCAGTGGAACTGCAGAGGATATAGAAGAAAACAAGCACTACTACAACAGTACATCAACACACAACTAACTCCACCCGACGTAATAGCTCTGCAAGAAACAGGGATTACCCCAACACTACAGGGCTACAGGTGCTAGGAGAATCCGGAGGAAGGGAGAAGAACGGCAATCCTAGTCAACAAAACCCTCATCGCTATAAGCCATGACAGGATAGCCGACACAGATGTAGAGCACGTAATAGTCGAGATCATACCAAAAAAGAAAAGGAAGGGAGGAAGCATATTCATCGTAAATATATACAGCCCCCCGAGACAAAGCAGGGCGAAATTCGACGCGCTGTTGAAAGGAGCAGACAAGCTGGCTAAAGGAAATGCACTAGTCATACTGGGAGATTTCAACGCCAGAGAGGAGAGCTGGGGATACACGAGAATGGATAAAAAGGGAAAAGCGGTAACCGAAGCAGCTGACAATATCTAGTGTGAACTCATCACGGAAGTCGATACCCCTACGAGGATCGGGAACAGCGTGAACAAGGACACGTGCCCCGATCTCACGTTCGTCAAAAGAACAAGGCAAGCGGAGTGGGACAACCTAATGGAAAACCTAGGTAGCGACCACTATATCCTCAAGACGCAAATCATAATAGCAGACAAAATTAGACGACAAATAGGGAAAGCAAACATAACGGACTGGAAAGCGTTCAGAGAAGCATGTGGCGATACAATAAAAAGCATCGAATCTATAACAGACTGGGGGAACATGCTCAAAGAAACACAACGCATTTCACCAAAGAAATTGAGCGTACGCCGCAGACGCCGAACGTGGACTCTAGACTTCTCAGACTATGGGAAGCCAGAAGGGGGCTCACAAAAAGGTGGAAAAGACAGAAATACAACAGAAAGCTCAAGCTAAAGATCGCGGAAATCACGAAAAAAGCAGAAAATTACGCGGCGCAGCTAGCGAAGCAAAATTGGCAACAATTTAGTGACTCTCTAAACGGAACCTTGAGCACTGCAAAAACATGGCGTGTACTGAAGGCACTGCTAGATCCGGCAAAATCAAAGACCGAAAACAGCAAAGTCATATACCATTGCTGATGTCGGGGACAATTTGTACTGATCCACTTTTCGCCCGACGCTTCGCGACCTATTTCGATCGATCTTGGCTCCATTGTGGCTGGGAGTCTGTTATATCCAATGCTGATGACGTCACAAAGTTGGCCTTGACAACGATTTGTTTACCCAGTCGAGAGTCAGCATATATAGACACTTGAGAACAGCGCAGGCTGCCTAGATTATCACTGTGTGAGTTGTGAGTAGCGCTTGTCCTTGTCCGCCTTTCTTGTTTCCGTGTTTTTATCACGCTAAGTTACTACTTCAAATATAGACGACCAACTAGCCCAACAGTCAACTCTTCTAGAATTCATTTCTCGTATACTGGGCAATTCCTTTTCTTTGTATTCTCTAAAATAACAGTTGTGAGTAGCGCTTGTCCTTGTCCGCCTTTCTTGTTTCCGTGTTTTTATCACGCTAAGTTACTACTTCAAATATAGACGACCAACTAGCCCAACAGTCAACTCTTCTAGAATTCATTTATCGTATACTGGGCAATTCCTTTTCTGTGTATTCTCTAAAATAACAGTTGTGAGTAGCGCTTGTCCTTGTCCGCCTTTCTTGCGTCCGTGTTTTTATCGCGCTAAGTTACTACTTCAAATATGGACGACCAACTAGCCCAACAGTCAACTCTTACAGAATGCACTTCTTGAAATAAGATATTGTTCGCGACAAATTTAGGAAGCATAAGATATAAGCGTAATGCATCTGGTTCTAACAGGAACAGAGGCCTAATTTATTGAGAAGGTCGGCGAAAAAAGAACACGCAGCCGAATTCTAATATCGGGCGAACACACATACAGTAAACCATAACCAGGGCATGCCTGTGCCATCCGTATCGACTGTTGTTAAGTTTACGCAGCATTCCTTCTGCGCGTGCTCCCTTGGATGTAATATGCTCTGTGTGAGACCAATAATAAAGCAAATAATTAGGAAGTCAATTTGTTAAGTTTCATTAATTATTTGAATATGTGTTTCTGCTTTCTTGTGCTAGTAATGTCCGTCTCTTCATATATTAGAGCTCAAGGACAAGAATTATGCTATCTGCCACAGGCGTTTTTTAAATTTGAGGAAGTCTTAAAAATTATCCCCCGATATACCCACGCAACAAAATACTTTGGCAGACCTGCATTCTGAAGTGCATTTATTATACTGACATGTTCTACACTGCCATAAGCTTTACCCAGATCCAAGGTGACTAAGGCAGCATATTTCCAGCGTCAAGCAAGCTGTAATCGACTTTCTAGGTCAACATGGCCGCACCACGTCGACTTCCCACGTCTGAATCTAATTTGGCATGGGTTCACAATTATATTGCCCATCAACTAATTATCTTTGCGGTGGTGTCAGATTATTTCTACGAGTTTTACTAGGTTAGATGCAAAATATATTGGCCTATATTTGTCTAAGACCTAACCAGCACCTTGCTTCTTTAATGGGGCAGTTTCTTTTGCGAGTCTCTATTCAGCAGGAATTCTCGAATTTCTGATAGAATGCTTTATAGATGGTAAACAAGACGCGAGGCGATATCTTAAATAACGTTTTTATTGTTGACGTAGCAGTGCCATCAGCGCCTGGCACCGAATTGGGCCGCTGGCTTACTCTATGTGCCAGCTCCGAAACTGTAACCTCTTGGAAAGCTTCACCATGAATAGGCGGCGGGGGGTGATGGAGCAGTAGAGAATTAAAGCGACCTTCGAGACGTTTTGCAAGAACGTCCAGTAATTTAGCCTACTCACAGGGCGTTTGAGCCACACATTTGACGTTTATTTGCGCCGGAATCATCCTTTCAGTTCTCACGAAACAAAATAGTGCTCTTCTGTTGGTAGCCTTAGAAAGAAAGTCCAAGTGCTCACTGAATATGCTGAACATGCTGGATATATGCTGAAATTAACAAAAGAATTCGAATGCATAGTAACTGAAGTTGACGGGCGTACACTCTCAAAGAACAAGGGAAGGTAGTTACTACTTGTGCCCGAGTTCATAACAGGCCACGAGGACATAGGCAGATAAGAAGTAAGGAAAGTAAGGTCTATCGCGAATAGTAGCTGGTTACAAACAAAAGTGGGTGTCCGTGCGTCATTGCATGATAAATTATTGTTAGCAGCCCAGTCCCACAATAGTTTACCACTCGAATCAGTCCTAATACCCTACGAAGTATGATGAGAGTTGAAAAGCCCAGCAAAAATGTTCCTTCTTACAAGACGCAATTACTGAACACTACTATACTGAATACATGTGGGAAAATAAACAATAAATATTTCCAGTGGGAGGCAGCCTGGGATAGAAACGTCTAAATCGAGACTTTCACTTTCTGAAGTCATAAGGTGGTATGCAAGTTTAGCACGGTGCGCAATTTTCGAAAATACACAGCTAAGCCACCAACACGAGAAGGACGGTCTAAACGAAATGTATGGTAATTCCCAATGACAAACGTCTTTTCTGCTGACAGCCAAGTTTGTCGAAGTGTAGAGTACACAGGGGACTGTATAGTACACAGCAGCAGTAACTGCGTTCTCCAGTGTACTATTCTTTATAAAATTTTCTTTAGAAATATTCTTTCTGGTACTTTTTAGTCTTTATCCTATGTAGCAGAGTAGATATCCCCGTGCTTCAGGAGACGCACGGCATTTATGGGCATGGGAGTCAACGTCTATGTGTGTAATGTGTGTAACATGTGAACTACAGTCAGAGCTCCAATCCTATTCCTGTTCTGAATGACACGCATGAAAATTTTCACTAAACCGAATGTTAGAAGGGCCTTGTTTCGGTGTATCCGCATAAGTCGCATATGAAGGTAACGAAATTCTAGAGGCCACAGTCGGGCGGGGAACAACCTGAAGGAATTGAGTCACTTGTGTATTCACCATTTGTGCCAATGACTCCGAGATACTCAAATATCAATTTTTTCATTGCCTTTTTTAATTCCCTCGCTACTGTCGACGCTATGGCATCTGAAAGCTATAGGTCTACCACGTGACAAAGACGATTTGCTGCACCGGCATACCCAAGAGATCGCTTTGAAATAGCAGCACTGGCTTCGCACCGTGAGCATTTCTTTCGCTCACTGATCTCTACAATTTGCAGTTCCTGCGCTCTCGCAGAGCAGTTACCGTAGTCAGCTGGGTGAGAACCGCTGCATACATAAAATTGTTCTTCGTCTGGCGTACAGTTTATTGATTCCTGGTTTTCTCCACATGTTCGACAACGAGAAACTATAGCTATAACATCTAATACACTGGCGAGTGCGAAGAGACAGCAATGCAGCCGGGCAAACGAGTAGCTATTCGCTGTGATCGTGGTCGGACGAGTTGTGGCAGAGGAAATAGCAATGAGTGATTTCGTGGCGATCTTCCAGTTCTCAGATAAACGAAAGTAACTAAATACAGACACGGCTTCTGCTACAGAAAACATTGCTAAAATGTCTAAGGGGTAACCACACGAACTAGTTCTTTAACAAAAGTTAGGTGTGAATGTAAAAAGTGGCTGATTGGATGTGAGGCAAACGCTGTACATTTTAGAAAGTCAGCGATACAGGCCTGGTCTGGCGAACCGCAGAGAATGCCCCCGCGAGTGCTGGCGCACATCGGTGATCTATTGGTAGTGTGGTGTCACCTTCTGAAGCTCTTTCTGATTGACTAACATTTTTCATGCAAATTGATTCCCCGTTGGTCGGTACCAGGGCCACAGGGACATCGGTAAGTCCGCTGCACGAGAAAAGTTCAATTGGCAGATCATTAGGGGCAAGAGAAGCCGACCAGACAGTGCTTGCCTGGCCGAGTGAAAAAACAGACATCAGTCTGCTATGCCTAGGTCGATCACCACCCGCTATCCAACCGCAACCTCTGAGAAAGTACACCAAGACACAAGGAAGGGGGTTGTTGTTGTTGCTAGGCTCCCTCCAATCAAACGGTCACGTCGACGTCCGCTTCTTCCCAGAACGGCCAAGGGTTCACAGGGCAAAGCGACAGCACCATGATGATGATGATGATGATGATGATGATGATGATGACGGCTTAATTAATGGCCCAAGCCGACTGCACAGGAGATAGGCCACAAACTGGGCGGTAATATAAGATGGGAAAACAATGGTTTTCATCTAATAAAGCTTTCTTATTCTGCCTCCCATATCGAGGTGCCAGTATGTGTTATTCCTCTGTTACCAACATTTACAACAAAGCCGTTTATGGCTAGGATTTCATGAAGATTTCCTGTGTGCACGCGAAAACTATCATCATCACCAATGGCTCGTGCCACTGCTCGCGCGTGCATCGTCGTCCTCTTCCACAGTTGGCTCCGATGCCGCTCATCATGCTAGCGTTCCCATACTGTCCATACCTCTCTGCGAAGGTGCTGATGGCATTGGCCCACTGCCAGTCGGTGCGGCGATTTCGGTCTCAAATCTTTTGCCCCAATATACCGCGAAACGAAAACACGAATGTATATAACGAGTATGTATAGCCAATGTATAACACGAATGAACGCGAATGTATAAAAATAGATGTGTGCGCGTACTTTTCGTCACGATGACCATCGATCAATACAATAAACGAGTTCTTACCTTTGCTCAAAATTCTGTGTCACCACTTTGTCGTTTGCTAAAAAGCTTCGATGGTCATCCATCTTCACAGAGTGGAATGTGTCCTGATTTTTTTTTTTTGCAGAACTCCAATATCGTTATAACCGACAATTCAAATACAATTATTGTGGCCTCAATGAAACATGAACAACCTATCATTTACACATATTTTCCTACTGACGACATTTCTTTCAATTCGCCAGCGAGCAAGTTGACCGTCACGCGCCAGTAAGCGTAGTACTTTCACTTGTGGTTTCAAAAGCACTAGAAGAAGGCGAAGATCTCAACGAATCACCGATGAAAACGTGTCCTTTATTTGTGAAACTTTATAGACAGTAAAGAAGTTGCGCGTGGCAGCGCCTACTGTCTTGACCACTACGTGGCGGTGTCCTGTCTCGATCAGGCGAAACAGAGCAGACTAAAAGTTGAAAAAACAAGTAAGAAGCAGCGGCGACGGCAAGTGTGCCGTAAGAAGCATAGCTGCTCGCTGGTGAACAACATCTAGTTGAGGAAAAAAGCCTAATGCAGTGGGACAGGCTGCCCGAGAACGCGTCTAGAAGCCGCTTTCAGACTTCCTCTGCAGCAGCCGTGGAGGGGAAAACGAAGAAGCCGAGACAGCGCCCGAGGTCGCGCGCTCGGCCCGTGCACCGAGGAATCACGGCGGTGACGCGGCATTCGACTCCGGGCCGATGGCGAAGACGGCTGCAGCTCCTGGCGCGGCCGCCGGTCGAAGCGGTGCCATGGCGCCGCAGTGCGCCTAGGCTCGCCGGCGTCGCCAGGAGCGGCTACCATGGAGTCGGAGCTGGAGACGCGGGTCAACATCCCCGTCGTCTTCGTCAACCGCAACGACCTATTCGCGATCGTGGTCGTGCTCGGCATCGCCATCCTGAGTTGCGCCTGCGTCCTGGGCTACTCTTTCAGCAACTTCACCCAGCTGAAACGCAATGCCGAAGAGGTACGCTACTACATCGCGTCCCGGGCTAACTCCGCCGACCAACTCGGTGGTGGTAAGCAGAGTGCTGGCGACTTTAGGATGAGCGACGGCCACACGGGCGCCGTTAAGGCCCCGTTTCCTGGCAGTCGGGGAGGATGAGGCGCCTGTGGCCGTGGGACGCATCTCGAAGCACCGAGGGTACAATGCCGTCGTCTCCTTCGTGGCACAGGGCGTCAAGTGCGCCTTCGAGGTGATGTCCAGGGTGGATGCCGCCATAGCGACGGCCACACGGAAGCTAGCATGGCCAGATTTCCTGGCAGTCGGGGAGGACGAGACGCCGGCAGCCGCGGAACGCGTCTGGCAATCCAAGGGAACAATGCCGTCGTCTCCTTTGGGGTCCAGATCAAGTACGCCTTCGGGCTGACGTGTAGGGTTGAGGCCTCCGAAGCGACGGCCATACGGAGGCCGTCAAGGCCCCACTTGCAGACAGTCGTGGAGGACGAGACGCCGGTGGCCGTGGAACGCACCTCGCAGTCCGAGGGAATAATACGGTCGTCTCCTTTTCAGTCCAGAGCGTCAAGTACACCTTCGAGGGAATGTCCAGGGTGGAGTGACGGCACCAGGATGCGATTCAGGGCGGCGGCGACGGCGACAAATCTGCTACAGTGACCGCGCAGCCGCGTCCAAGGGTGCAGCAGCGACTTCCTTCATCATGATGATCATCACCAGAAAAGACTTCAGTGAGTTTATCGGAATGGAGCAGCATTATCGCCCACCTACAGAACGCTGCGGCCGGCATTCAACCGGGGTCTTATTGCGCGTCTGTGGCGATATGCTGCTCTTTTTTCGCGCAATTGTGTGTGGGGCAGGCAACTGTGGGGAGCAGAGACACGTGAATTGAACAAAGACTGCGCCATAAGCGCCCAGATGTGACTGGAAAGCTTTTACAGATGTCCTCTTTCTTACTTTGTTTTTTCTATTCTGCAAAGGTGGTACAAACCACAAGGGGTAACTTTTCAAGCGCAGAGCGAAGAGGTGGGGTGCTTTGGTGGTTTAGCTTGTTTGCAAAGCTTTTACTTGCCACTCCAATGAAGGCCATCAAGATTACTGGGCCCCAGGCCATACTAGCTGTCCTTCAACTTCAGTTTCTTTTTTTTTTCTTCAGACTCGCCCATTCTTCTTCATTCAATACTTTTGCATGCTATACTATGTTCGCTACAACGTCCGTTTTGTGTGGCTTCAGCCTGTTTTTGTATCGTGTGTAATTAAATGCTGGTCACTAAAACACTTGCAACGTCATCTCCGTGTATGCTTTCTTCACTATAGGCCGCTGTCTCGCGCAAATTTGCAAGACGCAATCGTAGCTTCTCTTTCTCAGTATGGCGGAATCGGGGTTGCTAGTTTTCTTTCGGTTTTACAAGCTCCCCGCTACTGACGTCAGTAGACTGCCCGGGTACACTGATTGCTGAAACCTCCAGGCCTGTTTTCCCGAGCTATTTTCGATTAAGCGAGGTAATGGGGGGGGGGGGGGAGGGGGTTACTGGACTTCCTGGGTGCGTATTTGAACTCGCCGTTCGCCATTTGGAACAAGTGTCGTTCATTGGGCGTTGTTGCTTGAATTTCTCTTCGAAGACAATTACGCTTTTCATAAATTAAATCTGCTCAAGTAGCAGTGCAACATCTTTTACAGCTATTTTGACAGATATTGCTACTTTTACGTATTTCTTGTGGGTTTATTTATTTAAGGTGGTATGGTCAGCGAAGGTGGGGAAGGGGTGGAATTGGCACGCCATCCTATCCTTTGACGCCCTCTATAGCATGCAGTAATGAGTGGTTTAAAGAAAGACGGCGTTTCCAGCCAACCTCTCAAGCTGTTGTTTCAATAAATTTATACCCCTATTTGGTGCTGGGACAAGCAGAGGCAGAAACATATCACGCCTCCCTGTCCCTTTCGTTACTCTGCAAATTTTTTATGTTTTTGTCTCCGGCAGACACCTATCGTTCATGCAGTCAGAACAGGCACCCTAGAGCTCGGCCCACAGTAGTTGTTGTTGTTGTTGTCCTGAGTGGCCGTGGCACATACCCACAGTGGGGGATTGGCCAAGAATCGGGCGGTTTAATTAGGTGCCTAAAATAATAATGATAACAAGGGAGTTAACAATTTGGGCGTGTGAGTTTAAAAGTAAACGTTTTGTGTTTGGAGAAAAGAGGAAATAATCAGATAAAAACCGCGTATAAGATGATAATAATAATAACAATAATAATTAATAAAAGATAAGAAATAAAAGAAAGCTATGGTTGGGAGGGAGAACGATCAATCTAACATGGAAATCGATTAGTTTCGATGAGGTAATTTTGGATCGCCAAGCAAACATTTCTGTGGCTGTAACATGTCTTGAATGCATAAAAACTATCATACCGGTTCTCGCACGCTTCTTCTACAGAGAGCTTCCTATGTGCTGACACAGTTACATTGGTTCAGTCATTAAGCGGCAAATTTATCAACTATGCTTTCGAAGGAAAGTTATAAACAATATCGCAAACAAATCGCTCACATTTTCTTTTACTACAAGATAAATTACTCATCTTCCGCCATTGTATACGAACGCACGCCTCGCCTGTGTGTAGACGATTTATATTTCACCCCACTTACTGCACTTCTCGCCACCGATCCCTCTCCTTGCTACAGCGCAGGCTCGTTTCTAAAGTTCGTGCCTACAGCCCGCGAGTGCGAAGCGTCTTTCATCATAACGAAACGACCAGTCCGTCTTTTCTCTTTTCTTACGTGCTCCTGCCGCTCCTCTCTAGCTTATTCTGAAAACAGAGTCGTGACCACGTCAGCAACAGCCGCGACGGGGCATCTATCACTCTTGAAACGCGGTCTCTCTTCCGGAACGGTGCATTCAACAGTCCTCGCACGCCTATCGGTCCTTTCATCTTGCGCTCCGTTTTAAAGCCCGTCGCCTCGCGGGCGCGTCGGAAGATGTAGGTCGCGCATATCCGCCGACGCCATCAAAACAATGTTCTCGGAAGCAGCGAATCTGACAGGTCGCCCCCGACCTGTCCGCACACGCACGAGAAGACGCGGACGCTTGTCGCCTCTGCGCGGCCATGCAAGACCCATTTCGGCTGTCGCCCCAGCGAAGGCCGTGCGATGCGAGCTAGCATAAAGGGCATGAGAGTCCAGAAGGATACCGCGAAGGAGTGCTAGGAGGAGGAGGGAGGGGAGGAAGGGGGGACTGGTGAGGTCTCACGACCACTGTGATACACCTACAAACCCAAATTCTGACTGGTGCGGGACCGTGCATGCAGTTCGCCGTGAAGCACTCATGGTGCGTGGCAGTGCGCCAAGCTGTCAATCTGCCATAACCATCCCATCAATGTTCACACGCACGTGCGCGCGCTTATTTATTACAGTTGAACTAATTCAGAACTATAAGCGTAAGGCTTTGCTCTTCGATTTCTTTATCACGAAATAAACCGATATCCGATGATGCTTTGGCGTTGTCAGATTTGATCGAGAATAAGAGACGCTATCAAAACAAAGCATACGTTGCTCTCGGCCAAACTTTTTCAGATTTAATGCCCTTAAAAATGGAGTCACCCTTACACTTCTGAGAGAGTTGCTAACATTCATAGTTGGCTGTCCTCTGTGCTCTATCAGAGTTATTTAAATTCTGTTAAATTTCTTGCTGCGAGACTCTGACTTCCCAGCTATCAGATGCTTCGAGCTTTCCGAAGAAGAGAAGCTTCGACGAAGGTCTGCGGCCAGTCACCATGCCAAAGCCCCAAGCACTTTCCCCTAGTCAATAGCGCTCCCATTCACTGCACAAAACCTTTTTACAGCAGCAAGGACTCGCACGAGGCTTCATAATCAACGCAGAACGCCGCGGCATCACCTGCGTAAGCTGTGAGTTTCACTTCTGTCCGTTGCAGCCTAAATACCCTTATTTGTTCATTTCCTATGATACTCAAACAAAAGGGCTCTAAATACAAAGAAAACTAAAGCGTCTAGAGAGGGAGCCCTTGGCGAAGAGAAAATTGCACATTTATGCGTTCCCTCACCGTTTGATTTACTGCCATTTGCGTTCTACCAGCCCTGCACTTCATGGCGACTCCCTCTCTGATCACACTACCCAAGTTTACATAGTCTGATATACCCAGTAGAATATCATGGCCAGCTCTGTCAAAAGCCTTTTGTAAGTCAATTTGGATCATCGCCACTCCAAGCCCAGCGGCATCACAGCATGGTAGAATAGAACGTGCTACAATAATGTTTGTAAAAAAGTGATCTACATTTGATGCCACACGTTTGGTGTACACCCATAATTTAATACTGATAGATTGCAGTCTTTTAGCTATTACTTTCATTAGGATTTTATATTGGTGGAGCTGATAAGCCGACAAGACATGAAACTGCGCAATTTTTCCAGGTAGCCTGTTTTGGCTATAATAATTGTGCGTGCCGTTGCAAAGGAAGGGGAGAATACAATATGACCATATGCTTCATTGAAAATCATAGTTAGGATTCATTAACCTGTCTGTCATTGCTTTGTAGAAAGCTGATCTGAGGCCGTCAGGTCCGGGGGACTTGACGGGCTCAGGATTGAGGTTGTTAATGGTCCATTTAGCTCCGTTCGCACTAATTTTTCCTTTAATTGGACATTCCAACTGCTCTACTACCTCTTTCCTGAGATGCGGCATCAATGAAAGAAACTCTCTCCTAAAACGTTTCAGGTCCATGGTGCTACGCGCATATAACTAACAAAAATAGTAATAAAAGGATATGTTGAATTTATTTTCGTTCACTCGTAACAGTTCTTTGCCACTTAATATGCGTCACATGTTTCCTACGCGCATTCAATTGTTTTTTTTTTTTTTTGTGCCTCGCGCTCTTTTCGTGGACATTTCACCCATCATCACTTTTTGAGCCCTAGTTCTCACCAAAGCTCCTCAATATCGTTCCGCATCAAATAGTCCTAACTTATGTTTAAGTATGCGAATGTTATCGTTAAACTTGTCTGGGCTTTTGCATTCCTCTTTCATTAGCTGCTGCAAGTTAGCCTGCATTCCTTTTCTTCAGCTTTTCAATTTCTCAGTGATTGGAGCACTGGGCTGCTGTGGTCGACGGCAGAGGTTTGATTCCACTGTCAGTCGTGCATTTCTTTCTACTTACAGAGGTTCAAAATGGGGGGAAAAAGACGCAGAGTGCTTGGCATGAGGCAAAGCTTGCTTCGCATTAAAAAAAAGAAAAGAAAAACGAATGTGAACGACAAGAAAAACGTGATATTCCTTGTCAATTAAAGGAAGGCGACAACACCTGCTGTGCGACCATGCAGACGTTTGTGATGGCTCAGAGGTGCGCCTCGTTTGTAGAATCTACTACGTCTGTGAGCAGAATCAAAGGAGCGCTTACGCACGTATCTTTTTGTTCGGTGTTATGAGCGCTTCCCAAATCTCACAGACGTCGAGATATAGCGTAACAAACGAAGTGCACCTCTGAATCATCAAAAACGTCCGCATCGTAAGCCAGCAGATGCTGTAGTATTCCTTTAATTGACAAAGAATGTCGCGTATTGTTTTAATATTTACGTTCTCCCTTTCTTTCTTGATTTTTGTGATGTAGCTGCTCACGTCAGTCACTTATCACCATATATAAACATCTGCAATTCGCTTAAATAAAATCAATTGGTAGCTATTGCTTCTATAAAATCGGCTGTGTCGTTCGTTTTAATTCGTTTTATTCACTTTTAAAAACATACCGCAAAAAAACTATAAACCAAAATGAAAAAGGAAAATTCTTAGGCTACAAAGCAATAATAGCTGTCAATCGAATATCAACCGAATCTCTTAATATAACACATGAGATAGTAAATTTAAAGTAGAAGATACAAAACAAAACGAAGCGAACCTGGCCGCTATGCTTCAAAGTCAAATGCACTGCTTGAAGTCGGATAAGGCGCAACTCTGTAAGTGGCATGTTTGCGAGTATTTGGAGGAAGAGCTCCAGACAGACGAAAATCACGTTAGCGCGGATTTTCACGTTGCTTTGATTGATGCCACGGTCGGCTTCAGGGCAACTGTCCATCTCAGTATGTCGTCGAAGTAGTGTTAGACGTTATCTTTTTATCCGCCACAAGACGCAATTGCGTGACGGTAGCTCCCGCATCTAGTCAGCAGTACAAAGGATGCTACAACGCTCCTATATCTTCTCTACAAGGCGTGAGCAGTAGGATAACAAAAAGACAACGAAATTCAAACGTATATTTTCGGATGGATAGGCAGTCAAACTGGTGAGTACCACGGGCATTAGCACTTTAAACTGACCAGTGGGTTCCACTTAGCCTTTGTCGCTGTAGTGCCGTAAAACCGCCAAGTCCATTATCATGTGGAAGCCAGCAGTTTATATTAGGTTTCAATTTCATTGTTCCAAAGAGCCGCGGGCGCTTTAGTGTTTTAGACGAGAGCTTTGGAGAACACTCAGTTCTCAGTTCTCAGTCCTCAGGTTGACGCAGCCATATGTAGAGTCGCTAGTTTTCACAGAGAGGAATTAAAGTGGCGAAGGGGCGCAAGCTCAAAGGAGGTCTCTTATCTGCGAGAACGCAGGCGCGCCCATGAATTCGGGAATTCTGAAAGTCAACTGTCGATTGCCCTAATTTAGAGCAAACTTTTGCTGGCGTCAGAGGCAATGCGCAGAGTATTAGACTCACGTTCCGCTCACCTTGGCCAATTATTCTTTTGCAGGTGCGGTTCTCATTTGACCTGCCCATTCGGCAGCTACTTTACACTGGGTGCATGGTTCCACCTTTGAATTGGGTCTGTAACACGCAAGGAATTGCCTGGTTATTCGCTAACCTGAGTTAGGAGGTAAGAGATCTCTGAGTGCAACTCTGAAGAGGTTACGTTCTTGTTGTTCTCCATATCGACTGTTCTAAACACATTTATACGTGTATGCGCGAAAAATGTAGGATCATGCACAATCTTGTACCACATACAATCACCATGAGGTTGAGAGAAATGAATGCACTCATTTTTGCTTCGCATGAGTGGTGAAAAAAAAACAAAGTGCAGAAGTATTCAGAACAGAAAATATGTAGAAGCAACATTGACACGGTTGTGCTAGATAAGTGATAACGCTCGTATGTAATTTCTAGGGAATATCTCATCAGAATAAGCGCTATGTTTGTACAAGATGCTTGGGCCGAATTCCCAAAACATTTCGTTTGTAAGAACTAAGAGCTACTAGCTGTCCCTTCGCTGTCATGACTGGCCAGCGAAGGCTGTAGCCTATGGACTCCTTCGTGCATATAGCTAGGCCCCGGTCTCATTTCATTTCATTTCATTAATGACACAATAAGAAAATTGCGGGAAGCGATGAGGACACAGTGATGTAGACAAGTAAGCCATACATAATGCTTGCAGGAACGAGCCCTATGCCCTTTTTCCACGTATGTGTGACACTCAGTAATCAGACGCACCTGCGCCCGTCATTTCACGATGCCACCACGATAGGGCTACAAAAGAGGCTTGCGCCCGGGGCAAGGCAGGGGGGATGGGGGGGGGATGGAGGCGGATTTCATAAGCAGGCGCCAACCGAGCTCCCAATGGCGCTTGAGTGGAATTAAAGCTCGTACTTTTTATTGCTACACGAGTTAACGTCTTCCTTTCAAGTTCAGGGCGTCCAAGGGGCGTGTGGTAGTCATTCGTTGGGATGAGATAACAGCCGGTGATGCAGATGAACGCCAGGAAATAACGTGGCGCAATAACACGCGTCTTGAGCGACATGTGTTTGAGCAGCACGGCCGCATCCATCGGCACCTTCGACAGGTTCGTTTTCCCCGTGAGACCAGCTCGTGCCTCGCGCGAAGGTATTTGGTCAAGCCCGTTTTGCATACAGAAAATAAAGCTGATGAGTAAAACGCTGGAACAAAGGACGAACAGGGTGGGCGGATGACACAGAACGCTGTGTGACAGAGAGAGAGAGAGAGAGAGAGAGAGATTAACGAGAACCGGGGAAGTTGTCCTCAGTTCTCATTAAGCTCTCTCTCTCCCTCTCTATATCCCCTAGCCCCTGGCACACTCATACTGTACCGATGCAAGCCTGACTCGTCCAGACGCCTGACTGAGCGCTGGTTTAGTGCTGTCTGCCGCCCGTTCTCCGTCTTTGTTCCACGTTCCCGCGCTCTACTAATCACATACCAACTAGCTCGAGTATCTGTACTCTAGTCAACTATATAGTTTGTGGGTTTTCCCCCCCAGTGTTGCTAAAAGCGCTTTTTAAAAACTGTTCCATCCGTGCTGCCATTGTGCAGCTGCACCTACAAGCGTACAAGATGCAGAGTAGAGTATGCTGAGATGGCGGGATACTTCCACTCTGTTTGCAACCATCCAAAAAGT
Source organism: Dermacentor albipictus (assembly GCF_038994185.2). Lineage (NCBI taxonomy): Eukaryota > Metazoa > Arthropoda > Arachnida > Ixodida > Ixodidae > Dermacentor > Dermacentor albipictus. Next base: position 37,689,145 of record NC_091821.1, read on the forward strand.
CCGCGCATCGTGTTGCGGATACACGTGCGTGCAGAAATACAAGTGACATTCGACGCCAGTTTCGAGCGTTGTTTCCACCGCAATTAAAAAGCTTGTAATCGACGTCTGCCTCTTTGGATGTTATTTACGAACAGCCTTACTCCACAAGTATAACGAACAAGAGCATGGAAAAGTGGAGGAACGATTTCTTACTTTTGCCCACAGGTGAAAGTCTTGACAGCGGCCGAGGAACTGCATCGTTGCCTATTTTCGACCAATCGAACACGCATCTCATTTCAAGCCTTCATCTGAACTAGCAGAAAGTTGAGATAGGCGCAGTTCATTCAAAAGTTTGATTTTATTCGCCTACTTGTACGCGTGGCTGACAGCGCAGGCTCCCACTCACTGCATGATCAGCATAACACAGGCGCTGTCCTCCCCGGAAATGACAGCGGTGGCACGGATCGATGCCATCGTGACGACCTGAAACACCTGGCGAAAGCGTACGTCGTTAGCCGTTCGTAGTTGCTTGCGCAGGTGCTCCGTTTTTTTTTAGAGAGAAGAGGCAGAAATAGCGGTACTCCTTTTATAATCGCTCGCAGTTGTTCGCCATCCATTCAGCAAAAGTAGAAGTCAAAAAGAAAGAAAAACAGAAAGAAACAGAACTGCCGATGTTGTGTCACTCGCGGTAAACAAGGAGTGCTTCCGATGTACTACCGGCAGCTGCCGTCGCTACGAATGGGCGATCCCCGCTACACTTGAATGACATTTCAAAGGTGGAGGAGATAAAAAAAAGCAGCGACAGAGACTCCGTAAGCAGCAAAGAGGAGAAACGAGTCACGAAACATCCGTCGTCGTGGCCGGGACATGCAGGGGTACAACGATTGTGTAATGCTCAATCAACGACAAAACTGAAGGAAAACATGGCAGCCGAAGCGCGTGTGCGACACAACAGGAAATGATCGACCGGCTCGATCCGAGCATTTATGGCTACGCGGGGCCCCCTTTTCCCCTCAACGCTCCCTTCCTCGAAATTTCGCTGCCGCGGGCTGCACGGCGATCGCGAATAACTACGGAGCCACCGAAATCACTTACTGCAGCTGCAGCAGCGACGGTTTTATACACGCCCAGCGGCTGCTCGGCAGGCGGAAAAAAACAGAGGGCGCTCTAGTGTACAGCTAAAGGTGTTATGAGGGGCGCTTCGAGTCGTAATGAAAGCCAATACCGGAAGCGAAAAGCGCCTTTGCAGGCTTTTCAATTTGGGATGCCGAGGCTAGCGCGCGCGAGCATACTTCCGCATTGCCGCCCGCGTCGAGCTGCGTCTTTTCTGTGTGCGTGTCAATTTCAAGCTATGATTGAGTAGCACGGTTATTATTGAGGCTCAGAGACGCGTGCTGCTTTAACAATATATATATATATATATATATATATATATATATATATATATATATATATATATATATATATATATATATATATATATATATATATATATATATATTACGCACAGGCACGCACACATGACAGTCCCAAACACGGCGGCAGTTGTATAGCAAGAATCAGGACGCGTGTGGCACGCTGTGTCGCGAAGAGCGCGCTCCTGAGAGTGAAAGATGGAAACAAGTGCTGCTGCCTGTGGGGGGCAGGAGATAGAAAGGAATTATTAGACAAAGAACCATGCCAGGAAGGAACGGTCGGGGAAGACAAGAAGAAAAAAAAAACGAGGAAATGTCGCCGCGGGACGTCCCGCTGAGGAACTGGCTCGCAACTCTCATACCGATTGTGTTTCGCTATCCCCCTTCGCCGGTAACCCCCCGGCTGATAAGTTGCGCAATGACGACATGCTTCCGCGACGCGCTGCTGCTGTTGCTGCGGCCGCCGTATATGCCCGTTCGCCGCGTGCCCTCCCTTCCCTCGAGGCTTCAAATCGAGGCCGGAGCGACGGCTGCTTCACGCTTATCTCTCGGCCGATTCGAAACGCATCGTTGCGTCACTGAAACAAGGAGGAAGCACGGAAGAGGCCGCATGTTGGCCGGCGTGGAGTCAATTAAAAACTGGGCGAGACTGCAGACGGCAGAACGGCCTTTGTCGACCGCGCCGTGAATTAATGCATTTCGAGAACACGCGTCTCCTCGGACTGGTTCGATTTGGCCACAGCAGCAATACCGGCCCGTTCCGCCAAGTGTTCCGGCGGAACCACGATGTGCGTCATTTTGAAAGAGTTAGCTTTCGGAGGGCACTTTCTCTTCTTACATTAAAAGAAAGAAAAGCGGCTTTGGTAGACAGGGTCTTTCATTGAAACAGGCACATCTACTGCATATCTGCGACTTTTGCTTTCCCCTCGTCACTACAGGCGCGTTGAACCAACGTCTAGATTACACATGGCCTGGGAACTCCTCAAATAAGTGACGTCACAGACGAGATACATATCTTGTATATATATAGGGAGCACGTCCGGAATCGAAGAAGCAGGTCTTATGACATTCTGCTCTGGAAGCTTTTGACAGTGACAGAAGCACCCTAACACAAAGCCTAGCTAGTGGTGAAAGAAAAATAGGAGGTCTGCGATGTACATGTGCCGAGACATCATATCATATCAGAAATCGCAAAGCGTATCACAAAGCAAAGATGAAGTGTGCCCTAGATTTGAAAATGACAAAGCGCGCATGCTACAAGTGGACATTCCCAAGTTGAAGCTTGGCGTGTAACACTCAAACCAGTGATGAAGCATGGGTGCCTCTCTTGTCGTTTGGTGTGTCGTCTCGTTTTCTTCTAACGAGCGGCCGTTGTCTGACTCTGGGGTCTCGCGAACACCCCAATTCAAGAGAAACGAGGAAGACAGAAAGAATACACATATATAATATAATAAAGAGGAAGAATTTGCCAGAACCCATCTCACGATGACTGTCGACGGTAAAGTGTTTAGCATTAAATCAGTATAGCGACACAACGTATTACCACCGCCGAAACGATTTATGTATCGGGCGTGTACTTTGGCGTGTATTCAAAAGCGGCACATACTCAGTACACTCAAGGCGCAGCCTGCTAAAGCGTCAGGCTGCTGTCCTTGAGGAACCCTTGTGACGTGGGTTCAGCATCGGCGATTTAAGGGATCTTCTTCGTCACTGTAGAGCAACACATTCTCAGTGGCACATGCCATGTTGGCGTCAAAGACGTTCGTTGAAGAGCGCCACAGACTTACTCACACATACCCAGTAACCCAAGGTGGTATCGAAGAGGTTCATTGAAAACCAACACCGAACGAGTGGTATGTATATCCAGTGCTCCAAGTCGGCGTCACAGAGTTTCTTTGAACAACGGTACCTACGCAGTGCCGCATTTATAGTGGCCCATGTCGGTGTGAAACGGGGTCGTTGAAGAGTGGCACATATGTACACATTGCCACATACTCAGTGACCCAAGTTGCTCCAACATTTGGTTTCGAACCCTGTTCCCTCAGCACAGCAGCCCGAGTCGCTACCCATTCGACCACGAACTAATCATTGATCCAGGTAGGAGGTAAAATGGTTAGATACAAACCTAGATACTTAGCCCCTGAATGTTAGTGCACCAAGAATGTTAACGCATTAAAAAATGCCTTGCGTCTGGACAGGACGTACCTGCAACAAACGGCAGCGATGCTAGGCAAGTTGCGCTTGGCCGATAACGTGGTCGTCGTCTCTGCCATCCACGGACACCATGTTGCTGATCGTTTTCATCTTCACTCAGGATGCATACACAGAACCAATGAAACTAGACAGTTTTAGTTCGGCGCCCTCAACCATCCACGTACGCAGTGCGCGAGGTCGTGCGTACGTAGCGAAGTGCGCACGAAACGGCAACAGTTGGCCGGACGCCAAAATTGAAAAGGGGATTGCCGATTTGCACACGCAGAAGCCGGCAGTGTGCTACCCAGCGCCGTCATATGCCACCTTCTGAAACTGTACAGCCAATATCAGCCACCACGAAGTCAAGCCACAAGCCGGAGTCATATTTTCAACAAGAGCCATATCGAAAAATGCGCTCTCGCGCACACGCCGAGAACGTCCCGCTAAGCCCGCAGATCTCGTGGCGGACGCTCACGCAAACGTGTCAGCCAGTCAAGTTGAGCGAGGGTCGTGCCGGGCTGTATCAGCCCGCTTATACGTGTTTGATAAACCCTCTCGGCAATAATACACGTCAATGCTGATTCGTTCGGTCGGTGGGGCGCAACACAAATCCGGCACACTTGTGGCATCCATTGTCGTCTCTGCTGGACTGTGCTTCCCGCTGCATTCTTGGCCAGTCAGCAGTAAAGGCCCGTTTATAGTCCGACGTTATCGGCGCGCGAGCGAGCGTCGTTCGCGGTCAGTCACGCTACGTCGGTTGCGCTGCGCCAGCCGAGATGCCATCCCCTCTATACTTCAACGCGCGCGCCGTAGGCTGCTATCTTCGGAGCATGCGCAGAAGGTTCGCCAAGTCGCGCGCCGTCCGCAAAAGCCGTTTGCGGAGTTGTGTTGGCGCCTTTTTCTTCGCGCGCAATGCATTGTGGTGCGAGAGTTCCGCCGACTTCGACGCGCGAATGGCTCCGGAGCCAAATCGGCGCCGGGCCCGTCGGGGCGCGTTGGAAGCCGCCGGTTACGTTAGCTGCGCCGGTGCGCCCGACTATAGAGGTGTCGTTTTCGCCGACGTGACGTACCGTGCGCGCGCGCGCGCGTTACGTCGGACTATAAACAGCCCTTAAGGGGCCGAATTCACAATGCAATTTGCACGCTAGAGTGGTTCTTAAGGACAGACAATGCCAATCGATATAGGGAGCACAGATATCGAGAAAGCGGGCACGCAATTCAGGTTCGTAAATTCTGTTCGTGTTTTCTAAACGCGATCTTATCGGGCTGTCTGAGCCCGCCTTCTGACTCTATTCGATGGTGTCGGGATCATGTAAATGGAGCCCATCGTTAATTATGACACTGCCGCCTGTAAAGGACAAGGGCCGGTCAGAAGAACACAGACTGATCACAGGTATCAAGGTCTTTTCATTCGTTTTATTCTCTAACATTGAGACACGTGAGAGGCACTTGGATCAGAGAGCGCGATAGACAATATCGCGCACCATACGTGCGCTAGATTTGACAAACATGTTGACATATCATAAATGGCAAGTCGAAAAGACGTAGAAGAATATTGTCTTTTTTTCTATCTCTCTTGCGGCACCAAACGCTTGCTATTACCAAAGCCTTCTCCGTAACAGGGGCTTTGCATAAACGTGACTGCCCGTTCATATATGGGCTCAACAGTTGTCAGATAAGAGCCTGTTGATTCACGTGGTCACAACTTTTTTTTATGCTAGAGTTTTTTTGCGAATAACAAGAAGAATATCGCTTTTTGTAAAACAACGCGCAACCTGAGACTGTTGTCACAGCGAGTACAATATTGCAGATACGGAGCTCCATGATGACTAGAGACTACAATGAGCGCTTAAACTGGGTCCCGCACCCAGTTAAGAACGACATGTATTACGATACGCCTCAGCTCGATATCACCTGGGCGATACAGCTGATAAAAAAAAGTGCAATTTTTTCTGCAGTGTAACAAGAGAACAAAATACACACTTAAGTGGCTCACGAATATCGCTATGCGAAGCAGAAACAACACGGCAAACGGACTCCCTGCGCTTAGGCACGCATGGCCCTCAGCTTTTGCACCAATAGACATGCCGAGGTACTCGAACGCGTACCGCAGAAAACAAGCGTTGACGCAGACAAACGTCTCGTGTTTCTCAACCACAACTTTTTGCCTCAGCACAACCACATGTGGAAAGAGCAACTCGGTGCATGGTGCAAGACGTCCATAATTTACAAAGTCAACACTGTGGTGCCTAGCCTATATATACGCGTCTTTTACGATTATTCACTCTTTAAGCTGTGGTCTGTATTTTAAGTGCCTGTCTGATAACAGCTTTTTTTGCTGTTGTTGTTACACATAGTACAATCACGCGTCGAAGGCATCATCGCGAGTAAAAGTTAGTGCCCCGCTTCGAGAGGCGTCTTTTCTGTGTACGTGTCAGTTTCCAGCTATGATTGAAAATCACGGTCATTATTGAGACTTAGAGACGCGTGCTGCTTTAACAACGAAAGAAAACATAACAAAGAAAAAAAAAGAACTCAAGTCGCAACGTAACTGGGTACTGCGATCCTCATAGCGCGAGTGGAGAGCTCGAGCCAGTGTGGAACCAGTGCATTTTCGCCGCCTCCGTACTGGCGTTGCCTTCGCCGCACGGCATGGTAGGCTCGCCTCCGAGATTAGAAGTCTGTGCCACCCTCTCCTGCGGGAAACAAGTTATTCTAAAATGAGCAAATTACTGAGAGTGAAGCTTTGTTTTGCAACGGCACACTCTATAGACAATATAGTGTTGGTTACTGCATTGTACGGGATGAACTGCTGGTCCCATATAAAAGTCGGTTTCAAAGGGCACTCTCACCAGGTTTGGGCATTGCAAACAGACAGGTGCGGCGCTTTTATCCCCCGATAGCAATCGTGTCTGAAAAATATCGAATGGCTGCAGGGCGCGAAAGCGTTTTCAATTTTTAACAGAAGCCCACGCGCCATTCCTGTCGAGGGAGCCACGCACGTCAAGCCAGAGAGTCAAGGTGGCGCGTACAACCAATGAAGCCTCTACGTAAGACGCACTGTCTGCAGCGACACCGATTATGGTACGTGACTTTGGTAAATCATCCAATGCAGAACGCGCGACACCGCCACTAGAAATGCGCCGCGAAAGAAGAAAAAAAATAAGGAAAAAAGTAAAGACGGTGGCTCCTGTGACATAAATGCGACGCAGTTCCTCAGCTGCGTTATGGGAGAAGGCAGGGAAACATGAATTTTGACTTGCGGACGATAGTCATGGCAATTGGATAGAGCGTGAGTTTGGACAGGGAAGCAGACCTCCTGGCAGCGGGACAACGTGACATTTCAATTTCTCCTAGCTCCTCCAATAATTAACCAATTAAAAGAAATCCTCGAGTTAAAATGATCTGTAGACGGCGCCCTGAAACTTACTGTATATAACCAAAATTTGCAAAGGAGCTTGGTGAGAGGCCGTTTAAGCAGTTCTCTTAGTCTTCGTGTGGAGTCAGTTTGCTAATATTGCGCCCAGTTGGAGCGAACATATTATACCATAGTGGGTTAACTCACGAACATGAGCGTTATATCGGACAAGGAGTTCGTCCCCCATAAAAGAGTTGCCAGAGGTCACTTTGAGATAATGTTTCGGCAAAACGCTGCGAAAAGTCACTTATCTGATGGTGGTCGCCTGAAAGCAAAGCAGGCTTAACAGAATGGTCTCGAAAACAAAACAAAAAACAAGTTCCGTATTTCCTAAAGTATACTGAACATCAGGCGAATAGTCTGCAGGGGGCAAATATAGCTTGAAAATTAAAAGTTCATTATCAGACACTCCTCGCCAACTGTATAGTTCGCAGGAACTAAGTTCAACTAACTAGTCCGCAACCATGCATACAGTCGGTTTCACTGTGTAATTTAGCAAAAAAAAAAAAGTTGCTGCTGCAGTTTGGCCTTGTTTTGTTTTCAAACGTGCCTGTGATCTTTAAAAAAAGATGATATCGTGTGTAGTCTGCACGCATATAGCTAATTAAACTACTATAGTCCGCGCACTATAGCCCCGTATGATATGGTATTTCAATTTCCCAACAAGGATTTCAGGGTCCTGTACAAATGTGACGAGCTGCTTTATCACATCGCCTTCCCTGTAACTCGGAGGCTGAAAGCGATGTGCGAAGAAGGGAGTGTCCCTGGTTCCTTACCGCTGTTCTCTCCCGTCATGGCCTGCAGCATCCTGAAGGACCTGGAAGGGATGCTCCCGCCGGTGTACTTCCGCGGGTCTGGCTCGGCCTCTTGCTGCGAAGCCGGCACGCTAGGGTGGGGGAACACCTTCTCGGGAACGTGCACCAGCCCGCCCTGCGCTTGCGGGCCAGAGTAGCCGCCCTCTTCAGGTCCGCCCAACTGGATAGTCATCTGAGTTGTCTTGCGGGGTTTGGGCCCCGCATGTTGTTGTCGCTGCTGCTGTTGTTGCTGACGTTTCTGGTCGAAAACGGAAGGCGCCACGGAACCTGCGCAGAACCACATAACAGCCGAACGCCATCTGTGAATGCTAAGCTTAGAGCACGGAGCGGTGTGGAGCAAATTGGAAACACCACCTGCTTCATAAATCACCACGTGTCTCTGCCAGCGGGACCTTATTCTTTCTAAATTCTGTCACCTCAGGTGTCTGCCGGTTGGTCCAAGAAACCGAGTGCAGCGTTATTAGAGATCTTGTGGAACACACACTTTCATTCAGCGTTATTTCCACGTCGCGTGATGATGTGAGTAAGCTGAGCGCTGTATCTCACGTAACGTAAAAAAAGAAAAGTTGAAGTCTCGCCTATAGTTACCGACTCAGAAACGGCACGCATAGAGCCGAAATAAGAGCCAACGCTATTCAACTCCAGCTTTATATCGCATCTTTCCATATATGGGATGCTGGAAGCGGGTCGGAAAAGCCAACAACAACGTTGGCTTGGAGCACACCACGCTTCCAGTGCCATTCGTCAGCGGCAGCTGCCGTGGTGTACATATAATATTGAAAAGAAAGCATTAGAATTGAATTCTGTGGTTTTACATGCCGAAGCCACAACCCGATTATGAGGCACGCCGTAGTGGGGGACTCCGGATGAATTTTGACTGCCTGGGCTTCTTTAGCGTGCGCGTAAATCTAAGTACACGAGCGTTCTTGCATTTCGCCTCCACCGAAATGCAGCCGCCGCAGCCGGAATCGAACCCGCGACACCTCAAGCTCAGCAGGGCAACGCCATAGCCGCTGGGCGACAGCGGCGCGTGAAAGCAAGCAACAGGCACAAAGGCGAAAATGAAGATCAAGCGATAATGGCCACCAAAAATACAGAACATAAGGAACGGAGAAGCGGAATGCACGTAATGCAAAAAAGCGTTAAAAATAATGGACGCCGTCAGGTGACAGTAGTGTAGCGTATATCGCACAAAAAAGAAAAAGAAAACGAAAACAAAGTAACAATAATAGTAGCATGCCATCAATACGGTATAGAATATACAAAGTGTCAAAAGTAAACAAATGAAAAAGCCACGCATAGGGTTATTTCTTCAAATGTGCACCTTTGTCGACACCGCTGATCAGAGCATGACGCTACTGGTCCAGTTTCGCTTTGCACCTGAATTGATCAACTTTGCCATGGAACTGCCTATATCGACCAGCGGTAGAACGTGAGCACAACCTGGAATATAACGACGTGATTTTTTTTCACTGATCCGAGAATTACTCGTACTGACTATGCAGCGGACACTGTGCTATAGCCAAACCACCGACGAAGAAGAGGGTTCGGACGAGCTTTAACGAGAGAGCAAACGAACATAATCTGAATGTGCGCAACAAAGCGGGAAGCATTTTTTTTTGGCTTTTAAAGACGGGAAGGTACAAAAGTGAGCGCGAAATTGCCGAAGCATATTTCTATAAGTAAAGCGGAGACAGTTGCATCAGCAAGTCGTCTATTTTACACAGTGAGGCTGAGCTCGAGTATTTCAAAACGTTAATTTGGGTCGTTTTGTTTTTTCGCGTGTCACTAGTTTGGTCAGGCATCAGCCTTGTCAATCTCCACGTACGTGAGGTGCCACATTTGATTAGTTCTCAGTTCTTGTTGTCTACGTCTTTTCTTTCTTTGTGCGTGCGGTTTTGTGGTTTTAGCGTTTATAATGTTTGCGCGCGCACGCGGCTGTTGTTGCGTGGAATGGTTGCCTGTTAGGGTACAGCTACAATTTTCGGGGGATCTGGTGAGGCAGACTGCGTGTGGAAATGCGATATGGCTCTGTGCACGCATGTAGAGGCGTGGTTGGCTGCAACAAAATTTAGGTGTAAGTCAGCGCTCGTCCCATGCACCGCTGCTTATCTGGCCCTGTTTTCCTTGCAGCGCGTTCTCCTCAGCTAGTTCTGAAGCTACTTGCCCGAATCAAAGTCCTAAGCACGTCGGGGTTAGCACGCTTGTACCTATTTTACCTGCCAGCTCACGTCGGCCGCTCTTGCGTGCGCTGAATTATCCGTCCTTGATACCGAAAGATAATCGCCGCTCAATTTTCGCTTCTCTCAACTCGGAAGACTATAATCTCTTCGTTGCTTTAGCGACTCGGCGTGTGAGTCTTTCAGATTTTTTTTTCTGTCGTCGTTTCTCCCGCGATGTGGTATCGACAATAAAAGTAGAAGGTGTAGCTTGAGCCATTAACGAAGGGAAAGATATTGTCGCGTATATACTTTGAAAAGACGAATAAAGTGCACATTCCCGTGCCAGCTACAAGATAAACAGAAAGAAGGAGATAAACGTGAATAGCGGAGTACATTTGTTAATTTACAATAACATCAAGTATTTCGTTTAAAAATGCAAAAACGAAGGCAGTTGTTAACTAATGAGCTCATTTCGCGAAACTTCAGAAATCGTGTCCCGACAGTAAAAAAAAAAGAAAAAATATACGAAGGAAAAAAATAAAGGCAAAAAAAAGACATCATGAAATTGTACGTAAGTTTGTGACATGGAGTCCTCAAATAATGAAAGTTGCCGCCCGCGCCCGCCAGGGAATTGCAACAGCAGTTGAGTCACAGAGAATAAAAGATTAGAAAGCCCCTGCCGCGCAGCGCTGTGTAATCAAAGGGGGATTTTCTTCCCGCCGAATTCGAGAGAATATAACTAATAAGCACCCCTTCAACTGCAAGGCGACAAATGCACCCTGCGCGCGTACGGCTTATATCAGCGTTGTTTTATTACTGGCAGCACGCACATCAAACACGGACAAAGAAGAGAGACGTCACACGAGCGCTCGTGTTACGTCTCTCTTCTTTGTCCGTGTTTGATGTGCGTGCTGCCAGTAATAATGCAGATGTACCGACTCGCCCAACCAGCTACCGTACTACAGCGTTGTTGTTGCATTTCTGTTTTTCCTTTCTGTTCCGGGACTTCGGAAGCGCACGTTCGGTTAGGAAAGCATTGAATCGGCGGACTAGCGCCGTGCCCGCCCCAGTGGTCCACTAACAAGTATCCGATGTATTGTAGCCATACACAGCGGCTTGAATAGCTGCATAGCACCACAGGTGGGCCAGCGCAACTGGTCTCAAAGCCACTCACGCGCGAAAGAAAAAAAAAAGAAAATACAAACCCACATCGGCTATCGACTTCCAGAGCAGTGTTTTACGTTCGCACCTACAAAGGTGCGCTATACGTGTGCGACAGAGAATGGCGAGGGCTGCGCGACGCGGAAACGAACGAGAGGCGTAGATAAAACGGCATCATTTCTGCCGGCCGACTCACCAGCGAGGCCCGCGCGGCCCTCGCCACTCAGGCGTAAAAACGGGGCGAATTACATCAACGCAAACGAAGAAATTTTGAATAAGGAGACAGACAAAAGCATCTCGGATGACCGACATAAACGGCCAGCTCGCGCGCGCGGGACGGAGCGGCGGTCAGGCGCGAATAGCCTTCCCGATCAAACTTCGGGACAGCTGGCCTTTCGTTTAGTTTTTTTCCCCTTCCTATAGCGTGCCGGCTCTCAGACAGTCGGAAGAGTGCGGCGCCGCCTGTGATGGGCGCCGTCCTTAGCCCCGATTCGCCGCATAGGCCCGCCATGTGTGCCGAAAGACACCTACTTGAGAACGCGAAGCAAACAAAGAAAGAGTTTTTGTGCGAGTGGGCCTTTTTTGCACGGCCAGAACAAAGGACCCTCGGAGACTGTTTCCACGTGGAGAACAGAGAACGCGGAAAAGCGCGTGTGCAAACAAGCGCGCACGCGAATAGCGGAGCCTTAAAAGGCAAACACATGCGGGCGGGCGGGCAGGCGGCCGTTACCTCCACGCTCCCCACTCCAAAGAGAAAAGGAGGGGGTACATCGCAAAATTAGGGAATGTGCGGACACACGGAGCACATTACTTTGCGTATAAATTACGGAGCGTCTTACATTTCTTTGGTTAAAGTTTTACACGAAGGAAGTGTCACGACCTTGCAGCGAACGCATTCGGCTCCTAGTGACTGTTAGTCGGGTGTATGCGTTCGATGCATTAACGTCCCGGATATAGCTTTAGCAGTGTGTCCTGCCGCTAATAATTTTGCCATCCAACTCTGGAGTTACAAATACGATTCATAGGTGAGCTCGTGTGCGTCGTTCCAGGTCTATTCGTACAATTCGACGTTATCCACGAAGGGGCTAAATTACATACACTGAACTGTGTTTCTCCTGAGAAAAGCTCGCTACATCTTTCTCACATTACAAAAAATCACATACCTCGTGTTTAGGAAAAATAAATATTAAAGCTCCTTAGAAGTGGACCAGAAATCGGTGGGGCCCCGGCCTGTTATTCGCAAAACGCCAAACACACATCTGCAATTAAACAATGGTTGGAACTTTGGCCATCGTTGTGCAATCATTCTCAAGCAATGGATGTGTACTCTCAACTTGACCATCGTTAAAATGTCCTTTAAAACACGTTAGTTGCTAGGCATCATTTTATCCAGAAGTATTTCTCACGCATTGCATTGGAACGCCAACGTGTTGCGGGGTTGATTTTGGGAAAGAACATCTCGAACATTTGGGCCTGGGTAATGTAAGGATTCCTTTCCTACTTTCGCACGATTCTATTGTTTTCGTATCAGCCACCGCTCACGACCGGCCGATTCTAGTGATAACGTATAAGTGAAAAGCGAAAACATATGACGAGAAATGAAAAGAAATAGCATTGAAACAGAATCATTATACTTTTCCACCCATGGCGCGTGTCTCAGTGACCCTAGATATATATGCTTTGAGAACTGACTGGCTTCACTAGCACATTAAGAATACCTGCTCTTCAGTCACTTAGTAAGAAAATTAAAAAGAGAACATTTGCTAATTTAGGCGTCTGCAGTTATACGCCACACAATCTTGTATGGGCGTATACGCCTCTTCCAGTACGTATACCATGTCATAAACTGATCTCACTTTTGAAGAATTTAAAGAACTGCGGAGAATAACGCACGGGTGAGTGCTTGATAATGTATGTTTAAACATAGGTGAAAAAAAAAAGAAAACGATGTCGTTCCCCTATAGTTCAAAACAGGTGACATGCCGTTAACCGCATATTCGTATACGCGCCGGTAGTCCACGCTACACAATGCATCCTGTAGAGCGGTTGCAATTGTTCGCTAACGACCGCTAATCCATCGCCGGTGGGCAGCGAAATTACGCGTACAGCGGTTACCGTCGCCCTGCTCTTTGTCCCTTGGTTCATTCGGAGTCCCGCCAGCGTCGTTCCACCGGCAAGCGAATTCTTACAGAGAATTCGTTCGCCGGCAGGGTAATGCATGCGAGAGTCGGCATGAGCAAAGAAAAGGAGGTGGCCGCGGGGCCACCGAACGTCGTTAGCCCACGTCCCGAACGCGTGTGCGTAATATGCTCGCCGAGACGTGCACTCACCGTCGTCGCCAGTCATCTCCTGAAGCATCTTGAAGGAGCGCGAGGGGATGTTGCCGCCGCGGTAGCGCGGGTTGATGGTCGTGTCGTCCAGTTCCTCCGGGTGGTTGCAGTACTCGCGGATGTCTGCGCGCAGCAAGGGTCACACCAATACTTAAGGTCGGAAGGATGGGAAGACGCGCAACACGCGGAAAGCACGGCGCGTGCCCCGTCGGCGGGACGGCGCACGACGGTGCCGGCGCGAATCAGTTGCATGCGAGTCGCCTGGCACGCATGCATGCCCCGCCACCTTTTACGCCGCATGGCTTCTGCAGCGAAACATTCGCGCATATACCGTTATTTCTGTCTAGAGCGACGGAACACTGTGCTGCTTAATGAATAGTCACATACTGGAAGGTAGATTTAGGGTTTCAGTGCTAGAGTGCTAGAGCTCAAGGAAGGCCGCATGAATCTTCAAATACCATACTAATGAATGCCACATCTCGAACCTCGAGAATGCTGTGAGATTACGTTTTCTTTTAGCTATGTCACAAAGCTATATATAGCTCTCCAGACAGCCGTGATGGAGGCTGCGCGTTTGTAGTCCGTGAATAAAAAGCCAAACCGTGTATCCTATACCCACCATCCCACTTGTCAGAGCGGCTTGACTATATACAGGGTGTCCCAGCTAACTTTAGCCAGAGTTTTAAATTATGCAAATGCCACGTAGCAAGACAGAACAAAGGTAATGTTGTTTGTCGTCGCTTGCACATGCTCAAACTATGATTTTTTTCATTCCGCCTAATTAGATAATTAGTCTTCATTAATTAATCAACTTATCTAATATTATAATTAGATGAAAAGTGTCAATGAGAAAATTTTCTAGCGACATAAAGAACTCCCGATACAGCTTTCTGTTGCTCAATACGTGCTAGGTAAAAGTGTTTTTCCTAGCGTGAAAGAAGCCCGCGAATACATGCAAAGTGCCTCGATCGGCCAGTCGCGCGGCAATTTTGCGTGCATTTGCAGGCTTCTTTCACGCTCGGAAAAACACTTTTACCTAGCACGTATTGAGCAACAGAAAGCTGTATCGGGAGTTCTTTATGTCGCTCGACAATTTTCTCATTGACACTTTTCATCTAAATATAATATTAGAGAAGTTGATTAATTAATAATTAATACTAATTATCTTATTAGGCGGAATGAAAAAAAAGTTTTAGCATTTCCAAGCGACGGCAAACAACATTGCCTTTGTTCTGTCTAGCTACGTGGCATTTACATATTTTTAAACTCTGGCTAAATTTAGCCGGGACACCCTGTATAGATCGAGATGTGTCAGTGCTACTTGTTGCCGCGGTCACCAGGGTTCCACATATCAGGAAACTCGGGGCCGGACAAAGTGGTAAAGTAACGTAGTACATTACCGCTCGCAAAGCGCCACAACTGGCATGTCGATTAGCAAAGTACGATGTGAGGCAATCTGGTGCATCGCTGCCAATGTTTGTGGCGCAATAGGTTAAGTCGAAGGAAAAAAACAAGCGGGGCAGAACGCTGGCGCTTTCTCTGTGCGTTTGTCCTTCTTTCTACTTCTGCGCGACAAACATTGACAGCACGTATGCGCATGTTTACGACAACGGAAAGTTACGCGAAACAACCCACGTATATATACTCACCTGGGGGTGGTTCCTGCTGTGGCGCCGGGTAGTAGTACTGCTGCTGTTGCTGCTGCTGCTGCTGGTAGGGCTGGTCATCGGCGCCGGTCATCTTCTGGAGCGCCTGGAAGGAACGCGACGGGATCTGGTCCCTTCGCAGGCCGCTGAACCGCATCTCATCCTCCTCCCGAGGCTTGGGCGGCGCTGCTGCGATAACACGAAGTACAAAAGAAGCCAGCGCCAATTAGGTCGAAGAACAAGTGTCCGAGTGACTGTCGCGTAAGGCTAAAGGAGGATGAAGCACAGTGAACGAGTGAAGGGAGGTCTGAGCTGATATAGGGAGTGAATAGCCTGGTGATATAATGAGAAAACATATCAGCCGAAGCGAAGTTACGAGACCCAGTTTTTTCGGCTACTGTCGATTGAACAATCGCGCCCGTCGATTAAACAAAATAACGAATAAGTGATACAAAGTGAAAGGCAAGCGAGTCATCAAACGGAAGACAAAGTAGCACAAACAAATGTATGGCGACAGCGAGCGCGTGACAAGTCAACAACTCAGTCACTTCTTGGGTCACGAGACATTTAGTCATCACTACGAGACGTCTATTGAGTATACCGTGAAAGAAGCTCTGGACGGAATGCGCTCCATCCCAATGACGTGATGTTTTGTTTCCTTACGTCATGTGATGAACGAAGCGAAGCTCTACCATCTTTTTAGGAATAAATATTGTGCTAGAGATATCTCCTCCTCTTGTTACACCAACGCCAACACTCGCCTTCGCGAACCTCTGGTTAAGAAGCAGGTCGTCGCCAAGCACGTCCCCTAAAGAAAGAAGCTTGCCGCCGTTGTATGACTTCAATAACTAGACACAACTGACGCATTGGGCAATCATCACATGAATGAGGTCATCTTTTTTTTTTTTTAACCGAGTGGAGAATCGCATTTTGCTTTAAAAGAACATACACAAATAGCCAAAAGTATTCGCGTCATCCGTATGTCACAACCACCGATGTGGCATGTTTGAAGAAATCTGCGTATGTAGTTGGTATACAATACGCCCGGGTTGTGACAGCTGGCCGCTACCCTTATCTTGCAAGTCTGTGACCCAGGCGAGCGGTTGCACATGAATGATACACGCACACTTCTTGCACACGTTGTTTGGACGATTATTGCGGTGTTGTATGAAATGCAAGGTGTCTATAATATGTAATTTTGTTCTGCATTGGTACTCCGCGTGATTTATCCTTTTTGTTAATTTACTATCTTTTTAAATTAGTCATCTAGATATAGCTTCCAAAGTCTGGAAGTGGTGCGCGTCCCCTTCCTTAGAACTTTTGAAATTGGGTGAGATAGTTACGGTTTCACCCACGCTCGGGAAACCACTCCCCGCTCAACCTGTCAAAAGTTTTCACATTGAAGTATAGACACCACCAGTCAGCTGGCTGATAGAGCGAAGTAGAAAACAAAAACAAAAAAGAAACAATGGCGATCTCGTGTAATGAGACGTAACCTACAAAATAAGATGTTTCCTTAACGTTAGACGGTGTGCTCAAGCTGAAATATCTAGGCAGAACTAGGAGAATCAATATAACGGCCTGCACATACCAGAAAGACGACACATGCAAACGCGCGACCTAAAGAAAATCACATAAAAGTAAACAGTGTAAATATGACATCGACACGTTGAGCAGTGCTCGCTGATATGTCGCGCATAAAAGGAACTTTATGCCAGTACGCTCATCACCATATCGCTGCATCGATCATGAATGATCAATATTAGGGTAAGATCGCCTTGCAGTCGATAAACCAGCCCATGTGTCCCCTTATTATTTAATAGATTTAATTTTACACTGCTTGTCATGTTATACTGGTTGAGAAGCGCGCAGCACGTTCAATTCGCCGGCCAGTGGCTTGCGGTGTTTGGTATGCAGCAAACGTATACTTGTCCTATACGCGTTTGACCTTCGTGTCGGTGTCTGAATCCTGTCCGTTCCGATCTTTGCCGCAGGTGGGAAATTTTTTTTTTCATTCTGCTCTCGTACAGAGTACGAGAGCAGAATGAAAAATAATAAATAACGTCTTTATAGAACAGCCGTCGCCGAGACGCCTGGCAAGCCAAATGAGCGCCAAACGTGGCTTCAGGTACGTAATAAATGTCAAACCCAGCGTGCCGTATTCTATTAAGCATGCGAACTGGGTACAATCGTGCGATAAATTTGCGATAAACCGGGAAGGCGTTACAGAATGAAGCCAATAACCAATACGCGCGCGCAAAATTTTAGCCGCAAGCGGAAGTGTGATGCGCATGGAAAGAAATGGTAAAAAAAAATAACTTTCATGCACCAGTTTCTGTTTTTGGAGAAACAACCGAAAAAAAAAGGAATATGAAGAAGAGACAATCACGATGATGCTTAGAACGACACAAAGCTGAGCTAGTTGGTAAGGATTCATTATGCAAAATAGAAGTGAGGTGTGAAGACAGGACACAAGAGTAGAGAAGTGGACAACACGAACGCCGATGTTTATCGGGATATTCACGATGGTGAACGGGCTAAACATTGTATTAGCAATATTTTACGTCATGCTGTCCTATATAAATTATATGTGCATTATATCAGTGATGTTAATGTTTATTTGCACTCAAAATCGCCAAGCGCAGGTAACTTGTGCCTCTGGCTCCTTTGACAATGCGCTATAAGAATATGTCAAAGAGTACACAGGTTCCAGCCCACCCATGTATAGGCTCCCGCAGATAAGCAGTAACTATAAATGCCCTTGGGGCATTCGATTACGCTCGATGCCTGTCGGAGAAATTAAAGGAGTGGTGCCGACCTTCGCCACGCGAATCGCCTTCAAAGACTCGCGCCCGTGTCACGCATCACGAGCAACCACACAGCGCCGCTTAGCAAAGCACGCTCGCATGACTGTATAACGACGGTAGCGCGATTTTACGCGTACTAAGTAGCGCCCCAATAACGCACGCGTGCGCGGCCTTTTCTTTGTCTGTGCTCACGTATGCGCACAGCGTCAGGCACTGAGGTTGTGAGAAGCGTTATCTATACTCTGGAATCTGCGCCGTATATACGTCACGCGCACTCTCTAATTTAAAGGTGCGCTAAACGCCGAAGGTCTGCGAATTTATCCCACACGGGTTCGGAAAACTATAGGGCTGTTATCAGTCTAAAGTGCAACGAACTGCTTTCTATTTCACGGCATTCAGAGTACCTTGCAGGCATTATTGAACACGTGTTGCCAAGCTACAGGAGAACGTCTATATAGCGCGTTACGACAGCATACCTGCACGTATATCAAGTGAAAATTGTAGCAAAACGAGATTCATACGTCCTGTGCGTATCTCACAGACAAAAGCGGACAGCTGAAGGTCTGTAATGCGTTGACGTTCAGACCTGCTCAATACACGCGCGACGGTTGAGCGGAATCGCAACGCCCTCGCCGTCCAGGGACACACGCATCCAGTGCGTTGTGCGACGCGGAGGGGTGAAGCTCACGCTGTCAGGATTGGGGGCTCAATCCCATCGTCCGTGGTCCTTTGCCAAGATTGGAGTACGGCATGAATTCGAAGGTAGCTGGCCCATGCCGTCGTCCAACTTATTTACGCTGAGATCGTTGATGAAGTGAAGAACTGCTTCTCATCGAGAACGAGGAAAAAGGGTTTATTTACAGAAATTAAATCAGTCTAACTTGACTGCTTGAGAAAAAGAGTAACAATTCAACATGACTGCATGAGAGAAGTGACTCAGTCTAACATGACTGCTCAAGAGAAGTGTTTTTAGCATTCGCACAACCACAGTTTTTATACACTCGATCCGCCGGTCCTACGACGCGGCGACTGTTCGTTTACTCGTCACCACCTCGCCGCTGCTCTGCTGATCAGTTTACAGACACAAAGGCACACACATTCCGAAGCCCAAGCGACGGCGTTGAAGGGGGTGCCGTTCCGGAAAGTATCGACGCCGCTCGAGGGTCGCTCGTTGTTTTGCGTCTGCCGAAACGTGAGAAGCGCAAAAATACGTCGTTCCCGCGGCAGCTTGTCCAGGCGTGTCAAATCAGCTCCGCGTTGGGGAACTCTGGAATCATTGTCCACACACCGAACTCGTCCCGTCACAATGTCGATGGGGCTGGAGGAAGGAAGCGGGTTTTCAGCACAAAGGCCGCTTCTTTGAACGCCTCGCAGCTGCAGCGACGGAGAGGGAGAGGTGCGCGTCTTGCACCCCTTGTCGTAATCGGGTGGCAAGGTGGCAATCCTGCTCAGCGGCTCGCCATTCTTGACAACGCACGAGAACCTTTTGCGTTTATCGTTGCTTAGCAGTTACTCTTCGTGTATGCGTTAAATCATACGCGTTTACCAAAGGACAGACGTAGCATTCGATCGAATGGTTCTGGGGTGATTAGGCGTTAGTGACGCTCAAGACGTATATGCGAAGCCAACAGTATAGTGGTCCTCCAGCAGGAACTCTGCGGCATGTTTTAATATATGACTGTGTACCGCTCATAAAAACAGCGGATTCGAGAGAAGGTAGTCTTCGCCCTGACAAGATTCACATATGAAATTGACGGACATCAAAATTTGCGTGATAATCTCCCATATAGCCTCAAAAAATTAATACAATTCACCAATTAGCCCTGATTATTAACTTTAACGCACCTATCGCAATCGTGCAATTGAAACTTGTCAGAGCTCAAAACGTACGCGCTAACTATATAGGAATCGCGATAATAGCGCCTCTTTTCGAGGTCTGTCCTCAAACTTGCGCGGTAATTTTTCCAGAAACGCTTCCGCTTTTAATCACTGCGAGATAAAATGGCGTAGAACTCATCCGCATCATTCCTGGCATACTTTTGGGGAAACAAATGTATCTAAACTGGTGGTCCGTATACTCGGGATTCCTACTTATTGGACCTCCCTTTGACAGTGAGAAGGCTCCAATTCTTCGGCAATTGCTGTCTGAGAAATGAATTAATTATTAAATAAATAATAATGAAATCACTTCATTACTGATCTCATTGTACAAAAGTTTAGGTACGCTATGCGAGCAAAAAATCACCGTTTTGTCTCGGATTCCTTATTTTCAATGTTTAGGAACAGCCGTCGCCGAGACGCCTGGTATATGCGCCAGTGTGAACGTATACCTTACATATATTGTGGTGTTGTTGATGAATGACTGCTGTGCTCTCTTAAAAAGGCCGTTGAACACTTTACGACAGGCATCAATGACTACGGACGTACCCAAGCCTTTCCAGCGCTGATAACGGCTACCGCTGCAAAATTGCGGCGAACCGAAACGCAAGACAGGAAGAAAACTGGATAGTTTTATAGCAAAGCATCTTCAAACTTGTTGTTATACGCAGCGTAAATAGTCGGTATACGAGGAACGAGGCCATAATCGCAATGGTAGCTCCTGCTGTCGAACGAATTTTAGTATTGTTTTACACTTTCAGTTACAGACAATATTTACAAACCATTCCATTAGCAACGTGCAGATTTCAATATGGGCATTTAAATATTAGTCTATGCTAACACAGGGAACTTCGAAACGGGCGCCGTTGAGCGTACATTTAGTACAATGATGTATGAGCTCAGTTACAGGCCGCGCTTGGCGCCATGCACGATATTGATACACAACTACACAACACACGACGCTGTCGCTCTATAAAAAAAGAAGAAGAAACAAAAGACCCATACAACTCGCATCGTCATTGAGCAGGGCATTTCAGCCCAGTGAGAGATTATGAACATGCTGCTATTGAAGCCGGGTCATTCCGTGCTATATATGAAAGTATATATATACTCGCTCCATAGAAAGTGTGGACTACGGATTACTTAATTACACTATTTCGTAATGTGAAGGCAGGTGATATTAATAATTAACGCTTTGCACTTTGAAACATTCATCTCCCCAGATTTGTAACTGGTCTTGGCGCACTCTCATTGCATCCTCGTAGCTGCAAGTAGCTTTTCAAGGGAGTCGCGGCTGACACCGTGCACTATACATACACCATCAACCACTGCGGTAGGCCTTTTGGCGTTCTGCTGCCGAGGACGGCATCGATCGCTGAGCTTCCGCCGCGGCGATCGCATTTCGGTGGGACCGATGGATGCGCGAGCACTCGTGCGCAAATAACCCCGGGTTATCGCGCGTAATCCGCCATCCTTTCTACATCATTCCTCATATGATTCATAGCTCCTTAGTGCAAGTCTGGGACGGGAATATAACTGAATGAACATAGCGTCGTAGAATCGTGGGCGAAAGAAAGACACGCACGCATACTCCTCTCACGCTTTCGCTTTGCATATGCGCCTCATCTGCCAACGCTATAGTTCGGGCTGCTATGTTAAGGAAAAGTATCCAATACTCCGTGACACACCATTCAAAAGAAGAACGGCGTTACATAATACACCAGTGCGCGGTTTGAAACGGCGATACTGGGGACCGGGGGGGTTTGTTTTGCCAACAGGTGCACGCAGTAAAAAACAGTCAGCAACCGCGAGCATCGCACCGGCCCTAAAGCACGTCTCCTAGAGGGTATATCCAGTTCGCTACTTCGTTACAGCGTCTTCTAGAGAAACTCCGGCTCGCGTCTGGAGCCGACTCGTCCAGCCCGGCGGTTGTCGCGCTCCTAAAAACATTCCGGTGCATCCCGCTATGCACACAAACGAGCACCGCGCGCATTTCGGCGTCGGGAAATGCGCGCGAGGCCGCTCGCTGGCGCGCCAAAATAAGAAGACGCGCTCTCTCGCGGAAAGGCGTACTTACTCCTCGTGTACGGCTCATACGGGACCACGCGGACCAGCACTTTCTCCATGCCGCCGGCTCCGGTATACTTTCGCGTGGCGTCCTACTCCGTCGTCGCCAACAGGGCCTCCTCCGAGGCGGCAGCCAGGAAGAGTGCAACTTTCGCCCGCGCGCACACCGCTTCGCCCT
This sequence comes from Dermacentor albipictus, assembly GCF_038994185.2. Classification (NCBI taxonomy): domain Eukaryota; kingdom Metazoa; phylum Arthropoda; class Arachnida; order Ixodida; family Ixodidae; genus Dermacentor; species Dermacentor albipictus. The sequence goes on from NC_091821.1 coordinate 37,711,194, forward strand.
CCCCCCCCCCCCTCAACCATCGCGAGGAGGGGGAAGAAAACAGAGAAGCAACTTGGCGGCGCAAGCGTTGGCCCCACGGGCGTTCTCCTTCTCCGCTTTCCCCGCCGGGCGCGTTCCACATTAGAGCGGAGCGGAATGATCGGCGCCATCGGTTTGACGACGCAACGGCGCAGAAGCCGCGGCTTTATGGCACGTGCAACCGTTGCTTCCTGGCGCGTGTCGTCGCCGCACGTTTCGCTTGGGCATTATGGGCACAGGAAGGGAAACTTGGTTGGAGCCGGCCACGAGAAACGAGAAAGCTCGCAGGCGGGACCGGGGATGCCCTGCGGGCTGCCCCGTTTGCGCGTATGCGCCTGAAAGTCCCGGAGAGAGCGCTCGCGATCTCAATGGCGCCTTAATAAACGGAATCACGTCTAAAGCATCGGGGTGAACGCCTTAGTACACAAACGACTCGAGGCCTGTGCACCGTAAGCACAAAAGGCACTTACGTTAAAATTGTTCGTAATGGAAAATTTCAGCCAATCCTGATGATCGACATTATATTATCGAAGGCGGCCAGCCAACGGCAAAAAGCGCTTACGAACGAAAGCAAAAAATCTAGAAGTTCTTTTTTTCCGCTCCCTTCTGCTTGCACTATACCCGTTGTATAGCTTAATTGTAGTATTGGACCGTATCATGAGCTTAGTTCAGTGGGAACTTTCAGTGACACTTTCAGAGCATTCGGGCGGCTCTACAATGGTAATGTAATAGAACAACTAAGTGTTACTGCTAGCATAAGAGTGCGCCACTGATTATAAGGAAGCAAGATCCTTATTTTCGTAATGCAGCTTTTACCAAATCCGTAGCACGGCCAAGGCGCTCTCATACAAATACGCAAATGTGCCAATAGTTGAGCTCTTTGTCGCTTCGTCGTCGCTTCGACTTGTTCTGCGGCTGTTGTCCAAGTATATTCCTTCATTAATTATGAGACGCTTACCGTAGACAGCGCATAAAAGCTCCGAAGCACGTCGCCACAGGACTACAGGCAGGGGTGATTGTCCTAATGGCTGTAGTTACTCCAGTGAATTCACGGCGTGGCAGTTTTTTTTTTTTTTTCTTACAGCGAGTTGGGCGGCAGGGTCATTCTTAATGTGACAGAGCTAAGGGGCTAGCTGCACTGTGGATGAGCTTTCTGCAAATGACCTTTGTTCAGGTGACGTTTAGAAAAGAAACATATAGGCCTGAAGCACAGACTAGTGCCACCGTTTTTTTTTTAAGCAAGGTTTGCAGATATGGTTGCTCACATTGTCACCGTCTCTCATTGAGGCCTGTTTCAAGACAACCCCATATGCTGTGCATCTGCTGCTGGTCAAGCGATCGAAGTATCTGAGCTATTCGAGTCGCAATATAAGAAATGGTTCACATAGTGACTCCGGGCCCCAAACGCATACTTTTCTTCGAATATGGCAGACAGATTTCAGAAAATACACTAAATAAAATTGCATTTATAAGCCACGATAGTCACCACACCACGGTCGCAGAATATGTCGTCAACAAATTCTAGGGTTGAAGTTGCCTGGTTCCCCTTCGTTGGTGGAGTCGTTCTCTGTCAGAAAACGATGAAATGAGCAATAGTCACGCGCCATGGGCATTGAATGCGCCAATGCATTCCGCCGGACAACCCCGTGGTTCCGAGGAGGCGTGAGTTCGAAGTCACAGACGAAGTTGCTTATAATCTGCGAACATTTTCAGGGTGCATCGTTTGGACTGGTCGGCGCTATATGAAAGGGAAATGTTCAACTCCATGTGTAAGAATGAAACGAAGTCACGTAATAACAGGGATTGCGCACTTTTTCTGTTCGCTGATAGAGGTAGCATGCTATAACAGATGGCAAAACGGTGCACTTACTGGACACTACACAGGTGATGCCTAAGGGAAGAATATGCGACGTCATTCGCGATACTTCTCTACCATACTAATCCGTGATTGCCCGTCGCCAGGGTGATCGTCACGTTATCGCAGCGATCACTCACGCGAGTCGTGCCCAACCAAACACTGATTAATGAGGAAACGCCCGCTTTTTATATGGCTTCAAATACACTCAATTTAGAACAAAATTTGGCATGATTATTGCTGACATGCTTCAGCAGATGGATAGTGTAGCCACACTTGAATGTTATAGCAAGTGGCTTTCGCATCAAGCTGCATGCGAACCGCGCGGCACCTATCTGCACGTGCTCGTTATCTAGACGTATGGTCGTTGCTACAGTTACTGATACTTTCTACTTCTAGCCCTGCCCCAATGACTGTAGAGTCGGTATCTTAATTTTAGCCGTAAATACGCATGACACGATCCTGTTAGCACATGCGCTACCCCTAAACGTTTTGCTTTGACGTTCTCCTGAATTGATCAGGGTTCCTAGATCTACGAACAACCGTACTTCAATTAAGTGCTCGAGCTACTACCCCTTTCGTTGCTGTGTATAATGCTTCTTTACTGTCTTTCTCTCTTTCTCTCTCCCTCTCCACACACACACACACACACACACACACACACACACACACACACACACACACACACACACATATATATATATATATATATATATATATATATATATATATATATATATATATATATATATATACCAATCAATCTTTATTTTTACTTCTTCTTCAACGAGCTGTTCCAAGTTGGAATATTTCCTTTCCGCTCGAGCGCGACTATAGCCTTGCGATCTCGATACGCTTTATATATAGCGGAAGCTCCTAAGCCCCGATGCTTTATATCAAACGTGGCGAAAGCGACGGCGTCTTATCACTGGTTCTCGGTCAGCTTGCGGCCAACTTTGAAGCGCTTGCTCGCACCGTGTGCCAACCACATACCACATAAGAGCGGGAAATGAAAGCATAGACGTGCGCGCATACGCGAGTAAGGGAAATAAATGGCCGTCGATGTCGTGGATGCCGCAAGTGCGCTGGCACTGGAAGTGAGCGAAGATGGCATGAGGATGGGCCGCTCGAACACTAGGAATAAACACTGAAAGTAACGTTCGAAAGTCCTGCGAACGGACTGCGAATACCGCATAGCGAGTAATATGCACCTCTGCCAACGTACAAACAGCAAAGGGACGCCAAGCTTTGGGAGCATAGGGCGCTTTCTCAGAGCCTTAGACAGTCAAAGAAGGACCCACTAAGGGCTGCCCTTCATTTATTTCTCTCTCTATCTCTATTTATGCAGTCAGTACTTGCGGGCAGTATTATTAAGGATTCTGTTTTTTTTTTCCTTTTTTTTCACGAAGTCTGTCTGTCTTCTTCCTACTAGAGGGATGTGGAGGAGGGCTTGTATTCACAAAAGGCTGCTTACGCTAGAATTGTTCGCAAGAGAGAATTGAAGCCAATCCTAAGCTGGCAATATTGTCAGCGAACGCGATCGACCGATGGCAAAGAACCCTTACGATCCACAAGCTTCGTGAATTTGGCCCCAGATCTATAGTACACGTGAGCCTAAAAGGGACCACTAAAGAAAAACAATAAATAAGTTTAAATTGGGGCCCTAAACGTAAAACTATTCCAATCTGTTTTTACTGCACTCTTTTGACGGCAAATTTACGTAACCACCGATGCAAGCATCGGGCGGTAACCAGCAGCGTTGTTTAAAAAGCCCAATCAAATGCCCTTCTCATTTATTGGATATGTCACTTTCTTTTGCTTTCAAAGCGAACAGCATTGCCTACATTGAGCAGTTTTTCTTAATTAACAGGCTGAGAAGAGGCGAGGAGCATGGAGAGAGTTTCGACGGGACTGAGCCAGCACAGTGAAAGTTGATAAACGGATGAGGAGGGTGGCGCCCGCGTCTGCGATTGGTACGCTTCCCCTTACTTAGCTTGCGGTGACTGGTCGAAAATCGCGGCGGCATGCAACGGAATGTTAAAAATGCCGCTAAAACGGATGCTCAGCAAGGTAGAGTTGACAATGTCGTATACGTGCAGAAAGGTCTCGATGACGTCACACGGTCACGCAAAGTCTTTTATTATACGCAAATAAATCCATACACCCCGGTAGCTCCGAGTAGCTAGTGCCACAGCGATCGTTGGGCAGCCATCTTCTGTTCCTTTCGGAACGGGGCAGTGCCCGGCTATTGAGAAAAACTTTCAGTTTTGTTCGGCATATTAATGCGTCTTTAACGCGTACGCGTCACTTTGACGCGGTGAGTTTTCGTGGTTTTGTGACGTCACGTGACAGACAGGCAAAGTGGGTGCAGACCGAGAAAGTTTGACCAATTGGTCAAACAACGCCTTTTTCGCTAATGGCGAGAAAGGCGTCGAATCAGAAATTATTATTTTTCTTTCGTTCGGTCTAATCATGCATAATCAGGGTGCGCATATCATATTAGATGGGGTGTTCTCGCGGTTTTCGTGACGTTGCGTGACAGACAGGCGCATGGGTGGTGGCTCCAAAATTTTTTGACCAATCGTGGAAGGCTGACTGCAGAATTGGAATAGAAAAGTTTGGAATAGCTTTACGTTATAGCGCCCCTGAATAGGTATTCTTTCAAAGCTATCTTTTCTTTAGTTTCGCTGTAAGAGGTTGATTGTTAAAGGACAAAGTGAAGAGCAAAGTTCCGTTTCAGTTTTTAATTTCGCGCCGGAAGTCCGGCATTGGTACACTGGTTGACGTCACAATTTTAAATTAATTTGTTTTTCATATTATTGCGCTTGTTGCTCAGAACAAAAAATTCTAGGAACTTGCTTGCTTAAGTCTCTGGCTCTTTTAGAAAAGATTTCAATTGATCTTTATTGACAAAAAATGAACTACACTCGAGCAGACAACATCGAAATTCGTGACGTCACCGCACGCTAGTGCGGGAAATTCAAGACGGCGTCGCTACCTGTCTTCCGATTTTTTGCGTATTTTCTGGCTTCACGAGCCTCTTTTCATTCTAAGAGTGACATTTTTTTTTTAAATTCTGCTCGATAAGTTACGAGTACAGATCAAGCAATATTTTCCTTTAGTGTTGCTTTAGTGTCCCTTTAAGTCCCGCGACTCGGCAATAACGCAAGAAACTGTATAACCATTTCTCTAATGAACAGTCATCAGTTTTTTTGTTTTGTTTTTATAAATAAGAAGGGTAATTCTGCATCGTATATAGTGTTAAAGAGGTGCAAACGCCTTGTTCTAACAGGAGCGACACAAACACAATTACGATATCGGTTTCTTTAGTAATTGTCGCCACTCTAAATACGCTGTATATACGTTAAGTAAAACTGTGCCACACTAACCTCAAAATGGTAACTATAAGCGAGACATGTTTTGGACGCATTCTGGGGCGGAGCACTGAGGACGGTGGTGATAAGCGAGGACTCTCTTCACAGAAGATAATGCCGGTCCGCAGCCCTTGGAACGCCTCTCTTTTTGACGCCTGCTCTGCATCGTATAGTCGTATAGTGGGGCACCGATTGCTATCGGAAGCGCGCTCCCGTCCTCTTTGCAGCTGGCCTTATTTATGCTTGCATCGATAGAAAAGCTAATCAAGCTCCCGATAGCCTTCCGCCGCCGCATTCCTGGCGCGGCGGCGTATACAGCAACGATGGGAACGCAGCAGCCCGCGGGAAAGTCAACGCCGTGAGAGCAAAGCTTATCTGGGTACCGATGACCGGTCGCGATACATGCTAATTTGCAAATTTAATATTCAAGGGCCGACTTTAAGGCCCTTAAGCGCGTGCACGCGTTAGGTGCATTGTTTTAAGGGCGAACTCCGCTGCGTCGGCACAGCGGCTCGCCTTTCCCACCTCAAGCTGAAGGCGCGTACTCCTCCTGTCTGTCGGGAGAAGGGGGCACGTCGCGCGCATGTACTACGTGCCCTGCGTACGTTCCTCCGACCACGCGCGGATAAGAAATGCCGTCTCGAGAGGCTGTGGAGGTGGTGAGCGTTTTTCTCTCGGCTGGCGGCAGGAAAGAAACAAAATGACACATTGAAAAGGGCAGAAGAGAGACGCCTATTAGGCGCAAAGGAAGAGGAATTACGCGCATGCTTAAAAACTGAGCATCGAGCAGACGAAAAACCCATACAGAAACAGACGGGAGAGAGCCCCGCTTAGTGCCGCAGGTGTTGCGGGCTTAAATACATAGAAAATACAAATTGAAGCCACGTGCAAATTAAAGAGAGTTTACTACGAGACAACCTTAAAATGCTCGTGCGCAATAAAAGTGGGCTGATGCTTCCTTACACTCTATAGTACTTCCTGCGCTCTACGTTGTGGCCTCGATGTTATGGCTTGATTCACGACAAAGGTGGATTTGAAGCGTGAATGAAGAAAATCTGGAGGGTCGTTGCCTGATCTTTTGTTGCGAACGACGGTGCACACAGAAACGGAAAAAAAATGGGGGGGAGGGGGGGGGGGCATTTCGTAATGTGAAATAAATGCCACTGAATTATGTCACCGACGTAGGAGCGTGTCTCACTGCATATCTTCTCTAAACTATCGTTTAGAGCGCCGATGTCGCATGTTTCTCTTATAGCTAACTCGAAGGCCCTTACTTAATTGAGTTGCGCAGGAACTCCATAGTCCTGCATAAATAGTCGATCGGGCCACTTGTCCCTTTTTGGCAGCTTGGACAGTCGAGCGCCAGCACTTTCTCCTCTTTCAGTGACCATCACCACTACATCTTCAACTCTGCCACATATGTCTTATAATTGAGAAATTGTTCTCAATCAGTACTTTTATTAAGAGGAAGCTTTAGCTCTGGGGCTGCTATCTAAATACATGGGAAAGGAGAAACCATTCTTCTCAGCAACTACTGCACCACATTTGATGAGGTTTGTTGCATTGAAAAGAAAGAGGTAATATCTACTGATTGTCGCTAGCGAATTTTTTATTTAAGCCATCAGTTTCTTATTTAACTTGTTGAAAATCGCAAATTTTCAGAAATCGTAACTATCAAGTTTACAACTCTCTAACTTAGTAATAAAAATACGATATGACTGTTCTGTAAATAGCATTTAATAGTACATATAAAACAGACAAAATTTATGTGTTATACATGGCTCTCAAGTATCGGCCACTAATACGTGGTCAGAACTTTTGCAACACCCTAGCAAACAATATAATAAACTTATGTTTAAGTTGAACTGAGATGCTGGTCCTTGTTTTTCGTAAATTTTATAGCTCGTCAGTCTTTCTAAAATGGCGCAACGCTAAAGCCTCCCTATGAGTTGAACACGATTTAAGTATAGCATCACATAGAGTGCGTTTTAAACTCGTAATTGACCATGTTGCGCCTGTGAAGAAAGTGATCGACCGCAGCGCTCAAGGCGCAGCTCAGCGGGAGCAGTCTTGCGATGGAATGTCCTGAAAGTAAGCGACAAGGGCATACACCTCTTTGCTTCCTAAGTGGCATGTCATCGTGCTGAGTTCTATGTATGTGCGCAGGTGGGTGGCCTTCAATGCGCCGCTGTTTTCGGTCCCTGACCCTAAGTATACCTACGTGCATTTACGTTTTGCAGAGTGTACACTCTACTACTAAATTTATCTTATAAGATATAAATTGATATATCGAATTTGTATGCTTTGGTTGCTCTAACGGATGCAGTTGACAGAACTGCGACATCTGTTTTTGGTGCAGAGCTACAAATTTGTAAGCTTCGTGCTTCTATATTCTTCAAGCTTACCAATTTAAGAAAATGCTTGTAAATATTTCAAGCCTTAAATTCAAATGCTCCCAACAGTCACTATAATTTAACTTTTTCTCTAGAATGCCACAGATTTCATTGAAATCGGTCCAGCGGTTATCTCAGAAAAGCGTTTCTGCGTTTTACAAGTATTTGAATAGGCGGCATCGGAGTTGGACCTGAACTAAAGCTTCCTCTTGACCCATCTTCCGATCCTCTCCACTTGTTTAGCTCTTCAAGCAAGACATCGGCGACAGTGTCTTTTTTAACCCGCCGCGGACATTTACACGACCAATGTTCTAGGAATGTATCGCAGTACACTATTTCTAGTTCGACTATATAGTGAAGGGCCCAAGAAGCACTTCTAGGAACACTTACCTCCGCATCTTAAACATTCCACCTTTCGAAGCACAGCCTCGACTTCTGAGACTTTAGAGAAGCACCACCGCTCGATCGAAGTCACATCCAGTTCAATCGTCTCTCAGCGCAACATGCGATGAAACGCATCCATAACATTATGGTTTACGCCGAAAGTGCCCCTTTGCAAAAGCCTATCTGATTAATCGCCGAGAAACCTTAGTGAAGCGCCATAACTCGTTCTCTCGAAGTGCGGCGCTTCATTCCCGTCTCAGAAGTCCGGGACGTGCTTCAAGTAGAGCAACGCCGAAGATTACGGGGTTCGGCGTAGCGTGGCTCCGGCGTCCATGCACGAAACAATTCTGATGCCAAGCAAACTGATCCTCAGAAGGTCACGGCTGCGCAGCTTCGTAATGACACCCGCCGTAAAACGAGAGGTGTTACTTTTTATTACGCCCTCCAGATGATGAGCGGAGGTTCGCAGATGCAACCAAAAGCATGTGGAGCGGTGCCAGAAGAAGGCGTTTTCTCTGTTACTCATTGTCGCGCTCGATATTCTAGGATTCGCGGGGAGCTATAGCGCATTTATACAGCGGGTACAGAGCGCTCACCGTAACGCCGGCGGCGCATGATACGTCGAATGCGTTGCGCAATGCGAGCCCTTGGACACGCGAGATGGAAGACTGTTATACACTCGAGCAAGCCGGGCCGTCGGGTCCGTCGCTATGCGCGTAAGACGCGCATGTGTTCGTGCTTTTGTGTCCGCTAGAGTGTGCCTGCGTACGTGCCTAGACTGCTCTACACTTGAGTTTGGGACAAAGTTTAAGAGCAGCTTCCCGGAGGAATAATTGCCGCCGCGGATAGGTTGCGCGAAGTCGTTGCTCGAACGAGTCAAGCTGCAGCACCCAGGGCCTGTGAAGTTCTTCTCTCCCTTCCCCTTCGCACTTCTATATTTTATGCTCCTTAAGATATGAATCTTAATCAGAAATTCAGGGCAAAAAAAGGTGACTCCTCAAGGTTGGACGTTGCAGTTGAGTAAAAGGTCTCGAACATGTGAACCATCAGCTATGCGGAGTGGCAGTTCCGTGCTTATGCTATCACAAGTCGAAGAATCGCGGCTAAAGGCCAGAGCAATAGATAGCTTGAAGCGATGAAATGTTTCTTTTTTTTTGCGAAGCGTATTTTATCGAACATTCTCAGAGTGAGTAAATTCTATCATTTTAACATTCCTGATGTATTCGTTCGACGACTCATTTTTTATGCAGCTTTTCCGGTATTATATATAGCGCCTACAACGAAACGTGGTTAGTGGTGGAAATTATTGATTTCTTGTGCCGCACTGACGTTCTTCGATCAGTATAAATTGCTAGAGTTCTAAATGTTCAGCGTGATTTCTATTGACCTGCCAGTCATAATGCGGCGATGTTGCTTTCGAGTTTCCTCTATGCGCAAAGTGCAAGCCGGAGGTGTAGCTGGGTAAACGGATCACTTAGACGTACTAAATAAAGAATCAAGGATTATCCGCACTCTCCGTGCGACTGAGTGACAAGACTGAAATTACTTTTTTTTTTCTTGACCAACGAGCGTGCGAAAGCATGAAACGAGAGAGAAGGAGAAACAGCATTAATTAAAGCTGCATAGGTGACTTTCGTGGATGGCCGTGGTCACCGCTACAGGCAACAAAAGTTGCTTGCTGTTTTGGTCGGTAAACACATTGCCAAATAGTTTAAGCTATCTCAACTGTAATTTTCCCTCAGCCATAGGGGCTATCGATGCGACATGGTGTAGTCTGCCACAGCGACACTCGTTAATTTACCTTGCTGTGTAATTCTTGAGTGACGTACATGCTAGGAGATCGGAATATTCAAAAGCAAGGTAACACATAGGCCTTACTACTAAAGAGAAAAAAAGGAGATTATGACGTTACGGAGTATTCATTTACTTTACCTCTTTTGTCCTCACATTATGTGAGCACAAATGGGGCAACGAAAAAAAAAACGCGTTTGATGACCAAGCTTAGCTAACGACATCGGAGAATTTACTGCCTTAGAAGTTCAGGGACACGAGAACAAGATACAAGACAACTACGGCTTTCGTCTCAATGACGACGACTTCATACCATTGTGACGCAATAAACCCGTCGTCTTCAATTTCATAGCGGTTGGTGCTTCGGAAACCTCCTAGCACGCTGATTTAAATCCCCTAATTTGGTCAGAATCTGGCTACTGGAGTCGAAACCTCTCTGGGAGACCGCTTCGAGTCCCGACGAAAACAAGGAGGTTCCGTAGCAGTGCTGGTTCTGAAGCACTAGCATGTGGATTGTAAATTCTGGTGTCACCTCGAATACATTAAGTGGCTTCTGAAGACACGTGCCATGAATAGTACATAATAATAATAACGCTAAAGGCTAACGTCTACTGTTAATTAACACCGTGTTTATTTTTTCCAGTGCAGTATACATGCACAAATTCACGTCGCACGACACGTTATAAAAATCGATTATATTCTAATTACGGCACTTTCATGTAACACGAAGCGCGACTGAAAATCATTAGCACTTAAGCGCTGACCTGGTAGAAAGGGCAAGTAACGACAAGTTAGTTCATGCAGGAAGTCCAGGCTAATAGATTCCGAGCATTGCGGCGTACTGAAATAGCAGCACTAGAGGATAAACCATCTAAAGGTAGTGAACTGCTGCAATGGTGTGCAGTGCTTAAGAGCTCATTGTCTATAGCGGACGCAAAATAAAAGCGAAGAGGCCGAGAGATGGAAAACGAACAACGCCCGGATAAGAATGAAAACGTTAAATTGAGTCATATGCGCCAGGCGGAGTAGCCGGCGTTCCGATACGTGAACCCAAGATAGGTCTAACCAAGATAGGTCTAACAACAGAGTGATAATTTTTAAGTTTTACGAAATTTTTAAAAATCGCCTGTTGCAGATAACATAATTCTTGTCCTTGAGCTCAATTATTCGAAGAGGCTGACAATACTAGCACGAGAAATGAAAACAGCTATTCAACTAATTAACACGGACTCAATAACTCCTTAATTAATTACTTTAGACGCATATTGCAATTTACGAATTGTAGCGGGTGAGCTTGCAAGACGTATCCACTTGAAATGAATTTCCTGGGTGAAAACAGTTTCGAGATATTATTTCCCAAAGTGTAGGACTAAATACATGGGCGCTATAGTTACTGCTCCACAAATACAAAGAAGAACGTTTGCTTTAAAAAGTGGGACAACAGTGCATTTTTACAGCGACTTTGATGGCGCATATCTCAAAACTGGCGTTATTCTAGTAATTCATTCCTTGGAAGCGCTTTGCATACCGGCTACAATAAGTAAATTGCAGTATGTACATTAAAGTAATTAAGATAATAATTAGTGAATTGATTGATTGATTGATTGATTGATTGACTGATTGATTGATTGATTGATTGATTGATTGATTGATTGATTGATTGATTGATTGATTGGCTCTATGACTGACTGACTGGCTGATGATTGACAGCCTGCCGCCATCGTGAAACGCGCGCGTATTCGACGCGGAAACCCGCAGGCAGCGGCAGCAGTAATGATGCAGCGCCCTACACCTACTGAAAGCACACGATGCAGGCCCACTTCGCGACAGCCACATTTTCGTTGCTTCCGGTCGCCACGCGCGCAGTTCGGGAAGTACAGCGGCAGTAGCGCGGAGAAAGCGCGCACTCTGAACATATTAGCGAAAAGTGGACGCCGCGTTGAGCAACCGGCAACACGGCAGGCATTACGTGCGCGCAGGCAGAGTGAACGTGTTTTGCGGCGGTGGCCCGCCGTGCTTGCGTTGTTCGCGGTTCTCCCGCGACCCAGCGGGGCTCGGTGCGGTGGCAGCAACAGGAGGCAGGCTCTTCACCCCCTCCACGACGAAGGGAGGAAACGCGGAGAGGAGGACGCCGATTCAGACGCAGCTCTAGTGACGCGTATACGAGCCACCGCCGACCGCGGAGATTATCAGATAGGGCACGCGCGGCGGCGCACCACACGAGCTGCCACTGCGGCCCGCGCCGCCGCCGCCACACCCGCGCCTCGATCAGATTAGTTATAATGCGGAGCTCGCGGTGAATAACGGAACACCGCGGCGAATGCGCCTTCCGGTCGTCAGCACGCGGGAACCGATTGCGTGCCGCGGAGGTGTGGCGCTCCGATGCCGCCAGCGTATAAAGCCGCTGCCGATCGGGAGCGGCGGCTGCTGCTCGAGGCAGGCGCGCGTGCTCGCCGCTTGCTGTTGTCTCTGCGCTCGCGGAAGTAAGGTTGCCGGCGGAACGTGGGTGCAGCGTGCGAGCGAGTACGCGCTTTGGGAGACGCGAACTGTACGGCTCTCTCCGTAGCACGCACGCCCTATGGCTGACGTAACTGCTGGCCTTGCGTACAGCTACAACTTACATCAGAAAAACTGAGGGGGAACATAAGGGGGGTTTACACAAAGGGAATATCGGCGAAGGGGGCACTTGAGAAAAAAAAATATAGCAGCTTCGACAGTCGCGCATGTAGGCCGTGGTAGCTGCAAAATGCGACGCATGCTCCACTTAGTTGGAACTCATCAAATGGCGTTAAATAATCACAAGAAATGAGCGAAACAAGAAAGCAGTAGCAAGAAATGAATTTTAAAAGGGGGGTGGGTGGGGGGAATACCAGCGGGTAATCTGATTCAAAAGCAGGAAGATTTCCTGAACGTGCCGAAAATACATACTGCAGTGTACATCAGCACTCACGTGCTGATGTACAGTGCAGACTGAGCCTTTAAGAGTAAAGCTGTGATGCAGCTGTGCCACTTCGCTGCTGTAATTCACGATGTACCAAACAATTGCGAGCTTAATCCCAAACTGGGGCATTTCTCTGTGCAGCACTCATTGCGCTGCTGCACTTGTGAAGTGCAGCAGCACAATGTTTTTCCTGTGGTCAAAGAGCTTGCCGAGGCATGCGAAGCTCCCAGCATTTGTGAAGGCCAAGATGTATTGCTCCGAAAAGCTCATGCGAATCCCTACATACAGCTTCGAAGCAGCTTATCTCTGAAAATGAATTGTAGAGTATTTAAGGGATAGTTCATTACCAGCAATGCGGGCGTCGCAGAGAACAAGAGTTCGAATCCACAAAACAGCCATGGTGAAAAATAAATTATGGGGTTTTACGTGCCAACACCACTTTCTGAATATGACGCATGCCGTAGTGGGGGACTCCGGAAATTTAGACCACCTGGGGTTCTTTAACTTGCACCTAAATCTAAATACACGGGTGTTCTCGCATTTCGCCCCCATCGAAATGCGGCCGCCGTGGCCGGGATTCGATCCCGTGATCTAGTGCTCAGCAGCCCAACACCATAGCCTCTGAGAAATCACGGCGGGTAAACAGCCATCGTAAAAGCTGCTTGTAGTTCGCTGACCGCCATCCCTAATACTACGTTCTGCCAATATTGGACGGGTGCCCTTTGTTATATGCATCGTTCTAGCATAACTCCCTCTTGAATACCAACTGGCTTCTTTTTAGTGTTAATACGGTGCGGTAGGACCACTTGTATTTGGTTCCCTGAAGATAGGAAGTACTTTTCATGAATTGGGTACCCCGTGTTTTACTCATGATGAATCGTAAAGAACCTTGTGATGTTATCCTACCGAAGAAATCGTAGTGATGAGCTGAAGCGATGTTTCCTATACTGGCGAACACAGCTTGAGTAGTAGAGTGAACACTCTGCAAAACGTACATGCACGTAGGTATACTCAGGGTCAGGGACCGAAAACAGCGACACATTGAACGCCACCCACCTGCGTACATATATAGAACTCAGTACGATGACAAGCCACTTAGGAAGCAAAGAGGTTGTGGGGATTTGGGGAATTCAACGCGCCATGGCGCGGCCGCATTTCACCCATGTCTGCAATCCAAAAAGCCATGTCGTTCTTGCTCCGAACCAGTTTTAGCGGTGGCGCTCCACTTGCCATGGTTCGTGGGTGAGGGCGGAGCTAGTGACGTCACGGGAGTGGCCCTGGTGGCTACTGCCGTGACGGTACGGGCTCTCTTCTCCTTTGGGACAGCACCCGGTACGTACGATGCTCTCTCTCGTCCGCCGACACCTTTGTGACTAGGATTGAGCTCACGCACGGCGCCTTTGCCCGTGCGGGGAGCGCGTACCTCGTGTTGTTTCCTATCCCGACGCTAAGCCGAAGAACGGGTGCCTAGTGCTCGCGCGAGGTCGTACCACGCCGAGCCGCACTTATCGGAGGCCCAAGCCGAAGGAGATTGCCCGAGCTCTCGCGAGTTGGCCCATTGGTTATCGCCAGAGCTAGTAGCATAGCCGCCGGGACTTTTCCTAGCGGCGCGTCCCAGCTTGAGCCTGTGCTCTCGCAGCGACGTGCTACAGGCGCCCCTAGCTGTATTTTTCGCCCTTGGTGCGGGACCCCTTTGGTTCCCCGCCGTCCCGGGACCGGGCGTTTGTGCAGTGTTGGGTGCCGTTGGAAACAATAAACGGTTTCCTTCATTTTAGGGCAATACTGTGTTCTTGCGTGCGTCGCTCGGTAGCCCCTTGTGGCCTGAGCTTGCGCGCAGCGGCGCTAGAGGCTGACGGCTGACGCGGCCCTGTGGCTCGCTAAGCTCGAACCCGCGGCGGTCGGTACTCCTGTGAGACCCGAAGACCCCACACTGGCGCCCAACGCGGATTCAAAGGCTCATTAAGCCTTTGTCTGTGCTTAGCCGAGTTAGTACTCCATTGCATATTATACTTGCCGCGTTATGTCTGCTAGGCCGAGTGACCTTTGTCATTTGTTAGGGGACTTTTGCCCTTTGTTACCGCGAGCAGACGCCACGTTGCTCGATAACGGGGCCAGTGCTCCCCTTGAGCAGCGAACTTATGCACCCTCACCTGTCGCAGCCCCCTGTGGGGACGACAACACGAGGCGCTACGTACCAGCTCCCATTGGAGCAGTAGCGTTGTTTGGGAACGGGGCCAGAGCCCTCCCCGAACAGTGCACACCAGCACATTCGTCTGCCACAACTCCCTTCGGAATGCAAGGCAGTGCGATGTCGCAGCGCTCTCGATCGGCTCCCTGTGGAGTTGACGGAGCGCGGCACGGAAACGGGGCCTTAGCCCTCTCCGACGTTTGCCCGCTGGCTGCTCCTCAAATGAGCAGCCAAAACCAGTGGTCTGCCACGGCCCCCTGTGGGGATTACAATGCTGCAGCCACGAATTTCGCTCATTCGTCTCCCTTTGGAGTACATTCGGTTGTGCCCAGTGGCGCAACCTTCGAGCGCGCACCTGTTTTGTCGACGCTGGCTGCAAGCGGCCTAAGCAATTCACGTATAGCTGCCTCAAGTGGCGGCTGTGAACGACAGCAGGCGCACCCCGCTAAGAGCCCGTTTTGCTCTGGGGCTGGCGGCGCAGCGGCCGGTATCCCTGTGGAAACCGCGCCGCTGATCGAGCTGGAGAACTGTTCACCCTTGCTCGACCACGCCGCTAACGCGCCAACAGTTCCCTTTGGAGCAGGCGCACAGACGCTGTTGCAAAACGCCGCTGAAATGATTCAGTCACTCTCGGGGGCAGTTGAGGCGCTTTCGGCTGTCCCGAAATGCGCGCACCCCGCTGTACGGTTGGCAGTCCCGACTTACAGCGGATACGGTGACATGCTCAGTGCCAGGGATTATTGTGACTCCCTGGTGCGCTACCAGATGGCAAATCGTTTGGAGGATCAGGAGGTGCTGGAACGCGTCGTTCCCGTAGCACTTACTGACACGGCGGCTAGGTGGTACCGGCTTTCCGGATACCGTGCAACAACCGTCGAGGAGTTCCGCGTGGCATTCCTGCGCGAATTCCTACCCGCTGACTACCAGAGTAGGATGCGGCGAGAGCTTGAGCTACGTACACAAGCTCCTGACGAGTCGCTTCAGGAGTACGTACGCGCGATGCAAGACCTGTTCTTAATCGCCGAGCCCAATGCTTCGAACGAGGAACGCGTCGAACGGGTGATCAGGCAGGCACATCCGACCTTTTCGGCGTACCTGCGCGGCGGCCGCTTCCGAGATCTGGAAGAATTGGCCGCCGAGGCGAAGCGCATTCAAGGCGACATTCTCGCCGCGCGAGCCTATCGCCCACCGCCGCCCGCCAGCGAGGCCCTTGAGCCACGCTGCGCGTGGGGAGGGCCTGTGCCCCTCCCCCAACGGCAACAACCCGGCCAAGCTGCCTTTGCGGCTACAAGCGGGTGTGTTTGGGAGCTGAGCGCGCGCGCTCTAGATCCCTACACGTACGGGAGGCGGGCAGCCTGTGCTGCACCACCGCCCGAAATGCATGCGCAGGGACGCACTTCGACCCAACGCATCGCAGAGGCGGACGCTCGTCACAGCAGGCCCTTTGGTCATGCAGCGAGTCGACCCCGGCAGGGAGCTGAGGCCGCTCCGCCTCGGGAAAGGTACCGAGAAGGAGTGCGCTGTTTTCGCTGCCAACAAGGAGGGCACATAGCAAGGGACTGCACCGCGCCCAGGCCTCCTGCGAGGTCGGGAAACGGGAGCGCGGGTCGCTCGTGAAGGCACGAGTGACCGAAACCTTGCTTGTCCCCTCGGCGTATCGAGCAGGATGTGTTGCTGGGGCGCACGCGCCCTTCATTCCGGTGACCATTGTCGGCCGCGAATTTCCTGCACTGCTGGACACGGGCGCAAGCGCTTCGTTGTTCGGCGAACCGGTGTTATCCCACTTGCAGAAGCACTCAGTGCGCTTGCGGGATTGCCGAACGACATTCAATCTTGCGAAAGGCGTGGCCCATTAGGCGGGCGCCGCAAGGCTGACTGTCAGGTGGGGAGAGCGAATGAGACGCACGCGTTTCGTTCATCTCCCCGGGCTCAGTGTTCCTATGATCCTCGGACGGGACTTTCTCCTGAAAACCGGGATCGTAGTGGACATTGCGAATGGCGGCTATCGCGACGGACCGTTCACGTTGCTAAAGCCGTTCATCAGCCCGCCGGCGTCCGATCTTGCCTGTGCAGATGGGGCGTCGGAAATGTGCCGCGCGCCAAGTTCGGGGGCAAGCCCTCGAGCTGTGCGCTCGCCTGCTGCGACTCCCCTTTGGGAACAAGAGGCACGGCACGAACCGCGTCGCGCGCAGAATTCGGGGGCAGGCCCTCGAGCTGTGCGCTCGTCCGGTTGCACCAACGTGGTAGCTGACGCGCTATCCCGTGCCCCATTGTGCACCAAGAGCATTCCTCCAGGTGTCACAGCCACTGCCGGTGCCTTTGCGCCAGCAAGCGTCGGGGGCGAAACGAGCGCAGAGAGAGGTGAGTCCGCAAGCGGGCAAACCTGTCATTCCGCTCTCCAGGCAAGCAGCGCGCCGCAAAACGAGCGAGCGGGGGAGCTTCTCGAAAGCGAACCTACAACGCCGTTGGCTGCAGTCCTGAGTGGGGACGAGACCAGACTCCCCTTTGGGAGAATTGGAATCGCATTCAGCAGGCAAGAGTTACTGAAGGCCCAGCAAATTGATTCGTTTTGTCGCGGAGTGAGCGACGGTCTCAGGGAGACGGAGCGCCGAGACGCTGCTGGTAGTGCGGCGGGCGCAGGGGGGCCGGAACCAGCGTGTGTCGCTGGGTCCCCCGCGGATTCATATTTGCTGGATCACGACGGGCTCCTGCTGAAATACATAGCCACCGATGACGAGGCTGTGGACCCGTTTAAGGTGGTTATCCCCAAGAGTCTGAGAAGCGCACTGTTGCGATCATCTCATGACGAACCCTTGGCCGGTCATTTGAGTGGCTCCAAAGTTTTTGCGAAACTAAGCCAAACTGTGACCTGGCCTGGCATAAAGCGTGACATTTTTCGCTATTGCCGTTCCTGCCATGTCTGTCAAACGGTGAAATCAAGGGGTGGCAAGCCGCCCGGATTGATGAAACCAATTGACAGTGAGCGTCCGTGGCAAGTGGCAACCTGCGATCTTATGGGGCCTTTCCCCAGGAGTAAGCAGGGGTTCACACACCTGATGGTAGTCGTCGATCATTTTTCGAAGTGGGTGGAGTTGTTTGCGCTTCGAAAAGTGACCGCGCGAGCGGTGCTGGAGAGGCTACAGGAAGTTTTTTGTCGGTTCGGCTTTCCGAAAAGACTAATTACGGACAACGCGTCTTATTTCACCGCTCGGGTGTTTGGTGTTACGTGCCGTTCCCTGGGAATTAATCACTCCACCACGTCACCCTACCATCCCCAGTCCAATTTGACGGAGAGGGTCAATAGAACCCTCAAACCATTGTTGGCGGCCTTTGCCGTGAGTCAAAAGGATTGGGCAGACCACTTGAGTGAGCTCGCGTTCGCAATCCGAACCGCCGAGAATCGCTCGACTGGTTTCTCTCCCGCTTTCCTCAATTTTGGAAGGGAGCTGGCAAATCCGGTGACCAGTGTCATTCAATGTCAGCTCGGGGATGAGGAGGCGCCGGCAGACTGTTCTGCGTACGCCTCAGCACTTCGGGACAGGCTTTGTCGGGCTCTCTGTAGAGCAAGGCAGAGTTTGACTTCGGCCAGGGCCCAGCAGAAGGCTCAGTACGACCGGAAGCATCGCCATCTTTCATTTAAGGTAGGTGATTTAGTCCTGAAGCGGAACCACGCTCTTAGCGACGCGAGCAAGGGGTTCTCAGCCTCGCTCGCCCCTAAGTGGCTTGGTCCGTACCGAGTAGAGAAAGTTTGGTCTCCGCTCGCGTACTTGCTGAAGGATTCCCCTTCGGGAAAACTCAGCCGTGCCCATATCGCCGACCTGAAAGCCTTTGCGTCGCGGTCCGACGAGCTCGCGCCGGTGCCCAGTGGCACCACCCGCAAGCAACAGGGCACACCCGGGGCGAAGGACCGCATTCGGACCACGCACCGGTACAACCTGAGGAGACGGTCACCTGTGTGATATCGCGCCTGACGGCGGACTCTTTCCGCCACCGAAGGCCCTCAGTAAAATTGCTTAGCCTCAGTGGGTTAGCTTCTTTGCGGCCAGTGCGCGAAAAGAAGCTGGCCCCAGCCCAGCTGTAGTCTTGTTGACAGTGGTTGTTCAGTGTGCATTTTTTTTTAATTTTTATTTTTGGGTACGCATGCTGAGTGTAATTATTGTTTTAATGTTTTAAGTGTACAGTTGTGTAGTTCATTTTTTTTGTTACTTGTACATAGATTTTGACCGTTCTTGTTTTCTTCTGTGTGTTTTTTTTTTCTTCTCGTTTTCGTTTTTTTTTGCCAAGAGGGGGGTCTGTGACTGGCGTGTCGTGCAGCGCGGGGGGTGACAGTGGTCCCCTTGACTCGTTGGTGCGGGAGAGAGGGACGCTTTGCGCCTGGATCGGCGCGGCGCGTTGTGGCCGACGGGCGGCATGGCGGACGGCGAGGAGTGAGGCGCGGTGCCACGAGGAGTGTGCGCGTGCGTTGTGTGTGCGCGCGTGCGTGCGTGCGTGGGGGCTGTTGCTCGTTGAAGCAAGCTGAAGGAGCCGCACCAACTCCATCGGATCGCCGCGGATACCGTTGGTGGACGGGACCCTATGACATCACGCCAGGAGCTCGGCTCTGCAGTCGCCGACGCCGTGCGAACGCCCTGCAGCCGCCGCTGTGGCTGCTCATCCATCCTGCATACGGCGGCGTGGCCAGCTGACCTGGCAGTGTCCTGCCCTGTCCACCTGGAGTTCGGGACCACCACCACCACGAAAGCGGCACTCATCGGACTCGCCAGCAACTTCGGTAGAACAACGGTGAGCCCGTTCCTGTGTTACGTGGCCTGCAATCAAGCCTACGCTCACAACTCCCGCGACTTCGGCCACCGCCCTAGCCACAGAACTATACGCGCCGCGTTCTCTTCGCACCCCCAGAAATTGTCCCGCGCTAGCAGCAGACTCTTTTTGTTAAGATTTCTTCCCCCCCTTCGCGGCGTCATTTTTCTTGTATTTTAGAGTGTATTTTTTTATTATTTTTTCATTATCATTGTATGTATGTTTTTTTTGTACGCGTAGTGCTTGCTGGGCTGAGGTAGCAATTAGCTAGTGCATGAAAGGCTCAGTTGTCTTTGGTGCATTAGCCCCTACCAGCTTCTTCGCCAGACTGGTAGGGGGGCAATTAAGGAGAGGAGGATGTGGGGATTTGGGGAATTCAACGCGCCATGGCGCGGCCGCATTTCACCCATGTCTGCAATCCAAAAAGCCATGTCGTTCTTGCTCCGAACCAGTTTTAGCGGTGGCGCTCCACTTGCCATGGTTCGTGGGTGAGGGCGGAGCTAGTGACGTCACGGGAGTGGCCCTGGTGGCTACTGCCGTGACGGTACGGGCTCTCTTCTCCTTTGGGACAGCACCCGGTACGTACGATGCTCTCTCTCGTCCGCCGACACCTTTGTGACTAGGATTGAGCTCACGCACGGCGCCTTTGCCCGTGCGGGGAGCGCGTACCTCGTGTTGTTTCCTATCCCGACGCTAAGCCGAAGAACGGGTGCCTAGTGCTCGCGCGAGGTCGTACCACGCCGAGCCGCACTTATCGGAGGCCCAAGCCGAAGGAGATTGCCCGAGCTCTCGCGAGTTGGCCCATTGGTTATCGCCAGAGCTAGTAGCATAGCCGCCGGGACTTTTCCTAGCGGCGCGTCCCAGCTTGAGCCTGTGCTCTCGCAGCGACGTGCTACAGGCGCCCCTAGCTGTATTTTTCGCCCTTGGTGCGGGACCCCTTTGGTTCCCCGCCGTCCCGGGACCGGGCGTTTGTGCAGTGTTGGGTGCCGTTGGAAACAATAAACGGTTTCCTTCATTTTAGGGCAATACTGTGTTCTTGCGTGCGTCGCTCGGTAGCCCCTTGTGGCCTGAGCTTGCGCGCAGCGGCGCTAGAGGCTGACGGCTGACGCGGCCCTGTGGCTCGCTAAGCTCGAACCCGCGGCGGTCGGTACTCCTGTGAGACCCGAAGACCCCACAAGGTATATGGCCTTGTCGCTTCCTTTCAGGACATTCCATCGCAAGACTGTTCCCGCTGAGCTGCGCTTTGAGCACTGCGGTCGATCACTGTCTTCACGGGTGCAACATGGTCAATTACGAGTTTAAAACGCCCGCTTTGTAATGCTATACTTAAATCGTGTTCAACTGATAGGAAGGCTGTAGCGTTGCGCCATTTTAGAAACACTGACGAGCTATAAATTTTACGGAAAAGAAGGACCAGCATCTCAGTCCAACATAGGCAAGAGTGTCCATAACAAGCGCATGGCACGTGACATGTTTCAGCACATACGGTTAGGTAAAGTCACGCGAGCCTATAGCAGCTCATTTCATGACGCAAGATTTCATAGCGTAGGCGACTGACTGTACTTCGCTTTTAAACAAGGCGTCGTCATTTGCACGAAGCCCATGAGCAGCGTCAAAACGGCTTGAAGCAACGCAACAAGGCAATCGACTCACTGTCAGTTGCTATACTTTAGATTGTGTAATCGTTCTCCTCAAGCGTCCAGCAGGAAATCGAGAGCGCTCTTATCGGAGAAGCGATCGAGTTGAACCTGAGCGGAGACCGAGCCCGTTTAAGCACTGCGCAACGCACAGAAGAGAGAGAGAAAAAAAAGTAAGAATGCTGTCGAAAAAAAAAAGAGGGGAAGTAGGGGTGAGGGGGTGGGGTAGGGAGGCACTTGGGTTGAATTCTTTCGCTTTTGCTAACATCATTACGCCTACACTGGTAGAGAGTCCGGCCCAGGAAAAAGCAAGAGGCAGGACGGACGCAGAAAAAGTAAGCCAGGGAGACAATAGAACCTCGCGTTCCGAGAGAAGGCAACGTCATTTAATGCGTACATTTGTTTGCGCTTCGTACGTGTATCCTGTTCCTGTGACGAAAATGCTTTTTGAACAGGATGCAGGCGGAAGAGCAGGTCAGCGACAAAAAGCAAAATTTCAAGAACTTAAAAGGAGGAGTCCGCAGAGGCCCATTCAAGAAACGATTTGCGAGCGATGGATCTTCAAGCGTCGTTGTTTTGCTAATACACACTCCTGGGCCAGTCCAACAGGTCTGCCACACTACTGTCAACGAGTGCGAGTCTTCTTCACAGGACAAACAACGGCAATTTAGGAGGGAGAAAGCTGACAGGCCTATGCAGACGTCGCTGATGCGCGCTGCCGGCCAGTATAGGCGGATAGCTCCTCGGGAGTCCGCTGCAGTGTGTTGACCAGAGACACGATGAAGATTGCTTTTTCTTTCCTGATGACCGAGGAAAACGATTCTCTTCATGACATCGATAGCGCCCTGACGACGCTTCAGTGCCGCTGAGACATTCTAAAAAAGATGTTGCGACTAAGTTTTTGAGACATTGTACCTGCTAAATGCTTAACTATTTGTCATCCCGTACGTCATGTTAAGATGTTGCATTATCGGGAACATAAAACAACAATATGTGCATTCACAAAAACGCTCCTAAAGCGCACTGGAATATTTCTTTTAATGGACTTCATTCAGTAAGAATAATACGGACAGCTATTATGCGAAGTAGCAACACGCGGCAAAGAAACTGTTTCCCGAAATGGCCGAGTCTCGGCGATGCAAAACCACTCTCACTGAACTCACTAATTTTGTTGCTCTAAACCTTTCCCCTTGAATCCGTGCAAGCACGCGCGTTCCAGATGTTGCAAATAATGTTTACTACACTCTCGGAACTAAACCTTGAATAGCATCTTATAAGCGTATGTTTAACGCCACGTTGACTAGCGGTCATCTTAACTGGGTTGCAAAATCTTGATACATGTAGAATTGCAGTATAAAATGCGGACACTTCCCACAGCGACATGCATAGATATAAGAGGATAGGCCTGGCTATGAGATCGACAACTCGGAGGAATGGGATGAAAGTTAATTTAATTGTTGTTGCAGCACAATTTCTTGCACACAACAAGGCTGTGTACTAATTTTTACTTGCTTGATGGTTTGTCATATGTTGGTATAACCGACTTCTTGTACTCAAGAAATAAAACGCACGGTCAGTGAAAGAAAAATAGACAAGAAAAATCTAATGCTGAAGCGTCGCATCTCTCTACATTTTAGTAACCAACAATACGTTTCAACAATGCGTTCATTATCAAACCGTAAGAATTTAACGTTATTTTTTTTAAATTTCGGTATGTGCATAGTAAGCACCGAATGACCATCTCTGTAGGGCTTCCTTTTTGTTTGTTTCATCTGCACCTACATTTATTGCACTTACATCGTACGTATAGCACTTACGTTTTTTTTTTTATGACAATGAGAAAGAGGGATTGCTGCCGTAACATAAAGACCGTTGTACGCGTACTGCCAAACAAGCTGGAGCCTTCTCAAACGTCTGGAGACATGGCAAGGTATATCTTAACCTTAGTGCTATGGAACATCTCGAAAGATGTTGCGAAGTAGATGCACTTAGGGCGCCAAGGAATACTATGTGCAAAAGTTCACTTCGGTGCTCACTGCTTCGTTGTTGACATCAGAAACCCCAAAAATGTCGCCCTCCTAGTAACATCATGCATCGGAAACCTAAAATTCTTAATATGCCGCCTGCAACGTGAGACCTTGAAGGCGCAGTCACAATTTAGCAGCATGGTCATGTTTACGTGCTCAGAAATTTCAGAATACATTGGTGTCCTCTTTGTTAATTACTTTATAGTCCTTGATTTAACAGCGCGAAGTGATCTACAGAGGGAAAGATTCTCGAGTGTTCTAGCGCACAGGGCAATAACTTTGAATAACGTAGAAAACTACGTTTGGCCGCTTTTCTGCTTTGGCATACAATTTTTTTTCTTTCGCAAAGCAAAAGAAAATACATAATACCGTACGTACACAGGCGAATACTGTGTAGTGAAAGTTTAAGCATATGCCCATGTCAACAGGGCTTTGCGTTTTCGTAAAGATACAGGCCATAATCGCGCCCTGTTTGTAAACGCAGCTGACAAGCCTCTCAAGGAATAAAATATGAAAGGGATGTTAAAACTTGCATGGGGCTGTAATAGGCTGTTTGTAGTGCGGTAATATTGAGACATCATGTCTTTACGGCAAGCTGATTTTTAAATATCTCTTCGGTAACCTGTTCCAGAAAAAAACTCCCTGCGTTTTGGCTTGTTTTCTTTTTTTCTAGCTCTTGAACTGCTCGATACAAGCAAGAAAAACAATAAGCTTAGAGCGTGAGGGACACAGCCCCGCAAATACAGAATAACAGGTTTGAGAATGTATAGGCCCATCAGCATGCATCATTTCTGCATGCAACTTGAGGAAGTATTTGAAAGAAAAAAGAAAATATCCGCAATAGTCCCCGAACTGCGTAGTCAAAGTGGTTACCAACTCAGTGCCTCTTTTCTTGATAGTCTGAGTGACCGTACTTCGCACGCATGGATGAAAGGGATAACAAAGCGCAAGGGCAGGATTACCATTTAAGCAGAAGAATCAGTCTAAGAGTTAGTTCCGGAACGCATTTCTCTGGGGAGATAAATACAGAGTGAAGCGAGAGGTAGTTGGTGTAACGGCGCAGAACAAGGACCCCGCCAAACGGCGCGGTAAATAAGTATCATTCACGGCAACCGTTTGCGCTATTGCTTGGTCTTGCGCAGATATCTTTGCGCTCGAGTGGTAATAGCCGGCTATGGGGGAAAAGTAGCAGAAAAGAGCGAACGATCAGCGAGCCTACGATTCTCCCTTAGCATGGCTTAGCCATGCTAAGGCTGAGGGATGTTCAGCATACGACAAGTAAAATCGCCAACGTTATCGCTACACAGATGATACGGGACTGTGCCGAACGAGTATAGTGAAGCTTTCCGAACGGGAAGCAAAAGCAATTTTTCATTCTGCTAAAATGCGCTATCAGGGGCTCGCCGCGGTTTTAGTTGTGCTGCCTATGTACAGAAGTGGTTCCTCGTAAAAGCACTTTTCTTGCAGTTGGAAGAACGCCCGTCTGCCCACTTAAAAGCGCCATAAGCAGACTGCTTCGTACAGCACGCAGTAGCTCATCCATAATGTTACGTGGACAATGATTCAGTGACAACGGCTTCAACTTCGAAGACGATGGCGGTGTCAAGGGCCCATCAGCATCCTCGTGAATGTGGCTTGCTAAAAAACAAAATAAAAATAGAAACGGAAACCAGTGGGTGGTAACGTCAATACGGGCAAGCCGCAACCTTCATTTGTTGCTGCTAGTTCTGTCGTACCTGTACATTGCATTTTATAACACCGCGAGGTCCCAGTTTACGGTGTGCTCTGAGCGCGTGCTTTGGAGCGCATCAATGAATCGTCTCCCCATGGCGACCCTTTGTGCGGGTACTGCAATTAAGATACGATTTTGATGAGCCAGTTCCCAGTACGTTACAATCTGTGCGGCACAGTTGTCAAACTCACGTGGTTGGTAGTCCGGAGAGTCGGTGTCGGTGATCTTCTGCAGCACGCGGAAGGATCGCGACTGCACAAAGTCGCCTGGGTCCGAAGCGCGCTGTCCTGGCGCCTGGCGGGGCAGCGATTGAGTTCGGTTAGGGTCCATGTAGCCCTGCTGCTGTGACGGCGTCCCATCCAAGTTCAATCTGCACGACACACGCGAATCAGATATATAGACAAATAGAGAGTACTTGCAATTGGAAAGAACATGTATTTGCCAACACGTACATAAACGTTGACAGATACCATGTGTGGCAATTGATGGTCATGAGTTGAAGATGAAAAATTTAATGAATGAATGAATGAATTCTTGGACTTTCCATGCCAAAACAACAATATGGTTATAAGGCACGCCTTACTGGGGTGCTCTGGATTAATTTTGACCACCAGAGGATCCCTAACGTGACCCCAATACACGGAACACGGGCCTTTTTGCATTTCGCCCCCATAAAAATGCGGCAGCCGCGGCCGAGATTCGATCCCGTGAGCTCGTGCTCAGCAGCACAACACTAAAGCCACATATGGTATCTGTCACTTTAATTTTTCATCTTACCCACCGCGGCGGGTAAGATGAAAAATTAAAGTGCAACAAGAGCAGAGACAGAGAAAAGGTGACCATTACTTTAAATGGCGAGGCATTGTAAACGACAATAAAGGTTTAGGGATACCCAATGGAGCAAACGAATTCGTTTAAGGCATCTCGTGGAAGATGTTGTCCGCAGTAACGAAAACATAAAATCTAAACCTATACAGTTTCTTCAAATGCAAGACATGATACTTGATGCTATAGTTCTTAGCGTTAGTGGTATGTGAATAATTGTGTAGTCTGGACGCTCATAACAGGTGAGCATTGTTTATAGGCCGACACCTCTAAATCACTGTCGACAAGGCGAGGACACATCGGTGCGTTGAGAAAATGGCTTCGGGCGACGCCGCATTGGGCGTCGTTAATTATGATTAGTGAACAGCATATGCCTGCGTATGTGCGGCTCTGCGACCAACGAATTCACAGGTCTGCCGTAATTTCGCATTCACCTTGGAATGAGCACCGCGGCTGTCGATTTGCGTGCCACTGAAACTCGTAGCGCTGCAACAAGGCGAACGCAGCATCAGCGCTTCACGTTCTGAAGTGAAAAGCCCCAGAATAATCACTGTGACGTTGCGGCTTGCCTTCAGAAGGTCGCAAGAGCTTGCGAAGAATTCGCAGCAAGGAAAGTTCATCAGAGCACGCAAACGTAATTTAAATGAGGCGATTCAAGAAATTCTAGCTGTGACACCAGTATCTCGTACTAGAAAAAGAGTGACATAACTCGGGCATACGACAATCACTGAAGGCCCGAAATGCGAAATCAAAATTACGTATTGTGTTTTTTTATTAGACGCTCTTCCGTAATTCTTATATCGCAAATTCATATGAAGAATGCTATCAGTGTTGACAATTTTCTTGTTTTTTTGCCAAAGTAATGATTTATCGGACATAATCAGATATCTCGCTAATTACCATAGAATATCACTATTGAGTCATCAGGTATACCGCAGCACAGCGGGAATTTGTAGAAGCGGCAGGAAAGTACTAGCGACCTATATAGAGTAATATAATACGTTACCTGATACGAGCAAGAGCTTCGTGTCATGTGTTCACGACAGCATTGTTTTGCGGTTAGTATGGCTTACTTATCCCGTCAAAAAGCGTGCAACAGGGAGACGTCCGGCCTGCTTTGTCCCGTTCTCACACAGGACTGGTGAAGAGGCGACCCTAAAGACTCCGCACGGGGTCAGCGCGTACTCCTACATGGCTAAGCAAGACCGGACTTGCGGCGTCACCATTGTGTGTGAATTCCAAGGCTCAAGGAAGCGTTGCACATTATTTGTTGCCGTGTATTGGACTCGCTTCAGAGTCTAGGACACATTCTCATTTCAGTACTTCAGCGTCGAGACGGCCTAGATGCTAATATTGACATGTTTCCGCGAGGCGACAAGTATTCCGGCTCGTAGTGAAGTCTTAACTGATGCGGGCTTAAATTGTGACTGGTAATTGCTTAGTAGACTCATTTCGGTGCATTGTGTCAGGAAGGGAAAGTAGGGGGAACAGTGGGGAGTGGGGGGAAGTGGGGGGGAATCGGGGGGGGAGGGGGGGGGGGCGGCCCAGCATCGAGTTTTGAATGGCTCACAAGCTGTGCGGCGTGCGTTCTCTTCCGCATCGCTTTGCGCACCGCATTGTTCGCCCAACTCGCGATGCTGATTTGAAGATTATAACAGCGCTAACACATGCAACCACAAAAGAACAAGGACGATACACAA
Source organism: Dermacentor albipictus (assembly GCF_038994185.2). Classification (NCBI taxonomy): domain Eukaryota; kingdom Metazoa; phylum Arthropoda; class Arachnida; order Ixodida; family Ixodidae; genus Dermacentor; species Dermacentor albipictus. Next base: position 37,738,859 of record NC_091821.1, read on the forward strand.
GCGCTCGCGATGCTGCTTGAATGGAGATGCACTGAACGACGTACCTATACAGGGTGTTGCACTGAACTTGAGCCAAACAGTAAAAATATGCAAGTACCATGTAGCTGGACAGAACCAAGGTAATGTTGTTTGCGGTTGCTTAGAGATACTCAAATGATCTTTCGCATTCCACCTGATTCGATAATCGATCTTAATTAATTAACCAAATTGCCAATTATTATAATTGTATTAAAAGTGTCAATCAGAAAATTGTAGAGCGACATGAAAAATTCACTACACAGCGTTCTGTTGCTCGATACGTGCTACGTAAAAGAGTTTTTCCAAGCATTACAGAAGCGAATACACGCAAACTGCCTCGAGCGGCCAGTCGCGGGGCAATTTTGCGTCTATTCGCGCGCTTCGTTCGCGCTCAGAAAAACACTTTTATGCAGCATGTATTGAGCAACAGGAAGCTGTATCGGGAGTTTTTCATGTTGCTGTACAATTTTCTCATTGACACTTCATCTAAATATAATATTTGAGAAGTTTATTCATTAATTAAAGCTACTTATCTAATTAGGCGGAATGCAAAAAATAATCTGAGTATCTCTAGGTAACCGCAAACAACATTACCTTGGTTCTGTCCAGCTACGTGGTATTTGCATATTTTTAATGTTTGGCTCAGGTTGCGCGGGGCACCGTGTAGACCTTAGGTTTCTCAATCTCCACGGAAAGGCAGCGCTGGGGCAATTCCAGCAAGGCGAGAACCGCCTGCGGCCGACGTCTTCCACCTCCTCCTCCTTGAAAGTGTTGCAAGGCCCCTTTAAGACTTCGTTGCACATGAAAGAGCCCGAGTAGCTGTTGAGCATTCTTCTAAAATTAATCCACTACAGCGCGCCTCGTGAATCACGGGTGCATTACCGAATTTATCTCGGCACTTATCGTCACCACGCTGTGAGAGTGCGTGATAAACAGTCCAGTCATTACCCCGCATCTCGCAAATGCAAAGCAGCATCCGCCATCGAGGAGTTATTGTGAAAGTTAGGAACAGTTTCTCGGCTTTTCCCAAACTTTGTTCTCAACGAATCTTGCAGCGAGCGCGCAGAGCTTTTCTTTGCACATAACGGTGTCATTTACCCTTACCCGCAAACTCTTTCACGCACACTTTGTCAGGCAAAATTTTACCTTAACGACTAGTCTGTTCCCGCTCGAGTGTATAGAGGAATGTGATCAAATTTTATGGCTTACTTCACGAAATATTACGTGAGGCGCTGATGCTTACTTAATTTGTTTGGAAAGACTAAAAAAAAGGAGTCACAAAATACGTTTGCCATTGGAGAGACATTCAACGCTCCATTGAGCGTGAACATCGCCTAACGACATTTTTACCAAGAGGCGCAGTGGGCAGTTGAAGACGGTGAAACGACGCCCTGGGACACACACACACACACACAAACACGCACGCACACACTCACGCACAAAGGCAGCTATAGTTGAGCGCACCTCCGTTTCAGGCAGGACGCACGAAGCTTTCGCGATAATAAGAGTGATAAGGTGACGGAATTTAAGTGGCTGCGCTTGCAACGGCGCGTAAGGAGATGAGCAAAAATGCTGCAGGTTTACAAAACCGCTTCGCATCGGGTCGTTCTTTCGGGTCATTTCCGCCGTGTTCCTCGAGCGTGCATAACGTCTCTGTTCCACGACTAGTGGAGACATTTGGTACGGCAGCGTCGACGCTACGGCCACCTCATTCATGCACAGAAAAAAAGTCAGGCGACGCCCTGCGAAGTTCCTTGAATGGTTCGAGTCGTGTTATCGGAATGGTCCCGTTAAGGTTTTGTGTCGCTACGCCGCGGAGAAAAAAAGTAGAAAAAAAAAGAAGACGCGCATCCAGAATTGCACGTGCGTCTGCACGCGCAGCGCGAGGGAGAACCCTTCGTTCGGAGAGGTTATACGAGTACACGATTAAACAAAAGAACCGCTTCGGTCTCGACAGGGAAATGCAGGGCTCGCGCTCACCCTTCCATCTGACGGTTGGGCGGGTCTCCCCATCCTTCGCCCTGGGCGGCGGCCGCTTCCTGGCGAGCGTTGATGCGCCTCTGGATGCGCGGAGACTTGATCTCGGACAGGTCCAAACCTGCGCGAAAAAGGAAGAAAGAAAGGAACCGTGACGCACGAGACAGAGTGCTCGACGTTGCGCATTACGGAAGCGCTGTGTACTCGAGCACTCTAAACTTTGCATCGGCGGAAGGAGAACTGCGCGCCGAATTTCTTGCCGAATGGCCACATTTAAGGTTCACCTCTTCGCAAGCACATTGAACTACGTGAGATACGCGGAACTCAGGATAAAAAAGAACGGAGATATGAAAAAAAGACGGATAAAGGCGAAGGCTTCTTAACATTGGCTATACAGAAGGGGAAGCCAAGCGACAGCTATTGGAAGAAAGCCGGGGTAGTGAGATCCGTGCAGCTATATATAGATGTGTGGCTGCAGCCACGCAAGCTCTGGCGGCATCACATCCATAGAAAAGATCATACAGAGTCCCCATCCAAGGTTTCATCACCTTCTTTCGGTTTAGAGTTCGCCATCGCAGCAGCTTCCTCGTGTGCTTCGTAGAAGCCTTAGAGAAACGTTGTTGGAAGCACTGGGATAGTGCCTTCTTACGCCCTCCACAGCGGTGCGAAAAAATGACCTCGCAATGTGTGTCTAATGCAGCTGTCACTGTAGAATGGCGTTCAAAAGTACTTTTGGTCTTTCATAATGTTGAACGCACGTGCGATACAGACGCACAGTGAAAAGCAAGCGCCAGGTGCAATTTGGTGGATTGGTTTGCTTCCCATACATCTCTCTTTTGGGTTTCTTCAAGTCTCTTAAACACAGAGAGAAATGGAGCATTTTGTAACTCAGTAATTGCAACGTGCGTAAGACTGTGGCATTCCACTCACCACTATTATTAACAATCAACCAATCAATCGATGATGTATTTACCGCGCGCAGGAACAACAGTAAGGTCTGAGCGCTGGCGCACGCATACATTAAAACCAAAACAAACAAACAAAAAAACCTGCAGGGGAATATAAGCATAAAAGCAGAATGAATGAAAAGAACAATTATGAAAAGTATAGTGTACATACACAAAGCGCAAGGTAACTATAGAAGAAAAGGGAGGAGAAGCTAGGGCAGTTGAACAATGTGTGAAATTACGACACAACAACGCAAAGCTCGGGAAAGAACAATGACAGCGAGTTATGAAAAATATCCAGATGATGAAAATAAGCATTTTAAAGACTCTATTCTATGGACGGCTGAGCGCTGGTGATGATAGGTAGAAACATGGAAATGTTTGTTCTGTGGTGATCTTGCGTGGAATATGAAACATGATACAACTGAGGAGGTCGGAGGAGGAGATGAAACATCGGCAGCAAAGTATGGGCAATGACAATAATCGAACTGTGGCTGGGACAAAGTCCAGTGTCCGTGTTAGCAAAGCGGTGATGATATATGCTTAGAAACATTTTTGGACCCGATTAGTAATATCACACATCCACAAACGCCATTCCAGTCGACTGACGCGTATTAGATTATTAATAATAACAACAACAACAATAATAACAACAACAACAACAACACCAACAACAACAACAACAACAACAACAACAACAACAATAATAATAATAATACTAATAATAATAATAATAATAATAATAATAATAATAATAATAATAATACTCTATGCATATAATCACATATTCGTTGAGCTTCAAGTAAGACTAGTGTAAGCAACAGCTCACCTATGCGTAGCAAGAACGTATATACAGACCACCTTCACAGCGCTCTCGTTTGTCCACTAAGTATGAAGTTGGAACTTCTGTTTTATACACAATTCAGCGAAATAATTTGAAAGCATTCACTTCGATTGACGCACTATAACAGATGCATTTTTTCTTTCTTTTTTTTGGTCAAACAGACCTGTTTAGGTGGGTTAATACCTGAAGAGGCAGACATTACTTGCACGACAAATCGCAAGTCCAGGTAATTAGTTAAAGAGATAGCTAATTCACTTTTTAACAAATCATTTCATGACCCATGTTGCAATTGTGAAATTGAAGTCTAGAAGTAGTGAAGTACTGTCTGCTTTGCGTATAGTAACGGTCTCTCATTGAAATCAATGTGGCTGTAGTCACAAGCAATAAACGCCGTGAAATAGTAAAATAGGGGAGCAGTCTTCATGTACGTAATCATTGATCGCTCTAAGACATGGGGTAATCGCACAAGCCTAAACAGAGAGTGATAGGCTTCGTCCTTCCGCTGCAGGAAACACGTTTTGCTGAGACACACCTACAGGACGGACTATTCGCGAACGCCGTAATGACGGGAAATGAGGAAGACTGTAGTGAGAGCTTACCAGCTGGCTCCGAAATTAATCGTCTACGCCCAGCCCACGGCTCGTGCCTCGGATCTTTAATTTCTTCGCTGCCCCCATAGCTTATCTACTAATACCGATCCCCACCTCGGTTCGATCACTTTGCGTTAAAGTACTCGGGCGACGTTCATGATGACGGTTCTTCCTAGAAGTATATCCTCGTAATCCTCGTAATATCCACTTTCTTGAAGTATCTCCTCGTAATAATTATCCTTTCTTATGGCAGTTGCCCAGCATAAACGTCGCAACCCTTCGTGCCTCGATGCGACGGCTACTGTGTGCCGTTCCCTGGTAAATGACTGGAAGTTGTACAAACACGCACGAGGCTGAGTATACAATAAAACGACTATATATACAGAGCTTATGAACGCTCGTATGACTTTATGATCGGCTCGCGTTTCTTCATGCAAGCTGCACATATAGGTACGAAAAGAATATATGAATGCGAAGAAGAGAAACAGAGGGGATCGATTTTTTTAATCACGGCCATATACAGCCACCAGGCAATGAGGCCAAGGAAAGCATAGGGGTAATTGGCTGTGGTAGAAATTTAAATGTAGAAAACGATGAAGGCGGGAAAAGGGAGAAGTGAACCGAAAGATTACTTTTCCTCCGGTAAGAGATAACTGCACACGCCCTTTGCGGAGGTTCTGGGTTCGGTCTCCATCGTAATGTAGACACACACACACACACACACACACACACACATACACACACACACACACACACACACACACACACACACACATATATATATATATATATATATATATATATATATATATATATATATATATATATATATATGTTGTTACGCTAAAGCTACACAAAGAACGGAGGAAGAGGAGAACGAAGTACGCTTCTCTTGGCAGCGGCTCCGTGTCGGCGCGGCCCCTTTTCATCAATTCATTTTTAGGTAAACGCACCCCATCGTAACAGTTTTGATGGAGGTGCGGGGAACAACAACGGCGCCCCCGAAGAACTACGACGAACCACCCGCAGAAGCGCAATCCGTGGAGCTTCGCTGAAGTCGCCGAATTGCCGGTCTGCCCCCACAGATGGCTTCCGACGGCGACAACCCGCCGCCTTCTCCCAGCTACCCAATGGCAGCCCGACATCAAACCACGAACTTTCGCCAGAAAAGCCGGGGAAGACGTGGACGGATGGCTCAGCTTTCACCTACGCGCAAGTCGGTTCAATGGTTGGAATGCCACCGCCCAGCTTAACAACGTTGCCTCCTTCCTCAAGGGAACCGCGTCTGTGTGGCTCGAAAACCACGAAGAAAACATGACGACGCGGGAAATGTTCGTAGACGAAATCAGGAAGTGCTTCGGAGATCCAGCAGCTAAAAAGAAGAGTTCAGAGCAAACCCTAATGCAGCGAGCCCAAGTTCCCGGCGAAACCTGCACGACGTACATCGAGGAAGTGCTGAAGTTGTGCAAGGCCCTGGACCCTCAGATGACAGAGAAGGACAATGTTGGTCATCTTTAAAAGGGATCGCCGAGGACGTGTACCAGTTCCTCATCGGAAAAGACAGTCTGTACTCCGTAACTGACGTCATTCGGCACTGCCGTACATTTGAAGCCTTGAAAGCTCGGCGTATCACACCGAAGTTCGACCGCCTGGCCAACGTAACTAACGTCGCCAGAGTTGCCGTGGTCCCAGCTCCACGCGACCTCGTGTCAGTTATTCAGCAAGTTGTGCGCGAAGAGCTTGATCGATGAGAGGCGGCTTCCCTCCCGAATCTGCGGGCTCGAGAGCCCTTTTCTTACTGCGACTTCCGTGAGACGTGCATCAACGCCGCCTCCGTAGACGCCTACAACTTCGCTCCTCGTTCAAGACCGCCAAACCCTACTATGAACGCGCATCCCAGTTATCAGTTCCACGACGGTTACTCACCCAGACCACTTGCAGTTTCTCAAGAGTGGGACGGCAGTGCCAGTTATCCTGCTACTAACAATTTCGGCGCGTCCCGTGAGCGCCTAATCTGCTTCCATTGCGGTATTCGCGGTCAGGTCGCCAGATTTTGTCCTCATCGCCGTCGCACGTCACCACCGTCCCGTGAGCGACCGCGCCCTTTTTATCGACGTAGCAATCGGCACGGCGGCGGGACACGCTGGCCTTCTGACTCCGATAGCAGGACAAACCACCTGGCGAATTATCGTAGCGACTCACCAGCTTCTGTGCCGAGCTTGACGCCGCCGCCTTCACGTAAGCGGAGGTCTCCATCGCCACTACGACGTCTCACGTCACCGCCACCGGGAAACTAGGCGGCGTGACCAATGGAGGTGAACTCGCCAGTCATCATCAACTACACGCCCCTATGTCTCCGCCAGTCACCATGTGTCATAACAAGATTCGTGTTTTACTGGACAATGTTGCCACGTTGGACTCAGTGGACACAGGAGCGAGTGTCTCCGTTGTCAGCCTGGATTTAAAAACCCGACTAGGTCGTAAAGTGATGTTGCGCTGGGATAACGCTAATGCATTTCGTGTTGTGAATGGCGAGTTGCTCCGACCTATTGGAGTGAGCGGCGCGAACGTTTATTTCTCCGATAACGTCTATCAAGCCGAATTTGCAGTGCTTGCTCAATCCACTCACAACGTAATTCTTGGCCTCGATTTCCTACAACAGTGCTGTGCCACTGTTGACTGCGGTACTGGTGAGCTTTTCCTGTCTCCTGTTGCCGACCAACCTACTACCTGGTCCCGCACTCTCGCCGTCATTGAAGATGTCTTACCGGCACGTTCCTTATCCAGAGTTCGAGTTGCTGCTTGCCGTGCTTGATGCAGTTGTTGAGTCTGTGCCTTCGATGGTTGTGAAGAAAAGTGTGCTCGTACCTCGATGCGTCCTCTCTGTGGTCTGCAGAAAAACTACACTGTGGGTGTCAAATTTAGCCTCCAAGTTTGTTGTGCTACCCAGCGGTATGCGCCTTGCCTCTTTTGAAGTGGATCCCAGTCTCAGCATAGGCGTTTCAACTGATGACACGTCACACGAATCCCGAGAGCACGGGGCTTACCACATTGTTCCTGAAGACTCGTCACCTTTTTTAAAGATGATCAACAAGTCACTGTCTTCAGAGAAGCGTCAAGCCCTGGTCAGCGTCCTTAGCAAGCATGCGTCATTATTTGATTTCGCGCAGAACTCTAACAAAGTTCGCGTTCCAACTATACGCGGGCTCGCCACAGGGTCGACACGGGGTCCGCACATTCCATCAGGTATAAGCTTTACCGCGTGTACGCGTCAAAGCGCAAGATCATCGCTCAGCAGGTCGACGACATGCTAGCCAAGGGCGTCATCCAAGATTCCTCTAGCCCTTGGGCTGCGCCGGTCACCCTCGTCAAAAAGAAAGATGGGTATTGGAGGTTTTGTGTTGACTACCGGCGTCTAAATTCTGTGACGAAAAAGGATATGTGTCCACATCCCCGGATCGATGACGTTATCGACTGCCTTCATTCCGCATCTTACTTTTCATCAGTAGACCTCCGATCGGGCTACTGCCAGATACCCATGCTTTCAGCTGACAAAGAGAAAACCGCTTTTGTGACCCCAGGCGGCTTGTTCGAATTCAATATCATGCCGTTTGGTTTGTGCAACGCGCCTGCCACATTTGAAAGGTTTATGGACATGGTACTGCGCGGCCTGAAATGGGAGGTTTGTTTGTGTTATCTAGACGACGTCGTTATTTTTGGCCGCACTTTTGCAGAGCACAACCATCGACTGGACGTTGTTCTGGCATGCCTTGAACAAGCTGCCCTTACCCTCAACTCCAAGAAATGTCACTCTGGCCAACGAGAGGCGCTAGTACTTGGACATTTAGTGGAGAAGCAGGGGGTGCGACCAGACCCACAGACCGTCGCTGCAGTTAGCGGCTTTAAACAACCGCAGTCACAACGCGAGCTGAGGAGCTTCTTGGGTCTTTGCTCGTACTTCCGACGTTTTTTGCTCAACTTTGCCGATACTGCCTACCCGCTGACTTCATTCCTTCGCAACGATAATTCTTTCAGCTGGACAGCAGATTGCGATTCCTCGTTTCGTCAACTGAAGTTCCTACTCTCTTCCGGACCTACACTTCGCCATTTTGACCCCTCGACCACAACAGAATTGCACAACGACGCGAGTGAAATCGGCCTCGGCGCCGTCCTCGTCCAGCGTTTTGGTGACGCCGAGCATGCCATTGACTATGCCAGCCGTTCGTTGAGCAAGGCCGAACAGAATTACACCGTGACTGAGCAAGAGTGTCTCGCTGTCGTCTTTGCAGTCCAGGAGTTCCGCCCATGTCTCTACGGGCGCCGCTTCACGATCGTTACTGATCCCCATTCATATGTTGGTTGGTTGGTCTCCGTGACCCGTCTGGCCGCTTTGCTCGATGGGCGCTACGTTCGCAGGAATTTGACTTTGCAGTCCGTTGCAAGAGAGGCCGACATCATGCGGAAGCCAACTGTCTTTCGAGGCTCCCTCTACCAACAAGTGCATGTGACGCCGACTATTTCGATGAGTTTCTGGCCGCCATCGACGAAATTCTTTTTCCCGACCTGGCCACTTTCCGGGAAGAGCAGCGTGACGACCGCAGCCTGGATGACCTCTTCGCCTCAGCTGCTCAACCAACAGGTAAAAATGGCTTTGTCATCCAAGATGGCCTGCTCTACAAGAAGAATTATACGGCTGATGGCGCCCGCCTCCTCTTAGTGGTCCTTAAGAATTTGAGAACCCACGTGCTCCGTGCTATGCACGACGACTCGACAGCTGGGCGCCTAGGTTTCACCAGAACACACTGCTGCATTCAGAGCCGATTATACTGGACTAGTATGCTACGGGATATAGAAAAGTATGTGGCCAGTTGTAATAAGCGCCAGCGATTCAAGCGCCCTAATACTGCCACGGTCGGACTCCTTCACCCTGTGGCGCTATCATCTCCTTTCGAAATAGTTGGAATAGACCTTCTCGGCCCATTCCCGCGCTCAACAAACGACAAACGTTAGATTATCGTCTGCGTCGACCATCTGACGCGCTATCCTGAAACCGCAGCGATGCCAACGACCACGGCTCTTGATGTTTCGATCTTTCTCCTGTCCTCCGTTATACTGCGTCATGGACCCCCTCGTCTTATTGTGAGCGATCGTGGTCGCCAGTTCGTGACCGACGTAGTCGAAGAGCTGTTGCGTCTCTGTGCTTGCCAGTTTCGCCACGCGACCCCGTATCACCCGCAGACAAATGGACTCGTCGAGCGCACTAACAGAACTTTGCCCAACATGCTTTCGATGTATGTCGATTCCAGGCACAAAAATTGGGATGATATTTTGCCTTTTATCACATACTTCTCTAACACTGCAAAGCATGAAACTACCGGCTACATTCCTTTCTATCTTCTTTATGTCAGACCACCACGCAGCTTCCTTGACACCATTCTACATTTTTACTCCTCATGCGGACTCTTCTATTGCCCAGGCTCTTTGCCACGCTGAGGAAGCACGCCGCATAGCTCAGCTGCGTACGTCAACATCCCAGGACCGCTCCAAGATCAGCTACGATTCACGCCATAAGAATGTGTCGTACGACAAAGTGGACATAGTATGGCTTTATACACCACTTCGCAAGCGCGGCCTGTGCTAGAAGTCTCTGGCTTGTTACACCGGGCCTTTCGTCACCACCAAGCGCCTAAGTGATGTGACCTATTCGATTGCTCGTCTCATTTCTAATGGCTACAGGTCTAAGAAGACGCAGCTTGTTCACATCGCCCGCCTGAAACGCTGTCATCCCCGCGACTCCGAGTAACAGTTACTCGCTCAGCGGGCTTCGTCTGTGAAGGGAGAAGTGTTAATCTAAAGCTACAAGAAGAACGGCGGAAGAGGAGAACGAAGTGCGCTTGTCTTTGCAGCGGCTCGGTCTCCCCGCGGCCCCTTTTCATCAATTCTTCGTAAAATAAACGCACCTCATCATAACAATATATATATATATATATATATATATATATATATATATATATATATATATATATATATATATATATATATATAGGCTGATGTGTAAGTAAGGGGTTACGGCGCAGAAAGACATGGCACGATCAGACATTCCCATTATCCTTCTGCAATTTCTCAGCTCGCCCAAAACTGTACACCAAAAATAAGTCTTACATTCGACAAACAAGAAAATAAGATGAAAATCCACAATGGCTTTGAGCCGCGACGTATGAGCAGGGGTGACTCCGCGCTTACATCCATCAGAAACACGTAGTGGACAATTAGTGGATGATCAGGCTCAAACAGTATCGAGGTACACGTGTACGCATGTGAGTGTGCAACTGTGACCAGCTGTGCCCTGTACTTACCGCCTGGCGTGTATGTGAAGGGTTTCTTATCCTTGCTGTTGAGCGTGCCGACCAGCTGGGGAGGTAGGTAGCAGAAAGGTTGGGTGCCGTCCTGCGGTCCCTGCGCCGCAACCTGGGCAGGGTCGTAGCCACACCCTGACTGCCTCTGTGAGGCCTTCTCAGCCTCCTGTAAAAGTGGAAGTGAAGGGTAATGAGACCACAAAAAAAAAAATGGCACGGTATTGCATGGAACACTACAACCGTGTACGTTCGTCCAGATTTTTGTAACACTGACGGGCAGTTCAGTGACATCCAGTATGCATACGAATGGAAGGAACAATGGTCAGAACAGGAATGAACGAGACTCGCGCTGTGGTAAATGATGCATTGGACGGATGGTGCGGTGAATCGACGAAACACTGCAACAGCAATGTGCAGCCGTTCAGGCATTGACTGCCGGTGACTGTTGCCGGTGAAAGTGCAAACGTTGCTCATCAAGTTTTCCTAAGAAAATGAACCAGAGTCATTAAGTCTACCAAGCATTCAGTATTACGAAACGTCTAAAGCGAATGACCGCAGCACCTCTAGTACTACGTAAAAAAAAATTACGCGGTTCTTTGTGTCTCTGCTAAATAAGCTACTCGCAACAGCATAAGGCCACGACAGTGTACGCGGAACTCTTGAAACTGGAGAGCGTCACTTTGACATCCACACTAATAGCACTCTCGGTGCGTTCTGCAGTGATCAGCGCTTGGAGTCGATTTCTTTAAAGGAGCGAACGGTAATATTTCTTCTTTTTTGTCACTGCGTGCCTACATTCTCGGCACTTGCCGCTGCACACTATACCATAGTACTGCCTGGTACGATGCGGTCGTTAGCTTCCGCACCTTTGGCTTTAAGCGGCGCAGTACCCTCCAGAGTCCACACAAACCTTGGGGTAACCATGCTCCAGCCACAAACCATGTTTTTTTTGCGCCCTTGATTCCTTTCAGCTCTTTTCATGATGCTGCACGCTTGCTTGCTTGCTAGCTCCTCACTTGTGGCGCTTACTCACTACAGGGGATTGGCTACGAAGCCGGCGGTTAAAGGTTAAAGAGAAGGGGAGAGAGAAAAAAACCTAAACGGGAAAGTAAATCAGGGTGAAGTATAACGTTTATGATAATTAGGAAATATATTTGCCAGGCAGATACAGAAATAAAAATATTTGTAATTATACGTAAACAGCAAGTTTTGTGCGTGACAAGTCACGAACGCAGCGACACTTCTTTCTTTTCTTTGTCAGATGAGGTGTTGTGACCGTTTTTAACAGAGAGCACAGTACATAGCCACTCTAGGTGAGTGGTAAAAAAAAAAGTTTGTGGGGGAGGGGGGGTGGGGGTGCGGGCGCGAGATACGTATCCTCTGACAGCAACTAAAAAGCGGAAATGTGAAAAAGATGGTGAGGCGCGTATAGCTGAAATACTCCGCGTGAGTGTGACGTCATTTTCGCGACAATTTAATTCACTCCCTCGAAATGGTTCAGCATAACTCCATGCGTTTGATCCTGTCTAACTATACTCCAACCGCGAGCGTCACTGACACGAAATATAGTTTACATCTACCATCACTGGCATCTCGTCGTAAAGCTTTTCGTTCGTGCCTTTTTCACCGCATACATCATAATCAATCATTGACTAACGAATTCGTCTCTCCTCCTCAGTACGTCTCATCGCGCATTGCCCATCGACAAAAGGTTGCGATCCCACTCTGCAAGATGTTGACATTCCACAAGCAGGCCGAATTCCCAAACTTTTTTCCTTGCATTAGTGATCTTTGCCCTTGGCTGGCCGCCATTGCTAATAATACGTCCATCATCAAGGTTGGCTGTAAAATTCTCTTACGAAGGATTCTAGCGTAATAACCGTTCGTGAATACAGGCCCTCGTTCCTTCACAAAACGTCTGGGGCCTAATTCAGAGATGTTCTCGTTCTTAAGTGCTCTTTGCCATTGGCCGGCCGTCTTCACGAATGGTTAGCCTATAGCAACAGCTTGGTTGAAATTTTCACTTACGAACAATTCTACCGTGAATACTGGCCCTGAGCCCGCATTCACAAAAAAAAAAATCTTATGCTAGAATTGTCCGTAGGAGAAAATTTCAGCCACTCCTGATGCTGGACATGATCATTCGCGAAGGTGGCCGGTCAATGACAAAGGGCACTTATGATCGAAACTCTTAGTGAATTTTTCCCCTGAAGACCACCTTCCTGCGTTCACAGCCGATACAGGTGACCCTCAACGATTCAAAACGACTTTAACTTACTGACTTCAACTAACTAACTAACGCTTAACTAACTAACTAACGAATAACTAACTAACTAGCGCATTGCCAACATTTACAAGGATGCGATCGCTAGAAATGCGGTGCGCCACTGTCGCATCCATCTAAACGCGTCTATTGATAGCGTGTTACGTAACTTTTCATCTGATTATTTCCTAATTAAGCATGCCGTTTACAATATAGAGTTGTCATCGCACCCGCCATCCTTGTGTGTGCTCATTTCTTTCCCTAGCTGATTCGAATACTACTCAATATGCGGCAAGAGCCGTAACACGACAAGAATTTATTGCATTTTTTCAGAGATTGTGTCGATCGATGTATTCGATATAATTCATCTTGTTCTTTTAAACTACTTCCGTCTTTAATGCGTTGGTCCTGAGTGTACGATAAGTGAAATAAAATTCTCTGCGAGAACCCTTGCAAAAAAAAAAGCTATTGCATTTTTTTAAAGATTGATATAAACAGATCCATAGTGTAGGTGGCGGAGAAGAGGGCTAAGCAAACGAATGTTGCAAGGGCGGTCAATCGGATTCAAGAAGGAAATTTTCCATGGCGCCGCGGATATTGCTTTAATTGCCCGAACATGGAGGTTCCGAGGAAATGAAGCTGAGGTTTGCACGCGGAAAATTCTTGATTGATTGATTGATTGATTGATTGATTGATTGATTGATTGATTGATTGATTGATTGATTGATTGATCTCGTAATACTGCGGACAGCTGTGTTGTCCAAGCAGGAGACGTTACAGAAGGTGCAACAATTTTCTAGTAATCTTCTAATGCATAAACATCGCTGCAGTTAATAACAAATTCAGGCAGATTATTCCATTGCTCGTTTTTGTATGGAAAGAAGGATTTCTGAAAAAGCTTCGTCTTAGGAAAACAAGAACGCACAACTTTAGTATGATTAAGGTAGGACGACCCTTCCGACGGAAGAAGCAAATGCTTATCACGTGGCAGTCCAGTTTTGCCGTTGTAGAGCAAACAGTTAGTCTTGCTATGCATCGCCGAGCTTGGAACGGTTCCATTTGGATCTGCTGTAGCACGTTAGACAGCGATGACGTACTGCAGTAGTTAGCTAAAATGAATCTAACTGCAAGCCTCGACCTGAATCCGCTGCACCCTCGCAACAGCCTTAACATAAGGGTACCGAACAACAACCGTGCACAAGTACCGGGAGAACCAGAGTGCGATACGCTGCCAGATATGCTGATGGAGAGTAGTTGAGCTTCTTTTTCAAGAAACAGAGTTTCTTAAGCGCTTTCGTGCCTACGTCATTGATATGCTCATTCCAGTTCAATGTATTATTGATCGTTAGACCCAAATACTTGACAGAAGAGGCTCCTTGAATATATTATCGTTTAACACAACAAGCAAAACTTTAACGGTTATTTTTTGTAATTATACGCAATAATACTGATTAAGAAGAAACACGTCTCACTCCTTTTCGTTTGCACTTATCCGCGCGTTTACAAAGGTTTTTATTCAGCTCTAAGTGTGAAGAGACACTGTCCATAATAGACTACACAACACAGTCATCCACAAACAATTTCACTGTCACATGATCATCAATATCATTTGCAATGTCATTTATGTATATCGGGAACAGTAATGGCCCCAACATTGAACCCTGCGGAACACCAGACAAAACTTACAATTTTAAAGGCTTACTGTTTCAACTTCAACGTCTTGTGTACGGTTCTACAGATAAGCCTGCCGAACTTCTTTTAGGCTGTCTATCAATAAGCTGTGAGAAAACGGCCAAACGCTTTCTATGGTCTGCCTCCTTGAAGGCCTTGATTCGGGTTCACAGCCAGTAGGAACACAAAGGAGATAACCAGACCACATAGCAAAACCCGGAAACGCGCAACTCCAGGCTACCTGGTTTAAATGGGATAGCTTGGTTTGGTTTGGCGCCTATGGGTACGGTACAACCCACTACAGCGGCGCTGTGCGCAGATCGAACGCTCCAAAGCTAAAACGGACGCTGTTTCCTGTTGCTCCTAAATTTCTTGCGAGCAAATAAACTGACAACTCAACGCGTTGATTGAGAATACAGCATCTTCTGCTTGCACCGCTAAACTAAAGCATGCTATGAAAACGATATGTCGCCTCGCGGCATGCGTCATGAGCAACTTCAGACCTTGCGAGGCAGTCATCATTCCTGCTACCATGCCTGCAGACAAAAGTACCTTAGCGAGAACATTCCTGCTGCTTAAAACACTAGTAACGCTAATGCTGGGACAGAAAGCTATGAACGAACAAAGCCAAATTACGCTTAAACGTACGTCATTATAATTTATTAAAGCACCTGCCTAAACAAAGCACACTCCGCGATTTGAAACGCCAGCAAGGTATTGAAGGCAATGTTGTGCTCGCCGGGAAGAAAGAAGTCCCGAGTGAAGTGTTTCGAACAAACCGGCATAGCATCAGTTGTCACCTTCTCCCCATGCGAAGTTTCTCATCCAAATCACTCTCCGATGCGTATCGTCTGCTTCTTTCGCGAAAAGATGAAATCATACATTGCTGTATTTTCACCGCGATGACACGCATAATGACACAAGTCTTTCGACATCCATATTATTTTTTTTTTCATTTTCAGGCTTGTGTCCGGCGGCCCCACGACGATTCGAGAACTACGAGGCATTCAGCGCATGTCGTGATAGGAGGTATTCTTTCGCTTCAAGATTGAACCTGGATGAGCTGTTTCTCGGCACGGCGGCTAGGGGCGAGCATTTGGTTGGAGTTGCCAATATGTATTTGATAAGCAAAATGGCAAAATTTTACTATACCACAATAGAAGTACAGTAAAACCTGATTAGCTCAAGCATATACTAGATGACTATTTGTCGCCGCATCGTTTCGAAAAAGATGCCAGTTAAAAGCATCATCATCATCATCATCATCATCATCATCATCATCATCATCATCAGTGACATCGCGAGCTCCATGTGTGTGACTAATGGCTAGATTCACGATAAACGCTGTGCAAAAAAAAACTTGGACAAATAATGAAAAGTACGCAGCTTTTGTGCTCTCTGCTTGTGTCTACATTCTGTTGCGCATCGTTTATGATGAATCTGTTCCTACTTGCCCAAGTTGCAGTTGTTTTGCCTTAGATCAAGTTGTTCTGTCATAGAATCACGAAGCAATATCAAGAAGATCACCGAAATAACGCCTGAACTTTGAGGCCCAGGTGAAGTAAAGCGTAGCGAAAGTATGCAACACCATTCCCCTCCCATGATGGGGGAAAGCGGGTAAGAAACGGTTATCCTTTCGGGCTGAAGCGCGCGTACCATGGGGCATGCCGAATGTCCGCGGATAGCCTCGAGAAAAACCACTTCTGCGATAAAACGCTTTCTTCTTTTTTATGGTGAACAAAAGTTTGTGCAATGCCGTACTTCTATATACTGATAATAACTGACCAGATTTCATACCACATGAGCGACGCCGTTGTGGAAGGCTGCATGATCCATGGCCCGTATTCGCAAAAAGTTTATACGTTGGAATTATTCGTGAGAGAAAATACCAGCGGATCCTCGTGCTAGACATATATTCGCAAAGGCGGCCGGCTAATAGCAAAAAACAGTTACGAACGAAAAGCTTTGTGAATTCAAACCCATGCTCACAAACATGTCTTTACGCTATGCCTTTTC
This sequence comes from Dermacentor albipictus, assembly GCF_038994185.2. Classification (NCBI taxonomy): domain Eukaryota; kingdom Metazoa; phylum Arthropoda; class Arachnida; order Ixodida; family Ixodidae; genus Dermacentor; species Dermacentor albipictus. The sequence continues at coordinate 37,755,541 of NC_091821.1, forward strand.
GTAAGAGCAGTTGCTTGCCAATCGTGATGTCGGACATGCTGTTAGCAAAGGCGGCCAGCCAATTACAAACAGCGCTTACAAACAAAAAGCTTTGTGAGTTCGGACTAGATTATTTGTAGGACGTGGGAGCGGCCCGCTTCGGGCTAGGAATCTAGCGCGACCTGGAGCACCTGAATAAAGTTTTTCATATTATACCATAACATACCGGGATTCTCTGCTGCTTTAAAGATCAATTTATTAGAATTTTTGAAATCCGAAATTGTTGCAGTATGACTGCTACTGTGAGCAATCTAACAAATGACTTAGTGCCGAAAGGCTGAAGTCTGTAATCATTGAGTCGTCGCGGGGATCACGTAGTTGAACTCGAGGATGATCTTCGTTCTGTCCTAATTTATGCATTTTTAAAAGGAAAGTTTTCTTTGTGAGCCCTCCCAAACTTTGCTGACCGTCCCCATCTGGAGCAGCATCGCGTGCTAAGTCGGGACGCTAGGAAGAGCAACAAAGAACTCAGCGCCTATGTTATCATCTGTTCTTGAGTTCCGTCTCCCACGTTATTGCTCGTACCTCAGACCTTGATTCACGATCTCCGTATGGTTGCTGTTCTATTATGTCAATATGGAGGCCAGATTGAGGAAGAAGTGACAGAGGCATGTCGAAGTGTCTCTGACATACTGACCTGCTTCTGTTTCCAGGTAGGTCCACCACCCGACGGTGGTGGTGGAGGTGGCGGTGGAGGTGGCGGCGGCGGTGGTCCTCCTGGGCCGCCGCCTCGTACTGGAGGCAGCGGCGGTGGCGGCGGCGGCGCAGAAACATGCTGCGAAACGGGCGGAGGTGGCGGAGGGGGTGGTGTGGCCGGCTCATGGCGGAATGGTCCGCCGCTACCATGAACACCCGGCACCGGAGACGACGATGCGATAGGCGGCGGTGGCGGAGGGTACGAGTACGACTGGTCTTCGTAGCCCCCAGGGGCACTCGTTGGCGAGGATACCATGCCTCCCAGGGACTGTGATGGCGGTGGTGGTATGTAGAAGGCACCGGGGCTGCGTCCACCGCCAGGGACAGAAGGCGAGGCACTTCCCGGTCGACCACCGGGTGGTGGTGGTGGAGGTATTTGGAAGGTGTTGGGACTGTAGCCGCCGCTGGACGTTGGCGACCTCCCTTGTCCAGCCGGTGGCGGCGGCGGTATGCCGAACGTATTTTGTGTCGGCGGGGACATGGCGCCTGCGGGCGGAGGCGGCGGAATGGGGAACTTGGGTCCGCTCGACGTGAACCGGCCGTTGGGCGACGCCGACCTCTGGCCCGTGGACGGCGTGTGTCCGCCCCCATGCATGGGGAACAGTCCGCCCGTGCTGCAGTAGACTGGTGCGTCTGGGGTTTCCGGCGCTGGTGGCCATGATGGAGCAGACCACTGTGGGGTAGTCGGGGTGCGATTAGAGGCGAAGGCCATCCTATTGGGATCACTTGATCCACCCGGAGTCATGGGCATGTTTTGGCCAAACGGCCCACCTTGTTGCTGCCTGCGATGAGGAGTGTCGTAGTAAACATGATTACTCAGCTGGCAAATTTATGAAGTTTAAAGATATGATGTTTGAATTCGAAATTAAGAAAAGGTGATTCAAGAATATCAAGAAAAAGCATACGCTATGGAAGCCTGAATTATAGGCAGTGAATTCACTACAGGAATAATGTAGACAGAATTACAAAAATAAACAGCAGATCCAACGAGTTGGAATTTACATACAGGGAAGCTTTTTGTGAGTGCATAAAGAGTCGAAACACGAGTTTGTGTTTATTCTTTTCCCCACACGGCCGCTGCATGCCGCGGATGCGTGAACGCGAGCGTCATCTGGTGGTGGCGCAAGGGACCAAGCGGCGGTGACATCGCGTGCGTCCTCCGCTGTGATTGGTTGGTCTATTCCGCAAGAGAACAGCCGCGCAGCAATCACTGTCACGAAAACCCGAAGAGGTTCGCAAAGAAAAGCTTCGCTTGTAAAAGGCGCGCAACAAGAAGCTACAATTAGTCTATATATTTGTCGTTATTATCGTTTTCGTTGTATACATTCTTTAGTTATTTTTTACTTGGAAAGTAATCTGGCTTGCCGGTATATATAGTTGGGAGCAAAGCGTTCGGGTTGCAGGGTAAATTAGTGGAGAACTATATTTCACTTTGCAAATGAACTTTGTTAAAACACGTTGGCGGGGCAGTTGGTTAGAATCCATGATAGAGTGTATAAGCGTGACTGAACGAGGACGTCGAAAGAAACAGATACACAGAAACAGCGCTGTCTCTGTGTATCTGTTTCTTTCTACGCCCTCGTTCAGTCGCACTTATACACTCTATCATGGATTCACTATGCAGCATCAAATAGCAAGCCACGTTCTTGGTGACAGTATTCGAAACAGGTAAATTATTAGCTAGGATTTTTTTTTTGATACGCATAAAGTGTCTACAGAAGAAAGTCATACTTCTCGAATACGCTAACCGGATGTGCAAATTGCTGGGGACCCGCCGTGATGACACAGTAGTTATGGCATTAAGCTGCATAGCAGCAGGCCTGTGGAGGTTCGATTCCCGGCTGCGGTCGCATACATCCCGATGGGGGCTGTTGTGTTGTTTTGGGATGCTAAGCTCCACAGTTTCGTTTAAAATTTTGTAGTTTCTGTGGAGCCTGTATGGGGAATCGGTTTAGAAGAAACCCTACACTCTTTTTCTATTTGTCGCCGTTGGGCACTCATGTTGCTAAGTGAGCTGCGAAATGCCGTTTGCCCAGGTCATGCACAGTGTGCATGGTATGACACGCGCCCTGTACTCCAAGCAGAACGCACCGGTGTGCATGCATGCGTTGGCATCTTATCGCTTTCTTTCGGGATGACCATTGCTGAAGCTTCTATGCACATACTGAGACAGTAGCATTATAATTTCAGCTACAAGTACAACTATAGTTAGGTTTACTGACCCAGAACTTGCCATAACTGCCTTAGGATTTAGAGACATATCAACTACCGTTCCAGCATACGAACACTGAGGCGGACACCCATAGGCTCTCCGTTAGCGCTTGTGCACTCACGCGCAGACACGCAATTAAGGCGCTTGAAGCTCCTAACGAAATGGATAGTGATACAGCGAAGAGGAGTATTTTGCTTTTCTTCTTTTTTTTTGAGGGGGGGGGGTGATTGCCGATAGGAACAGTTGGGCAACACCTTAGTACTGCAACTTGCGTTTCATAGCCAAGCTTGCATTTTTGTAGTGTGTTTCCTTAGTTTTGTTGCAAATTTATTTATTCAATTTGCCTACGGGCCGGCGTGATGTGGACGGAACACAGATCTTACGCTTTAATACAACGTCTTTCTTTTGAACATTCATGGATGCCCCATCATCTTGTAGTCATTGCAAGCGTTATTTGCTGTCTATGCCACTTCGCACAGCTTTAGTAAAACCAATTTAATCGCGAGTATTTTCAGAAGAAAGGCGTAGTCATGATTTGTACGATGCCGCTCCAAAAGCACCACACCTCATATAACATACTCGCGAGGGGATATCTTTCAATGCCTGAAATTTTTGTTTTAAAGTTCGTCAAATTTTTCTGCGTCCGTTATTTCTCCCTCCCCACCTCTCTCTCTCTCTCTGTTTTTTTTTCTTTGCAATGTAGACAACGAATGTACTTGTTTGTCCTTTACGAGAGCAAAGAAAGACAGATGTTGTATCCTTTTTGAAAACTATACGTATACGACCCCCGCATTTCGGCGTCCCTCAAAATACGCGGTCGTCCCTCACCGGATCTCCTGCCTCCGCGTGTCAGCCGCACGCGAGACCCATAGGTGGCGCACAAATTTACGCGCAGGGTTCGTTCCGCTCGCAGCAGACTGTCAGCGCAACCGTTGAACGCATAACGCAAGCGCTGCAGCGCGAGCTGACAAGTACCCGTCCTAGCTCTCGTTCTTAAAAACAAGCGGCGCGCGGCGAGCGCCGGCTGAAAAAGCGTGCAATCGCCGACACAGAAGTCGAAGAGAGAAATGGCTGCGCACGCAGTGCTAAGCACACTGCGATTGCAGCGTGCGCCAGATGCGCGCATTTATAGCCGTCGCTTGTTTGGGGCACCGAGGCCGGGCCAGTGGGTTAACGCGCCAGAGCGCGCCTGCGTTTACTGTTGACTTTTTCTTTTTTTGTTTTTGTTGTTGTTGAGAGGGCAACGCTGGAACTGAACCGAGAGGCCTGGAGTTCGCTCAAAGCAGCTCTAGAACAGGCACAACCAGTGGCAGCGACCACAGCTTGGAACTGGGCGCGGTTTTAAATATAGAGGGGGCACGCGAACGGAGGGTGTTGGTGGCTGAAGAAAAAGGGGGCCTGGCACGATGACTGAACTGCAGGGCGTCATCACGCGTCTCAGCAGCGCGTGGCTTATCTCCTGAGATGGGGTATGAACACCGTGCGTTGATCTTGCCATGCCGTGACAGGTTTCTACGCGTTTCCTCGACTGGGCTCGTTGAAGTTTCACATCGACCAGAAATTGTCGTCGAGAAGCGGCTGCGTTATATTGTTACGGGGCATCGCGTATGAGCATGCCGTTAAAGGACCTCTTCGCTCCGCGAAGAGAAAGAAGACTGGACATGCTACGTGAGATGCTGTCAGCCATTCTGCGGTAGCAGCAGCCTGTAAATATTGTAACAAACGGTTTCGTCTCTTCCCCGCGCACTGATTTTTATGTCCAACATTTCTTCCTCCCTTCTTTTCTTTTACGTTTGTATGCTGTTAACTTAAACAGTGTTAAAATCATCAGGATTGGCGTAAGACAACCGTCCATTATTCCCATTCTATTTAAAGCGTATTCCTTCCACCTTCGTCGCTAGCCCCATTCGAATGAATTGCCTGCATTGGGCACCATATCATGTTAGTTGAGGGAGGCCGGATTCATAAAAATGAGCATCACGTATTGGGAACGTGATCTCATAAGTACTTCAGGCAGAGGTAAATGAACAGGAAGATCGCATCGAGTATAAGGCATTGCACTGAAAGGAGGGGAATCACTTTTCAAATGGTTTGTGCGCGTTTTGTGCCACTCGCTAGCGACGCGCTCACGTTGGGTCTAGGTAGGCAATAGGAATTCATACGAATTCGCATTTCAAACACGTGACACGAGCGGCGCCGCCGTCACCCGAGACCTGACGTTCTACATGCGAGCCATGGTGGCACGAGCAGATGTGCATTACATAAATGCGATGATGTGGCAAATGTAACGGGGGCGCCCTACGGTACTCTTACACCTCGTGTAAACGCGGATACCGGATCGACATTTTATATCAACGCTGGTCCGTATATTGGAATGGAGTGCCCGCATTGGAAATACTATAGCATTGCAGAAATACTGCGAAGTCGAGTCATTGCAGCGTCCCTCGTGTATACGATGGCGTCCTTCCAAAACGTACATAACCAGGTGTCATCAGTACTCCGCCTTAGCTCCGCTTCGACCGTCTCTTGAGAGTTGTAAGCAATGCTGCGAGAGTGATGTCATTCTAACCACCATTCCAACTATACTACGACGTAGCACTACTTGGACAAATGTTGCATCGCGTTACATACATGCGCCGCTGGGCTCGTTTCGGAAATTGTCCGTCGGCCCGGGCGCACGCGGAAAGCGCGACCTTGGCGGCTCCAAGGAGACGGCAAGTGTACGAAGTCACGCTCTCGCTTGCACCGCGGCGCAGCCCCCTTCTCGAGTAGGGCGGGGAACGCCTTGGCAAGCGTACGGGCCACGCTCGCGTTACGCCAATGACTCGGAACAAGAGAAGTGGGGAACGAAACGCTAGTGCTCGGCTCTTTCGGAACCAGCGCACACGCGTGCCTGCACGAAGGACGCACGGCATTACTAGAGACACACACGCGCACAATGAGTGTTCACTTTGCATGTGCTAAGATTCGTCTCCCTCTTTTTCATTCCTTTTTTTTTCTTTTTCCTCTCCGCTCTGCCTCCTACTCTCTGATCTCGCCTTTCTTTCCTGCCTTTGCGCTCTTGCATGTCTCATTTGCGTTTCTCCTATTTTTGTTGCGTTTTCTTTACTTACGTTCGTCGTTCAAATTCACGAGTTTTGCGCAAAGCGAACGCATCAAAACGAACAAAAGGTAACCGCACAAAGCTGGAGCGCGTATGGACTTCGTAACAAAGTGGGCCCCGTTAGCCGTTTCTTTGTTGTTGAGCAGTTCGCAACCCCCCCCCCCCCCCCCCCCAGTCACGAGTAGCGCACAATGCTTGGCTCGATCCCGTGCCTGCTGCCGCCGCCCTGAATGACGACGTCACTTTTGACGGGTCACTACGCTGCCTGTCACGTCTCCTCCGAAATCCATTAGACTTTCCAAAGAGGCTCGGAAATATCAGCCACCGTAGCTCGAGTGGAAGCTTCGTGCACTTGGCTTTTATGACGACGTTGTTTGCTCCTTTTAAGAGAAAGCTAAAGAACTTTAGCAGGAATGATAGGCGTTGAACTGCCTTTGTCGGACAATGGTCGCGTGTTGGATGTCATCAAAATGTCAGTGACAATGCAACATATTCGCCTAAAAGGCACCCCGCGGTGTAGATCATATACCAGATATTGCACAAGATAGTAATATTACAAGGATGCTAAAAAACTTCTCTAATGTGACGCAGCATAAGGTCGCGCTTTGTCAGACATTCGGCTATGTTCAGACAGGGTTTATACCGTATTGCGTCAGGAAGGGCTATTGTGGTGACTTCATTCTGAGCTGCGGCAGTGAAACCTGCTCGCGATTGCCATATCAAGTTATGTTATGTTAGGTGAGATGCGTAATATTGTAAAAGCGGGTCGGAAATGGGTCGGCTAACGCAGCAGGCACGGATGATGCTGCACTGCTGAATTCAAACAAGAAATCGCTGTCAGCAACGGGCCGTCCATCTGTATTCACTAACTTTACTGTTCAGAATGACACATCTTGGGCAATATGACAAGCGACTCCAGTGAAGCTGTTTGGGGGAGCGAAGGGGGGAAAGAAACACATTTAGCAAAAGGAGGACATCGAATTTTTTTTAATGTTTCGATCACTCTCGGTTTCTGAATGCCGAATAAATCGCAAGCAACTCTTTAATAGCCAATGTGAAAGCCCACTCACAAAATGGTTATTCTGACTCATATTATTCCAACCCACTAACAGATGCGCGTTCCCCCACGCCATACACATAGCTTCAGATTCGCCTTACAGTTGGCAGACCTGTGGCGCTATCTATACCATTCTAATCGAACACTACAAGGTAGTTTGCAAGACTTCGTAAATGCTCCTTTCAGGCCTCTTCTGACCTCAGATGCGGGCTGCTGCATCTAAGTAGCTTCGCAAGTATTCAGCGGCGCATCGCAATATATATTTTGCGCCGTATAATCACTCTGTGGAAGTGGACTTTAAGCGTATTCGCTGTAGCCACCGTTTTGACACCTGGTGAACCTAAAGGGATGCTGTCACAAACTAGTCAGTCTCACCACTAATCTGTTTCAACTATTTTGTCTCAATGTGAACACGTTGGTGAAAGTCCAACTATCCTGCCGCCTGAAGCATGCATGTTGCAAACGCTACTTCGTGTTTCTTATATTTTGTACGCATTTTCATATTTTGGCATCGCCGCTGTATGGGGAGCTTCTTGCGAAAACCTCTGCATTTTATTATACACCATCTACAAGTCTCACCCAAACCGCTTTCAAGCCGCCGTCACTTCATTAGCGATAGTGCTGAAAAGTAAGCAGCAGTCGGCAGCTGTACCTAATGTATACGTTATTCTTTCGATTGCTCAGTTCCGTGATCTCTTATCGCTAAACGGCGTTTTCGCAATCAAGGCCGACATTACTCCTTGTTTGTGCGTGTGTGTACTTCAACATAAATCACTTCCCTCTCCTTAGGGGAACCGTAAGAGTTAAAGAGCGCGTGGTCCTTGAAACACAAAGGCATACTCGTGCTACACCGACGAGTGCTTTCCCGCAAGTTCTTCAGGCCCTGGAAAGTATTTACGCACAAGGGCACAAACATTGTTTTACCCCAACAGCAACTCTTGCGCACGCGCTGCTTTAAAGACGGCATACATTGCTTGGCTCATAATGGAGCGAAGGTCGCAAAACCTCGTACCTATCCCATCGCTAGTTACACGCGAGATTCTACTAAACTAAAATTCAGGAGGTTTTCCAAGGAAGGGGACGTCCTAAGGGCGTGTGATGACTAATGTGCTCAACTTTCAGAGGAACCTGATTGAATGAGTGCTCTCGAAGGATGCACGGTGACATCGAATGCAATAGGTAGCTCGTTTAAAGATTGCGAAGATTGAAGCCGTATTGTAAACTTTCATCGTCACTTCGGCATAAAGGACTCTGTAATATTTTGCAAAGTTACTGAGACAGCTATCCCGCTCATATTAACAAGCGCCAGAACTGTTGCCAGAAAATCTTCTACGGTGAAGCACAATATTTTTCATGCCCTTCGCACTCAAATTACACTCTTAATTACACGTGCAGGATTCAGGCTTTCAATATTTAGTCAGCCTAGCAAATCGTAATAAATTTGGACAACTAATTGTTCCTATCCATATATAAAGAAAATGAAGGCCTATGTTTCATTAGTGCAAGTCCTTAAACGAAGTAAGAGAGCATTTTTCAAAGAATCTTAATAAATGCAGGGACTCCAGTACCTCTTGAAGCTACTCTTAAGCTGTGCAGTAATATCTGAGTTCCTAAGTTATAAAGAACAGTAGTCAATCTCAAACGCGCCACGCAGTAAATATACAGTTATTTCACGTCAGGATTTGTACTAGCAAGTCAAAATGTAACATAGTGTGTTTCGTGTGAAGCACAGAGTTTTGGAAACGCTTTTCTGGCGTTACAACTTCTAGTTGTGAAGAGAATAAAGTAGCGACACACAATATCAGCATTTCACGAAAACATAGCAAATACTGCATTTTAAATATTAAAGGGCAGCTAATTAAATGGATTCTGCAACGTGCTGAACAAAACTTCACAAGCAGCATGAGGATACCACTACGCGGCGGCGAATTTCTGCCCGAAAGTAAGTTGCGAAGCGTATTAAAGCACGGGCCGAATTGCTGAGTGGTTGGAAGTAAGAAGTGAAGCTTGCTCACGTGTTTTCGCAAGTATTGTGTGCAGCAACGTATTTGTGCTTCAGAATTCTAAATCTAGCTTTAAACTAAAAGAATTCCTGAAAGCTAAGCTGTGCAAGGGACGCTAACTTTACTTCACACTACTGTTACCTCGGTTTGTGTGCACAATCTTGCTTTTTTCGCACGGTCGAAAGCAGGGTCTGTGTGAGCCTTCGTTCACGTGCGCCCATATCTCAGCAGCGCATGCTCGAGCTTCGGAGTGGGCGGTATAAACTTCGCGCTGCTTAGCCGCTGTCCTTGACTTCTACGCAGCGCCGTGGTCAGAGATGCCGCTGTACTTTTGTCGCGAAGTCACTTGCCTCTCCCGGCCCCGAGGGGGTGGGGGTGGAAGGGGTGGTGTGGGGGTTCGTTCCATACATGTTTGCTCTTTCCTTCTTGTTACAGTGGGATCGCTATATTTGCAACATATACCACCAGCTGAAAGTCTAGGGTGTGACCTGTAGTCACCTTTTCGCTCATTCGTGTGTTTTACTTTATCATATTTTTCTGAATAAGCTAGCCTTGATTTTCCCTCCCAAGGCAGCAGGCCAGCAGGCAGTCGTTTATTCCTTTCGGCCCAAACTTCAATCAAGCATTCATCGGATTTGACCTACATGGCGCACGATATTACTCTGCATGTCTGTTGTTGTTGTTGTTGTTGTTGTTGTTGTTGTTGTTGTTGTTGTTGTTGTTGTTGTTGTTGTCGTCGTCGTCGTCGTCGTCGTCGTCGTCGTCGTCGTCGTCGCTGTTGTTGTTGTGGCACTTTTACGCTGCGTGCTGACGCCTCAACGTGCTGAAACCTCAACTCGGCCACCGATTAGGTTTATAGGACAATATTGCGTGCTGAAACGTCAGGCGAAAGGCCTGCGAATATTTTTGTCAACAGGAAGAACAGCATGCTGCGTTATTCCCACCTGTGTTCGCCAAACCTATTAATACGAACCCAAATGATGTGCGCGCGCGTCCTAATCAAAGTAAAACGTGACGTCGAGCTTCCATCGAGTAGCGCTTACCTACTAAGGGTCCTGTAAACCGACCACCATGATCTGCACGTGTCCTTCTCAAATAAAAACACAGTACGTGGGCCTGCGCACGAACGTAACGTTTCGAACATTGTCTCACGAGTCTTCGTAGTACACTTGGTTTTGTTAGGACTGGCGCGCACCTGAAACACGCAGCATTCCAATCGCTTCTGTCGGAACGCATTCAACACGTCAAAGAAGCGGAGGCTGAGCTACAGTGATAGCTCTTCCTTGAATAATGTTTCTCGGCATGTGAACGAAGATCTTCCCTATAAAAACTCACACCCAAGTTGCGCGTCAGGACGCAGACTCATCTTCTGGTCCGTGGGCGTGGCTCGCCAAGAGAAAGTGGTGTGGGAGGAACCTCTGAATATTTTCTTCCAGTGCTATACTTCCAGTATATCGCTCTTTTTCTTTTCCCTTTTTTAACATTTTATTTTTTATTCCTTCTAATTTTTTTTTTCACAGAAGACGATCGAGTACAAATGACGGGGAAATATCGTGCTTTCTGCACAACCTGGTTCGCGAAATTAAAAACACACCAGCCAACATCTCCATGCGGCCCGGCAGAAGGACCCGTTGATTCAACGAGTGATGAGGATTAACCGACATCGTCACTTTTCAGCACATCATAATCCCGTCCCCTGCAAGCGCGGTAATCTGAAGCAAGAAGCTGAAGAGTCTCAGAAGAAACGAATAGGCACCTTTGCACTACACATATAGTAAGATAAACATAGTAATAAAAAATGGAAAATGTAGTTGCCTTCGTTACCTTATCCGTTAGGTAGCATCGGCACAACTTAGAAACCAGAAATAATTAAAGAAATAAGAGAAAATACGGATTTCTTAATCATATCAGTTAGCCAAACACCATACACCACATAAAGATGCAACGCATTTGCACTTTTTTGCGTCTCTGGAAAGCTATAAATGCATAATAGACGTACTTTTCTTTCATTGCCACTGCCCGTTTCGATTCCAAAGTTACAAGAAATTCTCAAGGAGACATGACTTTCTTTTACAGCCCAAGTCAAATTAAATCAGAACGTCACGGCGCACAAGGAACCACGGACAAGTGTAGACACTCCATGTTTAGCCCCGACTTCGCCCAAGTGTCATGGTTAAGACGCACCTTCTTTCAAACAACTCTTTTTATATGAGGCGCCCAGGACTCCGACGACTCGCCTGTACTAAAAGAAATCTCGTATATTATGGTAGTTGGTCAACTTTACGTCTAAAAGACCAACGGGATCTGAAACGGGCTTTATAGCGCGGTAAATCGCTCTACCGCAACCTAGGTGAGAGAAGGATACGAGCTTTGATGATATGCTGGATATGAAACAAGGGGAGACTAAACATGGTACTATAAAAAAAGACATGCCCGAACCAAGAGACGACGATAGGACGCACGTTTAACTTTATCTTTGTCCACTAGCGCAATCGTCAATCTCGACCAGAACCAAATACCCCGGTTCCTCCCTCTTACTGCATAATGGCCTCTGAATCCCTGGTCGAGTAGCTAACGGGCAAGTGAACCGCCGCGCCAGAACTATGGCCGGTGCTTTTGGACCCATGCGTGGTTGGGTGCGGCGAGCGACTGGAGGAGGAGGAAAAGATGGAAGGAAAGGTAGTGAGGTCAACCAGACGCACGTCCGGTTTGTTACGATACACAGGGGAAGGGGTTTAGGGGAATAAAAGAAAGAAAAGAGAGGGAGGGAAGAAGTTACTATCATTGCGAATACGTGCGGTTGTTCATCACTTCGCGACAGGACATTGCAAGCCAGGGAAAATCTACGGGTGCGCTTTCATAGATAGGCGACTCATAAACATTGCATTCTTCTTGCTCACTCGTTGGGGTAAATGAAGCCCCTTCAAAGTTGATTTGAAGTACCTTTATATTTCTTCATCAGCAACCAGCAGCAGCGTTCCTTTCGTCACTTAACCTAGGAAGGAATAAAGTACCGGAACGTATAGCTAAAACAGCACGTGCTTCTGTTAAACCAGCTGTTCGATGGGCGATTTTACCTTCACCCGAGCAGTCTTAGGCCACGTGCTCGTAATCTGGCGAATAAGTGCTGTAAATTACAAGTATTAAGTAGCCTAGGCACCATGAGAAACAAGCATACGTATAGATTCGTGTAAGAGCCACACTTCTTTTTCACAATTTTGACGAGGTGCGGCCCTTACACAGGACCGAACCATTTGGTTCTGTCCCGTCTAAGGGCCGCTACTAGATGGATCTATATGCTAGCTACTGCTACTAGATGGCGATAGCCATCTAGCAGTCGCACGCGGAAGTGCGGAGCGCGCGCGCGGCATCCGGGGACCGAACGCGATTGCTTCTCCGTTGGATCTTTTTTTTTTTTTAATTTTGGGCTGCCAAGTTGAGGCCTTACACGGGTGCGGCTCTTACACGAGTCTATGCGGTGCTTAATAATATTTAGTGCAGCGACAAGCGCTTTCTTACCCCAAAAAAGTGAAGTACATGGCTCACATACAAAAAGGGAGTTAAACGTCCAAGTCTGTGTTTTCAAGCAGCAGACGACTTCGTCGCGCGTACCACTCCACATAACAGGCTTGCGCTGCGGTGCACGCCGCTTTACAGAAACAGCTTATCCACGAATATTACTCTTAGATGCGTGGCGATGCACGCGTTGCTCTACAGGATGCCTTGCCCAACCTTCTAGTTTCCTCCTGCTCTTATCCACGCCTGAATGGAACTATTAAACTATTTCCATACAACCTGCCATAGCGAGCCATCTCTATGAACAACCACAGTGCCAATCCCATTCACTAGCTTGAAGACCACCGCGTCACCGCAACTAGAGAACTTTTGCCGTGGTCGCACCATGTTTTAGACTGCGTACAAGTACTCATTGCTCTGTGTCGGCCCCAATTTCATTCTTTCAGCAGCTTCTTTTGTAGAATTAGAGTTTTTTTTTTCTTTTTTACAATGAATGGAATGTTCGCGGGATGTTTCACTGTGGATTCGAAGCGTCGCGTGGTCTTAAGCATGAAGCGCACCCGCGGTGGCGTCGTTGCGTGAGTTTGCAGCTACATAGTCGACTACGATACTTACAGTCTCCTCTGATCCAATGATATAGGACTGGATAGCTAGATATCCGAAAACATGTGCTCATCCCTTAACTTCACGGAGCCTACCAGTTCTATAACTTTAAGCTGCAATTTATTAAAATCTGATTAAATTCTAACGAAAGTCAGTCGTAATTTAATAGATAGTCATTCGAGATCAAGTTATAGTCACTCAGAGTCCCCCATGACATCCGCACTTCGAGCGACATAATAAAAAAAAAAGTTGCAGCAGCCAAAGCGAAGCGTTGATCCGGATGCGCCAAATATAAAGCTTTCGACCGGACTGGAAAGCTTTTATGTGACACCCTTTTAGTACCAGGTACGTACTTTTAGTTATGTTCCAGAAAATTTTGATTAGAAGTTCGACAGCGCACCTAGCGGGCGTGCCATTATGAGCATCACTAGTTTCCTTAGTGAATGATGTTCCTGGCACATATAGTTTATTCACTGTAATAAACACAACCAACGACAAAAACCTATGAGTGCTATTTCAGTGCTGACAGTTTGTGCAATGTGTGAAACGTGCGTGGTGGAGTTCAGAGTTCAGAATCCAGTGGCGGTGGTGCTGTACGTTGGTGCTTATATTTCGAGGGCAACGGCAAATACAAAGCATACGCCGGCATGGCTGCCACACACTACATGTACATGGTAAATAAGAACGGTTGGAAATTTATGGTACCTCGAGACGAAAAGGACAAACTGGCGAGCCCATTTAGAAATGAGAAAGACGAAAGTGGGATAATGGTTTTAACAGCACAGTATAGAGGCTACTTGCTGGTTACCGCGCGACAGGCGTATGGAGTCGGTCGAAGCAAAAGCGAGACGACGCTGCTGCAAAATACTATTTCCGACTCACCACCGCACAAAGCATCTTGTCGAGAGATAGTGCGAACATGTACCTCGAGAGAGAGAGAGAAAAACTTTATTTTCATGTTGGTTGGTATGGTGGAAAGGCCCTCAGTCCAGAGCCTCGCTTGCGGCATTCTTCAGTGCAGCACTGATAAACGCCGCAAGGTACCGTTGGTCGTCGGCGCTGGCTGCTTCTGTCAGCCACCCGGCATGGGGTTTAGGGGAAAGATTTGTGGGGGCAGGAAGGGGAGGTGGGGGTGGTCCACAGGACCAGAGGATATGGGATGTGTTCGGGTGTTCTCCACAATATCGGCAGGGTGGGGGATCTTCAGGTAAGAGACCACGGAGGAGGTGCATTCGCGCTGGTGTAGGGAGTGTTTCTGTCTGAGCCTGACGAATCAGTACACCCTGTTCTCGGGTGAGCACTTTGCTGAGCTTGGGGAACTTGCGTCTTGCCTCTTGATATGGCCGCAGAATCAGGGGAGCCCACCTTTTCGTCTGGGCTGGTCGCGGAATGCAGGGTGCCTGGTTCAAAGTCTCGCAGGCGAGCTGATTAGCTCTTTCATTTCCCGGCAGTCCGTCATGACCAGGTATCCAGATGATTTCCAGAGGACCCTGAAGGTGCTCTTGAATAAATGTCGAAAGGTGGGCCGGGAGATCGTTGTGCAACAATTTCCTGCAAGCCGCCATGGAGTCGGTAAATATGATTCTTGGGTAGGCTGAGTTACTAAGGGGCATGTGTTTGATCGCGGTTGCGATGGCTGTCAGTTCCGCTAAGGTCGGATCTGTCTCTGGGAGTAACTCAGTATGTACAGTTTGCAGGTCGTTATTCACGACTGCTATAGCGGAGCCCCGTGCACCAACGCTAGCATCAGTGTAGAAGTATATGCCATCAGGGTGTCTTGCCGTGTACCTCTTAAAGTAGGCAACTCGCTGTCGTCGCCTCTCCTTGCCTCGTTCTGGATTCATATGGCGTGGCAGTGGAGCTATGGTTAGGAGTTCGCGTTGTTTCGGTGGTAGTGGGCGCGTGTTCAGAAGGGGCGCAGCTTCTGGATGATGACCGATACTATGGAGGATGTGCGTGCCTTGACACGTGCGCTTCAAACGCAGTTCTTGGCGACGACGATGAATGCTGATTAGTTCCGCCACCGTGTTATGGCAACCGATGTCAAGGAGGAGCTTAGTGCTGGCACTAAACGGGATGCCGATGGCCAGCTTTGTCGCCTTGCGGATGAGCGCATCAAGGCGATTGATATCTTGCTGACGGAGATTGGTATAGGGCAGATGATAGCGCAGGCGCGACATAATTAGTGCGTTTCTTAGTTGAAGCATATCTGCCTCTTTAACTCCATTTGCTCGGTTGGAGACCCTACGCATCATGTGCAGCACCTGTTCTCCTTGCCTGAGCAGGTGATGCACCGTCGCAGCGGGACCTCCATCTTTCTGGATATGGAGACCGAGAATCTTAATACATGTTGGTTGGGAAATCGGCACGCCTTCGTTTACAATTTGTATGGTGGGCGGTCTCCATCTTTTGTGATGGACCAGTAGCAACTCAGATTTTTCCGGCGCACATCTAAGGCCAATAGTTTGAGCAGACTCATGCACACTGTTCATAGCCTGTTGGAGAGTTTCTTGGATATGCCCTGGCGAACCCGTGCTGATCCAGATGGTGATGTCATCTGCGTAGATCGCATATTTGATGTCAGGGATGTCTTGTAGTGCTCTATGGACTACGCACATGGCAAGATTAAAGAGTGTGGGCGAGATCACGGAACCCTGCGGGATACCTCTCTGCGGATGGGGATACTGTTGTGAGATGATGTCGCCTACTCGTAGCGTGTACGTGCGACTCCGTAAGAAGTCCCTAATATAGTTATAAAGCTTGGTTCCGCAGCCAGTAGCTTCGAGCTCTTCCAGCATAGCATCGTGGTCAACGTAGTCAAAAGCTTTCTTGAGGTCTATGGCAAGAATAGCTTTAAGTTGAGCGCTGCTTGTTTCCTTCGTGATTTCTTCGTGTAGCTGCAGCAGAACGTCTTGAGTAGATAAGTGATGTCTGTATCCAATCAAATTATGGGGTAGGTGTTGTGATTGTTCAAGATGACTAAGAAGTCTGTTAAGCACGATGCGCTCCATTAACTTACCCACGCATGATGTTAGCGATATTGGACGCAGATTGGATATAGCTTGGGGCTTGCCAGGCTTCGGAATGAAAATTATGCTGGCTGTCTTCCACTCTTCTGGCAAGCTGCCCGTGTCCCACACATTGTTAATTTGCTGAAGTAAGAATGCATGATCGGCTTCTGTAAGGTTGCGGAGCTGTGTTGTCGTAATTTGGTCTGGTCCTGGCGCTTTATTCGGCTTTGCTTCTGCTAAGGCACGCTGTAGTTCCGCTAATGTGATTGGGCCGGTGAGACCGTCATTTTCTGGCTCTGCGCCTTTGTAGTCGGCATACTGTGGTTGCGCTGGATCCGCAATGTGTGTTGTTATAAGCTCGTTGAATAGGTCGTCGGTGTGCTCAAATGTTTCGAGCAGCTTTCGCATCTTGTGGGACGTTTCCGTCTTTGTCTGGGTGGGGTCAATGAGTGATCGGATGAGATTCCACGTGGAGCTCATATTCAATGTGTCATTGAGCTTGTTGCACGTATCGTACCACTGCTCACGAGTGAGATGTTCAGTGTAGTGGATGATCTGCTCGTTGAGCGTGTTGATGCGTGAGCGTAGTTTTCGATTGAGCTTATTTCTTTTCCATCTCTTAATGAGGGCATGTCGTGCCTCCCAGAGATGAAGAAGATGCTTGTCCGTGCTTGGTTGCTCCCACTTCTCTATTATTTCCTTCGTGTGTGACTGGATTCGTTGCCTGACCATCTCTACCCAATCTTTCAAGTGCAAGTTTTGGAAGTCTCCTACATGTGTCTTGCGGAACTCAATCCAATCCGTGAGGCGATGCTTGCGCTGGCGTTTTGGGAATCCTTTGATTTGCAGAAATATCTGTATGACAGTGTGGTCACTTGTTAAAGTATCGTGCGTGTTAACCCATTGCGCTGACAGTCGTCCTTTAATGAAGGCGAGATCGGGCGTGGTATCCCTTTCGACGGAGTTGCCGTGCCGCGTCGGGGAGTCGGCCTCGTTAAGGAGAGTTAGCTGGGCCTGTTGCATATGGTATAGTAGGGCGGATCCTTTGGAGAAGTTTTTTGTGTATCCCCATGAAGTGTGTGGCGCGTTGAAGTCGCCTGCTATTAGATGATCAAAATACTTCGTTGGCCGCAGATTCGCAACCTCCTTGAAGAAGTCTACTTTCTGTTTTGGCGGGCTATAAACATTCGTGATGAATAAGTGGGGCTGTGCCTTGCTCTTGACAATTTTAGTTGGAAAGACGCGTACAGTGAGGCTCTGTTCCGTGATGTGGACAACATCTGCCGCTATATCTTTACGAATGAGAATGGCCAGTGTCGAATTATGGCTATACGTCGTATAGCCTGCAAGATGAGGTGTTTGGTTAGTTTCCTGGAGTAGGAGGATGTCGGGTCGACGATCTTGAGCGGCAATGTACTGCGTGAGAAGGCCCCGTTTTCGAGCAATCCCTCTACAGTTCCACTGCCACACCACCAGATTAGTCGCCATTGTTCTACTGATGATTTTGCGGGGCGCCCGCTGTAGGGTAAGGAGTGGGTCGCGTTACGCTGGCACATCGACGTGCTTTGGGTCGTTCGCACTCTTCCTGGCGCGGTAATGCGACCATCGCAGCCTGCACTTGTGTAGAGACCATCGCATCTGCCTGGCTGCTGAGGAGCTCGTTGAACAGGGAGCGCATTTGGCTCATTATTTGTTGAGTGTATGTTTTTAGCGCCTCCTCAACTTGAGCAGCAACCTGTTGAGCTATCTTGGCCTCTAGACTGGTTTGCATTTCTTTCATTTCGTCCCTTAGTTGTTTAAAATCTGCTTCAAGGTGCTGTAGGGCTGTTGTGTGGTATCTTGCCTTTTTCACTGCCGGTTGCAGTGACACTGGTTCTACTTCCTGTACTAAGGGTTGCACTATATCACCCAATGGTGTAGCTTCAGGTGCGTGTGCCTCTGCTTGCATGTCCATGTCTTCGGTAGGCTCTAGTGATTGTGACGGTAGTATTGACATTTGATTAGGTCTGCGGGTTTGAAGTAGAGCGTTCTTATAATCTTTGGCTACTTTTTGAGCTCGTGTTTGAACTTGATATGCATAGGTCGCGGGGGGGAAAGGGGAGGTGCCGGGTGACTGACTCACGTTTCGCTGGTTGGCGGGTTGCTCGTCTTGTTGACCTCGGGAATGGTTGTGATCCGGAGACTGGCTGCCACCTCTGGGCCGGTTGAAGTCCCCGGACTGGCCGCCGCTCCCGGAACGGCCGCTGCTGCCGGACTGGCTTTGGCCCCCGAAGTGGTCCCGGCCCCAGGAATGGCCGCGTCCCCTAGATCGGCTGCGGCCCCTGGATCGGCTCCTGCCTCTGGAGTGGCTGCGGCCCCTGGACGGCTGACGGCTTCTGGAGCTACTTCTGTCTCTCGATGTGTTGTCGGAGTTGCGTTTTGGGCTTGGGCTTCGGCTTGCGATGGTGACTGTTTTCATTTGCTTGTTGTCCTTTCGTTGTTTCAAACGCTTCAGGTAGGCCGCTTCTCTGACTGCTTTATCAGCGGCTCGTCGCACTTCACAAGTCGGGTCATCGGCCTTGTGGTCCTTGCCACAATTAGGACAGCCTGGTTTGCAGTCATGATCCCCTACAGGATCTCCGACAGACTTTCCACATGTTCTGCACCTTTGTTTTCCATTGTCGCGACAAACGTCTGATCGGTGTCCTATAGCAAAGCATGTTGAGCAAAATTGCGCCTTGGGTCGGTGAGGGACGCAGCGGTATATACCTCCGCCGAAGATGACCTGGCGAGGTACATGCGAGCCCTTGAAAGTTATGATGGCAGTGGCTGTTTTATCCATCATACGAGCCGCAATAATTTCATAATTTGGGGCTCTGAGTTCACGCATCAATTCTTCGGTGGGGGTGTTCAATTCCACGTTGTGGATCACACCTCTACACGAGTTGTGGGGCGAAGCGATATAGATGTGGACAGGGTAAGTTTTGCCATTAAGAGTGGTTTCGTTAATGCGTTGGAGCTTTTCTGTCGCCGAGGAGTCATCACTGGTTATTATGGCCAAGTTCTTTTCTTTTTTGATGTCTACTGTAGCGGCGCGAGCCTCTGCAGCAGTCAGGGCTGCTGAGACGCTTAGCGCGTCGTGGAGCGTTCGTGGGCTCCACTGAGGTAGGAAAAGGCCAGTTGGCGGACGCAAAATGAGCGTTGCAACGTGCTGCGTACCTTGGGAATGTTTCGATACTCGGGTGGTCCATCCATCAGCGTCGGTGACGAATTTCGGGGCCATTGCTGCTGCAGGAGTGTGGGCCTTTGGCGTACTTGACGGTAGGTCTACTCTCCCACCCGTTAGGGCTAGCTGGGCGCCCTGCCAGGTCCGTGACAAAAGCACAGAAACTCACAGTACGTTGGTCCGATCACAGCAGAAGTTGGCCAGAATGTTCGGATGATGTTCTAGAGGAGCCGAGCCGTGTCTGAGAACTGGTACTTGTGGAATAAGTTGGCATTCGGGTCTTTCCTGTGGAGCGATGCGAAGGCACGTATGCTCGGACAGGAGCGACGCTCGCGCCCCCCTGTACCTCGAGAGATTCCCGCTTTACAAACCGAGTGGCCTTACAAAGGCAAAATCTGCAAGGCTCTCGTAAAACCGTCAAGAGGTCAAAACCGGAGCGCAGTTGCAAGCTTGCGATGGCCTGATCCGCAGCTAATAACCGGAGCTTGCGGCCAGCACTGCCGCGTTGAGTCGGCTAAGACAATAAAAAAAAAAGAAGAAATAAGAGCCCTGTCACTTGCGACGAGTTGGTCGTGTATATGCACACGCGAAGGGAAGCAGCAGCTCCGCGTGGCGGCCCTTCTTCGACAGCTGTCATCTTGAGTCAATGGCAACGAGTTACCCGGCGACGCAGCCCGACGCCACAACCGATAAATCGGCTCCCTGGGATAGTGTCGCCAACTTCCAGAGCTCGCTGAGCCCGAATATTTGGGCCGATGCCAATGCAAGTAAGCGGCGCCGTCGGAAGGAGCGCCTGCGGACTGCGTCTTCTAGTGCCGCGTAGTTACGCCAAGGGATGCAACACTCGCGACAGGAGCGTGGAGAGGGAATCTTCCGGTTGCATCCAGATGCCAGCTTGCCTCTGCATCTTCACTGAGGCGAAGACCTTTAAGGGACGCGGAAGAACAGGGGCCAAATTCAAAAAGCTTTTCGTTCGTAAGTGCTCTTTGCTATTGGCTGGTAGCCCACGCTAATTACAGCTTCAGCATTACGATTGGCAGGAATTCGCTCTAACGAAGGATTCTAACGAAAGAACATTTTGTGAATACGGGCCTAGTTTTGCAGTGCGTCAACGCGCGTTTTAATAGGCACTCGGGGCTATTGAAGTTTGTGCGCTGCGTACGATAAATTTTCTCATGCAGTTTCTTTTTAATACACGCAGTGCGTTCTTATCACGACTCAAACACCCCGAAAATGCTTAAATTCTCCGTGTGGAGTTGAACCCCGCTCTTACGAAACCAATTAAGACCCGCATTCACAAAAAGCTCTCACACTAGACCAGTCCGTAAGAGCACATTACAGCCAGTCTTGATGCTGGACATATTATTTTGTTTTTATGGCGATATCAATTATAGGGACACTCCAGGCAAACTCCAGCCGTTACCGTGAAGTTCCCTATAAAGTCCAAGTGCGATAAGCTCCTATGTCGTATGCTGTAGGTGCGAGGGAAAGAGTGGGAGGGTGAGCCAAGAAGGATGGTGGCTTGATGCACGCCGTCTTGCCGCTCACTTGGTGTTGTGCGCGAAAGGCAGTGGCACGTGGATGGTGAGCGCGCACTAGGGGGGGGGGGGGAGCAGGTGAGCATGCGTCTCCAATTCTAGCCCGGCCGTTGCTGGTGCGTGCCTTAACTTGGAGGTAATCAGCGGCAGGTACAAAAGCCACCGCGGGCCGAGATGACTTGAGGCTTTGTGTGCGCTCTCTTCTCGCGCGCCTAGTGTTATAGGTCACGTAATCTCAAGTTCCGAAGATGCGTTCAAGCTAGAATCAGCACTAAATGTTCGCTCGCCACTGCTGCCGCTCTTCATCAAGCCAGTGTTCTAACCATGAGCGTCCGCAGTCATGGGCCACTGTATAACGTAAAGCTATTCCAAACATTTCTATTCCATTTGTGCCATCAGCCCTCCCCGATTGGTCGCAACATTTTCGGGGGACCCCACTTCGCTTGTCTGTCACGCAACGTCAGAAAAACCCTGGAAGCTCCTCGTCTGCTATGACGTGTAGGCACTGATTATGCATGATTAGAGTGAACAAAAGAAAATAATTATTTCCGATTCTACGTCCTTTTCACCATGAGCCCTCCGATACTAATCAAAAGTTTTCGGGCTGTGCCCACTTCGCATGTCTGTCACGCAACGTCACAAAACCACGAGAACTGACTGCGTCAAAGTGATGTGTACGCATGGAAGATATATTAACATGCCGAACAAAACGGAATTTTTTTCGGAATAGACAGAGACTGCCCTGTTACGAAATGAATAGAAGATGACTGCCCTCCTATCGCTCTGGCACTGGCTACTGGAGCTGCCGGGAAGAATGGATATATTAGCGCATATAAAAATTTTTTCCGAGCCAGTATAACGTTGTCGAGCCCTTTCGCCCTGTACATGACATAACTCTGCCAAATTTTCCTAGCTGAGAACTGGTTCTTGTGGGGAAGGAGAAAAGGCTAGCGCTATTTTCTGCAACCCATGCGGGAGCACTGCTCTGAGAATCCGTTTTAGCTGCGTTTTTACCTTTCCGTTGCACGTTGCCGCGATTTTCTACCAGACACCGACAGTTAAGCAAGGAGAAGTGGACCAATTGCAAACGCCTGCACCACGCTCCTCATCCGGCTATAGACTTCGCAAACGCCCGGCCCCTCCGAAACTCTCTCCACTTTTTCATGCTCCTTGCCTCTCTTCAGCCAATTAGACAAGAAAATCCTGTCAAGTAAGGCAACGGTATTCGCTTTGGAAGCAAACAAAAGTGACCTCCTGTAAACGAGGAGAGCATTACATTGACCTCTAGAAACCCTCGAGCGACCACTGAAGAAGACGAGACTCCTGAACAGCAAGGCTCAACAAAAAGCAAACATTCCACAGAAAAGGAAGAAGGTCGCCGTTGTGCTTTATGTACACGGCCTAACTCACAAGCTAAATAAGATAGCCGGAAAAGAGGGCATCACGGTAGTATGTTCAGCACCAAACAAGGTGCACTCAATGTGTGCACGAGTCAGTAATGAATAGAAAAGTAACCAATGCGCAATAAACCACAAAAAGAAGTACACTACCTACAAGACAGGGGTGATATATACCTTTATCATGTGGCCGACGACACATAGGACAAACAGGCAGGTGTATCAGTGACAGGACAAGACAGCATGCAGCGTCTTTGAAAGGAATATCCGCTAGGCATCTCACTTTTCATTATCGGCAGCACAACTGCACCATTCTATTTCACGACATGAACGTTTTCGGAAAAAGTGAAGATAAGCTGGCGCACGAAATTTTAGAAGCCATGCCCATTGAAAGAAGGTGCAAATCATGCATCAGTACACCATAGATACTACTAAGAGAAAAAGAAAAGGGCTACTTGCACAAAGACGATATTTCGCCTTAAGAGACGGATAATCGGCATGACAAAAGAAGAAAAAAAACAAGAAAGAAGCATTGGCTGCCTTGTGCTATAAAAGTGTGGGAAAACGATAACAAACATTCAGTTTCTAGTCTAGTGCGTGTCGTTGTCCCTTTCTGTCTGTTCCAGTACGTTCTGCTCGAAACCAATTGTGCTAACATTACTTTGTATAGCGGTTTAATGATTGCAATGCTTCACCTTTCGGACTAAACTGCTACTTCTTTTTTTTTCATGAATCTCTTGGCGTCATCAGTGGCGGAAATAATAAAATGTTCTCCTCCTTTAAGGGAAAACGCTACTTTCCCCGTAGCCTTTCCCGGGTGGAGGAAGTTTGTCTTTGGACACTTTCGGGAGGATTTGTCCTGCTACCTGCTGTCACCTGCGCCTGGAGATATGCAAATGACAACGCTACAACGTGCGTTAAGTTCCTGACACCAGTGTCTACGGCGGACAGCCGTTATCTCTTGCAGTTGCGTCCTGGTACTAAAGGGATTAGGGACAAGATGCTCAGGGAGGCCAAACCAAAGCCGAATATCCCGGAGGACTTTACCCGTCGGATAACGGACTACAAGTGCGCGAATTCATTGCTGCAGTACCTGCATCAAACAGGAATGCGCGCATTTATTTGAGGCCTTTTTGCTAAAATTTGTACATCTGCCTTGCGGCGAGTCAAGCGAATAATAATTAAAAGGAAGTGTTGCGATTTTCTGGAGAGTGTTATATGATGCTGCAAGCATCATAGCTACGGGCGCGGGCGCGGGCGCGCGCGTGTGTGTTCCCATTAACTGTGCACGCAAGCATTAATAGTACAGTCGGCCTCAAAATGTTATGGACCGCGGAATGCGAGAAAAAGCTCAATATTTCAGCATCCTAGGCCCTCAGTCCGGTATTCAGATTTTTAGATTTTACTAGTACATGCAAAGAACATAATTTCGTAAGGTTTCCATGGCTACGGGCTAAATTAATGTTTACGCCTGCAGTAGACACGTCCCCCTATGCAATCGCCCCGTAGTTCATTCGAAGTCGCACATGCTGAAGCCCAATTCTGTAATGCCAGTGGTACAAAACTGGCTTTGGTTGGGAGGTCGCCTTTAGTGACGCTCTCTTTGTGGCGTCCCAAGTTCTAGAGGCTATGGCCTGTGGTGGCGCTGTGACACGTGGATGTATTAATGTGTTTAGCATTCTAAGCCTACATATCCCACTGCAGAGTGTAAATATAGATGTCTGCAGCAATGTGGTGTGCCGCTACATTGTCTAAATGCCAAACATCGCATTAACGTCGACAGTCATTAGGAGATGGGTTCCGCCGCAACATGTGCGAATACGTTTGGAACCTTCAATTTTAAGTTTCGGAGAAGGGTGCACTTTGCTGTACGACTCTCTTAAAAACGATTACACCTTTATACTTTCCAGTCTACATTTCGTTCATTGGATGAGCAGAATACTGTATGTGTGCCCGACAGGAAGCAAGGTGTAATTCACACAGACGCTTGGCCCAAGGCAGTGAAGTCGCACATAGCACATGGAAGAAGTTCCTGTTCTCAAATCTCAATTTACGCAAGAAATACTATGATTGTTAACCTCCGTGCTAGGTCATCCGCATCTGTCGCCCACAGATACGATGTTACAGCCCTTGCCTCAAGCATACACGTCATTGTGAGCGTTAGCGTGGGTGCCTTCTGACAATGCGCCCGCATTCCTGCGACAGCGCGCTTTGGGAAAGTATAGAGAACGTATATATAACTCTGTTTCTCAATTCATAGAGCTTCGAACCACCGGGAAAACTTTGCATTTTCGGCATGCCACGCCATGGGGCAACCACTCCACTCATGCACGCGCTGACCTGCACGCGTATGGTTGGATTCTCTCGCGACGCTTCCTGTCTGTGTTCGAAACTATTCGAAAATTTTCAATGTCACCAAATCGAAGTGGACTGTATCTGGGCTACATACTAGATTGTGCGACAAGCAGTGCAACGTAAAGATTCCGAACGTGTTGGACTTTCGTATATTATTTTTAAAAAAACGCACGATAATATTTAGCACTTCAAAACCTTCTATAGTATTTAGTCCCTTTCGACCTCTCTTTTATTCTTGTGCACGTCCTTCTCTCTGTGTGCTGCGTTCTTCTGTTATTCATTCGTACTGTCAGTTTTGCATACACTATTTGGCACCTTGTCAAATAACGTCGCCATGCGACATGTCCGCACCAGGTATACATCGGGAACATAGCTGAAAAAAGACTTAACTCTAGGAGATCTTGCAAGAACTCACGGTGCTTTAAGTTGGGTGTAGAATAGGCTAGTGTTAACTGCGGTCCTGATGAGAGGTTGGATGAGAGGCAGCATAGCCCAAAGTGAAGTGTTACCGAAGTTTAACTGTATCAGAGACAAAAGTAGCCGAAATTAGGCGGTAGCCGTGTTCACTTTTCTTAGTTATTTTTTTCCCCGGGTGCTCAATACGCTGCTGAACTTTCACCATTCGCCACTACTCTTGCCTATACTTGTGACACCGACGCAGATAGACACTTTTTTGCCCCTGATTTCTTCTGGCTTTTTGCCATACGGCGCAACCGGTTCTACCTTCCAAGATGGCCCCTTCGTTGTCAGGCAAAAATGGCCGTGCTCGCCTTCCGGTTTTGTGCTTCAAAAAAATAAAGGGGGGGGGGTGCTAATTTTATTTTTAGAAAGAGCTAGTAACATAAAATGAAACCCTAAGATGGTAACGCTTTTTCATTGTCTCTTCTGACGCTATCGCAGTGAGTATAGGTGGCATTTATTAAGCGCGAAGAACAAAACTCCTAGAAAGTGGACAAAGTTAGAAATTACTGAAATACGCTCCCGTTCAGAAAAGGCACAGTGCCGGCTGCATACAACAATATGAATGAAAGAAACAAAAACTGGGTTATTTGAATATGAGAGCACATACCGTTTCTAACATATACTGTCTCTTTTTATCTGTACTGCTCATTTTACTCCATCAGTGAGTACATTACAGGAAACAGAATCTGTCCACGCTTGCGTTTCTGCAAAACCACGACTCCAAAGAGCAAAGCGAGCCAGCTCGACAGTACAGACAACAAATAAAGCGGATATGACATGAATCAATACCTCATACAATAAAGTGCATGTGTTTCGAGAGGAAGGGTCTAAATTTTAAACTGCTTTCTGAATGAAAGCAACCCATCTCAGGTAGCGAATCTCCTTGTTCGAGGACAATAAGGCACGTTCGGGCCCTTGGTTTGGTTTAGCCACGCGTAAGCACGATACATATTTTTTTCTCAAATTCACAGCAGAGTAACTCAAAGAGTATGTTGATACGCACTAGCTTATGGAAAAGCTAATACGTATCAAAACATCCGCCATGCCTGTACAGCCAAGAATCACATCAGCCTCCGACACTCAGAGCAGCTCAGGGAGTAACAGTTATAGCACGGTTGTTGTACGTTTGCCAGATGCGAAGCGCTTACCACGACATCTTTGCTTTCGATGATCTCCGGACAGTGATGTCCCGAAAGCGTCCCGCTACGCTTTTTTCGACTCAGAGAGGACTCGGTAGGCAACCTGTGGACGGGAACATCTGTAGAGGCGCGCTCTCCAGTACGCTCTGCAACGACGATGATTCACGGGACTCGCGCAGGTCGGCAAACAACGCCGGGCTATGATGGAGAAGCTGTTCCGGTCCTTGCGGGTTCCAGTGGCTGGTTCGAGTCGAGCCTCCCTCGAAGAGAAGCCGCCGCGGCGTTTCTTGCCGAGGCGTATAGCAGCGGGTATCGCGGTCCTAGCACCCCCGGTTCGCAACCTTCTTCTTGGATTCACCAGAGACCCTGACCGAACTGCGAAGAAGATGGCGTGGGTGCGAGGGCGGGATGGGGGAGAGAGGGGTGTATGATCAAGGTAGCACAGGGGATGGGTGGGAGACGGAGCGTGGCGAGGAGGTCGGCTCCTTCGGGCGTCTCCCCGGTCGCTGCAGCCACGAGTGGCGGGCGCACAAAGACGACGTTCGCAGCAGAGGGCTCGGGTGCTTCTTTCTGTCTTGCCGCCCGAGAGACGGGGTTCGTGCGGGTCCAGGAGAAATGGTCGGCTCGGGTGCCGGTTGCGGCTTGCCCCGGCCAGAAGCACCGTAACGCTGGCCCTATTTTTAGACGCGCCGCCCGAGCTCTCTCTCCACCACCGCCGGCGGGCCATGGGTTTTCCCCTCCTCGAGACTCGGGCTGCCCGAAATTCTCTACGCAGAGGCTGTGGCTAGAATGGCGGCCGCACTTTCTCCCGGTGACGTCTCCGTGACCCGACGCGAGTCTCTCTCGAGATACGGCCGCCCGGGACATGCGCACTCGGACTTGTAGCCACGTGCGTCTAGACAGGCCACGACTATCAGATGGGAGGCAGTGGCAATGAACACACGCGGTGCACTCGTCGCACGTGGCGGTAACGTGCTAACGTACGTTCAGTGCATTAAAGGTGATACTGTCAACCAGTAGACAAGGCCTACGGTTAATGTGACGACCTTACTCCCTGCGTACAAAGTAAATAGGACATTTTGTATACTGCTCACGATATTTCTTACCAGAGCAGTCAAACCATTGAAAAACACAGTTATTAAACGGGCAATAATACTTGAAAGAGCAAATCGTCTGTGTACAGTTATTTAGACACACCCAGCGATCATCGTGGCAATTAAATCTTATAAGTATGTTCGCATCGTCGCTCGCAAAACAAGTGTACGTGTTCTACACTAGGAAAGTCGATATTTACGTCTCTTTTGTGGCCTAAGGACTTTCTGCAGCGGCAGACTTGCGATATCGAAAGCATTCAGGCAGATAGTAGAAGATATTAGGGGCAAACCTTTACCCGCCACGGCAGTCGTGTTATGCGTAACTATCGAAAATCATTATGCAGCATAGAAAAATAGGAATTCAACTCGTGTTGCAATAATGTGTCCGCAGAATATAGCTCACTCAATTTTTTTTTTCAGCGAAGCTGTATATGGCTAGCTGATTCGTCCGTCCGTCCGTCCGTCTGTCGGTCACCTGTACGCCGAAAACTACTCCGGCGCAAGCCCATGTGTATGTGCGAAAAAAAAAAAGAGAAAGGGAGGCGCGCGATTAGCCAACACCACCTACATAGCACAAGGCCTGTTTACTCCAATTCATGACGTCAGGCTACCTGGCTTGAAATTTCCAATGAAAAGGCTGACGTGATGAAAGCGGTGACGTCAAAATCACTGTTGCCTACTCGGCAGCATCCCCATTAGATTATATGGCAGTAGAGCCAGGTAACATGACGTCATGGATCAGAGTGAAAACGCCTTGCGCTATCTAGGTGGTGTTGGATTAGTTGTACCAGTAGTGGCGTTGTTGCACTCCGTCGCAGCCGAGCGTGCGCGCAGCGATTTCTCTCCGGCTACGAAATGGGCAGACCACGTGTCATACGCACTCCTGAGGATCGGGCAGCTTTCGATCAGCAACTCTGCGGGTAGAACCGGGAACGAGCTCGTCTACGCCGTGCAGATGCTGAAGCCCGTGCACAAGAACAGGCTTGTGCAGCCGAGCGCAAGCAGCAACTGCGCACCGACGATCCGGCAGCCGCGGTTTAATGAACCGTCGGAATTAACCCAGTGATAAACACCGGGGCCACACGTTTCAGCTTCGCTGGCTAACCATCTGTACGGAGTGCTCGAGTGGTGATTTTTTTTTTTAGTGATGCATGGCTTCACTTGCTTTAAAAAGTAACCGCCAATATTTAGTCTATTTGTTCTAACAGAGCACAATAGGGGAGTACTGTAGGAAGACATGAGGTCGATCTTTAGAGAGTAAAGCCTTGCTTGGGCAAATGCCGTACGCACTTACAAACGCCGCACACTCGAAAGATAGCGATTCAGAAAAAAATAGTCGCATAGACCAAACCTCGATATGTATTTCTTTTTCCCCGTCTGTCCGATATTATGGAGAAGGAAGCTGTAATTATATCTGCGCATTTTTCCAGTGATAACCTAGAGGATCAAAACTGGGATACCAAAAAGCGACCTTAGATGAACCTAAGGAGTGTGCAATGAGCAATGGAAGGAAAAATGTGGGCATGACATCAAAAGACATGAAAGTGACCCTGTGTATTATACAGCAATCACGGGTAACTGATATTCTAGTTTAGATCAATAGGGAAGAAGTGGCGTTTGGCACGTCACGTAATGCGTAGAGCAGATAAGTGGTGGAGATCATTGCGTCGATTGCGATACATACCTGCCAGACGATGAAGATTTTTATTTTTATTTTACTACTGAAACTGAGCGGCTGTAGAACTAAAGCTTTCTCCTGAAGGTAACATTCTAAATTTGCGCAATTTGCAGGGTGCCGAAAAAGAAAAGGAAATCGCTTGCATCGCGGAGGATTCAGCGTGCAACAACGTGACCGTCATGCTTAAGAGGATTGAGAAATCTGTGTCGTAAATCTGATGGCAGTAGAACAGGGCGATTAATTTGGTGATACGGTGGACTGGCGAACTCAGCCCTTAAAGATTTTGTTCAGCTTTTGCGGTGGCGTGATTTTTTCAGTGCTCTAGGCATCTGCCTGCCAACATTTTGAGGAGAACTTCTCAGTCCATCAAACGTCACAATGCGTGATATGCAGGAGCGGGAAGTCTGCACCGAGTCACAGCTGGTGTTTCTCGTGGTTGCACCCATGGTGAAGCACACGCTAAAATGATCCTGATAAGAGACGCCGATTGACACTCACAATAAAAAGCTTTCCCCGCGCTTTGGCGACTTCCGCTCCGCAGTAGCAGATGATATATCCTCTTACCCAGTACATTTCACAGCACCTGTACTGGGAAACATACATACTGTTGATGCACTGTGAAACAGCTGCTGCGATAAAGTTCAAATGTTAGCCGAAATGCTATAACACTTTGGCTAATAATGTTTATGTCATTGTAATATATTATTCTTAATATTGTTATCTTATACCGCTGGCTTCTTAACACCGAAGTGTTCAGTGGCCAGTGTTGTACCTAAGTTGAGAGAGAGAGAGAGAGATCGGGGAAAACAAGGGAAAGGCAGGGAGGTCCCCCAGACGCGCGTCTGGTTTGCTACCCTACACAAGGGCAGAGGGTGCTGAGAAATAAGAAGACGGAAAGGAAGGAGACAGAACAGTTAGACTACTGGTTCAGCTGGAGGCGCACACCGACACCACAGTTGGTCATTGCAGATCCGTGGAGGTCAGTTTCTCCGCTTTAGGCATTCTTTCTTGGCAGGGGGCTGCACCGCATGGGGAACATGTGTGAGAACCATGTAGATATAAGCGCTGTAGACGCCGCATGTTGCAAGTCTGTGCAGATATAAATGCATACTTCTCTGCGGTCGCCGCACATTGGAGAGTTGCTGAAACATAAGAGTGGTCTGTGCAGCTATAAATGACTGCTGTTGTGTTCACCGGATGTTGAGGAGTTGATAGATTCGTAACCAGCTAGTGTAATGGCACTTGATAGATTAGGTTGGAAGCCGATTTGTGGAAACGTAACGACGTATGGATGAAATACAAGACATGAAGCATCTAGCTTTCCACTGGAACGTCGCTAAACTTATGAATCCTGTCCAAAATCAGAACTAGCGAGCCACATTGCTTTCTGAAGGCATGCAAGCACTGGATGCGGGGCGTCCAGTACTTGTAAAGCGCTTCGAGTTGACGGTATCTGCTGCTTAGCGAAAAGCACGCAAAGAGCATCGACCAGTGCATGCAGTGTAATCACGACATGCTGGTCTTGCTCTGGCAGTTTCTCTGGAACAGATGGGGAGTTAGATGTAGTCGTTGTGCCTTGCGAGTCAGATGATGAATGGCGCCCTGCGAGTGAATGCCAAAAACAAGCGGTCACGCTCTCCTCAGCTTCCTTGTCCTCGGCTTCTTTGTTCCTGGAGTCTACTTGGCTTGCGTAGCAAAGTAGGTGGTGTTGAGGGATGTGGCATGCGCATCACAAAAGCTATGGCGGTCATTGATGAACGTCGGCGATGGGAGTGCCGTCAGCGTCGTTTTCGATCTATGTCTGCAGCTTCTCGGTGAGACAAGTGGCCCCTCACCTCCTGCTTCAAGATGTTTATTTCTTTATGAATGAGGGAACATTCCTTAGAAGAGCTATCATGGGGTGCAAATAGTTAGCGCACTTCAGAGCGGAGGCTTTGCAGCTGTCAGTGCTGTGAGGCTTGGAGTAGCGGGGGCACGCCGTCGCGCATGTGTACACACTGCTGACGTGTCCAAGCTTCATGCGTTTCCTGCACTGTAGTGGTCTTCGTATGAAGGAGCGGGCTATATGCAAGAACTGGACTACCTTGACGTGTGACGGGAGCCATCCACAGTTGAATATAACGTGACTCGTCGATGCGAGAAACGTGTCCGGTAATAGCTCCATCTGCAGCTGATCTAATAAGTATCGGTAAATCTGCTTTGGAAATGCCCTCGTCGATGTCGTAGATAACACCGGTGGTGACTTCCTTACCAACCGGAACATATCTAAGTTAGTCACTGATCTTAAGTGGTGAGCAACCTATTATGAAAGGAAACTATAACGTTATTTCTTTTTTCGTGTAATCGGTGGGAACGCTGTTGTTACTGTCTTATCAATCATTACCCATTCGCAACGCCATTTCACAATGTCATTCATATTGTTATTCACTATTATTTTGACAGGACACTTGTTTAAACGACATTCAACTATCTGGAAACTCTATTATTTGTACATCATGTGTGGTTACATTCAGAGTATAATTGTATATCGTGGAAAGAAAGGTGCTCAGGACACTACTCTGCGGTGCTCGTGACGTGACTGGAAGACTAGCCGAAGGGTATCCGCCAATATCGACATACTCTTCTCGTCGGTCAAGTAAGCAGAAATACAGTTAAACATTTTTTTAAAGTTAAACACCATTCTGAGTTTAAAGACTAATTTATTATCCGGGGCCTTGTCAGAAACCTTACTGAGATATACAAATACATATTACATTCAATTGGTATTATTATGACGTGATGAACATGCAAATGAGTGAACAAGCACTATTTGTTGTATTGCTGCGAAAATCTGCATTCGGAGGTCACGTTGCAAGTCTGTTAGTACAGAAAATTTTATTCCACAAGCGTACGCAGTAAGCAATAATGTGGTCTGCAAGTTTTCAGCGTTGGGGCCCTAAATACATTGGTGTTTTATTATTAAGCGGTTTCATTTCTTTAAAACACTGGGACAACACCGCCAGCCTTTCAGTCCCCCTAACAAGTGTGCGGACGATACCAAAACACTAAAAGTGATCTGAATTAATTTCGCAACGTTATCGCAACATTTTCGCGGCATCGTTTCAGAAATATACCATATTGTATATCTCGTATGGATAGCAAGAAGATTTAGCTTCCTACACTTCTGTTGCTATACAGCTCTCACCAGCAACAAGCTGTTTGTTTCGTCCGCTTTCATTTCTGCGCCTCAGATAAAAACAACAAATAATTTCAACAATACGTTCCTTGGCTTGATATGATTCTGACTAACAAAAATCTGGCCTCTCGGTTCTCCTTCTTGTTATTCACTTTTGTTGAATGGAACAGTGTAGTGCATACACACAGACACACGCACACATATGTTGAAAAGAATATGGCAATTTGAAAAATAATCGTTAAAACGTTGTGACCATTGTGCAATCAGGTGACATTTGCGATGGATGTTTGGTATTAATTTTTATATAGTTCAAAAAACAATTATGGAGTTTTACGTGCGAAAACATTTCTGATTATGAGGCACGTTGTAGTGGCGGAATCCGGAAATTTAGACCACCTGGGGCTCTTTAACGTGCACTTAAATTTAAGTACACACGTGTTTTCACATTTTGTCCCCATCGAAATGCCGCCGTAGCCGGGATTCAATCTCGCGACCTCACGAGCGCATGCTTAGGCAGCCCAACACTATAGCGACTGAGAAATCACGGCGAGCATAAATAAAAAGGAATTTTCAGGCTTTATGCATATATATATATATATATATATATATATATATATATATATATATATATATATATATATATATATATATATATATATATATATATATATATAAAGATCGGGCCCCTCGGTTAACCCCCTTTCTTCTCATTCATATATATATATATATATATATATATATATATATATATATATATATATATATATGTGAATGAGAAGAAAGGGGGTTAACCGAGGGGCCCGATCTTTATTAGTCATATAAGTTGGCTTCTTATGATATGACTACACACACACACACATATATATATATATATATATATATATATATATATATATATATATATATATATATATATATATATATATATATATATATATATATATATATATATATATAGATATATATATACCGGGGGTTGAAAATTGAGCTTTATGGTTTTCTTACAATTAGGCCCTGAGAGGCACGCGAAGACCGCCTGTGCAAATAAGTTATGTGGCCAGAAGGACACAAGGTGAGATTATAATTATCGCTGTCAGGAGCCCAATTAAGTAAAATTGCATAATTAACGTTTCGTTGACTGCAGTAAGTGTGTATGTTCATATTCAAAAGTTAGAGGCAGTCGTGTTTCTATACGGTATCAATTGGAGGAATTCTTCTAGCGTGTCAGTGCTCCGAGATATCCGACTCCAAATTTTAATTGTCGTTCGCATGATTACGCTTGCAAGAGAGTGAGGATCGGCGAAAAGCTCCTCCCTGATGTGACTCAGCTGTTGCCGGCGGCATTTAGTCTGACAACGAGGTGGAGGCATAGGCGAAGATGATAACTGTCCCCCTTCCCATCTCGGCTGGAGAAATAAAAAAAATCGAAGAACCCGGAACCACTGTCCTAACATGCGACCGCGCAGCCTGTAACGATGGCGGCAGCTGCCATGCCAAGACAATGGCACGAGCGGAGAAGCCGGTGGGCAGTGCGCGTGCGTAATGGTCACTAGACGAGCGGCGAAGGTCCTTGCTTGGGCTATGCAGATAAAGTGACTGCCCATTGAAATCAAGAGCAACAACTGCACGGCACACCACGCCAGCTGAGAGGGGAAGCCGTATGCGTCACGCGATCCTCGAGCTGCGGTATGGGAGAACGTAGGGAAGGAATTTAATAATAATAATAATATTTGGGGTTTTACGTGCCAAAACCATTTTCTGATTATGAGGCACGCCGTAGTGGGGGACTCCGGAAATTTTGACCACCTGGGGTTCTTTAACGTGCACCTAAATCTAAGTACACGGGTGTTTTCGCATTTCGCCCCCATCGAAATGCGGCCGCCGTGGCCGGGATTCGATCCCGCGACCTCGTGCTCAGCAGCCCAACACCATAGCCACTGAGCAACCACGGCGGGTGGGAAGGAATTTCGTTTGCACAGGTAACACGCGGCGAGTGGAGAGAGTGTCTCGCTATGCAGTGGAGCTCGCCTGCTGAAATCATGGGTTCGCGGCACTGAAATATTTCTATCTAGGCTATTAATGAGCGGATTTGAAAAAAAAAAAATTGTGGAAGAACGCTCCCTAGAAGACACGTAACAACTTCTAGCGTGTAACCAAAGTTTGTTATGGGGCCTGGTGAGGGGCTTAAGGGAAATAAACAACAGTATGAATCAGAGTGCCAATGTAGCTATATTATAGAGAAAAAAAGAGGGGGTAGGCAGGGAGTATAATAAGATGCAAGTTTCCGGTTTGCTACCCTGCATTGGGGTGGGGAAAATAGGAGTAGATCTTCTAATTGCGATTGAGAGAAAGAAGCTTAGTTAAGCAGGTCATGCAAAATGCAGTAAAACTCACAGATGTCCTAATAATCTGAGAGAATTAAGTGCAAAAACAAGACAAAAACGCGGCCCGCTGCGGGAGGAAAGGTAATGGAGTGGCCAAATTGGGAAATTTCAGGGCACAAGTCCGGTGCACGCAGGACTGGGGTAAATTGAGATATCTTGCAAAGGTCTCTGTTTTGATGTGGTCATACTGAACTCTCTACCCTTCCTCGGTTTGTCTTGTCTATCTGAATATATATACCATCGCCTGTCACGCCTGTGAGAAAAAGGAGAGCCGCGAAAGCGTTTTCTCCTATCATCCGGTTCTTGGCCCAACCCCCGAAGTTGATGCATGCCAATTTTTTCACCCAACAATGACGACAACACGCATTGCACCAGGTCAGAGTGGCCACGTCAACCTGTCGCTCCCGGAGGCTATCGACATGACGACTGGTCTGCTTCAATGAACGATGCTGCCGTGGCGGCGTCTATACCTCAACGCCTCCACCGTCTATATATTGTAGACTCAAAGTTTGGTGTACCCTGTGCAAGGCGAACCCAATCGACAACGAAAGCAGCGATGAAGCGGCAGGGAGAAAGCATTTATTTCCGAGCAACTTTTTTTGTACCAGAACTTAATTTGCTCCGTAGATAAAACACCTTGAGGGCTAATGAACGTTTCCTTGGCAATTCGTAAGAGAACAGCGCTACCGTCTAAGGAACAAGTTCGAAATTTCCAGCCTTTGAAGAAATGAATACTGATTTTTTCATAAACGTCAAATCCCCTGTGGCATATTACAATACGTTCTTAAAAACAAGAAAGAAAGAAAGAAAGAAAGAAAGAAAGAAAGAAAGAAAGAAAGAAAGAAAGAAAGAAAGAAAGAAAGAAAGAAAGAAAGAAAGAAAGAAAGTGCGGTTAACTTCATCACGTCTATATTTTGAGCCCTCCTCCGCCTGACTGTTGGCTCCGCTGTCAGACGAGTGGGTTGCGCAGTTACGCTGAGAAGCAACCAACCCACCGTTAGCTAACACATTTGATGCCTCGTCGAGGCGAATTTGTCATCTGTAAGGATGTCGTCTTGCAGGGATATCACGGTATCACCTGGCAGCGAGGCCTGTCGCATACTTCACCGGACTTTCGACAAACTAAAACAATGAGGACAAAAATAAACACGAAACTTGGGGCAACTTACTTCAGGCACCCGTCATGTACATGTGCTAAAGAGGAAATAAAACAAAATAATCGGGTTCAACGTCTCGAAACTGCACAGTTTGTTTCGAGATATGCATGCTTAGTTGAGGGCTCCTAACCAATGTACTCAAACGTGGAAAACAATCAGCCTTTAAAGGCTCCTGCCGTATCAAGAAAACACATCTCCTCCAAATAAACTTTAAAAAAAAGCCGACTGGCGCTTAATTGGCAGCGGCTTCCGCCGTTTCACGTTGTTTTTATACAGTCTCCTTTGTGCACAGATATGCCTAACGTACACTGGATATGGCGTCGTGCTGCTGAAGTCACGGCTTCGATCCTGGCCTTGGCGGCTGCATCTTCTTTAGGGCGAAAGGCAAACATTCGTGTACTTAGATTATAAGTGCACGTTCAAGAACCCCAGGTGGTCAACACAAAATTCGAGTCCCTCACAATTGCATGCCTCATCATCGTATTGTGGTTTTTCCACGCAAAACTCCAGAATTTTTTTTTTATCATTAAATGACGACTTCCAAGCGCATTCGCGACACTGCGTTGACAACTACCCATTCTGATAGCAGCCGACAGTTTGTTTACGCTCTCTTTACCTTCCGTTCAAACACTGTGAATGTCCGACCCATACATAAACTTCTCCGTGCACGAGCAGAAGGCTGCCGATAAACGTCGTTACGGACAAACAGCACGAACTGTAATAGTTGCTTCTCAGGGCATCCGAGCCGTGACCCTGCAAAATGTAAGCGAATTCACAGCTTTTTCGCTACTTTTGAAGCGCGGAAAACACTACGTTCACAGTTAACCTGCCGGCTACTTTCTTCGAGTTACTCGACATCGGACGCACGTAGCACATGACTACGATTCCTGTTACTATTTTTTCCGTTTGTGCACACACATGCGATGAGTGCGCGAGAGTGACGATGGCCACGCCCGGTCATGACGAAGATGAACAGGACGATGATGTGAAGACTTTGCTTCACCAATCTCGCAAGAATTGTAATTGAATCTACGAACATTTACTTTTTATTTTGCCTCTGACTTCTTTTTTTTAAACAAGAGAACGGAGTTTCTCGAAACTTCGCTTCCCCAGGTTAAACAATGTTTACATGTTCGCGCTGCGCTCGTCCTCTTGGTCTATGCCTTAGGTTTTATCCACAAAGGTATTTATGATACCCCGTATATCCGATTTCCCACAATAAACTAAATTATCACCGCACTATCTTTTCGTGTAACTCTGTCAATTTTTTTATGCTCCAAATAATTTCATATAACCTTCTCCCGCTTGCTAATCCTTCTTAATTATAATGCGCATTTCCATACTAAATTCTGCAATAATATTTTACCTGAAA
This sequence comes from Dermacentor albipictus, assembly GCF_038994185.2. Taxonomy (NCBI): domain Eukaryota; kingdom Metazoa; phylum Arthropoda; class Arachnida; order Ixodida; family Ixodidae; genus Dermacentor; species Dermacentor albipictus. The sequence goes on from NC_091821.1 coordinate 37,792,737, forward strand.
TAAAATATTTCTTTCGGTCTTATTTTTTTTCTCGTTTTTTGTTATTATATTTTCTCACGGCTCACGAATGTCAATCTGCCGCCCTTTGGTAGATACGTGCCATAATTGAGGCACAGCGAAAACGCAACGAAAAGAAAGATGAAGGTGGCAAACCCATCAATGCCCTTGAAAAGCTCCTTCTGTGGCGAAGACGAGAAAAAAAAAGAAAGGAAACCACAGTCACTTTATCGCTTGTTATGTCTCTCAATGAAGTCGTTGTTTCTTTTATATACTTAACTTTCTTATGCTACATTGTCCAGTCGCTTGTTCCTTTCATTCGACATTAGCCTGATATACACGACATGCGCTTAATTTACGGTTCTTTGCAATCGACTCCGATTTGTTATATTTGCATTGCTCGATGCTTGAACGATCTCACCGAGTGCGCACAGACCACCTCTGGATATTATATGGCTATTAAATGATGAAGCTCCACCGTGTTCCAGCCTATGCGACTATGCCAGAGAGAAACATGTGTTTCCTTATAGACTTGTTTAATGGGCGACCAGGAAAGGTCCGGCAACCAGCGCGCGGCGAGCTTTTCCTTCTTTTTGGCTTGCACGAGCCGGCGCGGCGCAGCTTGAATGCGTTGTCATCGCAGTGAGGATACGTTTTGAGATTCTTTAGCTCGTTTTGTGAGGTAGTTGCGTGTTGCCAGCTCGCACGAGTCAGGTAGCCACCGTGTAGTATTTGGCTCCGACGATTACTACAGAAAGTAGTCATTGTTGGAGGCGGTGATGCACGTAAGCTAGGTTGCCTGCACAAACGTGCAACGTATATACATCACCAGCCGCGGTATGCGCGTGGATGCGAGCTACTTTGGCTGCATCGGTTCCCCAAGACGTGAAGAGATGCGGTGTCTGTGGACTACCAGCGTGGACTAGAAAATATCGCCGTCTAAGCGCTTGGCGCTGGAACTGAAAGATAAAAGTGCCCTTATACGGCCAACTCAATGCGAGCCGGGAACATATAAAGGCCAATGAATGAGGTTCTACACAAGTATTATACTCAAGCACTTCAAATCTACTGTTGTAGGTCTACGTTGCGCTTCCTGTCTGAGGCCAATGGTGTGGCTCAATACAGTGGTGACTGCGGTTAGTAGACCAACATGATGTTTTGCGCTTCAGCATGCGATCTTTGCTATGCAACGCAATAATATCGAATGGACACCAGACAAAAAGACTGTGGTAACTCTTTTTGAGGACACAATTTCCGAAAAAAAAAATCGTGGGTGCTCCGAAGAGGACGGGCCGGGAAAGACCGAACAGAAATTTTGTTTTCTATCACCTTGCGGTTTGCACAGAATTCCGTCTTATTAACCAAAAGCACCTTATTCGGGAGCGAAACCCGCGTTTTTCCTGACGAACTAGCTACGCAATCTGTCTGCAGATACTAGTTTGAACGCTTGTAGAAGTAAACAGCAGAACGGAACCCAAGCTGTTACGATCGTCTCGTATGTCGCTTTCACTATTCCTTGGTGGATCATTCCATGCCAAATGACCCAGGCTCGCGCATCTCAGATTCTCCTTTAAAAAATAATGTCTACTTATTACCTTGCTCAGAGTGATTTCCTATGATATTTCTGCTGAAAAAAAAAATTTCCTGCCAGTCAGCGTGCTTTCAAATTTGGCTCAAGTGCTCGAAACATTGTTCTGAAAGAAAGTTAATGTAAATGTTATTTTACCTCCTACCGCTTCACAGCTTCTCCTACTGAACATAAAAGGATTTGTCTTCAATGTTTAAATGTGCTTATCGGCAAGCTTTATCGTACAATATCCCTTAGAAGTCCGTGCTACCACTTCACCGCAAGGCGCAGTGCCGGTCTCGCTTCAGAAAATTGGCGAGTGCAGTTTTGTTGTGTAACGCGACCTTCCTCAGCACGTGAGGGCTCGAGTGAGTTGCACAGCCTCATTACCTATTATAAAATTTCTCATTGAGTTGTCTTTTTTCGTACCTCCCAGAGTGCACAAGGAGCTCAGAAGTTGTGCGAGAGCTCTCAGAGTTCACTTCTCTTATAGCGTCCTGTCTTTTTACATTCCTCTGCACACTCCTGCCTCAGCAACATCAAAATCAAAACACACACCTGAGCGCCCGTGGGAGTAGATTATGTATACAGTACGAGTGCGTATTTATTCCAAATGGATGAGCAGAAAGGCAGCGCCGGCTACCTCTTCCGCCCGCAGCTGTAATCAAAAGGTGATTAGAAGGCGCGCTAATGAGAAGGCGAGTGCCTCTCGTATTGTAGCAGCCGCATCGAAGTGTTCCTACAAACAATGAAACTACGTAGCATCACCCCCCCAACGAGCGTTCTTTTTTTCCTCCGAATCGAACGACGGCGGCTACGGGCTACGATAGATGCCCATTTCGGCTTAATGCTGTGATGGCAACTACGTGAAGCACGATAGTCGATACAACTTGAGTATCGCGTGTACCTATGGTCAGTGGCAAGAATCTCGTACCCGTCGGCTCTGCGGCACAAATTTTCAGGCGCAATAACAGGCGTGAGATTTGAGTCAAGTGACGGGACTGATATCGTAGGCGGCGAAAGAAAAAAAGAGTATAGATGGTCGAAGTAAAAGCTGCCTTGAAATCGACTTTTTATAAGCAAATGCAAGTCAGATATTCAAGTTTGTAGCCGGAGTAGCAGCTGGCTAAACCAAACGAGAAAACTTGTGATACTATAGTAGTGTGTTCGTTCCGTACATGACACAGTTCCTTAGAAGAAATGAGAGGGGCCTTCGTTCTGTACTGCAGCCAAATATAGGCAACAAAAATATGGCCATCATGAAGACGATGATTACGAAGCTGCCTTGAATGTGACGTTGGAGTCAGTTTAACTGACCCACAGGCATCCGCTCAACTGCCGATACTCGCCGTTTCTACATACTCATGGCACCACTGCGCCGTTTTCTACTCGTTTATCGTGGATAAACACTACACGTGCACTAAAATTTCTCGATCATGCTATCCTTAGTGTGTGTCCTCAACATTCATATACAAGCGCGTTAATCGCAATTTAAGAAAAAAAGAACGAAGGACCCAATAAATGAAGTCAACTCTGAAAGCTCTCACACAACCTCTCAGCTACCTGCGCAGTCTGGCAAGTAGGAAAAAAGAGAACACAATTAGAAATTTTATGATAGTTAATGAGACTGGGCAACTCAGTTGAGCCCTCACGTGCTGAGGAAAGCAGCGTTGTACAACAAAACTGCACTCGCCAATTTTCTGAAGCCCGTCAGGCTCTGCGTTTTGCGGTGAAGTGGTAGCATGGAACTATGCAGAGCCCAGGAGCCACATTCAAAAACTGATATCTCGCTTAAAAGAAAAATCAAAATAAGATAACGACGAAAATCGAAAGCCAATGAGCAGCCTTATTATTGAATGCACTTTGCGTCATATTTTTACCGGGGAGTACTTCATTGTGAAAATCGTGGATCGAAATGGTCAAAAACGAAAATTTTTGTATGTTTTGCATGTTATTTGAGAGCGTTCCTACAGTGTACTGGCGCTTAAATAATTTTAGTGTAATTTACAGTTCTGGTACAATCACGAAAATTATTTACGATAAAGAAATCTATAATAGTTTTGCCAGGGAAAAAATGGCGTATTTGGTATATTTTTGTCAAAATTTGGGACACCTAAGGGATATTTTACGAGCAAAGTTGCCAATAAACACTTTCACATATTAAGAGAAATTCTTTTAGGTTAGGTTAGATTCAGTAGGCGAAGTTGTGAAGCGTTAGGCGTTTCAGAGCTGGCTAAATAAAAATAATATACTAATATAAGTAATATTTACATTAATTTTCTTGCAGAGCCATGTTTGACAAACTTCGAAAGCACTCCAACTGGTAGGAAACCTTTTTTTCAGCAAAAATAACCTGAGAAATTACTCTGAGCAAGGCATTAAATAGCCATATTTTTTAAAAGGATAATTTGATATGGCCTCGGACACTTGGCATGGAATAACCCTGGCGCGAAATCACAACTTAGGCAAACTGCTGTGCGAATGTTGCAATAAGAACGCATTCATGTAACGAATGTATATATATATATATATATATATATATATATATATATATATATATATATATATATATATATATTAATGAGAAGAAAGGGGGTTAACTGAGGGGCCCGATATTTATTAGTCATATACGAAGCCAACAAACACTGACACCAAGCACAACGTAGGGGAAATTAATTGTGCTTAATAAATGCGGCTGGCTAACACTCCCAGGGTTCTACTAGGACACATAAATACCCAAGAAAGTGGATGGGAAAACAGCGCCGCGGTAGCTCAATTGGTGGAGCATCGCACGCGAAATGCGAAAGTTGTGAGTTCGGTTCCCACCTGCGGCAAGTTGTTTTTTCATCCACTTTAATTTCCATTAATTTATCGTTTATTTATTTCATTTATTAAGCACAAGTAATTTCCCCTATGTTGTCCTTGGTGTCAGTGTTTGTTGGCTTCTTATGGTATGACTAATAAAAATCGGGCCCCTCGGTTAACCCCCTTTCTTCTCGTAACAGTGTATACACTGTTACGGACTATTAATTAGCATCGGTCAAGTTATCCAAGCGCAACCCCTAGCCGTCGCATTCAAATTATGGTGCGCCGGTGCGCGTCGACCATGCTACCGAACCCGGCAGTCAGGCTGGCTATCCCGCCCTCCAGTGTCGCGCGTGGAGCTTTTGCCCCCCCTCCCCCTTCCCATGTGTTACACTTCCCGAATGTGCACCTGGAGGCCGGCACGGTTCGAGGCAGTTGACCTATAGTCCTGGGAAAAGCTTCTCTGCAGCAATGGACGACCAGGACATCCTGGACGACCGTTCAAGGACGACCAGGCGAGCAGGCAACGCCGGACGGATGCGGCCATCGCAGGATAGAGCCCAGGGAGTGTCCCCATTGGCCAAACATGACGCCACTTGTACGGATTGGATGAAACTGACGACACCTGCACGGACTCGACGAATGGCTGAAAATGACGTGACCCTGACGGAATTAAGGGGTATATAAGCCAGAGAACCGTCGGAAAGGGGGAGGCGTTCTTCTTGCCACGGGCCGCAGCGTACGATTTCCTGCCGGCTGTCGATGAACTTTTATTATGATTTTACCTGTTTTTAATCCTGTGCATAAGGTAAATAAGCCTTCCGTTCTCAAAGTCCACCTCAACGTCGGCCAACTCCCGCACTCAACGGCAAGATATAATAACACGCATCAGCGCGTGTAGAGGCGGAGAAAAAACATTTCGGAAGATCATTTCTTGTTAAATCAAGTGTGGCATTGCATTTATTAGCAAGAATTCGCCACTTTTGCCGAAGATGGATGCGGATAACGCTCGTGTCAGCAATATAATGACGCTGGCAAGAAACGTTCTGTCGCCCGAGTATGATGCGGCGTGGACAGCGAAGAGTTCTGAAGCCAAACGCCCAAGGAGGTGGCCCGCGAAAGAATTCGTTGACTTTGCGATGAGTGTGTACTTGACGTAGTAACATAAAGCGCATTTCCGCGGAGGGCTTTTAGGCCTCGCTCTGCCCGTTCCTTAATCCACAAGGCAAATGCGCGTGCGATTAGTTCAAAGCCGGGATTGCGGGACCACTGGCCATTAAAACGAAACCACGAGCGCCCACCGGCGTGCCTCTAATTTGAGCCGAGCCAACCGCGCTATCCTAATGAATTTGTTGTAAAACCCAGTTAATTCTAGCCAGCGCTTAGCTCAAGCTTTGAACGTGGTTTTTGACAGAATTGAACCGTAGAAACGCTCAGCCAAGGTTCTCTAATGCACAAACACGTGCAAACGTAACGGAACTCGCTTCCACAACTTTTACACGTGCGATTGCGCATTGCAGTGGTTGGCGTTTATTCTCTACTCCTCCCCACCCCCCACACACACACGCACAGACAAACACACACACACACACACACACACGCACAAACACAAACACACACTTGTTTATGGCATAGACATGTGGCTTCAGTAGTATCCTTACAGCGAAGCAATTGCCAGCTTTTTTATGGTTGCACCCGCCGTGGTTGCTTACTGGCTATGGTATTTGGTTGCTAAGCACGAGGTCGCGGAACCGAATCCCGGCCATGGCGCGACCGCATTTCGATGGGGGCGAAATGCGATGGGGGCGATGGGGGCGAAACTTAGATTTAGGTGCATGCTAAAGAACCCCAGGTGGTCCAAATTTCCAGAGTCCCCCACTACGGCATGCCTCATAATCAAGCCGTGGTTTTGGCACGTAAAACTCCATAATTTAATTTATATTTTTTTTCTGCAGTTCAGGTAAGGATATTCGTTACTCTTGTCTAGGGGCGCACTGGTCTTCAAAATATTAAAAGGAATGCATCGGTGAAAGTACGTGCATTCAGAGTGGGAACGCGACAATGGACGAGCAGCGTGTTGCTTCCATCTTAACTCTGTCGTTAACGCAGGAAAAAAAGACCATTTTCTTGAGTCTAAGAAAAAAAATAATTTTTGCCGCCACCAACTACGCTTTAGCATGTAGTGCAGCATTATAAATTCTAGAAGACTAATTGTTGCTTCTAAATGCATAGTTAGCTGCAATAAATAAAGTAAATAACTGACAATTCGCGAAGGCGACATGATGACTACATGACCTGAAAAACAAATAAAACATAAAACATAAATAAAGATAGGGGAACTTCAAGATATACGCCTCACAGATTGATGTTGCAAGGCAGAATTTTCTATAAAACAATATTCCGCACAAGACTGTTCGTTTGGACAACGAACCTAAAAAGGTAATTGTTTCCGGTGTCCATGTCTTGCAATCAAGCGGTTCATTGGCTTCGTGAGGCAAAGGTAGACAGCATTTTCGGCAGCAAACTTTCGTCTTTTGTTAGACTTTTCACTGGAGGTAGCGCATCTTGAAACTTCACCTCTTTTGCCTCTTCTTGGTGTGATGTTGAAGTTCTCGTATTTATTTTTGGTGAATGAAGGTATTTGGGATCTTTACTCGCAAACCTCGGCTACTTGGGGAAGAGCTAAATTTTGAATAACTCGGCTAAGAAACAATAAAACCGAAACTGCTACAAACATTATGAGAATGCCTAGTACTGCATACAGACCACCTCGAGTGCACTGGAGAGAAACGCTCGCTCATATTCGAAACCCGGACTTACTGGCGAACAACTGCCGACTTTGCCTTAAACTTAACAGCCTTCAGTGCTGTGAAATCGCTAATCTAACGATGTAATGTCGCCCTCTGACTTACTGCTCAAGTTCTGATCACAAAAAGCGTATGCTTATGTGCCATAACCACGAGCTGTGCGTTTCTTCCTGTTTTTTTACATTGCAAAGAGAAAAGGCCACGCAAATTTTTTACGACAACGCGCACGCCTCAGTATACCGAAAGTTGCGTCAAAAATCATAGTTTCGCCCCAGAAAAAAAAACCGAAACCTATTATAAAGCCCTCCCTTTCACTGGGCTACGTACCGAACAGCGTTATGTATCTGAGGACAGGTTTCAACGTTTCTAATATTCGACCACCTATGACCGATTAGAAAAGGCGTGGTCACGAAGGAGTTAAGGACACGATATGCGAGTTGCACTGGTCAGCTTCGCAGTGACGGAGACTCAATGGTCACCGCGCGGACACAAAACACAATTTACTCAAAGCAGTAGCCAGCCACTTTAATGAACATGGACATATGTTTGACAAAGCAAGGCTCTATATACTACAAACAAATTTCCGTTCCCCTCGCGAAAGGAAGTACACGGAATCATACCTCATACACAAGTTTAATTGCCTACACCCGACAGGAATTAATTTGGCACGCGGCAACTTAGAATCTTTAAAAGCTGTAACTTAAATCTGAAACTCTCATATCATCAACCAATACACAAAACACATTAGGCCACCAGCCAACTTTAATTCTTAACCTCACCTACTCTTTCATTTCGGAGGAAAAAAAGGGAGAGGGGGAGAGAGGAAAAAAAGGGAAAAAATTTCCTGCCTACTACTCAATTTAATGTACTCTTTCAGGATTTTACGTCTATACCAAGTGTACGATCCCCTTCTTCCATGTACACTTGCCCGCGCCCGCTTCTGCACGCGTCGCCCTCCTGTTTGCTATACCGATTTCGCCCCCCCCCCTTCCCCCTGCCCCCTTTTTTAGTCTTTTTTTTTTTTTGAAACCCCCTCGACAACACATTCCGAAGTCAATATGCCTTTTTCGGCGCCTCAACCCAGAGTATCGACTTCTGGATGCCGCCGTAACGACACCTACGTTAAGCGCGTGGGGCAGTGCCCCTTGAAAGACCATGCCGCTGCCTTTCAGTCACCCCACACATTGCACCGCAGACTCCCCGTCGCCACCTTAACTATTTCAAAATTACTCGACCTATTGCTTGACCGGCCGTTCTAATGCCTCAAAAACATGCCGCCAACGACTCCCCCTGCATACCTCCTAACCTTTCGCATCCCCAACACGCTCCCAAGCCCCCGTATTTCTTAAAGATTTCATTTTTCTCTTTCTTTTTCTTTCACCCCCCCCCCCCTTTGTTGTGTCTTGGTACGGCCCTGGCTCCCCCCTGCTTCTTCTTTTTTTTCCTTTTTTTCCTTCTTTTCCCCTTTTTTCTGCTTCTATTTCTTTTCTTTCCTCCCCGCGTGCCCACTCTCACGCTCTTGTCCCTTCGTCTTGAGAATGAGGCTTACAGACGTCGGACGACAGCGCCTGTTCCCTCTTGTAATCTCTCTCTTTAAAACCAGCCGCCAGCGACAACACCCGCACGTGACGTCACTGCACTAACCCTTTAAAACTAACACGCCGAGGATGACGAGGCCGCCTTTGACGAAGATAGGTCCACCTATCGAAACGTTGGCCAGCCTGTCTGAGGTACTTCAACCCTGTTTAAAAAAGTTTAACCACGGTGAGAAATGTGTGGTGGAGGGTAATCGTTGGGGCAATGATCATTGCTCTTGGACTTGCAAGCCCTCAGCCTCATGAGCAGCCAACATCGCTCTTTTGCTCACTCGAAGAGAGTGCAAGGGATGGACGAGCTATACATTTCCCGACTCCGGTTTTTCGACCGGAGTCGGGAAATGCATAGTCATGGTATATGTGAACCAGAGTTCATGTATCAGTTAAGATTTAGAGATGAACTGCACTTTCAGTCACCATAAAATACTGTATTTTATAATAGGCGCTCAAATAACATAACGGCGCAAGAAACTAAGAATAAGAAGACATGTAGAGCACCATAGAAAAAAAAGCACTAAAAATAAAATCACGTCAGTCAGGTCACTTGGGGACCTCAAGGCCCTAAAGTCTCAGTGAGAGACGAAACGGAAACTTTTGTAATCAGCAGGCAGCCAGAGGCTTAGTGCTTTTCTTTCTTTCTTTCTTTCTTTCTTTCTTTCTTTCTTTCTTTCTTTCTTTCTTTCTTTCTTTCTTTCTTCCTTTCTTTCTACGTGTAATAACATTTTCTCGCGATATTGCAGATCAACCGAGTTCGACGCCATGTATAATGCCCAGAGAACTACGAAAACGAGTTTCTTATTCACAGCTGTAATTCAACCCGCACTCCCATGTGTATAATTTTCATTGCGACAGTATTTGTCAAGTAGGTGAAGTTTGAGAAGCGAAGCTCAAAAACTAAGGATTGAATTTGCGAGGAGAATAAATACGCAAAGAACAAAATCAAGTGTAAGCCCATGAACTACAAGAATTTCATACAAAATTACTGCAGTCGGAGGTTCGACATGCTCAAGTGCAATTATTTAGAAGCCTCCTCTCCCTTGTAGCTTCCATTTCCTACCACCTCCTCCTCTTCAATTTCTTTCTCATGGTCCTGAGGGGCACCTCTATAAGTATCGGTCGAGTTTTTCTCCTTTTTTTTTCTTTTTTTGCCGTCCTGTTGTACAGAAGCGGTGCTTTCGGGCATCCATCTCCCGACGAATTACCTGAAAGCCGGTTAAAGCCAACGCGGATAATACGAACACGCAGGAGCTGCTTCACGCTTGAAAGAGGTATGAAACGCAATCTTACAATTCGCTGTCGTCAGCACGAGGCATCACTGCTGCTGCCGCCTCCGTCGTCGCCACTCGAAAAGTCTGCTAAGCTTTCGACGTTTTTCGGGACCGATGCGCTTGGTCCGCACGGACGGCCGTCTGAAGCAGCGCATTTCGCGACCAGTGACAGCTGCTTCGCCGAGAGACACTTCCAAACGCATCATGCTCTTTCGGCAATCACCAACACCCTCTCTGCTACGGAGTGGCAATGGCGTCGCCATGATTCGTATAGGGCAAAAGCTTGGAAGTGTGTGCATGCGCGTGTGTGCGCGCGTCTGTGCGTCTCTCTGTGTGCGGGGGTGGGGGAGGGGGCAGTTTGTGTACGCTTGGGAACTGGAGACTGCTAGTCTGACGCCACGTCAGGCGTAGGCTGCCGTGTATTCGTTGCCAGGGAGGAGACGCGGCAATGTGTTTTCCGTCACACGTCTCCCCTCTTTTTCGCGAACCAGTGGCGGACGATGTCTCTCGAGCGGATGAGCCGGCGGTGGAAATGGGACCAAGGCGTATGCAGATAAAAAAATAACCGTAGAATAAAATATGGAGCCCTGCTTGCGTCCTTGTCCTTGCATTATATATGGGGCACAAAGAACGCACGCGAGAATTCGCCACCAGTCTCTCTCTGTGTGTAGGCAAGGCGCCCCAGAGAAGCCCAAAAACGAGGTGTGCAGAATTATTTACGAAGCCTTCCACAAAGGAAACTACGTAGGCTACAGAAATTCGGCAAATCGAATAGGGTTGACGTTCTATGAAATTCAAGAGATTCGTTTCATTTACTACACGTTCACACTGATCCCATTTTTGCACCTACTATTGCGTGCCACCTCGTTTGCGAGCTTGAGGGGATGTTTCTTAATATCTGTAGTGTATCTGTATTCCCGGGCACTCATTTGTTTTCAGATAAACTATATCTATACCATGGTATTGCTGTGAAAAGATAATATTTAGCATGGTTTATGCTTACATATTTTGTAAAATTGCTGCGCTTCGCCGAGTCTTGAGTTAGAACAAACCGAGGTCTGGATAAGAAAGACCTTACTTTTTCATGCATAAGGGTTTCATTACGGTAAGGTATCACTTCTGTGCTGTTTTTATTTGTTAGTGTACGCCTATGCACGTAAGGTACATATGCACGGACACAATGAACTCATCGCACGGTCGTGAATGCTTGTTTATATGAATACATTGAAAATAGTCAATATATACCCCTAGAAAGCTGTGTCACGATTACAATATAAGGAAAAAGGAGTACATTGGTTATGGAGGTTAGTCTAACCTTTTGGAGAGTAAATGACAATCATTCGTCCCTTTGGGGCGTAACTGCGAGGGGCTGAACTGATACTCCGCATGTGCTTACTCTTTCGAGGACTAACAGTTGCGCTTTTCTGATGCTTCTCAAGGGAGGAACGTTCTCTCCCCGATGCTCACCAAAGGAGCAATTAACAATGGCCATTTATACGATAATAAACAAACTATTCGGCTGAAAAAACAATCACCACCAGAATATGATTCCAACTCGTGCCTTCGCGTTCGCGAACCGGATGCTTCAACCGCTACACCGCGTCCTGCGGATATCTTTTTTTCTTGATTACAATATTCAATGTAAAAAGATTTACGCTATTTTGGAGTATCCTATCTCACAGTACCGAAATAGCAACCCTCCTTAGTCCGGAGAACTTGAACAAATACACTGTACAGCTGTAAAGCTAATTCATGAAGAGGCGCAATCTGTCCGTATTCAGCCGTGCTGCAGTTTGCAATGTGTTCTTAGTTGCTTGTATCATGCATGTACTGCAAGTGTCGCACTGCTCACGACTTCGTCTGCAAGTACTGCAACGTGTATTTGCAACATTTATTTGAAGCTCATGCTGTACACCATAGCAGCTTGGTTGAGAGAGAGAGAGAGACAGAAAGAGAGGAGAGAGGGGGAGGGGGGAAGGAAGGACAGGGAGGTTAGCCAATGGAAGTGCCGGCTGGCTACCCTGTGCTGGGGAAAGGGGTAAAGGGAATAAAAGGAGAAATAAGAGATGGCAAACTGTAGTACAGGAGCATGTTAACCAACTCAGCGCAGGTTCGGCAATGCAATATCGACGAGTCACTTTGCTTATGCTAAGCCGAAAGAGTCTGGCGTTGCATGCAACCATATTCGACTGCAAGAAAGCTGCCCGATTGCTCTTCGAACGGTTAAACCTGGGACACCTTGCGTTAGCGGAAACGGGGCACGCAGGACTACAGAGAAGACAAACTGTTGTCTTGCGTGCCCTGCTTGCGTTACAAATTGCTTCAGTTACGCTTGTGATCTCCGTAGAACCGAAGCAACTTTGAAGCCACTGACCAAGAACGTTTGCCAGCGGACCAATGACTTGCGCATTTAATTGGTATCGCTCATTTATTTCATTGTGCACATAGAGTGCTTGGCTCGTTATATTCCCCAACTTGCATTCCAAGATGAATTTTCACAAGAAGACGTAAAGTGCTGCCCTGTATGTAGTTAAATAAAAAGGCATAAACTTCACAATATTTACGGTTTCTGTATTCACAGACGCACCACCGTTTCCGCCCCTTCACTCGACGACACGTGGGAAAACAGCGGGGTGCACGGAAACTAACTATTGTCGTTCATCGTCCCGTTTTTCTCGTTCCAACCAGGGATTCAACACTTACCCTTCAAGGTTTGCACACGGGATGCATACTCCCGCAGTTAGTCCCTTGTGGAATGAAAGTGCTCTACTAAAGCCGCTCGTCTAGCTCTACATGTGCCCCGCAGGAAATCCGACAATATTTTCGTTGTCGGCTTTGCAGCTGCAGTATCGGACTATGGGCCGCGAATAGCGTCCTGCGACCGTGAATGCCAGCTCGCGCTGGCTAGGAGACTGTCTAGCGTCCGTCTCTCTGGCGTATATTAAATTATGGGGTTTTACGTGCCAAAACCACTTTCCGATTATAAGGCACGCCGTAGTGGGAGACTCCGGAAATTTCGACCAGCTGGGTATCATTAACGTGCACCTAAATATAAGTGCACAGGTGTTTTCGCATTTCTCCCCCATCGAAGTGTGGCCGCGGTGGCCGGGTTTCGATCCTACCACCTCGTGCTTAGCAGCCCAACATCATAACCACTAAGCAACCGCGGCGGGCCTCTGGCATATATGCCGGGCAATCACATAATATGTGTCCCAGTGTTTCAAGCGTCCGGTGGGGTTTGCAATCAGGGTTATTCGACCGGCCGATTAGGTGTGCGCAGCTGCGGGTGAAAGCAACGCCTAGCCAAATTCTGCGTAACAAATACGGCTGGCTCTGCGCAACCTACGGTTGCATACGGAATTTCGCATCTGAATCGATTAGATGCAAGCGCCTATGAGTGTTGTCAGCGTGAGCCCTGGATACCATTCAGGTCCTTCGTGAGTGCCTCGATCAGTGAGTAGTGTCACGGGGCCCTCATTTGGAATGCCATACCGACTGATGTGAAAGCAGCACACAATGTTCCCGTGGCCATGAAGCTTTTCATGTTCAGTGGATAAGTGTTATAATTGGACAAATGGCCAACTAATTTGCTGTTATCCGCTGCATAATTGAATCATGCGTTTTCTAATATTTGTATGCAGTTTTGTTTTCCTTTTGTCACTGTGGTAACCGCTTGCCTACGTAGGTACGTCGAACAATTGGCCCCGTTACTAGCCAGCCAGGCTATGGGACCAAACAAGTTTTGTGAAGTTTTCTGTAATGTGAAGATCGAAGTGGCAACAAAAAAAGTGGCAGGTCGCGAGAGGCAATGCGCACTTTTTACAGAAGCAGATGATGCCGATGTTGCCTCAATGCCAGCGAGTTTATTGCCGACCACGCCACAGTGACTAGCCCCCATACAAAAGTGGTGTGGCCGCTTTGCTGGGCACTGCCAAAAAGGTGTGCGATATCTAGTACGTGGGTAAAATAGGGTCGTCCCTTTAAAAGACCCTTCAGAGTCTGCAACGCTGATTTGGTATCAAAGTACACCGTCCACTTCAGGGGTGTCTGTGCTGTGAAAAAACGGACGCCCTCCTATACTGCAGCCAGTTCTGCATCCGTAGATGTCAATTTGTGTTCCAATCGAAAACACCTGGTAATGGTAATGGTAAGCTGAGGGGTTGCAGACTCAGCCATCGTGGCAGATGGAGCGCCTTTCTCTTGCTCAATACATGCTAAACAAAGACGTTTTCCACGCCTGAAAGAAGTCCGCGAAAGCACGCGAAAAGTGCCCAGCGACTTATCACGCGGCAATTTTCCCTGTTTGGCGGGCTTTCTTTTACAAGCTCGGAAACAACTTTTATGTATTCTTTAACTTATATAGCAACAGAATGATGGATCGGAAATTTTTCCTGAGGGCCTACAATTTTCTGATTGACAATTTCGCGCTGATTATAATGTCTGTGAAGTTAACTAATTAAGAATAACTAATTATTCAATTATGAAAAATACACAATATAGTATTACTTTCTCCAAGCGACGGCAAACAAAATCACCGTGGTGTTGTCCAGCTACGTGGCACTCGCATATTTTTAAATTTTGGCACAAGTTACGTGGGGCGTGTAATCAGGTTATCACATTAATCAGGTTATCGAGAAATCTGCACAGTACAATAAGCCTCTCTATATGGCTTTCATAGATTACGAAAAGGCATTTGATTCAGTAGGGATACCAACAGTCATAGCGGCATCACGTAATCAAGGAGTACAGAACGCTTACGTAAATACCTTGGAAAATATCTACAGAGGTTCTACAGCTACCTTAATTCTACACAAGAAAAGCAGGAATATACCTATAAAGAAAGGGGTCAGACAGGGAGACACAATCTCTCCGATGCTATTCACTGCGTGCTTGGAAGAGGTATTCAAGCTATCAAACTGGGAAGGTTTAGGACTGAGGATCGACGGCGAATACCTCAGCAACATTCGGTTTGCCGATGACATTGTTCTATTCAGCAACACTGCGGACGAGTTACAACAAATGATTGAGGACTTTAACAGGGAGAGTGTAAGGGTGGGGTTGAAGATTAACATGTAGAAGACAAAGATAATAATAAATAGCCGGGGAAAGGAACAAGCGTTCACGATCGCCAGTCGGCCTTTAGAGTGTATAAAGGAGTACGTTTACCTAGGTCACTTCAGCACAGGGAACCCTGATCATGAGAAGGAAATTACAGAAGAATAAGAATGGGTTGGAGCACATACGGCAGACATTGTCAGATCCTGACTGGAAGCTTACCATTATCATTGAAAGGGAAGGTGTACAATCAGTGCATTTTACCAGTGTTGACATATGGGGCAGAGACTTGGAGACTGACAAAGAAGCTTGAGAACAAGTTAAGGACCACGCAAAGCGCGATGGAACGAAGAATGCTAGGCATAACTTTAAGAGACAGAAAGAGAGCGGTTTGGATCAGAGAGCAAACGGGTATAGACGATGTTCTAATTGAGATCAAGAAAAAAAAATGGACCTGGGCAGGTCATACAATGCGCCGGTTAGATAACCATTGGACCATTAGGGTTACAGAATGGGTACCAAGAGAAGGGAAACGCAATCGAGGATGACAGAAGTTTAGGTGGAGTGATGAAATTGGGAAATTTGCAGGTGCTAGTTGGAATCGGTTAGCACAGGACAGGGGCGATTGGAGATCGCAGGGAGATTCCTTCGTCCTGCAGTGGACATAAAACAGGCTGACGATGACGATGATGATGACGTGGGAGACTCTGTGTACGGAAAATATATGGGCCATGGTGAGCTGTGTCAGGATAACGGAAGAAACGTGGAACCACTTCATAATTACAGGTATTTCAAGCCTCATTAATGATATGGGTCCAGCCAAGTGTTGCGGGGATATTGGTGGCCTGGAAGCTTGCGGGTATAATTCTCACATGACATGCTCATGTGATAACTTGATATCTCGCAGTCCGGGTCGGTTCTTGGAAGCAACGACAAAGGGTGCTGTGAGTGTCTGGTCAGCAGGCGAACATAGGTTCACACGGGTTCTCATAGCCTGTATACGTCGACTGAACAGACCCGTGTTTCCGCTATCGCGCCCTTGGTCGGGGTTACGCGTGGCAAGCCAAGGCCTATGCGCAGTGTTTGCGCCTGGAGATCTTCAGCGTGTCCAGACACGACGAGCCCGCGTTAGATAGCGGAGGCATGCTGCAGAATACGTATCGCACAAAACGCGCCTGATGATCGATTGCTCAGGCAGCTGCAGAAAGTGCTACAAAAATGCTACAAATGCTACAAAAAGTGTATCAGGTATTCAACCCAGCCAACGCCTCCTAAATAGGAGTAAGTTTGAACATATCTTAAAATGCGTTACAGAGTTCATTGAGGCAAATAATGTCCTCCATCCCTACCAACATGGCTTCAGGACTGGTCTGTCTACCGTTACCCAACTTGTTGAGATCCTACACGATTTCGCCAAAGCAATTAACGACCAAAAGCAAATAGATGTAATTTACCTAGACTTCGCAAAGGCATTTGATCCTGTCTGCCATACTAAATTACGTCTAAAGCCCAAACATATACTAGGAGATGGGCCAATTTTTTCTTGGATTAGCTATTACTTATCTGACCCCCGCCAGTTTGTTCAGTTAGGCGCCCACACTTCCGAATTCGTGCCAGTATTTTCTAGGGGTAGCCCAGGGTGCCGTTTCGGTCCCTATCCTACCCCTTTTACTCATAAACGACATGACTAGTCAGGTTGAATCCAAGATTCAGACGACTGCGTCCTGCATAGAGGAGTACTAAATCGAGAAGATCAAATTAGTCTTCACAAGGATTTTGCTTTGATAGCCCAATCGTGTGAAAAATGGAAAATGGCCGTCAACTTGGATGAAACAATTTCAATGTCAGTAACAAAAAAGAAATCCAAACTTATATATCTTTACATACGGTTGTGATAGCAGCATACTTAACACTGTCACTCAATGTAAGTGCTTGGGCGTCGTCATATCATCAGCTTTAGGATGGTCTGCTCATGTAGAGCACGCGGCAAGCAAAGCGATGAGAAAGCTAATGCTATTAAAGCGGGCCCTGCGATACTCCACGAAGTAAGCCAAGCTCTTGGTCAATGTGACGATCATACGTCCTATCTTAGAATATGCGAACGTGGCGTCGTTTCCCTTCGCCCGAAATCAAATAGCTACTCTTGAAGTTGTACAGCGAAAAGCCGCGCGTTTTATCTGTAACAGATATAGGTGCTCCAACTCGCCTACGCAGATCCTATCTGAGATCGGTCTTCATACACTAAGCAGTCGTGCGATGCTGTACTGACTCAATTTTCTATATCTCTTGCTGCATAATAAAGTTAACGTGGATTCTAACTCCTACGCATCCAGAGAAACCCGTCATATGCATCACCTTACACTCCAAGAATATTTTTGCGCTAACAATACAATTAGTTTTTTGTTCTTCCCGCGAGCTGTTCGTGACTGGAATGATTTAGCCCAGACGGTAGTCGCTCAGCCGACTGTTGACAAATTTGTTGAACTTGCTGCCCAAACTGTACTGTCAGCAACGAGTAAGTGATGTTATCATTATTGTGTTTATCATTGTTTTACTTACCAGGTATATTGGAAAACTGTGATGTGAAATTGTGGATGATGTTATCCATTTTATATCTCATATGTTTGTCCCCTTCTTTTTTTGCAGAAGATCATATGTAATTTAAATAACTTGATTGTGCGTTATTTTTTTTTTGCCAACCTCAATGCAGTTAACATAGGTCCATTATAATTAACACTTTCTAGGTACCCTTTTGTATACTTATGTAAATGCCTGTACCACAATGTCTACAGACCCTTCTAACCCACTCCTGTAAAAATCCCTGATGGGATTGACAGTATCACGATATCAATAAATAATATGAAATAATTGTCTCAATGATAGCTACATTAACAAGTTGCTCCTCTTAACTCTCTCCTTCGCCATACCATTCAGAAACCCTTCGAAATGACAGCATATATGAAACGTAGAGGAAAAAAAGCGGCTTGAAGTTATTGTTGTCCGAAAGCTCAACATTATGACAAACGTAGCTAGCCTGCCGTAAAATGCACCCGAAGCACTCATCATCATTCCTGACGTTCAAAGAACCTCAGCGCTCCAAAATAAATAAGCGCCGACTGCATTAGCATCTGTCATTGCCAACACAACGCTGCCAAGTCGCGAAACAAAGTAAACACATTGATTGTTTTATTCAAAGAAACCAAAACAAGCAAAACGCTCACAAGCTCCGTTCTTGCGCATTTTCGAAAACAACTATGTGGCCATATGGATAAACACTGCTGTTGGTTGTTGCTTTAGAAAATTTACCGCAGGCCAAATTATTCAGGCCCTCGCGTAAAACCTGCGTGCGTCACGCGTGATTCTTGCAACCCTTGCAGTTTACCGATGCCGGGTTGTAGTAACCACTGCGAAGCGAATGTAGTGCTCTTCTAAACCGCCACCTTCAACCTTGTCTTTTGCCACTCGTCCGAGCACGTTACCTCCAACGTACTTGCTGAACACACATAAATTAGCCTCCTTGGTGGAAACGCTGTGAGTGGGGTATATTTGTCACAGTGGGTAGTTAATTGAACCTTTTTTTAATAAAATATCTAACCTTCGCGCTTTCGGTCTACGCTCATAGTAAAAGCTTGAAAACAGTCGTAGCCTAGGGCAAGTTTATTTTGTTTCATTTTTCGACTAGCTAGTCTTGCGTATATCCTGTCGAGGTTAATGGGTCCGATTAGGAGCAAGGACATCTGCCGGATCTATATTAAATGTCCCCAAGTGGACGTTTTGAGCGGTATGTCCTCTAGACGTTCGCTATCCCACGTCGCTGGCGACATTTCTGTATTGACATTTCTGTAAGCTACTTAAGCCCACCTTGCATGTTCAGTTCATATCTCCGAATGTGGCATGGTACCATGCCACTATTGTATGATCGCTTGTGACAGTGGAGATTCCTCTGCGACTGACTGTAAATAACTGACTATTATTTTTCTTCTCTCTCCATATCTATTCTTCCCTTTCCCCCTCCCCAAGCGTAGGGTAGCCAACCAGGCACGTCCTTGGTTAACCTCCCTACCTTTCCCTCTTCGTTTCTCTCTCTCTCTCTTTCTTGTTACAGTTTCTAGCTGCCAGAAAGCAACAAACACTTGTGTGTAATGCGCACGGGTTCCCTGTGGTGCGGAGCGTGTGCCTTGCAGTTTAGCAAGAAACACTTGAGCACGCTCAAGCACCCCAAGTTAGCGCTCCGAGTCCAAGTCACGATTTCGTGATCACAATGAGGTTCCATCACTGCGGCCGTAGGTTCTCCATAGAAGGCCGTGTCTCGGGCTTCCTGAAAGATCAGTAAGCAGCGACACTATCAACGCCGCATTAGCGAGTGATCACGCAGGTACGGGAGACGGACGCTTCACGTGCGCGGTGAGACGTGCGAGACGCATTGCGTGCGATTCTCGTCACTTTAGTTCCCAGTTTAGTTTGAGACGCTTACCTGGCAAGTTGCGTCTTCGCTGTATTCGTGGGCGCAGGGACATATAGCGGTCGCTCTTTATACGAGTGGTGCGTTCGCTGCCGTGTGCTCGTGGCTGGTGCGGCAAAAACGCAAGGCCGACGGCGACTCGCTGAACAGGAGTTGTGTGCCGCAATTTTGCGGTAACTGTGCATTCAGGCTCAAGAGCGTGCGTCTTGGAAAGGTCTGGATACGTGCGGTTCTATGAAAAGGCTTGATTGTGACTCCACACTCGGGGGTGTGTGTTTAGGCATATTTTCGATGCCCATTTTTCTTATTCACGGCGCCAAAGACTTCCACACAGTGTGGCCAGTAACGAGCCTAAATGTATACACTTCCTTAACAGACTTGTTTAAGAAATACGAGTTTATAGCTTGTATCACAAGCAGTCGGCAGGGGAAATATCCTTTGCGAGCAGCCATCGTGTCTTTTCTTGTTGCGCTATATTCATTCCAGGAAAAATAGAATCCTTCGAAAGGTTACTCCCACCGATGACACTATACAGAGGCGTACCGTGACAGCAGGGTCAAACGGCTGCGGGGCGTCGAACGCCGCGCAGCCGTTCCCCTAACGTGCCCAGGTCTCGCTCGGTGTCTTTCCAGCCAGCGCGTCAGACTAAAGAACCCAGATGCTGAGAGAGAAGGAGAACATTTTCACGTGAGAAAACCAGAGTGGTCGGCCGGAGGAGCTCTGTCTCTGGTATGCTACTCTACGTAGTGGAAATAAATAAGTGGAAGGAGAGAGAGGGAGTGCGGATAATGACGATAGTGGTCAGTGAACTATGTACACGTGCAATATGCATATGTATTATGTGCGCACACCTCACCCACGTCACAATGCGCAGGCGTCTGTCCTGTAGGTCCAGAGGCTTGAGGTGGGGCCTCTCTCTGTTAGAAATTTCAAGAGCGCTCTTGATCGAAAGCGCACTTTGAGTGCTGTTCCATGCTCCTATAAGATATGCTCCGAAAGGGGTCTTTTGTGTAAACTAGAGAACGTGGCGTTGTCTGTCATGCTGTGTGGCAACCAGGGAAGTATCAGAATTTGTGTGATATGGTCTCTGGAGTGTCGTACTCCTGACAATTGGGGTCATTTCGTAGGCATATCTTATGAAGATAACGTCGTGTGAACACTACTCCGAGCCTCAGCCTGTGTAGTAAAGTCGTATAAACTTGCTCTTCCTTGGGTGGAATCTTGGATGTTATGTCTCGGACTAGCGTGAAAAGGCGATCTTGTCGAGTGTTGGGATTAGCCCCAGTGCAAACTGTATGCTCTCCGCATTGCAGAAGAGAGCAGTGCCGTTACGCCGTGTCTGAAGAAGGCAGTGGTTACCTAGTTGCCGTCGCCGTCGGTGTGCGTAAGCTTCGCTTCTGTACCTGTCGACTCATTGCCTAACATGCCACAATGGCTAGGCCTCCAGTGAGCACTATGACGTGGCCCTTGTCATATGCTTCTACATACAACACAACAATGTAACGATGAGTTTCTCGTTTCCTCCTCTCTTTAATAGATGTCAGACTCCTTGCAGAGCTGACATGAAGTGAAAATATTGTCCGCCGTCTGCGGTACGTCAACGTTGATTAGTCGTAACGCCTTACAGGTAGCTGAGAATTCGGCTGATGTTGAAGAGGTTTTGTGAGAGAGCTTGAGGCGTCGGCGAAAATCACTTGTAGACATCACGACTGCTGCTGATGCAGAAACATGTTTGGTAGAGCCGTCTACAAACACAGGGCAACTGGCATAGTATATCTAATGGATGTAAGACAAAGTGAGTTGCTTAAGAGCGTTTGTCAGCATTTTTTTTATTTATTTAGTTTCTACTCCAGGAACCGATAGGACAACCTGCGCGTTCGGCAAAGCCCACAATGGAGTCCTTAAAATTCTGAAAGGCGAATAAAATTATTCTTATGGGCACCGCTGCTATGAGAACTGAGCTTAAAATCTACTGAGAGCATTCTCAATGAAGAATCAGATAAGACTCGCAGGCCGCATTAGAGAAACATTATATTCGTTTTGGCGGGGTGTCACTGAATATAGCGAAGTGGATATATTTCTGCATATTATTGATGAACTTTTCACTTCAGGTGAAAGCAAATCAGTTACTTTCCTTAGGATTTTCCAAAGACCGCAATCACAGTGTTAGCATCCACCTTTCACATTCCAGTTGGTAAAAACCATGAGAGTACTAGTCGAGATGCTGGGGTTAAGAG
This sequence comes from Dermacentor albipictus, assembly GCF_038994185.2. Classification (NCBI taxonomy): domain Eukaryota; kingdom Metazoa; phylum Arthropoda; class Arachnida; order Ixodida; family Ixodidae; genus Dermacentor; species Dermacentor albipictus. Next base: position 37,814,530 of record NC_091821.1, read on the forward strand.
TTGGGACACCTTTGCATGCTAGATTCTAGCTTTCAGTGCAGAAATAAAGACCCATCACGGAGGGTCATTCATTTACGACTTGAGGAGTTTTTTGCTGCAAAACAGGTAGACAGAAAGAACCCTGTCGTTTCTGAGCGGGCCATTGAAGGTGCTGCTTCAGAAAATGAAAGACGATGCTACTCGGTACATTTCATTGTATTTTGCTGCTTTCCCTACGTAACATTGCTATTCGCATATAGATGCGCATGCTGCCACGGAATGAATGTTCTCGCACTCCCAATGACTATCATATTACGTCGTATGGGGTGCGCACACAACAGGAACAGTACGCGACGTCACTCCTTAGCTACAAGGTGGACAAAGTATATTGTAGACTTAAATTTTGACTATAAAGAACGTAATCCTACTGGTGTAGCGGCATAATTCAACACAAGCTGCTAACCGTACAATAGTACTTATGGTGCGAATCTGAAGTGGTCCAGCTCATTATCGTGATTTTTTTTTTCTTTTTGCAATTTAATGCAACAAGGTGGGTAGTATAGGGCTAGTGGGAGCATCATGCATTGTTAGAAGCCTCAGCTGTATTCAAATCTTGCCGACCATTGGGAAAAATGCTATTTCTACCCTGTTTTCGAAGAAACAGGGCCTGTATTCCCCGAATAACGTTCTTACGCAAAAACTGCATATACCAGCCAATCGTGATGTTGGACATATCATTAATTTAGCGAAGGCAACCGCCCAGTAGAGAAGAGGACTTGCGAACAAAAAGCTTCGTAAATTCTGCTTCAGATTATTTTCGGACATTGAGATCAACCAACTGGTGAGCTCGTAGAATCATTTCATATTATGAAAAGGGGGGAAGCGCGCGTCAGTCAAGCCAGAACCATTTCACGCGACAAGGAGTTCTACTGTGATAAGTTCTACTTCTCTAGCTTGATAATTATCAGTTGCCTTGATTTTGTTTGTATTGTAAGCTACGTTCTATCACGGGTGGTTATGACGATGTAACCCGTTGTTGCTGCGCTCTGGTGCGCGTGGGCAAGAAATTGCGTGACTACATATCTTTGCGTCCAATCAAAAATTTTCACTTGTGAGTAAGGCGCTGTCCGGCCTGCATTTTTCGTTCTATTTTTGCTTGTGCTCTGGTGCGCTTCACCATCGGCTCATTTTAGGTCACAATTTAATCCACTGGCCTCATCTACGTGACGTTATGGCAGAAGTGCTAAGGCATTCTCTCGTCAGGCGGTGTTCGGCAAGCTGGAGGTAAGAATCGACGCGCAACGTCACCGTCCGAAGCTTAGAAATTCTCGCTCGCGCGTCCTAGAGCAAAGGCGTCCATTGCATAAAAGCCAACGTTTGGTCGTCGCACACCTGCGCTAACGTTGGCGCTTCTCCAGGCTAAAGACGCGACCTCGCCCTCTCACTCGGTGTCGCGACCGGGATACACGAAGCGGCAAAAAGCCACTGCCAGTCCACGCAACCAAGTGGCAGCATCCTCACAATTCCGAAAAGGCCGCCTGCTCACTTCCGTATCTTCTACTTTCCGCCTTTCGTAGACTAGCTGCAAAGCGCAGCTAGACTACAATTAGAAATTGGCGTAGGTGGAAACCCAAAAATTAAAATTTATAATGTATATATATACGAAAGGCGAAACGACAGGAGCGGTAAGGCTTTCTTTTTCCTCTCCCGCGTGAACCAGGGCACCCCAAACTACGAGATAGATGACGGGCCGACTGCGAGAGGGGAGAGGAAAGCCCCCAAACTAGCTGGCCGCAGGAAATATCGGCCAATGCCAAGTCGCGCGCGCGGCTGCCGTTGTTTCTTGAGAAAGTTTTGCGCCGCCTTGTCCCCGCGTCGGGGCACCTGCTTTCTAAATCGAGCACGCCGCCTGCGGGACAACCGCTTCGCCCCGCGCCCTCCTCCTCCTCCCCCCACCCCCACAGCCGCTTTCTTATTTTCATTTCATTTACTCGCCCTGTCGGACCGCCGGCGCAAGTCAACGCCGGGCCTGGCCCGGTTCCGGCCCCGGCGGCGAATCCAGGTCACACCCCAGCGAAGTACGAGCAGCCGCCGCAAAGGTCGCCGGGTAACAGCCAGACCGGCCGGCTTTGGCAGAAGACCCGCGCCAGGGATACCAGGGAGTCGTTTATGCCGTCCTTCAAAGAGGGAGCCACCGTGACATCGCGCGCTGACTGCAGGTTCTCGCTGTTCTCTTTTTATTCTCACAGGTGGCGCTACGTATAATTTCAGTGTGGATAACGGCGGCAGATACGACTGTGAATGTCAAGATCTATGTCAATATATTTGTGAAATGTGTGAGTCACTGGTCACGGAAGTTAAAGTAATAAGAAGCTTACAGTTAGCGCCGCAAAGCCAAAATCTGAAGATTTTGCAGCGACCGTATATGTACCATCGAAGCTAGAAACCGAAATGCAACCTCTCCAGACCGCTCATTAATGCGCATGCGCAACGCGTGCACAGGTGTTGCATGTCTAGGTTTATGAGATAAGTTGTTTAGCAAAAAAATTAAAGTTGGCTTTTGAAACACCGCGTTGAGAGAGACAAGAGCAACAAAGAAAGAAGCGACGGGACAAGCGCCGAACCCGCAACTTGAAAACTTAAAAAAGAAATGAATCCCTTTTATGAGCGTATACCTGCAGTGTGTGAGCACATGAAACATGAGGGCAAAACATTAAGCCAGGAAAGCACGGTGAAATGACAAAACTAAACACTCCAAATTACTTTAAACGAAGTACAAAACAAAGCAAGCAGCCACCACTGAACAACTTCGCAAAAAGTGTATACTCCATCAGTCGTCAAAAATAAAAAAAAGAGGAAGCAAAACCCCGCCTGATTATTTGAAACTCTGTTCAAAAATGCCGATTCTATTTCTCTTAGTGACACCGATTGATGACTGACGCAAAGCCCCTCTTTATTCCATAAATTATATTCATCAGCTGTTTCCCTCATAAGCTGATGATTATGACGGCCCCGTGCACTGGCTACTGGTCTACTGGCCCCGTGCTACCGGGCTACTGGCCCCGTGCACCCGGGGCCCACGGCCCCCGGGTGCACGGGGCCAGTAGGCGGGGGGGTGTCATATACGTCTGAAGACACCCGAAAATTGTCGATATCCTCGCCTTCCTCGACTACACCCGGGGGGGAGGGGGGTGACAGAAGAGCTACCGGCCCCGGGTGCCAGACGACCTAGCTACGCCACTGCCTGAGAGCCTGTTCAATTCTATCCATATTATTGTTCCTGATGTCCGCTGTCTTACGCTTGTTGATTACCTTAGAAAGTTCTGCCAGTTCTATTCTAGCTGTAGGGTTAGAGGCTTTCATACATTCGCGTTTCTTGATCAGATCTTTTGCCTCCTGCGATAGCTTACTGGTTTCCTGTCTAACGGCGTTACCACCGACTTCTATTGCACACTCCTTAATAATATCCACAAGATCGTCGTTCATTGCTTCAACACTAAGGTCCTCTTCCTGAGTTAAAGCCGAATACCTGTTCTGTAGCTTGATCCGGAATTCCTCTAGTTCCCCTCTTACCGCTAACACATTGATTGGCTTCTTGTGTACCAGTTTCTTCCGTTCCCTCCTCAGGTCTAGGCTAATTCGAGTTCTTACCATCCTGTGGTCACTGCAGCGCACCTTGCCGAGCACGTTCACATCTTGTATGATGCCAGGGTTAGCGCAGAGCATGAAGTCTATTTCATTTCTAGTCTCATCGTTCGGGCTCCTCCACGTCCACTTTCGACTAACCCGCTTGCGGAAAAAGGTATTCATTATCCGCATATTATTCTGTTCTGCAAACTCTACTAATAACTCTCCTCTGCTATTCCTATAGAGCGTATGCCATATTCCCCCACTGACTTGTCTCCAGCCTGCTTCTTGCCTACCCTGGCATTGAAGTCGCCCATCAGTATAGTGTATTTTGTTTTGACTTTACCCATCGCCGATTTCACGTCTTCATAAAAGCTTTCGACTTCCTGGTCTTCATGACTGCATGTAGGGGCATAGACTTGTACCACCTTCAATTTGTACCTCTAGTTAAGTTTCACAACAAGACCTGCCACCCTCTCGTTAATGCTATAGAATTCCTGTATGTTACCAGCTATTTCCTTATTAATCAGGAATCCGACTCCTAGTTCTCGTCTCTCCGCTAAGCCCCGGTAGCACAGTACGTGCCCGCTTTTGAGCACTGTATATGCTTCTTCTGTCCTCCTAATCTTCTGTCGTCCTCTTCTGTCCTCCTTCTTCTGTCCTCCTAACCTCACTGAGCCCTATTATATCCCATTTACTACCCTCTAATTCCTCCAATAACACTGCTAGACTCACCTCACTAAATAACGTTCTAACGTTAAACGTTGCCAGGTTCAGATTCCAATGGCGGCCTGTCCGAAGCCAGGTATTCTTAGCACCCTCTGCAGCGTCACAGATCTGACCGCCGCCGTGGTCAGTTGCTTCGCGGCTGCTGGGGACTGAGGGCCGGGGTTTGATTGTTGTATTCATATGGGAGGTTGTGGCCAAGTACTGCACCAGGGTGGCCAATCCTGCTCTGGTGAGAGAGTGCGTTACCGGTTCTGGTCGCCGGGATCAGGCCGCACTCCAGGCCTGTTTGTGCAATTTTCTCAACACACGGTTTTTTTTTGTATTTTCCGGTGGAGAATTGCGCGGCACCGGGATTTGAACCACGGTCCTCTTGCACGGAAGACGGATACTCTACCGTCCCCGCAGTAGTTAAATTAAAAAATTAAATTATGGGGTTTTACGTGCCAAAACCACTTTCTGATTATGAGGCACGCGGTAGTGGTGGACTCCGGAAATTTCGACCAGCTGGGGTTCTTTAACGTGCACCTAATTCTAAGTACACGGGTGTTTTCGCATTTCGCCCCCATCGAAATGCGGCCGCCGTGGCCGAGATCCGATCCCGCGCCCTCGTACTCAGCAGTCTAACACCATAGCCACTGAGCAACCACGGCGGGTCCCGCAGGAGTTGTACGCCTCATTTAACCTACAGTGGTGCCCTATTTGATCAGTCAAGGTTGACCAATCTGAGCTCGGTTATACCGCACGGATGGCACTCGGCTAGAGAACCTGGTATTTATGACTTGCACATGTGTCGCCATACCTAATTGAGGATGTATTTTTTTAGGACGGTTCCCGTACAGTCACAAAATAAAGGAAAAGACATTAAAAAGAAAGAAAAAAAAGAAAAAAAAGGAACATGACAGGTGATTTGAACTCATGACCCTTGGATGTTGCCCGGAAAGATAGCTCAGTCGGTTGGTTCCTCAGGCCCCAGGTTACTTTCAAGCGCCATAGCTCCTGCTCCGAGCCTCATACTTACGTGGAAAGGGACTGGTGTGGAGTGGTTGGAAGGCATAATTTCTTGGGAAAATGGGAGGGGGGAAAGATGAGGGGGGAAATATGCGCTCACCGAGAGGGCATCGTCAGCACGAGACCACCACCAGGCACCTTACTGAGATGTGGGGAGCTTCGCGGCCGGAATGAAGCCTCCCTTCTCCGCCGGCCAAGAGGGGAAAACGCGCTTTCCGATCGCTCAAGGTTGCGCGGACATAGTAGTATAGCTCTAGCGTCTAGGGAAAAGCTTAAACAGGTGCGAGGGCGGCACGCATAGCGTGGGAAGCTAGCCGCCAGAATAGCTATAGTAAACACTCGTATAGTAAACACTCGTAAAGATTGAAAGACAAGCACGCAGCTGTGGCCGAAAAGTAACACGACGACAAAGGACGCGAAAGTTGGCACGTTAGTCGTGCGGAATAGATGCCATCACGGAGGCCAGCATTTCCGTCGCAATTCGGTGCGCCCACTCGGTCATCACGAAAGTGGCCCCGCTGCACCTCAGGACTTGCGGCTAAGCCACTAGCCTGGATGCCCCAGATACATACGCTGCCGACTGTTTCCTTGAGAACTATAACAAACGTGACCTGCGGTCGGAATTGGTAGCTGAGACCCATTAGTACCAGTGACTGTACCTTGTTGAGTCAGTTATGCTACTAACTCTATCGTTACCATCTGCAGTTATACTAAGGAAGCAAATGGTGTGACACTGGATAGTAACTACTCCGACCTTTTTTTTTTTTCTTTTTCTAAGAGTGTGGGAAAATTTCTTGCCGCTGAGATATATCGTCGTGAAACCTAATATGAAAGAAGCAATAGAATGGTAATAGAAATCTATACAGCCGTTGGAATAGTGAACTTACCTAATGGAATCAAATACAAATATTCGAGAAACATGACTTCCGAATATCAAATAGAATACCTTCTTTTCTTTTTCATTTCTAAACAAGGAGAAATACGATGTTTGCATGGAGCACGGCTTTGGCTAAAAAGTGCTTGTTTACATCATTTGATACATGGGTGTAATACCGTTCGCAACTGGACGCCCATTAAACTGGGGTGCTTGTTAATGACAAACAAGTACTTTCATTGGTCTGGTGTGAAACAAGACAACAGCACCTCACCAGACGCACGTAAAGTGTCGCGTTCGTCGACGGATATTATTGTAATACTACGGTACTAGGTATTGTTTTAAAGAAATGAAAACATGGTGAGACTGTAAAATAATAATTTTCTTTGCCTAAAACCGAGATTAAAATTTCTACAGGCTGCCTAAAGGTAAGAAATTATTATGCAATGGCTGGAACTTAGTCAGCAAAACTAATCTGCATCATGCCCTCTCAAGAGCTGGTGCTCCTTCTGCATAAACATTCGTAACGATCCCCACTCGCATCTGTCTTTCTCCCCCGAGGTTCCAATAAGTGCTCTTATTCCTTAAACTTGAAGAGAAACGAATATTTCACAACTTGGAATAATGAATTCTCAAATCAAATACGAGTCCAATAGAAAAGACTATTTGATGCGTATTCAATATTTCGAATATTCGCACACCCCTATAAACCATTTTTCGCCGTTACAATAAAAGTAGTAAACATAAATTATTTATGTCAGATATTTCTTGAAAAAGCTTCATCGCGAAGTTTTTCGTTTTCTTTTCTTTCTTTATTATTATTTTTTTTTTGCACAATGGGTTTAAATGGAATAATTAAGAATGCCAACGGCATCCATTTCCTTAGCCATCGGGGGCAATTTACGCTCGTGTATGCGCGCCTTACGTTACAAAGGCCACCAGATTAAGCACCGTCACGATGTCATCTGAAATCAGACAAAGAGCCGCACTTCAAAAGCACTTTCACTACAGTTCGGTACGGCAGCTTAAAACGACGCCTACCCGCGTATGCCTTCAACAGCTCACTAAATTTCTAAACTGAAGAGGAAGCTCATGTTCACTTTGTTCAATTTGTATTTCTACGGTATGGCATCTTTTTCTTTCTTTATGTCTTTCCGCTTTCAATTCCTCCGCGTACCAAATACAGTAGAAGCCACCTACCAGCGTTCTCACATGAGAACGTCGCGTTAAGTATTACAACTTATAACGTATAATTCTCACAGAGCTGTCAATCTGCACTGACACTCGCCGCGGTGGCGTAGTGACTTTGGCGACGCGCGACTAAGGCCGAGGGCGCGGGATCGAATCCCGGTCCTGGTGGCCGCATTTTGATGGGCGCGCAATGCAAGAACTCCCGTGTACCGTGCATTGGGGGCACGTTAAAAATACCCGGGTGGTCAAAATTAATCCGGCGTCTCCCGGAGGAAGCGGCTACAGCGTTAGCCAGAGCACAAACCAACGCATACTATATAATCAGTGATTCCCAGACGGCAGTACGCAACTTCGCGAACGGTCGGATCTCAGCTGAGGCGCTAAACACACTCAGAAAAGGCAAAGCAACAATGGAAGACTGATGCGTCCAAATCCTATGGCTACCAGCCTACACCACCGACTCAACGGGAGAGGACAAGCCTAACGCGGTGGCACACAACGTTGCTCGAGGACTCACTTTCCGACCTGCGGCGAACTTAGACCCCTCGACAGGGCCCTCCGAAGTATGGGAATGGGAGGACAGAATGACCAGATTCAACGACATCACCAACCATTACAAGACGCAAAGATGCAATTATCCACCACCCCATCGACAATTCACAATGATCGCAAGCTGTCCAGTGGTGACAACTGCAAACCAAATCATACAAGAGTCCGATATTATTGCGCGCTATTTATCCAGACATATACGCAACAGATGGATGCGAAGTGTGTGGCACCAGAGCCACGCTAGAACACTTGCTATGGGAATGCCAGGAACTAAGACAGGACAATGAGAGCGAAGCCTCCATCGACAGCCTCCGCGCGCGATGGCAGGCCGCGCTGCTGAGCTCGAACCTGGAAGACAAACTCTGGGCAATCCAGGGGGCCAAGGAAGTCGCCGAGAGGCAAGAACCCTTGGCCGTAACCTCGGCGGGTGCCCCATCCCACTAACTCGCCGGACGCGAATCGTTCTGATTCGAAATAAAGTTTTCTCCCTCACTCGCTCTCCCACTACGGCGTGCCTCATAATTCGTGTCATAGTTTTGGCACGTAAAACTCCAGAATTCCGTTTAATTCTAACGTGCCCCGACTCCTTGCCCAAATGACAAGTTTTTCAGGGGCTGTGTGTCAGGTTAAGTGCGCGCACCAGTGACCCTTTTAATCTTTTTTTTTTTTCACTCCCCTCCATGCAGAGTGGCAGCCTGGAAGGCTTAACCAATGGAGACTCTTTTTTTCTCTCACGCATGCTCAAAAACGGTACTCTACGTGAAGAATGTGCTTAACTTCTGGGCGCCATTTTCTCGCAATATTTCTGCAGGTTACCCGGTTAGTTTCTATTTTTTCATTCCAGAAGCTTCTTCCAATTCTTGCACAGCAGCTACTCCTGTCATCGTGTTATGCGAGCGGTATAAGTATAGCATAGATACCGAGTTAAGGAGGCCTAATGCTCTCAAACGAATTTGCAAGATGCCTTGCACCTAAAGCGACATCGCTTCGGTAATCTCATTCCTCAAGAATTTAGAAAGAGAGAAAAAAGTGTCTTTATCAGCGAAGTTACAAAGAGCAAGAAGCTCAGCTGAGAAATATGCTTCTGTTTTCGTTCATTATATAGTACGCTGAAAATTGGGAAGAAACGCTGGGGAAAGCGATGGTCGACGAAGTGTCTCATAGCCGTGCTGCATTCTTCTTTCTTTCTTTCTTTCTTTCTTTCTTTCTTTCTTTCTTTCTTTCTTTCTTTCTTTCTTTCTTTCTTTCTTTCTTTCTTTCTTTCTTTCTTTCTGAGCACGCGTTGCGTCACAGTACCTTCGTTTTGCTCTGCGTGCTGTTCATCTTTGCCGCCGCAGCCTCACAAAATCCAAGCACTGCTATCTAAACTGGAGTTCGTTGCACCGAAGCGGAGGGAGGCTTGTATACTAGATAGCGGTGGTACATAAATACTGCGCGTTCGCGACCACGTCTCCCTGTCGAGTAGGATAAACTCGCCACATTTCTGACAAGGGAGAGCAGCGTTGAACTGAAGCTGTACTCTGAATTTATTCATGCTGCATTATTTTGTATTTACAACATTGGTTCGCACAGAGCCGAGAAGCCGCTATCATCGGGCGGGTGTTGGATCGGCAACTCGACGGCATATATGATTTAAAATAAAGAAAAAAAAATTGAGCCATTTCACTCTGTGAAGACGGATGACCAGTTTTTTAGGCTTGTAGCGCAGCTCAGAAAGTGCAAAAAAAAGGAAGGAGGTAGGGGTACTGAAAGGGAACGGAAAACAGAGTGAGCGCTAGTGGATGACTAGCGGAGCTGTATATATGGTGATAAATATGTTGATAATAAGTTTCTTGATTCAAAACAAAAGACACGTACCACAATGAGTTTCGGTTTTTCACGGTTTATTGTTGTTTGATTGAATTGCATGCTCAGTGCTTTCTGACTTTCAACCTTTTTTTGTTTGGCTTTTTTGGATGTATTATTTGGCCAGCAAGGTGACTATCGCTTTATGATCGCTATGATGTACGACCAGTGAGTCCGTGGCGACACTGGAAAGGTTCTTGACCAATGTGAGCTCCATACACGAACGATGACGCGTCGTGGGCACACTGATGTGTGTGTAATATTGAACGTCGAACCTTTCCAAGAGAAACGCCACGAAGCACTTTCCGTCTGGCCGAGACACGTCTATGTTGAAATCACCCACAATTACGATGGGAGTGGAGTCGGCAGGGGGAATCCAGCAAAAGCTGCATACGCTTGGCGTTTGCGGCCCGATCTTCGTCCGTATTACGTGCCGCCGGCCATCGCCGGACGCATTCTCGCTTCTGTACACGACGGTGTTCTTCGTAGGCGCGCTGTTCTTCCGCAGTCCTCACCGCACGCGACCTATACCATTGCACGGGTGGAAGGGAACTGAGATAAGTTTACGTGGTTTGACTACAGAGCCCGTGACGTCAAGCCGCAATCCATACTAAACAGTGTCCATCGCGGTTTTACTTTTTATGCGAAGCATATTACGAGAGCTCAACCCAGCTCCTCAGGCGCGGCGGTGTCGCCTTGAATACCACGTGACACCGTGACGTCACGACAGAGGAGAAGTGGCTTTGGCTCAACTCTTGCAAGATGGGCTGGGTGGGAATCGAACCAGGGTCTCCGGAGTGTGAGACGGAGACGCTACCACTGAGCCACGAGTACGATGCTTCAAAGCGGTACAAAAGCGCCTCTAGTGAATGCGGTGTTGCCTTAGAAACGAGCTGTTTCTAAGGCTCAGGCGTGCGTCGCTTGCTCAGGCGCACATTTCGTTGCCGCGCCAAACGCTGCGTTGCTCGACGCTCACCGCGTCCAATGCGGGGCGTCCAAGGCGAAGCAGAGTAACGCATGAGTTGTTTCTTCGTCTAGCCGAACCAAATATAGCCAAGCAACAGCAGTTCACCAAGCTAAACAGTGCTTCAACAACTAAAATAAAGGCTAGTATGCTTCGCATCCTGGGCTTAACCTTACCTAAGCCACAGCCATTTTTTTACTACGAAATTTTTTTAAATCACAGTACGTTTTGACACTTCTCGCGATTAAACGCAGCTCGGACATAACCGGCGATACGGTTTTGCTTTATACTTCAGCTCTTTTAGCTCTGGGGTGGCCGCTATCTTTTTTGCCTACACACAAACCGCCAGAACCCACTTTCTAACAGCTCCGCTGTAAAAACATAAAAAATGAAATGTGGTCGTGAGAAAATGCGGACCCTGCTCTCTCAAGAGTGATTTGGTGTTTGCGACTATGCAGTTATATCCGTCAATAATGTGCGCAGTTAGTTATAAGAGAGCTTTAGTTCTTTAGTGTAAGAGAGCTATGGTGTCTGTATAGAAGCGGACGCGAAAGTTGAAAGGTAGATCGCTCACTGGCACGCGTGGGTGCCGGATGAATGGATGCTGTCCTTTTTAAAATGGGGCGGTGGGTTGCGCAACCAAGCTATTTTTCTTAATTAGCCAAATGTCTTACCTTCCCCTTTCTTTCTTTTCTTTAACAGACATAGAATTCTCAGCATAAAACTTTCTGACCCTTATTGGAAACTGTCTTGTGTGCCTCCATCGTTTGGCGTCTCCCTATCTTTCTGCCACCAAACCTCCAACCACTTTTTACTAACCTCTAGTGCGGATATGTTTACTTTTCCCCCTGCTATCCCTGAACCCAAGGGCTTCAAGCAGGCCAGCGGAGCCTAAACCGACAGCTGGGTAGATGTCTTCCCATTCTAATGAAGCATGATGTGCTGCTAATAATAATAAAACATGGCGTGCAGGTCAACACCGCCACACGCCAGCTTCAGAAATCACTGCAGTCAACTTATGCGCCTTCCTTCGTTCAAGAAATCATTAAAAATGGGCTCTTGTGGGCACGGAGGAACGTCACAGAGCCCACAGCGCCAGGAAAATTGCGGGCGCGCGCAAAACGCCGGCCCTGCTCCTGCGCACAGCGCATGCGCACTGCCGCCTCCAAGCATTTTCTGCGGACGCCCAACTAAAACTGCCTGTTGTAAAGCTCCGATAGCCTATACAGCCGTGCTTTGAAAATTGTACACCACTGAAATGTATTTCCTTTTCTTCCCGCTTGATCCTCTCTCCCCTAGCGTAGGCTAGCATATCAGATGCAAACTGGTTAACCTTCCTGTCTTTCTTTCTTTGTTTCTCTCTCTCTCTATCTTGCGCTCAGAAATGCTTTTTCGAGAACGAAGCCACTTTCAAACCTGCCTTCTCGCGTTCACTATCGCGTTTGATCGCAGCCGTGATCAGGCGCAATGTGGCTCGTATTCGTTTTAGTGGTAATAACAGTTGGTACTTACAAAATAAGCCGATTGTATTTTTTTTTCTATTTTCTTTACGCTTTGGTTTAAGCACGGCACTACGTTAAACAGAAGCAGTGCGTTCTAATATGAAATATAGGTTCACCTATTTATACCCTTAACCATGAGTGGAGCAGCAGGGATGCAGCCGGCCATAAACGCGTTCCTTTTCTTGGTGCAGGTTGGTGAAGCTCCTTCTTGTTATTGTAAAAAATCGAACAATGTGTTTCTGCTGCTCCTACCATGCCTCAATGTTTTTTATACCATTATTTATTATTGTTTCAATGTTATCAAACTGCTAATATTGTGTGGGGACATAGAAGAAAGCCCTGGACCTGATGACCTGAATTTATCACCGGAATTAGCAGTTGTTGTTAAACTATTGCTGCACATGTTGACTCGCGTCATGATGAACTAAGGATAATGCTTGACGACGTCAAAAAAAAAAAGTCAAATCGCCCTAGAACAAACTGTGTCTGACATCAACGCTAGACTTGCCATCGTAGAGGACCGCGTAAACAACTTAGATGAGTGCCAAACTAATGGCCTGCAACAAGTAATTGCGGACACAGTTCGCGAAGAAGGTGCCGAACTTCGGAGCAGGCTAGACGACGTTGAAGACCGCGCGTGTAGGGAGAACCTCATTTTTTACGGCCTTGCTGACTCGTCAAGTGAATCCTGGGTTCAATCATAAGAAAAAGTTAAAGCAACTGTATGCAGTAGCTTAGGTATGCAGATATCATCTGACAGTATAGCTCGAGCCCATAGATAAGGAACATACGTAGCTGCTAAGTGTCGACCAATAATTGTACAATTTACAAGCTTTAAAGCAAAAGATGCTACATTTTCCAATAAGGGCAAACTTAAAGGATCAGGTGCAAGCATTTCTGTAGACTTTTGCAAGGCAACCCGTAATTGCCGAAAGAAACTTACCTAGTATGGCAAGGTAAGCGGACAGCCCTTTTCCTTGAGACACAATAGGTTGTTCATCAACAAAAAATGCTTCATGTACTCCTCGCAAACCAATACTGTGTACGAAATTTTCCTGACTGCAGATCGTTCTCCGCTTTCATCAATCCCTTCTACGTCACGGCTGGATAACCCGCCAAAGAGATAGCGCAAGTCTTCTCAGAGGGGCGTGCCTACCATGAGCAACATATATTCTGTCTTTCCAACCATTAGAAGTGTCATTCACAAACGAGATGATTTGTCTTCTATCATTGATGATTGGGCTGCAGACGTGGTTGTACTGACAGAAACTTGTCTTTCAAGTAAAATCGCTGACAATGAAATTTTACACTGTCACAGTGATTATAAATTCTTTAGATCTGATCGAAGCGGAAAAAAAGGCGGTGGTGTGCTTATTGCAGTATCAACGCGTCATTAGTGTCAAGATATTCCAGTCATATCTCCACTAGAAATTGTGTGCACATGCGTTCGTTTCAGACGTCACGAAGTAATTATTTATGCCTGTTACCGTGCGCCTCAACCTTGTTCGACGTTCTGTAATTCTTTATAATATGACGCTTTGAATAACATTCTTGTACGATACCCAAATTATCCCCTTCTGGTTTTAGGTGATTTTTATTTCCCAGATATTGTGTGGGATAGCAGCCATGGCTTTGTTTGTACGCCTACTAATGAAAGCTCTGACTTTGTTAATCTCTGTCATAATTTCAGTTTGACCCAATTAGTAAAAAAAAAAAACCTACGCGAGTTACTACTACCTCATCAAACGTGCTAGATTTAGTCCTTACTTCAATCCCACATATGTTTGCAGCATTTACATATTTGCTTGGGCTGAGCGACCCCCATTGTATCCTTCACTTTCTTTGTAACTTTCCTTTCGAGCGAGCGCCACAGCACAGCAAAATGATGAGATTATGCTAGAGCAAATAGCGCCGCTATTGACGTCGAAATGCAATCTTTTTGCGAATCGTTCTTGCGATTCTAACGTATAATAGCGCAAAAGAGAACTGGGCAATATATAAAACAACAATGCTTTCCGTTATCGAGAAATATGTGCCTTTGTGTAAAATTCATTCCAAATTTCGCTCTCCTTGGTTCACTCCACTGCTCAGCCGTCTACGAAACAAGAAAAAAAGAATTTACAGACAAGCAGTATCAAGTAATAATCCTGAGCGCTGGACAGCTTATCAAAATTGCGTCTCTGATTACAAGCGTGAACTTGACGCGGCCAAGCGCAATTTCTTTTCAAGCACTTTTCCTTCACTGCTTCGACATAAACCGCGTAAATTTTGGGAAGTGCTTAGCGGTAAACCGAAACAAGATATCCAACTATCTGGTGAAACGGGGAACGTCATGTCATCTGATATGTGCTGTGTTGCTCTGCATAACGTATTTAAATGTTCGTTTTCTGATGATCAGCCTTTTTCATCACCCGTATTTAACAGCCCCTTGTTTCCCACGATGGATTCCATAATCATTGACTGGGTTGGAATAACAAAACTCATAGAGAATCTAACGGTACCTGCACCCGGCCCTGATGAAATAACTGCTCAGTTTTTGAAATGCAGTGTAACCCATTCACCTATTATTTTATCTAAACTTTTCAAGCAGTCTTTAGAATGTGGTGTGCTGCCAAACGACTGGAAGGCGAGGAAAGTGGTGCCTATTCCAAAACAAGGTAACCCTTCATGTGCTATCAACTACAGACCCATCTCGTTAACCGTTAAAGAACCCCGGGTGGTCGAAATTTCCGGAGTCCTCCACTACGGCGTGCCTCATAAGAAGAAAGTGGTTTTGGCACGTAAAACCCCATAATTTAATTTTTTGATCTCGTTAACCAGCATTCCCGGGAAACTTCTGGAACATATCATTTTCTCTAATCTCGTGCTTTTCCTTGAATCTAACAACTTTTTTAGTAAATATCAGCATGTTTTCCGAAGGACTTTTTCGTGTGAGGCACAACTAGTCATGTTTATTAATGGCCTGCTCTCATCTCTAGACCGAGGTTCCTACACTGATTGTATCTTTTTAGAATTTGAAAAAGCTTTTGACATAGTATGCCACCGTCTCCTGCTTCTGAAATTAAGTCGACTTAACATTGACCCTTATTTACTTAAGTAGATTGAATGCTTTCTCGACGAACGAACTCAGTTCGTATCCGCTAACAATTCCGTTTCACCAACCTGTTTTTTTCACCAACCGTTTCACCAACCCACAAGGCTCAGTCGTTGGGCCTCTTATTTCTTATTTACATTAATGATCTGCCGGAGAAATTAACGTCTAGCATGCGTCTTTATGATGATGACTGTGTCATTTATCGTGAAATAACTAACCCAGATTCCTTTTTACTTCAATCTGACCTTAACACCATTTCTTCGTGGTGTAACCAGTGGTTAATGAAATTAAACGTCAACAAATGTAAAATGATAAAATATTCTCGTGGTAGTGCTGTTCTACACCTTCATACAAAATTAACAACTGTACTCTGTCCTCTGTCACTTCTTATAAATATTTAGGTGTTCACATTGCCCACAATCTGTCATGGCAAACTCACATTGAATACATGGCAAACTCTGCCAATCGTACACTAGGTTTTTTACGTCGCAATTTCTCGCGCGCGCCCTCTTCCCTAAAACTTGCATTATATAAAACATTAGTAAGGTCTAAACTAGAGTATGCTTCATCAATTTGGGATCCATCTACAGCACAGCTAACATACTCACTTGAAGCCATTCAGAATCGCTCTACACGTATCATTATATCCAATTATTCCCGCAGTGCGAGTGTATCCGCCATCAAAACTAGCCTTCATATGCCAGACCTATCATCAAGAAGGCAACTCGCCCGGTTATCACACTTTCATAAAATGTACTATACTGACCCAGAATTAAAAAATGACCTTTTTATATCACCCCCTCATATTTCATCGCGAATCGACCACAACGTCAAGGTAAGAGTACCAAGATGCCGCACAAACCTTTTCTTCAATTCTTTTCTGCCGAAGAGAGCATCCGAATGGAACCACCTCCACGCCTCCTTCGCCAGCAATCCGGTTCATTCATCCTTTCAGACTGCTATATCTAACATTGTATAATTATTCACCACTCCTCTCTGTAATTCCATCAGGCATTGATAGTATATTAAATAAATAAATAAATAAATAACTTTTATCTGAAAAACGTGCCCGCTGTATTCAGGAGTGAATTGCCTTGCGTGTATTTGTTACTCCTAGCGGCAAGAACGTGAGAAACAGCTCAGGTGTCTTGATGGCAGAATACATGATATATCATTTCGGTGATTTTCCACAAGACCACTCAGGGTCTTCAACAACACCGCGTGGTGCCAAAAACATGCGACGGCACTGCCCCATCTGTAAGTCGGGAATACGTTCCATTCTGTTGCTGTTCAACGGTATATCCATATTTGTGATATTAGGATCTAGATTTGTGTAGTGTTTTTATAGCTCTACGTGGGTAACACGACAAGCCGCGTCCTTGTTTAAGCGTCAACAGTTGGCCCTACAGCCTCCTTTCCACGTTTCTATATATTGTCACACACCGTGACGGTGAATAATTAGATTGTGGCACAACGGTAAGTCGCATAACTATTTAATGGGCACCCGCCGTGGTTGCTCAGTGGCTATGGCGTTGGGCTGCTGAGCGCGAGGTTGCCGGATCGAATCCCCGCCACGGCGGCCGCATTTCAATGGGGGCGAAATGCGAAAACACCCGTGTTCTCAGATTTAGGTGCACGTTAGAGAACCCCAGATAGTCGAAATTTCCGGAGTCCTCCACTACGGCATGCCTCATAATCAGAAAGTGGTTTTGGCCCGTAAAACCCCATAATTTAATTAATGATAATAAGTTACACTTGGGAAAAATGATAGCGACGATCACATGCGTTCATCGTCGAAATCGAATGATCGGGTCAAGCGCCTCGTTCATTTATACAAGACTCGTCGAAGGTTCCAGCGTAATCGGTGGTGCTCGCGTGTCTTCCACAAAGTACAAAACCATTTGCGTTGCGCATACAATTGGATTACACAGGTTCGGCGACAACAGATAGAATAAACGATAAGGTTCGACAAAGTTCCGATGCATGAAGGTGCGTCTTAGGTTGAGCAATAAGTTGTTAAGCGGGTCAAAACAGGCCCCCGAAAAAGGAAGAACTAGTACGCCTGTCATTATCTTCTTCTTTGCCCGCACTACTATCCACGTGGACATTTTCTCTCTCTCTCTCTCTAGGTTGACTTGCTTCTTTTATGCAGGAACTCAAATAAATCAAATAAACCAAATTACCTTCACATTGCTTCTTTCCCTGTAAAGCGAGCTTTTCCATTAACAGCAGTGCAACGTGGCGAGGTCACACATTGCTAAAAGTTATGAACTCGACATACTCGCACATACATCAAAGCGTTGGAACGGCTACTGCGGTGAAAGAAAAACAGCGATGACGAACTAAAACAACTAGTTGCTTTTCAAGATATAGCAGTAATATGTTTTGTATATAATTAATAGTATGAACTTACATGACCAGACGTCTTGAGCGTCACTTACACAGGCGCCGTCGCGGTGGCACGACGGTGCCATTGTTTCGTCCCGTTTCTATCCCCTCTGCCGACAACGGAGCGTTCTGGCTACAAGCGCGCAAAAAATCTGGACCATATTCACAGAAGTGTTCGTGAGCTTGGGCGATTCAGAAGAAGAGATTTCGGTTAATCGTCACAGTGAACATAAGACGACAGGTCATTGACGTGCATTCCTTGCGAACAAAAGCTCAGTGAATTAAGCACTGGTTTTGTGCGTAGGCCTTGACGCCAAATGCTCAACTGGAACGGGCAAAGATGCCCTGCCAAACAGGCAATGACAGCTGTGTGCAAATACAGTACGCATTGTAATGTTTCTTAGCACGTCCCCCCCAGGCAGCTCCAAACATTAAGTACCCTTCCGTGTACGAATGTGAATAAATGATAAACAGATACATCATCTCAATCGTGCCTGCTGCCAGTGAAAAAAGACTAGCAGCAGTTTTGCCGGTCGGTTGCACGAACAGAGCCTTAAGGAAAACCTACAAAACAAATATCAAGCGTGTAATTTTCACGTCACCGTCGTTGTTGTAATTAAGTCTGACACTCGGGAACTGCTTGTTTTTATCCCCAAATCTTCCTTAGCAGCAATGTCTACAAATAAAAGGAGAAAGCTTCCGACGACCGCAATCACGCTCCAAAGCTCATTATATGGAATTCATGCTGTCATTTACACTCGGCGCCCATTCCACCTCTACAGTAACACCAACTCTCATTCTCTTCAAGCCGCAGCTTTGTTTTCTGACCCAGAAAATTTGTTTAATTACTCAGAGCTCCCGAGGGCTGAGCACGGTGACTAATTAACTATGAAATGCCGTTACTGTGCTCGTTGGCCTCCTCTTGCACGCTTACCGTTGTGCTAATTAGGCGTTCGCCTCCCTTTGTAAAGATGTTTTCTTTTTTAAACTGATACAGGGTGGTCTGTTCGTGAGAGCTCTCTGCTCATAAGAACATCGCAGAACATATCTGGTTTGGTAAAATACAAGTAACCACCTGCGCTGTATTGGAAAATAAATGCGTCCCTAGCAGAGTAGGATCACTGCGGCTGGAGCGGATGCTACTGCATCGCGATTGTAAATAATAATTAAAAAATATGTTGCTATTTCATTGCTTCAAAGGCACCACTAATTTGAAGAAAGGTGCGGCAGGTGGGTACCGTTTACATTAAGTGTGCGCTGAGTATATATTTTTGGGGGCATGCGGATTTCTTTATTAACTTTTTAAATATAGCGTGAAACGTTCAGGCGTCCATATGAAAGTTGTGGAGCTCCACAAATATTGCCCAAACCAGGCACTTCCAACAAGATAGACTTAGCGTGGCCGTTTTCATTCGGGAAGAACGAAAGCCCGCGGAGCTTAAAAAATACCACGTGACAGCGCGTTCTGTGCGCCCGAATGCGCCGCGATTACAGCGCTCTCAACCGTGCTTTGTAAAAAACGTCGCTCGCTTCGCGCCTTTCGCGCTGCCCACGACAGAGCGTCGCGTTGTGCTTGGTTCCGAGATAAACGCCAGGGGGTTCTGGTGGCAGTTGAAATACAGCGCGGCTCCCGTTTTTGTGGCGATAATTGCACTCTCACACTAGCAGAATGCATGCGGAAGAAAAATGACAAGCTCATAAGTTCGAATTCGGGAGCAAGACCCCAACAAGCAAACACGCATTATAACAAGCTTGATAACGTCGTGGGAATTACGCTGGTTGTCACAAAAGGAAGAATAGCAAACTGACACAAAAGGTTGTTTTTAGCTTTCTGTCCATTCCTTGTCGGCAGAGAATTTGTAATTTCATATTACTTACGTGCCTTTTCCACGCCGTACAAAAGCTTCACACAAATGGCTCTTTTCATGGATAACGTTTGTAGATATTTATTCGCTGTGATGTCTGTCTAAAGAATGTGTTCAAACAAGTCGCCCTCTGCCATAATGCAGTATGGGCACCTTTTCAGCACGTCCAATGTAGATTTTTGATGACGCAAGACGGTATCTCGCTGCAGGCCTCAGCATGAAATCTCTGCCTTTAGCGCTTCTGGCGTAGTTGTAGGTTTGCAGTACACTCAGTCTTTCACATGTACCCACAACAAGTCAAGAGGTATCAAGTCTGGTGACCTTGCCGGCCATGCCACTGTCCATGCCGCGCGAGCCACTGGCGTTTGAAGGCTTCGTCAAGCCAGCCTCGGGCAAGGCTGCTGCTATGAGCTGGTGCACCGTCGTGCTTATACCAAGTTCGCTTTAAAAACGCAAGAGGAAGATCACAAAGAAAATCTTCCACTGGGCCTTCCAAGATGTCGTTCACGTACCGCTGAGCAGTGAGCATGTGGTCAAAAAATATGGGGCCAATTATTCTTCCGTCAAAGATACCGCACCACACACTGAATGACCATTGGTATTTGTGTCTGGTCTGTGCCACCCAATGCGGGTTCGTATCGCTCCAGTTCTGCGCATTATGGATGTTGAGTTGAGAATTTCCGGAGAAGGTTGCCGCATCTGCCCACAGCAATTTGTCAACAAAATCCGGTACTTCGTCACTGTTCAAAAGGATACAATTTGAGAAATCCAGCCGCCATCGAAAGTCTCTTTCTTGCAGCTTTTGATGCAGTTGGAGGTGATACGGGTTAATTTCAGCCTTCCTAAGACCTCTTGACACTGGACTTTGAAATGCCGACCTCACCACTCACATCACGCACGCTGGAATGAGGGTTTGCAGTCATGAAAGCCAAAATGTCTCCTTCAGCCTTTTCAGTGATGGTCCCCTTTCTGTGCCGCGTCGTCTTGAAGCTACCCGTTTCTTTCAGCGTCAAGTAACTCCTCGTAATTGTGTTCGCGCTAGGTCTTCCCCCACATCGCCAATTTCGGTATACCTTGTAAGCTTTCCTCTTGTCGCCCCGTCCCGCTCCCATGGCTAAGACAATGGTCGCCTTCTGCTCGCTTGAGTACGGCATGCTTTACGCACTGCAAACAAATTCTTCGAAACGGTTGCGCGGCACGACAGTAATATACAGTCGAGCTCACATGCATCTAGCCACTAGCACAGCTTGGAAGAAAAGCGGCGTTGAAACAAATGATACTCTCTCTCGTACAGGTTCCAGATGTATGATGCATGTTTTGTGAGTATTTTTTCTATTCCGCATCAACTTGAACGCTAGAAAAAAAAAATGCTCTTCTCGTCATATTGGAATAAACGGCTGATGATAGCACGTTCCTCGGCGACAGGCGCGAGCGGCTGCTGACGAAGCGCTTTTTCGGAGCGCCGTCGCCAGCCGCTGCCGGTAATGTCAGAGTCGAGCACAGGTGGAAGCTCTTTCTCGTAAGTGAAGGGAAGGCCCGGCGCTGGCGATGTTTTTACAAATCACTCATGAGAGCGCTGTAATCGCGGCACATTCGGGCACACAGAGCGCGCTGTCACGTGGTATTTTTAAAACTTCGCGGGCTTTTGTTTTTCCCGAATAAAAACGGCCACGCTAAGTCAACCTCGTTGTAAGTACCTGTACTTGAAGTAGTAGCTTAGCGCGAATAAAGCCACGGAAACAAGAAAGACGGACAAGGACAAGCGCTCTCACGCTAGCACGCTTGTTTCCGTGGTTTTATTCGCACTAAGCTACTACTTCAAATATGGACGACCAACTAGCCCAACAGTCAACTCTTCTGGAAGTACCTGGCTTGGGCAATATTCGTGAAGCTCCACAACTTTCCTATTGACGCCTGAATGTTTCGAGCTATATTTAAAAAAAAATAATTTATTTATTTCGGCTAATTACTAAAAAAGACGAGCAAAAAAATGGTACTGTAAGTTTAGAGAAACGCTAACAACATCCACGCGATTTCTGTTCTGAAGAACGCATAGGTTTTTCCAAAATCTTGGTCCATGTTAGCTGGGACACCCAGTATATATAAACCATTTGCATACGACCATTTCGGCTGTCCAACATCTAATTCTGTTACGCAAAGTGTGACCTACTGCACCATGTCACCTGAAAATGCTGCTATAAAGGAAAAATTCTGAAAGTTGTTCTACTGTCTCACGGAATCGACAACTAGCTTTCCTAAATCCTCGACTACGCCATTAAATTTATTTCATAATTTCTTCTGTCCGATGTCTAGGTCGCTAGTGCTGAGTGGCATTGCCTCCTAAACGTACACTAGAGCTCTACAGGACGTCCTTAGATGAACAATCGTAGAAAAGAAATATTATTCAGAACATATTGAGGCGAGGGCTCGATTCGCAAGGACTGTATTGTTGCTGCTCGAGATGGTGTTTGGGTCAGGAATTCATCAAGCCCATGGACGAATACGTCCGGCACTAGGGAATGAAGGAAAAGGGGTTTGTTTTACATTAGTTACACCGGCTCCAGATACGGAAGCCCACTTCATGCAGGAGCATATTAAACGTCTGAGTTCACATCAGGACACATCAGCCCCTATCACTGCACGAGAGGTTTCCGCTTTTAATACCGTTGTCTTCCCTAGGCACCCAGACTAAGTAATCTGACGACTGTATCGCGGCCGTCACAATATCCCGCCCATGATATCGTACCGTTCCGCCGAACTCCACCTCCGATGTTGCTAAATATGCCCTCGCACATTTAGCAAGCGCGTAGCAATCTGGGAATCTGAAGTCGAAGTCGTTCCGACGGTAGCATTCAGCGTTGGCCCTTTTCATCATTAGTTCAGGTTGTTAGGTGCTGGCAGAGGGGCATTTTGTTGGCCCGTCAACCGTCGGTGTCAACGCTGCATTCACTTCTGGAAAGGCGCTGATGAATGGGTAGGTTTGCCTCGTGGTAAACGTCTAAGTAAGTACCTTGGTCGTGTTGAGACGTAACAATATGCTACAGTCAAAAGTTTGAAAATATCAACGCTATTGCCAATGCCATATACAAGTCAGGTAAACAATGAAACACATTTAAATAAAGTATAATTACCTCCAACATTAAGTGTACGAGGTGAGCTCAGCGAGACAAGAAGCGTTAGGACTTAAATGTCACCACGAGTCGACTAATATGCAAAAGAAAGTGATAAGCAAAAGGACGCTAGAGGATTGGTGAATACGCGTGATAAAACAGGTATTTCACGGCATGACGGCTCGAGTCGGTCGGTCGGTCGGTCGGTCGGTCGGTCGGTCGGTCGGTCGGTCGGTCGGTCGGTCGGTCGGTCTGTCTGTCTGTCTGTCTGTCTGTCTGTCTGTCTGTCTGTCTGTCTGTCTGTCTGTCTGTCTGTCCGTCCGTCCGTCCGTCCGTCCGTCCGCCCGTCCGTCTTCTAGCTGTCAATTCCTCCTCCTTTCCCACTACACTATTTTCTATTTATGTACCCTGCTAGTAACAGCGCAAAATATAGACAAGGGACGAGACAAGACAAGCCCAAGCTGCTATTCTAGCGAAATACATATCTATTTATGTAGATGCATTTTACTTTCCGGCTTGTGTAATATAATTGTTTAGTTCATGATGTAATTCGAGGTTAAAGAGAAGAATCATTTCGATGTGCTAATAAAGTAACCCTCTACAATACCAAAGAGCGCCACTCTTATTGTCACAATAGACTTGGTTATCCAGAAAGGACGCAAAAACGAAAGACTGATGGTCCGACGTCATCTTGAAGTTCCCGCACAGGCTTGTCGTGACGCCATGGATTTTGACGGCGTCTGCTCGGCACTGGTTCATTTTTTTAAAGGTAAAGGTTGACAGCATTGTATTCTGAAGAAGCAAAAGAATGAACTGTGGAAGTTTCAAGAATTTTTACTAAGCTACCACTGCCCAAATACGAAAAAATGCTTCGAAATTCACTGACGTACCGACACTGGGTCATCCGCGCCGAATGAAAAAAAAATCTAATTGGATTTTGACTTTCTCTTATAATAATGCGCCTATTCCGGCAGAATTAACAAAATGAGTTCTGATATTTTATCAGTCTAAATTGATTTCTTGTTTTGCTTTCGTGTCCCTTTAACTTGACGTTTCGAGTCAGCTGCAAAAGTGTCCAGCATCTGTGCGAACGAATGATAGTTCCTGTGCTGCCATCTGGGGTGCGATCGGAGATGGTTGTTCGGCGCGTTCGTTCGGTTACCGGCGCGCGCGATTGGCCTACTCCGCGCCGACGTCGCCAGCCGCGGGGCGCGGCCGCGTTTTTGGTGACGTCAAAATGACGACGCGCTCCTGTCAATCATCCTCCCACCGAGCTTTTCGTCTGCCATGCGCCGAACCCGACGGGAGCTGGGAAGTTCGGAGCGATCATGCGGCTTCGCATGGCGCGTCTGGTGGATTGGATTGGACCCAACCGGCGGCTGCGGCATGGCACGTTTGGATCCAATCCATAGTTTAATTCGAGAAAATGGCGCTTCCGTTGGGAACTTCGGTTGTTGCGCTGGCGTTTCTAGAGGAAGGAGAAGAGCGGGTGGCGGTGCGAAACGCGTTCGAAGAAATGGCAGAAAGTGAATTCCGGCGTCGTTTTTGTTTCTCGAAACAAATAATTCGTTGGTTGTACAGCGAAATCGACCCCAACATCGGTGCCAGCGAGCCACTGGAATGTTGTCGCTGCCTCTTGAAAAGTGCGCCACTCTTCCAGTCGTTTCTTTTTCTTTTTTCTTCTCGCTGTGCGCGACACCACCTAGGGACGACGCAAAGAAACTAATAGTTATAAACTGCAGCAGTCGCACTTACTTCTATTTCAAAACATGTTTGGGCTTGAGAAGAAAAAATACATTTTTTTAGTTAATGATTTCATTCATTTGGAAGACGAGAAACATATCGTTTTGTAGTATACTGTCTGCAAGCAGACGACAAATGACGGAAGTAAACTTCCGGGGAGGTCACCGCTTCCTGACTGGCTACTCCCTCCGCCCCGTTGTCACAAATTTTGCATACTGCCAATTTGTGACGTTGCAGCAACCGAACAGAACGTGTATCGAGCAAAATATCTCCTATCGCGCCCCCAATGTAACCGCTGCCGGGAAAAGGACTAACATAGTCTCCCGTGGGAAATATTGCGTCACGAGCCGTTTAGTATGCTGAACTGTCGCCGACAGATGTTGACTCGGGCGGACCGCGCATGAAGGGCACCACTGGCGGCAAGGACGTAGCCAGGGAGGAGGAGGAACGGGGGCCATGGCCTGACAGCGGCGCCCGGCGCGTTCTCGTCCCGGCTGCCAGGCTGACGCGTTCGAAATAGAAGGGGCGCAGTTGTCACCGCTCTGGAACTGAGTGGAGGGACGGCACGGAAAGTGGCGCCACTTAACGGCAACCGTCACGGAAATTGGCCGTCGCGTCACTACGCAACCAGTGAACCGCTAACCAGTTTCTTGTATGCTCACAGGAAACCAGAATAATGCTTTCCACACAAGCACGAACACACGCACTCACACGCACACGCAAACCCACACACACACACGCGCGCGCGCACACACACACACGGTTGTTGTGAAGCATCCTCGTTGTGTAGATGTGAATCTGCCGCGGTCATTAGCACTGTTCACTGGTCTCTGCTGTAGAATCGGCACTGAAAGCGGTCGGATCGAAAGCACTTTCGCAGACCTTTAGTATGAGCGTTTTTAGGGTACTTCACGCACTTTCCGGGGTCTGTCTATCTGTCTCTGACCGTTTTCCCGACAACCTGGGTCATTGGGTAGTCTATGCATAGTCCAATGAATAGTGCATCGGGTTGCTGTGCTGACGGAACAGGGCTCGCAACCAACCGTCGGAACAACTTGGGTAACCGGGTATGTGGCGCTGGATATGTGCCGCCGTTCAATGAACCTCTCTGATGCCAAATTGGCAACTGGCAACTATGTGCAACTGGGTAGGTTCGCCACTTCAATGAACTTCCTTGACGCCAACTTGGGGTGACTGGGTACGCGAGGATATCTTCTGTTAACCTCTCTGGTGCCCACTTGGGTCACTGGGCATGTCCCAATGGACATGTACCGTTCTTCAAGGACAAAAAAAAAACCTTCAAAATCCCGCGGTGTTGGACGCAACCGAACCCACGTAATATGTATTTAGACAATCCTCTCTGAATATGCAGTGTGTTTTACTTACACAATACAAGTTTTCTATTTAAAATGTAATGATGAAAGGATAGACAAAACCTGGGGCACTACGCCGACCAAAGTAATTTTAAAAGAAAAGACGATTCGGCTCCCACACGGGAGCCTTGTTCACGGGTAAAAGAAACAAATGTGTTCAAGCAGAAAGGAGTAAGCAAATATATATAGTTATAGTTCGCTTAATAGGCTTAATAGTTCGCTTAAGTATAGGCTTGAACACGTGACGCAGGCAGCGCGCGTGCACTGATGGCGAATTGCCATCACTCCTGTTCAGAGTGTGCGGCGTAGTCTGATTCACGAGCGGCTCAACATAAACGTGTCGAGATAGCCCTTTTTTTTCTGGCAACGACACGTGCCTTCCCCCAGTCGATTGTGTGGCCTCCTGAAGCGGCACGCTCAGCCAAAGCACTGTATTTCACATTTTTTCATTGCTAGCGTCCTAATTGTGCTGTTTAAGACGCCTTTCGAAGTCACCAGTTTCGACAATATGCGCGTAGTCACAATCCGCTCATGGGACAACGTACATGCGATGCGATAACTTTATTTGGAATCCGGCGATTGAGAGGCCCGGGCCTGGGGCCGCCTAGATGGCCACTGGGAGCTGCTGCTCCTGTGTGGCTTCCTTGGCTCGCTGGACGGCCCAAAGTTGGTCTTGGAGTTCTGAGCTGAGCAGCACGGCCGACCACCGCGCCCGTAGATTTTCTGGGGAGACTGCCATTTTATTTTGATATATAACACCTGGTAATTTCTCTTTTTGGTAATTTGTCATTAACACTGACGAGCGATTGTCGTAGTTTCTGGTTTGGAATGGTGTGCCACTTGAATATTGTAAAAACGCAGAGCACGGCTTAGAGCTTCACTTGTGGGCGGGATATATGGTATTCCGGCGCGCTCTTTGACCAGAGGCAGCGCAGGGTAATTGTGGACGTGCCATTTGTCATTGAACAGCACTCAAAAAAGAATTTGGATAACTACAGGCTGATAGTTCCCGCCGTACCACGCTTACGTTGGTTTTCTTCGCGATTTTCTCCGCGTGTCATTGAAGCGTGGACACTACTGCCCTTTTATGAGAAGCAGGTTGCATAGAGCCGAAATGCAAATAGCGTCCTGTGAGAATTAGCTTTCTGAAAACGCCGAATGACAAAGAAGACTCCTTCCTTTCAATCGGCATATCAAGGAACGGGAGCTTGCCGTCGACTTCCTCTTCCATCGCGAACTGGATCGCTGCTTCCATGCTGTTCAGGTGCGAAGTGAACAACTTAACTGCTCCTTTGTGAATGATGCAGAAATGCTGTCCACGTAACTAAAAAATGCCTTGGGAACAGGGCTACACGAAGGGAGCGCTCGACTTTCAAGTGCTTCCATTGTCAAATTAGCGGCGGTTACCGATATAGAAGCACCCACAGCCGGTCCGTGGACCTTTTTATAGAAATTCCTTTGGAACATAAAGTACGTCAATCTTATTTGCGCACCACTTGGAGCGAGGGCTGGAGAACGACAGGCACAAACCCAAACCAGTACCGTAAAGTACGTATTTGACAAACAGAACTGCAACAGCCGAGCTAGGTCCGGTGCATCGATAGGCGATCTTTTTCGTAGAGTTGCATCCGACTCCAGAGCAGTCTTGCATATATCTACGGCCAGTTCCGCTGGCGCACTAGCGAAAAAGCGATTTCGCGTCAAAAGAGACCAAAATGTCGTCGTAATCCAGTACGACGTCACGGACTTTGTTCATTAAGTCGTAGAAGTTGTGGATGTGGGTGGCATGTTGTCCGACAAGGGGCGAAATGACACGATGTAAAAATCCTGATAGCGTGTGGAGGGGAGAAGTGCGTAAAATCCCCAATTGGACGCATGGGGACGCCATGGTTTGTTATGCTTGGGAAGGCCATACAGAGCTGGTGCTGACACATTGTGACAAAGTAATGTAAAATACAGTGACTTGCGTTCAGGGGGACCACGCGCAAGACATCGGTCGAAAGCTTCCGGTAGTCTTTTTGTATCATGGGCGTTGGATCCCGGTCATGTTGAACGTACGTGTTCGTCTCTTCTAATAGGTTCAACATCTTTCGGGAGTAGCCGGCTCTCACCGCAAGCTTGAGGGCGCGCATCCTGAAAGCGGTGCCATCCTCAAAATTTGTTTCAAGTCGGTATCCCTTGAAAACTAAGCGGCTACAATTCGTAATTTGGAATATGTGCCGTTAAATAATTAGTAAAAACCTCAGTTAATAAAATAGCAGAGACAGCTTTCGTCCACTAATATCTCTCCATCTCCTCAAGCGACATCCAGACCAGCGTGTCGCAAGTAGAACGTTTCCGCACCGTGCTCGCGGTCGAGGCTTGCCCCGTCGAGCTAGAGCACTGCTAACCAAGCTGAGGGTTGGCTGCGTTCATGTGCGTGAACGTGTCTACGGTAAAGACGCGTGGACAGTCCGTCGTGTGTGCCTCGCGGTTGCTGTCAGACACTTCACCAAGAAATATTAGAAGTGTCCCGATTTCACTGTGCAGCACACGTCTCTACTGATGGGCCATCATGTCATTGGCCTGCGGAGTCCGACACTTGAAGATTGACTGTCTGTACCCCCGTGATTGTGCGTAGAGCTACTGTATAGGCTACCAAAGATAGCGTATGACTCCCTTTTGGAGCCATGTACAGTAACTCTAGTTGTGTGAAGCTCATCGGGCCCTCTTTTGTTTCAGAAAAAAACTGACTTGGCTTCCCATTTGTAGGTTCTTTTTTTAAATTTCTTCTACTTGTTTAACATTCCTTTAGTAGCACGACGTGTAGTGAGTGGCCGTTCTCTATTTTTTTGTAATTGTATTGCTTTATTCTTTGGAATTTGTTCTTTATTTCCTCTTTCTTTCTCTTCTTCCTATCTTTAATTTCAATGTTCCCATTCCCTCCTTTCTGAAGCGTAGGCAGGCGTTGTGGCCTCTTCCAGTGGCATTTTTCAGCCTGCTCCTTGCTTTCTCTTTCCTATCTTTCAATTGTATATATATAACCATCTAATATCCTAGTCACAAGGTCCATTTTCGATCGCGATCGAGCTTCATTGGGATAAAATTTCACTAACGCGATGGGCTCCCTCCCGTCGCTTGCGCGAAAGAGCCAGTCGCGATTGAGAAATTCGATCCCGATCGCGCGCGATCGCGATCGAAAGTGCACCGTCTGACACTCATATCAAACTCTGTTTTAAACTGCATGTACACGATCATGGATCGTGGACACTTCCGCAGCTCAACCGAGACGTGGTGAACAGTCGTCCATGAGACAATATATATATACAGTTCTCATTCGCTGAATCGACTAACTGAGCTGTGATGCTGGCATGGAAAATGAGTTCGGGAACCGCCTCGGCCTCTTTTTGCAAAATCCGTGTCCACATGCAACAGTATGCTCGTGCGGGCTTTCTCCCACGCTCGCTTCTGCGTAGCCCCACTGTAGAAAATCAAATCCTGGCTGTCCGGCGTGCCCGCGACCGGGCCGGTGGGCTAGACCTGCCGGTCCCGACGTGGGACTAGCCGGGTGCGCGACGAGTTCGCGTCCTCACCGAACCTGCAATAAAGTTATTCACTCACTTCTTCCACGAGGCTATGATGGCTTACGTGGTACACGTCCCGCCAGACATGCGCGTCGGCCTAGCCAAAGCTTGCTTGCTTGTTCCTCACTTGTGGCGCTTACCCACTACGGGGTATTGTCCAAGAAGCCGGCCGTCAAAGGTTTAAGTAAAGGGGAGAGAGAAAAATTTAAACGGAAAATCAAACCGGGATGAAGTATAACGTTTCATGTCAATTAAAAAATAGATTTGCGTGGCAGAGATAGAAATAAAATTTTTTTATTGTATATAAACAGCAAATTTTGTATTTGGGGGGGGGGGGGGGGGGGGTATTAGAATAAATTCGAAGACACAATCAGGGATTTAATGATCTATCCAATTATTGATTTCGAGAATTAATATGATAGCCTTCTTGTGTCACAGAGAGATAGTCGCAAATGGCCACGTAAATGTTCCTGTGGCTAAAGCTCAATGAAGAAGCCCCGAAGGAGAGAATATTTTGAGTAGTTAAAGAAATAGCCAATTTCCGGAATGAAAATTTTAATTTCTTCCTCTGATTTCTAAATCGATGGCATGCTATTAGAATGTGATGAATGTTTTCAGGTGCGTGGCAGGTTTGACACAGAGGGAACGGTGCCAGACCAGACCTGTATAGGAAAAAATTTAATGGTGGGATGCGGTATCATAATTTTGTTATGGAGGTTTCTCATTTTGGTGTGGGACACCATTTACTGTCCCATGGAAGAGACAAATGGTTAAATTCTGACATTTGGCACTAAAGCTGCAATTCTGATCCAGTGCACATTTTCTTCTTTCTCTGCATCATAACAATTAAACGTATGCACAGGTAGAGACCTACTGTTGGTGTTGTTGTTGCATGTCACGTTAGAGTCTTATGAGCGGAGTATGCATGTCGAGTAAAGTGAAAACGAATAAAGTTTGATTTCAAGCATCATTTAAGTCACCAAATCGTCTTCGTCTTCTTCTGCACTACTGAGATATCGGCATGCAACATCTTTTTTTTTTTAATCACGAACATCAATTTGACGGCATCCAATCTGCTGCTAGCTTACACTGTGCGATAGTCTCACTCGCACATGCTTATTTACACCCATACAACACAGCCCCTACCACTTTGACAATAGCAGTAGCAATAGCAGTCCTCCTCACCCCACCCCCTCCCTTCCGCAGAACATTTGCAATCGAATGGTACATGGCCGCCAGATCAGCGGTTCTGGAGCTTGCGTGGTGTATTTCTTTATGTAGTAGTTGTTTACACTTCCATGGCGGCGAATACGCTAATGGCACGAAGTTTGTGACGAAAGCTGAGGACACAGGAATTAAATTATGAGCCCGGTAAGTGATACTGCAGTTACAGCGTCTTCGCACTTCGCTAACTCGCCTGGATGTACTTGCAAGGAAACAGCAGGGAAGCACCGTTGTGTACTAGATTAATAGCGCCATGCGAGAGCTCATAGTCTTAATAACAACAAAAGTTTTTGCATACTTCATTAACATGTTTACATGATTTCACAAATACGCTTTGTTGATGGAGCAGAGTTGAACGTTTGACGATCAGCATTCAAGGCCGCAGGAGTTTCATGCAGCTTAGGGAGTTGAGCGGTTATCATCTGTGGGCGGGCAAATATAGTGATCTTATAGCCTGTATACTTATTGCTAGCTTCAGACTGCTGTTCACAGAAACTGAGATAAATAATTATAAACTTTTTGTTTGTTTATTTCTTTTTCTTCTCGTCATTAGAGCTGGTTAACGTGTTCTATTCCTTAGTACAAAAAAAAGCTGTCTACAGCTCTTCATCTTCTCTGACGAAACAGAAAGCTCTATAACGGTAACAATCGATGAAATATTACATTTTCATACAGAGGAAATAGAAACAAGAGTGTTTCAGATCTTAAGGCACAATAACATTTTTGGATGAATAGAAAAAACTGTGGTGCTCGATTTTCCGAACAATTATCAGAAGCTAACAAAGAAGAAGACTGCATAAGTTGACGCTTATCGACCATCGGTTCCATTTCTATGTGCGCAATATTCGCTCCTTATACGTACTTCCGACAACCATCAGTCCTCGTGCTCAGGTGTCCTTCACTGTTTTTTTTTCCTGCCTTGTCCTTCAGTGCATTTATTTTCATTTTCATTAAAAAATCTTTATATCTCATAGCGCCTTAGCATCTATAAAAGTAAAATGGAGAAGAAGGAAGCAAGTGCTTCGAAAATCTTCATTTGATGCTCCACTTAACCACATCTACTTTCAAACTTGCCGCAACTCTATACAGGCATATGTTCGTCCACCTTCTATGTCTCGATGCGCCCTATTTGTCACTAAATTAAATTAAATTATGAGGTTTTACGTGCAAAAACCCCAATCTGATTATGAAGCACGCCGTAGTGGGGGACTCCGGAAATTTGAATCACCTGCGGTTCTTTAACATGCACCTACACCGAAGTGCACCGGTGTTTTCTCATTTCGCCCCCATCGAAATGCGGCCGCCGTGGCCGGGATTCGATCCCGCGACCTCTTGCTTAGCAACCCAACGCCGTAGCTATTACTCAACCACGGCGGGTCCCCATTTGTCACGTGACTAATCAAAAATCCAATCATCATCAGCTTTCGGCACGGATCGCATGTCCTGCACACCAGCATGCCGACGACGGTGGCGACAACATGGTGAACCGCTACGTATTACATATTTTCAATCTTAATCGGTGCCGGGAGAATGCAAGTCGACGTTGGCCAGATGGCGAATTCGGATGAGCGGTCAGTCTCAAAATTGGAGGTCTCCATGTACGACGGCGACTGATTTTCTGCTTATTTATTTGAAGGTTTATTCACTTATTTACGATTATACTTACCGTTGCCATGGTAACGCTATTTCGCCACGCACGCTCAAGCGCTTCCATTAAACTACAGCTAGCACGTGCATGACGAAGACAGTTACAGAAGCGAGCTTTTCCCGACAAACACTCTTATTGCAAAGAAGTCAACTTTCACAAGCGCTTATGTCTTGACAAGCTGCTTCTTCACACGTGTTGACACATTCGAATCCCCGTCGCGGTTCTCGCGTGCAGGTCTACAAAAAAGAAAAAGAAAAAGAAAGGAAAAAGAAAACGAAATGCGGCTTTCAAACAAGAGGCACGGCGTAACCTCCAATGTAACCTACTACACGACACCCGTCCAAGATACAGCCGCTAGCTGTCAAGAGAACGAACGACCTTGCACAGTGGCATGTGGAGCATTTCTCGGGCCTTAACAACCTTTAGCATACCTCGTTTCTGCAACAGAGTGCACGTGAACACTAGCTCTCGGAAGGAGTCTTTCGAGTGGTATATTTGCGCTATCGCCTCTCGCTAGAACGCAAGCGAACAGGACCGAAGTGTCACCAGCTGACGTAGCCGAAAGGCAACAACGTCAAGTAATGCGCATGAAAGCGTCACGGTTAACAGGCCCTCCCGGTCTTTCGTACGTTTGTATACTTTGTTGCCACCCACCACGAACAACTATAGTAGCAGTAGGTCCTCCCGAGATCAAAGACTCGAAGCAGGGCACGAAGAAACTTGCAAGAGGCAGAGAGAGAAACAAAGAAAAGAAGCGCATTAAAATAATACACCAAAGTATTCTCTCGAGACGGCGAGGCCAGTCTAGACGTCACAGCAGGCAGCCTGTATGGGCGCGCTCTCGATAAACGGGTCCCTCAGCGAGAACGGACAGCGTGTTAGAAGGACGCCGCTCAGCCATTTTCTAATTTTAAACGGGACGTGCCCCTATGCCTGGCTCGGTGGTGCCTTCTTTTTTTCCTTTTTTTCCCTCCTAACCTTTATTTTTAAACACCGTCTTCCTCGTGCCTCTCTTCGCTCAGATGGTTTCTTTTTTTGTTGTGTGTGGTCGTGTAAATTGCTGTCTTCGAAGCCAGATTCGGGTTATGCAGCCATGTTGACAGCTCTCCAAGATTTCTGCCGTCCTGCGTTTTTTTCTACAGCATTTCTTTGTTTGTGTAATAATTCCTTGAGCTTCGTTGGTTTCCCTTATTTTTTTCTTTTTTTTCCCTTTGTTTATTCTTATTTTTGAAGTTCCACGGATCCAGCCATAGTTTCATGCTCAGATCAGCAAGTAGTAGTGACAGTGGGGATGACGGTGGTGGTGATCTCTAAGGCGTTAACTTTAGCATGTCGAATGCTAAAGTTTCGAGTTGCGCTATGATATGGGCACGCAAAGTTGCCAAAATGCTTCTCTTATTTTTCTTCTTCTACTTTTTTGTCGTGTCATATCTATATTTGACAGTGGTGATTTAGTATCTATTCTAGCTTGTCTTTGGCTTTAAGAGCAAGCTTTCAGTTTTTTTTTTTTTCGTGCTCTTTAATAATGTCGCCATCACGAGATTCACGAAGCGACTGTTCTGTTTCTCTTCCCTTTTTTTAGGCGCTGTTTCATAGCGCTGCCATCTCTCTGTCTTTATTACTCTCTTGAAAGTGGAAGGAACCTTCGCGACGTTATAAAATATTTTGCGAAGTGCGTCTTTTCCGCGTCTCTGCTCCCCCCCCCCTCCTTTTTTTTTTTTTTACTTTCAGCCGCGTCCTCCGTGACGCAGGTCACGTCATTATATGGGCTCTGTCTCCAAGAAAATAGAACACGTACACTGCTGGTTGCTTTCCAAGGCTGCTTATGCGAAACAAACGCAAAAAAAGTAAGTCAAGGGAAGAGAGAGAGGTAACCGACTAAATGACGAACAGGAAGGGACTCAAACAAGAGCGTTTCAAAATTAAGCTGCGGAAGGCATCCAACCGGCTTCTGAAGGGGAGTAGGTGTGGGAGAAGTGCCACGGGGCAAAACGCGGGGTTTTGAGAGGGAACGGAGGAGGTTGGAAGGTGGGCGGGGGGTGGAGGTGCCCGGAAAGTTCGTCGCTGAACAAGCCACCATGAGGACGAAAATCTGGCTACTGTACATCAGCCATGGAATCCTCGCGGACAGCCCAGGGTCAACCTCGGTGGAGGCTTGCTTTTAAAAAAAGGACCAGGCAGGACCTCCTCTCTCCCTTCCTTTCCATGTTTCTTTTCCATCGCCGCTTGTCGCGTGTGGGGAAATATTGACGGCAGTGGCCGCGCACAGCCAAGTAGCCTCGCGATCGCGCTAAAGCCGGCGCACGAGTGTTGAAGAGAGCCTTCGAAGAGTCTTTTTTTAAGAGCAGGCTGTTTCAAAAGCGGCAGACGGCGATAGGTTAGGCGAGAGAGAAAAAAAGAGAAGAACAGAGGGGTAAAACAGAAAGAGAAGAGGTACGTTGCTTGTGGGCTCAGTCGCGTCGCCGCTTTCTGGAAGTCCCTGGACATTCGTTCCGAGCCGAACTCCAGCGCGCTTGGAGAGCGGAGCGTTTCTTTCTGTGGACGGCGTCCCCGGAACAACACTAAGCTTCCCGACTACCGGCGCGAATTTCCGCGACTACGAACGACCGAGAGGAGATGGAGAAGCCCGACTGCCTCAAGGATGCCAGGGACTACAGGCGCTACACCGCGGCGCCCAAGAAGAAAACCAAAGACGTGAGCGAGGTGAGTGGACGCGGGCGTTTCTTGCGCCTGGCAGGGCGAGCAGGCTTTCCTTTTTCTTCGTTACTTGCTCGCGCGCGCGAATCAAATGTGGCGCGCTCGTGCGCAGAAAGCGGCGCAGGTGGCCTACGGCTTTCCCGAGGCGATTCGCCAAGAAAGTCTTTTGTTTCCTCCTCTTTCCCGAAACACAATTGAGTGACTTGCGCCACGAAGCGCGGTGGCGCTCTCGCCACGATCTCTATGGTGACTGAGTGCGCTCGCGGGGTAGTAAAAATAAACGGCGCATTTTCTGTTGACTTATCAGCAGAAATGGCGCTATTTTCGCTGCCACTAAAGGAAGGAACGAATTTTAAAGTTAGAAGAAGGAGGAATACATACTAGTCTGCGCGACCGCAGATTTTCGCATATTTTACTGGATCTGCATCTGCATGTTAACGTGGACCCGTATTCACAAAAGTACTTCTAACGCTATAACTGTTCCAAAGATGCCAGTCAATCGCAATGTCAGACATTGTATTATCGAAGGCGGCCAGACAATGGCAAACTCAACTCAGGGGAGAGTGGGTAGGAGTAGGAGGGCTGGAGGAGTGGGACAGGTAAAACATTTTTGACACCGCCAGAGCAACGCAGTTGAGGAAACGCGTTATAAATAGCACCTCTGTACATATAGTTTGGATCGTAATCTCTGGCCGCTTCATTGTGAAGAGCCGATAAAATGAAAACTGCCTTTACGACTGCCAAAAGTAATTAACTGTTTTTTTTATTGTTGTTGTTGTTAGCATTCCGAAGCCAAAACAGAAATATGTATGCACTGATGACAAACAAAAAATTATTCGAAAGGCATTTAAGGACTGGTACTGTGCTCCTAAGCCTCTATTGCATGTGACAAATAATATTGCTCTCTTTTGTGTCCTTGGGAGGAATGAGGTAGCACAATGGAGGAAGGAGTAGAACGCTGTTCCATCGTTTCATAACTGGTCTACATGCTTTTGTCGTTATTTTAATCGCATACCTAGTCTCTATAATTGATCATCTCATCGTGCAAGTTTATAAGTTTCTCCTGTATCATTTTTATAACGCAACTGCTACATGCATAGCACGTATACTGCGGGATCAGCGTACTGCTGAGTATTCGCGGCAATTATAGGTGTGCCAAAGAAGCCTAAATGCTCAAATGACAGCTAGCGCAACCAGTAACAAAACCATTTCCTCGCTCTGTCCTTGTTTGTGCGAGCTTGACCGTGATCTGCTATGCATAACAAACTAGCCCAAAAGTCGGTGCTCTTGGAAAAAGATCGAACTGGAAAGTGACTTAAGAGGAAGCCGCAGAGACTGCTAGCAATTGACTTTCGAGGGCCCTCACGGAGGCTAGAGCAACGGTAGTTTCTGTACGATTGTGCTTGTGCGCTTTCGCGGGAAAACATGTCTTTCTTTAAGGACGCGGTCAAGAGCGCTGATTGCAGCAATATAGTTAATTGTGAAGGTCAAGAAAGGGAGAGGAGAAATATGGACATTCTTTCTTTTCTGCCCATCTCGACTATATGCAATGTCGAGCAAAGACGTCCTAATAAAGCTACCAGAGACAAAAGAAGCGGGGATTAAAGAAAACTCAGTTTGTTGTTTGTATTAAATGACGACCTGCACCCGTGTTATATCCAGCTGACAAATTCTTAGGGTCATGTATATAATGTTGGTGTGACATATTAGGTTCCTTGTGATGATTGTTTGTCTGTCGATCTGTCTGTTTCTTGTTGCATCAAAGCTTCCTGGACGTCCTCGAAGGAAGAGCTCCTGTGTTAATGTAGAGGAATGTCTGACGTAAATTTAGAGTAACTCATGTTGTATGTGTGACAAATGAACTGAGCGATACATACAAAAGTGCAAGTTGCCCAGTTCATCTCACCTCTCCCCTACTAACGAAAATATTTGTGAATTTGGCCCGCGGTTCTTAAGGCACAAAGAAGTATACTTACGAAAAAATAATAAATAAAGGACTGGCGAGGCGCGCATCGTCTGTCCTTTCCAGCTGCTCCGCAAGTTAGACTTTATCACAGATGGGATTGTGTGTCGTACCTGCAAGATGCAGGCGTGAGGCGTGATCACTACAACGAGTACAGCACGTAGGGTCTAAACTCAAAATGAAGTAGGCCAAGTGGGTGCAGGTTCTGCGCGTGCGCAGTAGGCTAGCATTGCGTCCTGTACGGTGATTTCGCTAAAGGACGGGTGGAGACAAGCGCAGTTCACGTCTTAAGAGAATGTTGCCATTTGAATGGGGCTACTGTTGTTCAATCTCTCGAAAGAAAAAGGAATAAAATGAAGTGCGACAAAATACGCACTCCAGTGCAGATAGGTGGGCTTTATATCATGTTGATTTTTTTAATGAGCAGTTATAGCAACGAAACACCTAAGTTCGTCGAAAAATGTATAATAAATAATACAATGATGCGAAAAAAGGAAGAGCAAGGTACCCATGGTCGCAGTGAATAATATCCTGTTTATTCACTGTTTATTCACTGTTTAACAACAGACATCCTGGAGAATAATATGTAGGCCTGGAAAGCAGGACGTAAACTCGTCTCGCGGTGGATTTACTTGCTTCCAGCACCTGTCCTGCGGCGCCAACAGTGTGTGTATGGGTACTCATGTAGCTCTACTCAGGCTACTCAGGCATTATCCCTAAACGGAGAAGAGTAGAAGGAAGAACAGGGAAGAAAAGTGGTAAAGCAATTAGGGTTGAAACGGAATATAGGCAGGGTGGGCGCAAGTGGCTGAATTCCTTGTCCGGCAATGCTTTAAATAAGTGAGCGCTAACGGTCACTATTCTTCCCTGTTTATGCCGCGGCGCTTCATAACTTCGCGACATCGGCAAAAATAAAAATAAAGAAAATAAATAAATAATAAAGCAAGGCGGGTGCAGTGCTCTATCTGTATGCACGCAAACACGCAAATGCGCAGGGAGCTTGGGGAAAGGGTGGCTGTTGACGGGACCTCTCTGGCTGTAGCAATGGACGGTCATCTGAGATGGGGCCAGCAGCGTCTTTCTTTCTTTCTTTCTTTCTTTCTTTCTTTCTTTCTTTCTTTCTTTCTTTCTTTCTTTCTTTCTTTCTTTCTTTCTTTCTTTCTTTCTTTCTTTCTTTCTTTCTTTCCCCCCTCTCTCTGTCCTTCTCTCTTTCTACCTTTCTTTCTCTCTGCTTGTTCGCTCTTCTCTACCATTTCCGCAAACGCCAGGAATTCGTATTTTGGATTGTCGATCTGGCCGTGTCAGTGTCAGTGACCGCTTGTCATGGTTGTGCACCAATGCTCTTGCCAGCATTATTTGCGGATGCTGAATTTTTCCTGCCCATTAAGCACGATGGTTGCACAAAAAAACAAAATTCGTTGAACATCGAGCGCGCGTCTGCATACGTATGTGTGTGCGCGCGCGAATGTCGCGACAAATGTGCATTAAACAAATTAAATTATGGAGTTTTACGCGCCAAAGCCACGACGTGATTATGAGGTATACGCTGTAGGGTTTGGACTCCGGGTGAACATTGAAAACCTAGGTTCTTTAACGTGCACCTAAATCTGCGTACGCGAGTGTTTTTGCATTCTTCCTCCATCGGAATGCGGCCGCGATTGAACCGGCGACCTGCACAGTCACTGGCCTAACGCGACGGGTGCGATAAATAAGCAATAAGTGGCAAATAAATGGTAGCGCATCAGCAGCGATCGAACGTAGGCTGTCTTGAATATATAAAGTACAAGTGCTTAACTAACTGCATTGACCACCCTGGAGGACCTTAGGCATCATTATCCGTCATGGTGCCTTGGTGGTTATGGCACTGCGCAGCCAAGCGCGAGTTAGAGGGTTCGACTCCCGGCCGCGACAGCTGCATTTCCATGGGGTGAAATGAAAAAAAAAAAGCTAGTGTACCTTGCATTGGGTGCATTTTAAAGAACCCGAGGGGCTCAAATTAACCCGGTTTATCCCCCTCTACAGCGTGCCTCATAACTGGATCGTGTTTTTGGCACGTAAAAGCTCGCAATTTCAGTAACCTTAGGCATCGCCATACTGGGTGCTGTTGTGATCGGTCGTTCACCCCGCGACACTCCTCGGTCATGGCTCGCACGATTATGGGGAACGGGCCGACGGCCTGGTCAAAATAGTTCTCGACATGGATGAATTGAACCAGCGCGGGAGTACCTCGTTCCGGAGAGGTTTGACCAATTAGCAATGATACGGCTGTCACCTGTCAGCAGCACAAACTGGCGTGTCCAAGCCGGAGACTCGCTCAGTGCAATGATCAGGCCATCAACTATAAGAGTATTGATCGGAGTCGGCGAAAAGGGGCAACCTACCTCTGGATTGGTGGGACCTGATGTCATCGGCCTCCTGACACCGGATTGGGGGAAGTGACTAAACAATGATCGCGTAAGGCATAAAAGGAGCTACTGACGGCGGGAGTGATCGGAGACTACCACTTCATCATCAAGTTTTCCTGTATTACTTTGCATTTCTTGTACATATGTAAATATATACGTGTTTGTCAAACAATCTGCATGTCGGACCCGACCTCACGTTCACTCAATCCTCCCACGAGGAAAGAAGATCCCATGTCGTCGAACCCGAGTCGCAACAGTGCGTACTGCGTGCTGGACTCCGAAAATGACTGCAATGTGCAGTTAGCGGGGAAATCTTGTACGCTAATATTGTTTCACTTGCAGGTTACAGGGGAAAAAATTAATCGGGTGTTTTTCTCAATTCATAAAACACTTTGTGCAATTAATTAGCAAGACTGAAGCAACCTCAGTCAATAACCCATCCACCCCCCACCCCCCCCCCCCCCCCACCCCCCACTGCTATTTCTCAATCATAACCATGCGACATCCCCGCAAGACAGAGGTTTACGAGAAGATGGAGATTTGAAATGATGAATCGTTACGACAAATGTCTGAGTCAACATTTTGATCAGGGGACACTCAGGAAGACGAGTTCCCTGATAGGGAAACGTTGGCTTCATCCCTGTTTTCGAACACAGCTAATCATGTAACATAAATAGGGATACGCGACCCTACGCCCCATGTTGAAATTTGTCACACTTGGCAGCGTTAGGAAAACACGAGAACTACACTCATATGCACCCTTCATCCCCCCCCCCCCCACTCTTCCTTCTCCCTTAAAAAAATACATGAGTCAACGATGGCTGCTGGCGCTACCTTGAAATTTTAACGCTCGGAAGCCCTGCTGGGAGGCGCAAATAGAACACACGGAAAGGCGTCAAAAGAAAACGACAACAATGCGCTCGTCAGACGTCATAGCTGCACTTTCGAGCTGGCACGCGTGCTCCACGCCACAACAGCAAGTAACTATAATAAAAGCAATGACACGATGGTGAGAAATATATCAATATTTACCGACCAAAACACAATAAATCGAACTTGGAAAATGCGCCCTCGGGGGTAGAGGGGGTTGCAGGTTGAGTGCTGGTGGTTAAGTGGGGGTGTGGCAGTGCCGGTGAAGACGAAACAAAAGTGAAAGAAGCGAAATCAGTAGAAAAAATCGAGGAAAGAAAACGAGGGTCTCAGAGCGGTCTGGGCAGTAAGAGTCGCCAAGTTCAAGTCGCATAATGAAAGCTGGTTGGCAGAGCGCTGCTCTTGGTTTTCTAGCTGTTTGGTAATGCCAGGGAATAGATTTGAACCTGACCTTGGAGTGACGCAGCCTTTCTCCCGGTTGCGTTAAAACGCGCACCGTTTTGGCTTTCTACTCTACCGAATGCGCCCGAAAATTGTACGATGAAACCTCATGACACCTTAGTGAGGTTGAAAACGGGACACTAACTCACTCGGGCTACCAAAGGAATAGCGAATCACCAGTTCGCGTGAGCGGAACCCAGAACTAAACGCATAAGATCCCGGATGTATACTTTGCATGCAACGTACGGCAAAGCATAGCCCACTTACAATCTCTTCTTATTACATCCTGTTCACATTAGAAATCACCACCCGAATGTCCGCACTGGATATATATCAATGACTGTACCTTGCTTCTAGCTGCGACGTGTGTGCTTGGTCCACGGACAATCGCTGCCCGCGCGTCCCGCGCGTCCCACGCAACCAAATCACTTTTAACCGTGCTGACGGACATTGCTCTCAACGAAATACCTTAAGCAGTCTGTATGTCCCGCGTTGCGGTGTATTTTGCGTACGTCGTGTGCCTGTGACGTGCACACTGCGTGCCATCTCCTTTTGTCACCATTGCCATCTGGAACAGCATCCTATATATAGGCGTGCCGAAAGGCGGAGTTCTCCACAATTCAATAAAGAGTTTCTCTCTCTCTCTCTCTCTCTCTCTCTCTCTCTCTCTCTCTCTCTCTCTCTCTATCAATACGCCTACGTTATGATTTAAGCGTAGGCTTGGCGGAACCAACTGATCCCTAAAACAAAGAACACAAAATATGGCGTAGGTCTCCGGAGTTTACGGCGACAGGGAGCGCAGTGGCGTGTCAGTCGAAGCGAGAGCCGTTCGCACGTATTCGCGGTTGTTCTCGCACGGTGCATCACACTCGCGAGAAATCAATGGTATTAGCGAGCTCGCGCTCCCCTCTCTGCTTTCCCACACAGAACAAAACTGGAGAGACAACATACTTCTATTTCTAGCACCGAACGTCAATATTGGTTTTCTTCAAGCCTATAGGGGTGCGTCACCATGGCGATATGAGGACGAAACAAGCGGGAGATTCAGGCATGTCTAACAAATTTTTCGGTCTAGTTATAACGGAGAATGACGCCAGCGTATAAAAGCAGAGT
This sequence comes from Dermacentor albipictus, assembly GCF_038994185.2. NCBI lineage: Eukaryota > Metazoa > Arthropoda > Arachnida > Ixodida > Ixodidae > Dermacentor > Dermacentor albipictus. The sequence continues at coordinate 37,856,295 of NC_091821.1, forward strand.
GACGCAAAGATGCTCCAAAGACTGACTCTCTATTTCGAGCTGACCTATCACAAATATGTATATATATATATATATATATATATATATATATATATATATATATATATATATATATATATATATATATATATATATATATATATATATATATATATATATATATATACACACACGTCGTATCAAACACCACAGTCGTCAGACACACCTACATGCAAGATATTAAAAGTCCAAAACACAATACAATAGTAGCACTAGTATGCACGCCCAATGACGTCATAAAGTCCACGCAAACTTTCCGCAAAAACTCAGTGTAAGTAGCGTTCATGACAAACGCTATAAACGCCAATCAATGTAACTTATCAACAACCTGATACATTAAACAGCCGTTCAGTGAAATTTGGGTTTATTTAATAGGTTACGTGTGTTTAGAAATTTCAAAACATTTTGTTACGCGGATTTACTTATTTATTTTATGAATTTATTTTAATGCGGCTATCTCACTTGCCGGCAGTTGATGTCAATAACTTGGATCCACCCCGTGCATCGTACGCTGTGTCTGTCGGTGGAGTCAGTGAACTCTATTTCGCGGAAGTTTCATCGTATTTCGCGAATTCTGCGACATTGCTTACGACAGACAGGGACAATGTAGAACGAACTCAACGGCTGCCTTTTTGGTGCTGTCAAGAAGAAACAATGACCGAACAAGTTTTTCTTCTTGCTATTTCTTTCTTTCATTTAATTTTTTATCCGCGCATTGGGTATGTTAAAACACAAAGACTCACACAGTGATAAACGAGAAGAAAGAGGGTTAACCGAGGGGCCTGATTTTTTATTAGTCATATCATCAGAAGCCAACAAACACTGACACCAAGGACAACATAGGGAAAATTACTTGTGCTTAATAAATGAAATAAGGAAACGATAAATTAATGGGAAATGAAAGTGGATGAAAAAACAACTTGACACAGGTGAGGAATTATCCCACAACCTTCGCCTTTCGCGTGCGATGCTCTACCAATTGAGCTACCACGGCGCCGTTTCCCAATCCATGTTCATGGGTATTTATGTTTTCCTAGTAGAACCCTGGGAGTGTTAGCCAGCGCCATCACTCACAGACCTTGGCGGCGGGCATGGAACGTCCTTTCTGCCGCAGGCGTCACGAGAACGTAATCTTTTTGGGTCAAGGCAACCGGTGCATAAACCCACACATGCTACCTTAAGGCGTCAATGTTGCCGGATTCAAAAGCCTCGTTATGTAATAAACGAGAAGAAAGGCGGTGAACAACACATAAAGTGGATGAAAAAACAACTTGCCGCAGGTGGGGAACGATCCCACAACCTTCGCATAACAAGGGTCCTGAATCCGGCAACATTGGTGCCTTCAGGTAGCATGTGTGGGTTTATTGACCGGTTGCCTTCACCCAAAAAGATCAAGTTCTCGTGAAACCTGCGGCAGAAAGGATGTTCCACGTCCGCCGCTAAGGCCTGTGAGTGGTGGCGCTGGCTAACACTCCCAGGTTTCTACTAGCAAACATGAATATCCAAGAAAGTGGATGGGGGAAACGGCGCCGTGGTAGTTCTATTGGTAGAGCATCGCATGCGAAATACGAAGGTTGTGGGGTCGTTCCCCGCCTGCGGCAAGTTGTTTATTTTTTCATCCTCTTTCATTTCCATTAATTTGCCGTTTCTTTATTCCATACATTAAGCACAAGTAATTTCCCCTATGTTGTCCTTGGTGTCACTGTTTGTGGACTCCTTATGAAAGGACTCAGTGAGGCGCACAAACACACATACGGGAGCACTATTAGACGTCTGCCGATATTTCAGAAGTTCTACAAGACAAGTGATCGGGTATATCTGTTGTGGATGTGTTTGAAATGAACAGGGTTCGAATGATGTACAGCAGCAGCGTGAAGGTTCCAGTCCCTTGAAGTTTGCGCGAAAAACATAGAGAGACGGGCTGCGCTATGGGTGTGTGCGCACACGTTTTTTGCCTCAAATATGGACGTCGTCCTGGATTCACCGGTTGATGGAATTCCCACCGGTATACGCCACCCTGTCCCACGCAGGCGTGTCACCACCTCAAACTTATTGCGCTAACGTAAGAAACCAATTCAGACTAATACGAGCACGGAAGAATGAGACTGAACAGGTGAGGCGCAGCTGTGACCAACTAGCACGGTTTCAAGCATCGCTCTTCACTAGCACCGAGTTGCGCCATGAAAAGAGTGGCGGGGAGAGCTAGATATTTTACTGCCGAGCAGCCCATCATTACTTTATATCGATCACAGCGACCGCTCGTAAATGTTAATGTGTTGAGGAAAAAGCCAGCTAAGGCCCTAGGGAGACATAAAAGACCATGACTTTACCTGGGTATAGTTGAAAAAAATTGACAGTAACTTAAGTACCCTTACGTGATTTGAGTGCGAAAGCATGATGACTTGTATAATTAATTGGTTACGTCCATCATACCTGACGTCATACGTTGTCACGTGTCCTTCACAACTCTACCTTTACCCACCTTAATTCACCTTAATCAACTTTGCTCATAATTTGTATCAACTTTCATCAAACTTAATCCACCTTGCTCTAATTCTTACCACCCTTAATCCACCTTGCTATAATTTGTACCCACCTTAATTCAACTTCCTCTAATTTGTACCGGCCTTGATCCACCTTTCTCTATTTGTATCAAGCTTAATCCACTTTAATTCACCTTCCTTCACTTTACTTCACCTTAATGCACTTTACTCCACGTTACTCTAACCTGCCACCTTGTTCTAACTTGTTCTAACTTTATTTCCCTCGACTTCAATCGAATTCACCTTAATTCACTTCAATTCGCATTAATTATGCATAATTACTAAAAATAAACCTTGTTATACAATTTACTATGTTCTGTATTACTACCGACGTCATACAAGACGCTGATGACGTTACATTGATCTTTTGATACCACTCGTGCCTCACGGGACATATAATGCTTTCGCATTAATAAATCAGCTAGGTCATCAGTCACTGTTCCCCTGAAACAAAACACAGACAAAGCTCCACTGAGGCAAAATAATGCACTCATTTAGCAGTATACCTAATCCACTCATATGTGCGGCCTTGTGCCACTGAGAGAGCCGCCGGTAATTGCGGCCGATCTATTTCCATAGAACGATATATAGGCAGACTGCGGTGCAGTATCGACGTTTCCTGTCCCCAGTAAATGCAGTTAGATTTTCTTATGTCCTTCTTGTTCAGTGTGTATTAAATTCGGTCATGTGTAGCATGTCAGCGACGCAAGACATCTCCTCATACGCTAGCCCCACTGCAACCTTTACCGTGTCTTGCACGCCCTTTTGACCGGGTTGGCATTGACCTTTATGGGCCTCTTCCATGCATTGCTAACGGAAATCGTTGGATAATTGTCGCAGCAGACCATCTAACAAGATACGCCGAAACTGCTGCCCTTGCTTCGGCTGCTGCCTGCTCGCGACGCCACCGCATTCATCTTACGGCACGCCGCACCGCGAGAACTGCTCAGCGTCCGAGGCCGTGTCTTCTTGTCCGAAGTTATTATTAAGCTACGTTTGCGCCACGTGCCGCACTATTCACCGCACCACTACGGCGCATCACCCACAGACTAACGGTCTAACGGAACGATTTAACCGCATTCTTGCTGTCGTGCTCACAATGTACGTTGCGTCCGACCATTCCAATTGGGACGACGTCCTTTCTTTTCTCAGGTACGCATATAATACCACCATTCAGGCTACCACAGGCTTCTCTCCATTTTTTTCTTCTCGATAAACATGAACCATCCCCTATCCTCGACACCGCACTCGCGTATCGCTCGGAGGCCTCTGAATTCACCCCTATTTCAGAAGCTGCTCGCCGTGCTAAAGAGCGCTGGCTCGCTCATTCACGTCCAAGGCGTCCAAAACTATCGTCGCGACCACGATCAGCCTGCACCGCCTTTCGCCGTTGATTCTCACGTCTGGCTTCGGCTGTCATTTCACTCTCCAAGCCTTAGCCCAAAGCTTGCTCCAAAATAACAGCGTCTGTACGGATCGTCGAGTGCACATCGCCTTTGAATTATGTAGTAGAACCGGTGACGTCATCGTCGGACAAGCGCCACCGTGACCGCGAGACGGTTCACGTCAGCCGCCTAAAGCCGTGCTACGACCCCGGCCCTCGTCGTGTCGTCACCTTACGTCACCAGGATGGCGCATCTTTGCCACCGGAGCAATTGTATTGTAGTATGTAGCGCTGTAGGCACTGCCCTCGCTTTAGCACGAGACTCCAGCTTTCGTGTTGATGCCAAGAGATAGGACTGCTCCTACAGATTTTCTTTCGATCGCTTGGACGAGTTTTAATAAGTCACCCTTGCAACTAAAATATTGTTTTTCGTGGCTACCCGGCTCTGAAAACGACAAAAACGCGACAAGGCACTGCAGCTCCTAGCCTGGAACTATTCCGTTCCTATAGAGTTCTGTTGGCCAATATCTTGGGTGATAGCCGGCCCTTCCGGTCCACCAAACTTCCCATTCGCATCTAATAAAGACGGGCAGCAGGCGCGTGCAACACTGTTTAGCCCCCCACACTTGCGCAATCCTAATTCTAAATCTCTCTATTCGGTATTGAACTATGATCGAACAAACGGACAACTCTGAAGACAACTTTTCGCAAGCGAGACTTGTCTCCGTCAGCGTAGCAAGACAACTCCTCTCGTCGAAGTGTTGGCTCCAAAAACTACCACTGTTCAGCCCCTGCTGATAATTTCAAGTCTCCGGAGAGCTCTTCCTGCGTACCTGTGTCTATTCGGTATTACAGCTTGTGTTATGTTCCAAACAGAGCGGGGCGTCCTTAGTAATTTCCTCATTTCGGTAAAGAGCCTCTGCTGCAGCCGACACCGGAAAATTTAGATGACAAGCATCTGTAGATGTGATTCGCATCTAGCCTCAATCTAGCGGGTGCACTGAATTTATTCGCCTGTTTTCATGGCCTGTGCTAGCGGCCGGCCCTGACGCGATTCCAGCGTAAATTTATTTAGCCGCACGCAACCCTCCGCCTGTCACCATCATTTTTATCCAGCAGGAAAATGCATCACAAAGAAAGAGAGAGAGAGAGAGAGAGAGAGAGAGAGAGAGAGAGAAGGTAAAGAAAAAGAATAAGAAAAATCTGGGTTACGAGAAAAGTTTATCTTTTCCCAGGTCATCGTAGCAATTCAGGGAGCATGCGCCCGCTTTCCCCGGCACCGACCGAGAATTTAAGCGCAGGTTTTAGCGACTCTGCAAAAGCCCTATACTCACTTACAGCACGCAAGTCGCTGAACCTCCGCTGTGTTAAATAGAACTGTGACACACTTCCGGCGAGCGCTTTCTTTTGGTTCGTTCTCTGGAGCGCGGTCGCTGTTATTCCTGTGCTATAGCGAGCCAGTCTCGGCGGCGGTGTTGGTGCAGCCCAACGCGTGTCAAAGCTCCTTCCTCGCCTCTGAATCCTCGTAAAGCTGCCGGGCCAACCCTTTATTTCATCAACAGCAATTCTGTGCCACCATTTCACCTTTTCTTGCTGCCCAGTTTTTTTCTTTCTTTTTTTTTCTTTTTACTTTCTTCCCGCTTCCGTCATACCAAAATTTAACCGGTAACGTCGGAATATCATTCTGACGATCAAAGCAGGTTTGCTAGAATAAAACGGAAGCAGAAACCTAAAGCAAAGGAGGATGAATAGAGGTACGAGGTAAACGAAGAGTGCGCTGGGTCAATGTATACGGAGATATTTCTAGCACGTTTGTGTTTTGTATAAAAGTGATCGCAATATTGACTCGGTTCGTGCCGCTATATCGTATGTCGCTTGGCGATTGGATAACGCAAGCAAGAAAAGGAAAGGCAGCGCTTGATCTTCTCGGCGCCCGCTCATCTGCCATACTCGAGCACCAACTCTCCCGACATTTGTTTTTTATATCTTATTTCCGACATAAGCAAGGTCTGACATATTTTTGTTTATTTTTATCGTTACGTCTGTTTTTATGAAGCAGGAAGGTTAGGGGGAGTGGGGGTTGGGGGTGTTGGGGTGGAGTGGAAGTGTTTCAGGCATATCCGAAATGTTCCAGTTATCACTTATCAGCACTCCATTATACACATTCACTCTTTATATACACTGTAGAAAATTGAGCGACGACAAATGTTAACTGGATCACCAATGCAGCAAATTTGAAATTGTGTGGTATACCGTGTCGAAACAACACAGTTGGTTGGTTATGAGAGAAACCGTAATGGAGTGCTCAGGATAGGACGAATTTTGGCTACCTGATGTCCTCTTATGTGCACCCAAACCTCAGTAGACGAGCCTTTTTAAGGGGCATTTTCCCGCCCTCTGATGCCGCGACCGGTAATCGAACCGGCGACCTCGTGCTCAGCGACAGGACGCCATCACCGCTGAACCACTGCGGCCATAGGGGACGCATTTTTCAGAACGATAGTTGTAATTAAGCGCAGCATCTCTCCTAAACGGCTAATAAGTACTTCATTACAGTTCGGCTTTCGTTCCACAATTGGCACACCGGCTCCAAAGTCATCAATTACGTATGCAATAAGCAGAAAAAACAAATCTGTTAATTAGCTAACATCACTCGATCAGCAGTTTCTACTGCAAGTACATTCATCATCTTCGACAAATCTAGGTGATGCGGCAGAACTGCGATATCTACCACAGACGCTCTTTTATAACTCTTTTGAGAATTCCCTCTTCTCTCCCTTTCCCCAAGTGCGTGAGGTAACCAACTGGGGGCGACCATGGTGGACCTCCCTAACTTTTCTTATTTATGATTTATCTCTCTCTGCTTTCATTAAACTACGCAACCTCCCCGCGCATATATATATATATATATATATATATATATATATATATATATATATATATATATATATATATATATATATATATATATATATATATATATATATATATATATATATTACCTCTTCTCCGGTGGGATGAAGCCACAACCTCCGCATTACGGGTGCGTTGCAGTAACAATTGTGCCACGGCGACGGCTATCAATCCGTCCACTGTTTTCGGTATTTATGTGTACTAGGTCTATCCTTGGGAGTATTAGACAGCGCCACTTACGGCCATAGCGAGCGCATGCGGACCATCTGTGTTTGCCCGATGGCGTCACGTGTTACGTGACGCCATTGTATATATATATCTTCTCTGCCATTTTTTTTTTCCCTTGCCTCGACGTGGAACTGAGAGTGGAACCTCGGCGATGATCGCGAGACTGCAGACCTTGCGAACCAACGAAGGACAGCGAAAGACGAGTCTTGAACCTCGAAAGAGAGACAAGAGAGAGCGAACGAACGCTGAAACTGAGGCCAGCGGATATTTAAAGAAAGAAGCGCCTGTCGCTGCTGACGAAGCGGAGACTGTCGCGAATGGTTGCAGCATGTTGCCGCAATCGACTGTCGCGACCTGCGGGCTGCACTGACGCGTCTGCACGCTTCGCTTCTGGCACGCGCACACTTTTACTGCCTTTCTTCTTTTTTTTTTCTGGCTTCTTGTCCCACAGCATACGAGAATGTTCTCCGCTTTATTTATTTATTCACTTACATTGCGTATTGTTCGTTCGGCGCGAACAGGCTGGCGTGGTTTATTATTAAATGGGCGTAACAAACGCCTTTACGTGATGTACGCTTCAGAGGTTTGCGTCCAGAACGCGAAGGTTAGGGTGCTGCAACGTCAACTTTCGTAACTAAGTATAAAACGCGGCAGCTGAACAAATAAAGATGATTCCCAGTAGATAGTAGAATTCTTGCTCAGAATAACTGTGGCTAGTGGCCATCCGTAAATGGAAAAGAAAAGCAACGAATGAGACGTAGTTACTGCCACCATCACCTAACATCCACAAACAAGTGGGAAAATCCTTGTCATTTACGCAGTATGCGTTTACTATTTCTCCCCCTCCCCCCTATCCTCCATCGTAAATATTTCATAAACGCTTGGTTAAAATTGTATCGCGGGAGCTGCTTTTACATCCCTTGAAGTAATGTCATGCTGTTCGCAAAGGTGACCGCCGTTACCAATTAAGAGCAGAACCACCACCAAAGATTTGCTGGTCATTCATTTCTCCAGATGCTCGGCCGCTTTAGTGCAACCAAGCGCTCCGACACTTTGTAGCGAGCTTCAAAAATAGTGTGACATGCGAATACTAAATTATGATACGCCCGGAAATCGCGGCAGATTTGTTCGCCAAATGTGTGGTTAGATTATGCTTATTTGGGAAAACAAGTCGCGTAACGATATAGTTTACCGAACTAATTGCCACCAGTGCCACCTTGTGAATGTTAGCTTTTCACGTCCTTGATTATTACTGTGTGTGCGCGTGCGTGTTTGTGTGTGTGTGAATGCCACATCACTCAGTTTTCCACGTTACCATGGTCCGCAATGTGCTAAATACTTTAGGCCGCCGACACGTTCATTTCGCCACCGTTCTGCAACTCGATTCCTTTGTGAGTGGGCTGGAAGAGGGAAGCCACTTTTCTGGAGTATTTCGCAATTCTAGACGATGTTCTGCCAGAATGCCGATGCTATTTAAAAACAAGATGAAAAAAAAAGAAATAAGGAAGCAGTCTCTCCGTTTCCTCGCAATGTCAGTGCACGCAAAACGTCATTTTTTTTAATGGCACGACTATCGGCACAGTCACGCCAGCGTTGGCGTTTGCAAGCTGCTTCCCGTCAACTGCGTGGGGAAGGTCCGTCCTTGACCCACATGTTATGCCACCGATCTCCCTTGTCTTCTTCGCACGCGTGCGCTGCTCTCGCGGAAAGGATCTTCGGGCCACGACGGGCCGGCGTCCTCCTCCGCGCCGACGTAACGGACAACCCCCCGCTGCGGCCGGTTCCCTCGACTTCGAGGCGGTGTACTGACGGGGGATTGTTTGCTATCTCGGCGCCATTGGCGTTTCGGCCAGGGGGGGGGGGGGGGGGGGGGGGATCCGCGCTTTCCAACGGCCGGCGGCGCGGCGGCTATTCTGGGCGGCGCGCACGGCTGCCAGGCGTCGCCCCCACCGGCCGGATGCGAATCTTCTCGGGAGCTTCTGGAAAGAGGGAGAAGAAATGAGGAGGGAACAAATGGGAGGAAGGAAAGAGAAGGAGAGATAAAGCGGGCGTCCCAGTGCCGGCGAAGCAAAACACCAAGAATCCGGGGCCGCCGTGTTTTGGAGGCAGGCCCGATTGCTGAGACCGCACGAAGAGCGGGATGACGACCGCGGGGCGTCGCGTTACACAGACTCAACGCAGCACAACGGCAAAGCTGCGCGTGTGAAAACGTCGCGCACTGCAGTCGTAGGGGTTTGTATCGAGAAGATATAGTTAGACGTAACCTCGGCTATACAAGGCAACGAGTACCCTCCACGGTAATGTAATAGCTACGGCGCTACGCTGCTCAGCTCGAGGGCATGGGTTCGATCCCGGCCGCAGCGGCCGTATTTCGATGAGGGCAGAAATGCCGAAGCGCTCGTGTTTAGGTGCATGTTAAAGAACCACAGGTGGTCAACGTTCACCCGGAGCCCCCACTACGGCAAGACTTCATAATCAGATCGTGGTTTGGGCCCACGGAACCCCCAATTTTTCTTTATTTCTTTATGAGTAGTGCCGCTGCGTTCCAGTGGAAAAGAACCTTGCCATTAATACAGGCAACCATGATAGGTAGACGTAAGGGTTATAACAAGATGGGCGACCATGGCTGAAACAAACAAAAAAAAAGAACGCGCCATTGTAGCGGATGTCCAGCGCTGCATATTTGCTGCTGTCGCCGTTATGTAATCAGAAGGTCTTATTGTCGCATTTACTCTATATCCGCACGCGCCAACCAGCTTGTTATCCCAAAGAGTTTGTGTCGTGTTGTTGGAGCATCCTAAACACATTTATCGTCGCAGCCGTAAGCTCACAGGTGCGGGCGAGCGAAAGAAAAAAAGAAAGGAAAAAGATAAATAAACGAGGATTTCAGCTGGGTCGTTGCCTGCCGTCTCCATAGTGTTCCGCTGTCACAGTCACGTCAGCCTCACCCGTTCGAACCGTACCGATCTCGCTATAACGACGCGGCGGCAGTTGCCACATCCGCACTACACAGAAACTGCGGTAGGAGCGACGCTGACGATGATGGCGGCGGCCGGAGGACAGTGTCTTCTCGAACGGGGTCAGATCCAGCGCGCCAGTTGCGGGGCACTGGGGAAGTATATATATAATCCGAGCCCGAGCCTAGGCACTTTCGTAACCCGGATTCTTTTCTGGCACCGCCGAGACAGACTGCTGCGCGGAATGAGGAGTGATGATAATAAACAAAAGCAAACGACGCGACGGCGTCTCCCGCGCGGCCAGCTGTCGCGTTGCAACACGGGGGAAATCTGTCGCGCCTGCCGCAGGGGCGCGTGTAAGCGCGTGCCACGGTAACTCGGTAAGGAGAAGCGAAATTTGATCGGTTCCCCGCTAATAGTCACGTAGAGTACATATACGTACACTAGAGGGGCACGTATAGTTGAGTACGAAGGGCCGGACAGACTGGGAAACCTTGCGTGGTCCTTCACGAGGCTCCATTCAAGCCAGCAGCGTGCAGCGGCAAGTCCAAGTAACGACAGCGACTGCCTAGGACACGCGCCTCCTTTCGTCATCCGATCGTTCTCAACTCTGTTGAAGTAAACCCGGTATATTAAGTAAAGCGGAATGTTCACTGTTCATGCGGTAGTCAGCAAATGCGAACGCACGGACGTGGAAGCGGCCCCGTCTGGTTATTCAAGCGCTCCGGATCGGTGCCGAGGACGTCGGTGCACGAATGATTACGAACGCGACAAGTGATCCGCTTGTAACAGACGCGGTTGCTCTTCACTTCACGGTCAAATATTAAGCATCAAAAGTAAACGTTTCCTGCCATGTAGCCACGAGGCGCACTTTATAAACAATATGTAAAGGCCATGTCTTCAAGAAACATCGGTCATCGATTTCTGTACTTTCTATATACAAATAGGTTACTGAGATGAATTGAACTCTGAGTGGAGTGTTAATTGTTCGGTTACAGTGTTCACAAATCGCCCAAGTATACAATTAATAATATCATAAACAGCTTTGTTCTTCGGATAGACATTGGTGCACGCCAGATTATTTATTTTTGTTCTGCGCTGCAAAAACAAGCGCTCAATCACGAGAACATAAATAGGGATTGATATAGTATTAACTTGGAGTCTATTGCACACACCTGGACTTCCTCAATACTACTGAGATTGCCGAATCCCTACCGGAAACAGTCAGTGTCTCGATCTACATCGATGACATCTGCGACTGTGTTTAAGCAGTGATTCACCCGCAGGTTCGTGCAAGGCTACAGAAAGCAGCAACACAGTGGCTATTACCGCACACACGGCCTAACCACCTGTACACAAAAGCGCGATAGTCACTTTTACGCGAAAAACAATGACTGGTTATCCAGTATGCACCAATGGCCAGCCTGTCTCCTACGAGAGGAGTCATCCATTTTTAGGTGTGACTGTTGACCGGGATCTCCCCTGGAGGCCTCATGTTCTGGCCTATGGTCTATTGCTGGCTCATGGCCTATTCTATAGCTCTCCCGTGCTTTCTAAAACTTGCAAGTCCAATCTCTGAGAACTTAAGAGCCTTCCGCGGAGCGCCTCTACAGCCAGAACGGTTATAAAGGCTCGAGACCATCCAATCATGACTCTAGCAGCCGACGAAGCTGCTAGGGATCGCATGAAGGAAGGAACCTGGTTTCTATACCTTTACCGAGGACTGACGCAGCCCAACACTTAAGCAAGCAAGCGCACCGTATAACGTTACAGAAGTGGTAAACACCTGAATTTCCTCATCACCGGTTGCATTCTCTCGACCCATCGATGCAACTGCGGTTGTCACCCGGTCTTTCCCGAAGTGAGGAAACGGTGCTGTGTCGCTTACGCATGGGCGTTGCATTCACCAATACATATTCATTTTTTATTGGAATGGCTGACAGCGGCGAGTGCAATGCCTGCGGTGTCGAGAAGGCTATGGAGCACCTCCTGTGCTACTTTCCGTCTTCTGACAATGAAAGACATGACGTCGGCACATCTCGAAATCAACTAGATGGAAAACAATTCACATTAAACAAGATCTTGGGACCATGGCTTCGCATATCGCCGCTACAAAAGGCAACAAAAGCTCCGCTGTGATTTCTGAAGGCTACCGGACTGAGCGACCGTCTGTGATATAGAGCAGAGAACTGTCACTACGTTGGCGATATCAACAGTGGACTTTCTCTTCTTATCTTAGCATTTCCCTCCCCTCCCCCCTCACTAAGTGCAGGGTAGCCAACCCGGCTCAGTGCTGGTTAACTTCCCTTCCATTTATTTATCCTTTTTACCTCACCCTATATGAAGTACTCTCTTCATATACATATATATAACAAAGCTGAAAAGTGATTAAACCTAGCTCATCATCAGTCAGACAAATTAATACAATGTAAAGTTAAATGCTCAATCATAATTATTTGCTCATTTCCTTTTTCTTATGTCTTTATGTAAGAAAAAATGGGCTGGTTGGAAGGGGTGCGGTGTGTGGGAGGAAGGGTACTATATACTACGAGTGCTTCATTTTCTTTGCGAATATCCCCATCGTTCCGAAGAAGAAACGGGAGGAATTCGTGTTATTGAACAATCGCTATAGCGAGTTCTCAGGCGACCAGTGTCTCAACTCGCCTTTACATTGTTGATCTCCCACGTTCTTGCCGCTCTTCTCTCAAAACGCTGTTAGAACCGACTCACTGAGAAGCCCTCTCAAGAAAATCTCACTATTCACACCGTTCTTGATGGGTTTCTTTTTTTTCTGTTTTCTCGCTCTTCAAGTGTGTTATCTTCGCTGAAGCTTCATAATTCCTATCTGCCGGCCTATCGACGTATATAATAGGACGGAAACAACATAAAAAAAAAACAAGTGTCGTGTGCATAGCAAGCTACTTATTCTGCAGCCGTTAAGCATAGGCGCTGAATATGCACTCAATATTATGCACCTATTTCACTCGATAGACGAAAGAACGGGACATTGAAAAGAGCCCGACACTCGTTCACCTTATCACCTTATCGCTCTCGTGCGTGGTTTGAAGCTGGACGAACGAGCGTTCCACTCCTGTTCCCACGTGTGTAGCCGATGCACATTTCCGACGCGATGATTCACCAAGGCTCACTTTCGTTCTCAGCTAGCCCTATAGATAGCAGGGGTTTAATGGTCTGCAGAGTGAAGTATTCGATATATACAGTCGTTACAGTGGCTAGACAAATTGAGAAATTTTGCAGAAATGATTACCTTAAAGCTTTCTTCACCTTATTTCAGACGTCCTATTACTCATTCAGATACTGCCAACATTTAAGCAGTGCAGAAGTCCCGACACACTCTATCTTTGCAAGCTGTTGGAAGCGTCGAAGTGTAGCGATGCCGCACCGCGATGGATTGTGGGAGAAAAAAATGTAATTTCGAGCACACACTGTCATTATCGTTAAAAGAAACGCATTTGTTTTTGTGATTTTCCTAAACTGTGAAGAGTGCACGAGTTCTCAATCTCTTCTCTCTCTCTTTCTTTCTTTTTTTTGTATGTGTGTCTGTGAGCAATGGCGATGAAAATAAACTCGGAGGTATCCTGCGTTCAGCGACATTTGTTCCATGAGGTGCGCTCGCGCTGATTTGCGATAAAAATGACATACTCCTGGCACCCTTAAGACAGATCAAAACCTCTGCACAACATGCACAACATCAGAAACTGCCAGGATGAATTTCTTAACGGGCCAAAGAAGGAATTCTTAAGAAAGATATATTTGCTGATCTTGAAATCATGCAATATATATATATATATATATATATATATATATATATACATATATATATATATATATATATATATATATATATATATATATATATATATATATATATATATATATATATATATATATATATATATATGTAACATCTCACTGAACTTGACTTCCAGACGCCCCTCGTGCTCTGCTTGGTCGATTTGTTGGTTGAATAACCGCGATCTACGTGTTACGGATTTCGTGTGGTAAAATTGTAACCAGTATCGGTTGGCTTATTACAGGCCACCACCGGGTTCGATGTCCTCAACAGTTTTCACAATTTAGCACACCTTCGATATACACTGCACGTACGATGATTTTTCGATGTATCCGCGCATCACATCTCCGACATCTTTCGTTGCGCCAGCTTCTTTAAAAAAAAACGCTCTTTCTGTACTCAAAATTCAAATTATGGTGTATACCGTCCCAAAGTAGCACACAGGATATGGGAAACGCCGCAGTGGGTGCTCTGGATTAAGTTCGACCACCTGAGTGTTCTTTAACAGGCCTTAAAATCTATAAGTAATCTCAGTACACGATAATATTTGCACATCCGCCCCCATCGGGATGCGGCTTTCCGCTGCGAGAAATCTAACCCATGAGCTCGTGCTCAGCAGCCTAACGCCGTAGCCACTGAGACACCACTACGGGTGCTCTTTCGGCCTACAAATATGCAGTCGTATGTGCACTAAAGCGAAGCTTTCTTCGCCTCTTCGCCCGGTCTCGGAGTTCGGCGTCGTTTCTTCGCGCGATATATTTGCGGATACGTATGTGAGTCACTGTAGGTATGATCATGCCCGAATAGACAAACTTGCTGCTGGCTGGCCCACGGTATAGTCAGCTTGAGTCACCGGCTATGCGCCCATTCTTGGCCACTTCCCCTGGAATGGTTGACCGCCTGTGACACAAGGCGTGTGAAGTTTTAAATGTATTTGGACGTACGTGTCGCGCTTCTCTGTGCGTACACGCCTCTCACGAACGTCCCCTCCCTCGACAAGCACGTCGCGCATCGCCTTCGTCCTCGTGGGCTAGCAGCTACAAAGGCTACGAAGCAGCGCTCGCATCGTCCGCTACACTGCTGCCGCCCCCCACGCTGCCTCACTAACCAAAAGAAACTTCGCGGCATCAGGGAGGGTCAGAAATAGCGCGCCCGAGCGTCTTTGCGTACCCGAGGCCCCACGACCCTGCTTGCATTCATTCGTGCTCCTTTCGCGTTCTTTAGCATTCCCGGCGGTTTGCGTCCCCTAGTCTTAGGTGGAGCAAAACCTAAAGCTATCTATTTAGATTCGGACATTGCGTTAGATGGGCGTGTTTTATTTGCGACAGGGTGCGCAGATGACAATCTGCAGCTCGGAAATGAGCTTCAGTCGTAGCCCCCATGACCAAAGTTAACAATCTCGTGATCTTATAGGCGATCGGCAATTACGGTATAGCAATACATTCTTTTTTTTTCTCTGTCTCTCACCATCTCGCCCCTTACATCACATGATTCTCAATAACTCTGCTTCTTTATCGTGGCTTTTGAACGAGCTGGATGTAGTCCCCATCTGTAGTGTTCCTAGACGCGCACACATAGGAAGTGAAATTTAGTGGAATATTTTGCCCGAATGTAGTCCTATATACGGGCAAACACCTGATATCTGGGCAACTTGGGTTACGAACAGGGGCTGTTCGCAGATTTTGGCACTTCGATTCTCGTTGGTGGCGTGTGCAATATTGTCACCAGCAGCAAGACCTACAGCCTTTAAAGTGTGCCAGGACCAGTTGTAATCGCTGAGCACATGACAATAGATACCACGAAACACTGCTTTAATTCATACACAACCAGGGCATTACAGACTACATATGATGCACACCAAACATTATACTTAAGGCAAGTAATCATTGCAATAAAAAACTGAAAGTGTATCCGTTAGACAAGCCGAATCACGTTCGACACTGAAATTGCCAGAGTTCTGAACGCCGCCTCCACATAGTCTTTTAACGTCCTATATCCAGTCCTGGAAAACATTTCCGCATCTGCGGCTCTCCTGCGAGCGCATAGTCATCGCTGCTTGTTGGATTCCACCGAAATCAAAAATCCGCAACGGGGTTTTACGAAGTATGGAACAGGATGACGAGCGTATGCCCTCACACAATCAAATGAGCTGTGAGTGAGTTCTGATGTTCAGACACAGTCGCTGTCAAAAGTTTCAAAGCCACCGGCCACACTGGACCTGTTGTCGGTCCAGGCACTACAGCCAGTGTGGAGCTTTCGCTGGTCCAAAACTGCGGACACGAAATCAACTATTTTTCTTGAGCCTCCTGGCCACATATTTTAACACTTAAAGATGGGCTTGAAAAAAAAAATTAGAAGCATGCACACCGCCAATAACTTGGTAATTTAGAGACCTAACGAGAAACCAAAAGTAGAGTGTTTAGGCTCATCCTGCTTAGCTTGTGACTCTACATCTCACCTTTGCAGAGGTGATTGATTTAATTTTGTTTTTTTCAGTTTCGCCTTTCCCTTATCATTACCTGTTTTGACCTGTCCCTGTTTGAGAACTGCACATAGCTTCCTCTCACTTAGCACTCGGAGCCCAGTTCGCGAGTTGACGAAGGCGAAAGCTCAACCACGAGCAGTGCCGATATGTTGGGAAGTTAATGGCATGACGGCATGCGTAGCAAGAACACATCCATCGCTAAAAAAGAATGGAGGAGGTAAAGTTCAACGAACGAACCAGTTTTGAAGTAAACAAAAAAAGTGATTTCAGTAGTTTCAAGGTGGCTCTAAGGGCATCGTACAGAAGTGTCGACCAGTGGTTCTGACAACTGGTGCGTTCGGCGTCGGGACAACGCGAGATAACGGTCGCTTTCCGCGCACTCATTCAAGGTGGTGGAGAGGGAGACAGACATCTAGAGCAGCAGCACTCAAACTGAGCGTGTGTTCCGACCTTTAGCGAGAGCAGGGCACGCGCCCCTAGCGCAGCAATATGGCGGCCAGAGAGAGAAGGCGACGTCGTGGAGGAGGGTAAGATACACACACCGCGAGCGTGCCGCGTAGGGCGCGCTCTCTGTTGCCGAAGGGGGGCGGGGTTGGAGGGGGGGAGGGGGGTTGGAAACCGAAGCGGAGGGCGCGTGGACAGCGGCGGGTAAGGAAAGGATGAGGGGTGAGGGCGATAGCTCCTCGCTAGAGCGCGGCCCCGGCGTACCAGAAGGGGGTTTTCGCTGGCCCTACGTAGCTGGCTCCCGAGTTCGACTCCGACGCCGCGAGACGCGAAGTAACGAAGAGGTGGTGACGAGACGACCGAACGACCTCAACCAACAACCAAACTCCGTGTCATCATCGGCCCGTGTGTACGCGAAACCGTCGCGACAAGTGCGGTAAAAAAAAAACCCCGATCCCGAGAAGCAGCAGAAACCATGAGTTACCAGAAGGGAGGCGTCCTGAGCGTCAGCCTACGGCGAGACTTTAGCGCCACGCCGTGGGGATTCCGACTTCAGGGCGGCTTCGACCTCAACGCCCCTCTCACCATCCAGAGGGTGAGTCGAGTCGCGAGACTGGTATACCACTCTTCCTGCGCGCCATGAGTCTTGTTTCGTAACCACACGGGAGCCGTGTCACCTTCGAGGAGTCAAACGCTGAGATGACTTCTCGACCAAGGCTGAGCCTTGCGGACGAGAAAGGAAGGGGAAAAAATAGTTATGCGGTTCTCTTGGGGCGCGAGTACTTGGAGGTCACGATCAAGTCGTTGACAGAGAGTCAGGAGAAGAAGAAGTGACAGCGCTTGCCAAGAGCAGAAAGCCCTTCCTTTAGTCACTGCAAGTAGCCCCAGAAGGTAGAGAAGCCACTGTGAAGTTTAGCTACAAGCAAAACGTAAAAATGGAATCACGGTATCTAACCATTTAAAAAAGAAATCCCGGTAACATATCGCTTATCCACTTTACTGAGCTGAAACGTCCCTGCGTTATTTTTCTTGTTGGATAAATGCTAGTAATGTTAAGAAACGATGACTGCAATCTTGTGTTGCTTCTCGATTGGTCCTACCCTTTCCAGATAAATTATTTCAAAGTAGTTTTATACGAGCGTAAACACCTTGCAGGACAAAAACAAGGTACTATTGCCATGGTAGCTGCGATAAAGACATTCATATCGCAAAACATATATTTGTTTGTTTGGGTTTGTCAGTCTGTAGGCAATGCCAAGGACTAACAAATGGCAGCGAACTCCTTACCACTATGATATAGCAAGATCAGATCAATCAGCATGGAATCAAGATAGCTTGGCTTGCTACTCCAAGACGATAAGAGTTGTGTTATGTTCTCGAAAACATGCACAACCTGTAGGCTGAAATTGTGTCGCAAAGGGGATGTAAACAAAAGAAGAAAAAAAGCAAGTTGTCCTGCATGTTGACGTCGAAAGCTAAGTACGGCGCTTGACTGCAAACAACTTTAGTTATCTGAGCCAAAAATTAAGGGTTTAACTTGCCTAGTTTCTGAAACGCGAGCAAAACGTACATTCGTAGAGCTCAGTAGCTGCTCTGGTTAACGTTTCTTGCACAATTAAATTAGAATAAACGAGCTGTCGTTTCGAAGGTTGGCACATTCGTTCTAAGAGAAATAATTATTACATTATTTTACTAAATATTACATTAGTTTATTATTAAAAAGGGAACCGAGGGAAAGAAAGAAAAACACGAGAAAGTGTTACACGGTAGTATGGGAGGCAATACAAAAAGATCACGGAAAGGATTTAAATGTACCGAAGCGAAATGATGCCCCCAAGTAAACAAAGTTAAGCGGGCATTGCAGCGACCCAAAGCTCTCAAAATCACAAAACATTAGTCTGGCATGCGTCAAGTTACGAACAGAAAAATAAATATAAAGAACTGAGAGACGGTGTCGCTTCAGTTACCGCTGCTGGGGATATCGATGAGCCTTGCAGAAAAACACGTGGCTTTATTTCCTTTGCCACTGGAGCCTGAATAATGCGTTCTGCAAACTCCCTATGTTTATACAGCTCCCCTCTTTTCTTCTACGAGCCACTTATTTTATTTGACGCGGCTCACGAATAAAATTAAAAAACGTTAAACATTAGACACTGCTTCTATGGTGAAACGCCTTAAATCTGTGTTGAACTCACCAGGGACACATTTCCAAGTATTTTTTCTCCTCTGATGGACACTAAAAAAAAAAAAGACAAAGATGACATTGGCGTAACTCGTCGTAAAATCTTGGCTGATACAAAAACTTATCGTC
Organism: Dermacentor albipictus; assembly: GCF_038994185.2. Classification (NCBI taxonomy): domain Eukaryota; kingdom Metazoa; phylum Arthropoda; class Arachnida; order Ixodida; family Ixodidae; genus Dermacentor; species Dermacentor albipictus. The sequence goes on from NC_091821.1 coordinate 37,875,413, forward strand.
GTACACATGCGAGAAAGTTTTCCTTTTTTTTTTTCACGGGCGTTATATACGTCATCAAATACGAAGTGACAGATATGAGAGAGAGAGAGATAGAGAGAGAGAGATATGAAGGGGATCAAAGATAGGAAGGTCATCCAGACGAACGTTCAGTTTGCTACCCTACACTTGAGGGTAAGCGAAAGGAAGAATAGAAAGAGCAGAAGAAGGAGAGAGTGAGCAATGCACGTACACATGTTATGTAACAACATCAATAAGAATGTGTTGGCATTTGTTTTTTCTTTCTTTCAACTGGCTTGTTTTTTCTTTCGATATTGTGGCGCTTTACACTGCGGTCACGTTAAGGAAGTTAATATTATGGTGCACGATAAGTCACGTAAACCAGCTTCACTGATTGATACGTTAGCCCTGTAAGCTGCTCAGTCTGGAATTGCTATGAATAAAAAAAGAAAAGAAACAGATATTTTGTAGCTGGAAGAATTCTCAATATTATACACATGAAACGCTGCGGTTGTTCAATTAACTGCAAAATGTTTTCACATTTCACCGTGCGCTACTTTGCATAGTATAGCATTCATTCCATTCGGGTGAATAACGGCTTCAGATATCGGTGTTACGCCACGCTCAGTAGACTATACCATCTGAGTACAAGAAATGACATAACGTTCTCTTCTACTCAGAATGCGCGTGCATATCGTAGAAAACACTTGCACTTGCTTTCCGCCATGGATTCATTTTTAAAAGGAATATATCATCAACGTCATAGCATGCTTGTCTTGTTACCTGCATCTGTGGTATAGCTTATAAAAAAAAATAAACAGGCCGCTTTAAGGCGCGAGAGCCTGCGTTGCACTGTTCTGTTTAACAGTACAAACAACTGAAATGTTTCTCACCCATTCAGTTACGCTAAGTTTTAGACATCAAGGTACTTTGTAGAGTCAGTTCACCATAGCCGTCTTGTTTTTTTTTATATTTTTATTACTGGTCATTTGTACATTTATACATATAATGTTCAGCGCACTATTCTAACCAACCGGATTAACAGGTGACGCTTTCCATAAAAACTGGGAAACAGACCCAAAAGCACCCGCCATCTTCTTTGGACGAGTCCTGGGAGGACAGTCAGCGAATATATATATATATATATATCTATATATATATATATATATATATATATATATATATATATATATATATATATATATATATGCAGTAACCGACAACTCCAACTAGAGAGATGATTCTGCAGCAATTTTGTCGTTTCCATCCGAAATTATGCGGCGTGGCAACTCGCAGTAGAACTTAGAAAAAAGAAAGAAAATGGCCCAACAACATGCGTAAACAGACGTTGCGCGCCCTTATCAATTCGCTTATCAGTGTTCGTAGCGGTGTAAAAGAGAATGTTCTATACATAGCACCCAGCCACCTGTGTTCGCTTATCTCTTCACAGCTGTCACACGTTACGGAAGAGTAGAGGGTAGTATACGGTCGGCCTTAATCGACGCAACAATGCCCGCGAAATGCAACTCCAAAGTCTCTCCCATATGCGATGCGCGTATTCTGTGGGCGCAAAGAAATCATTTCTCGTAGAGCACTTCGCACGAGCAGTTGAAGCTTCGACGAAAACTTGTCACTCTTGTCAGCACCAGCGTTTCGAAGTGAAGCTGCTACTTGTCAGATTTGCAGCATCGCATATTTCCCTGGAGCGTGGCTTCCGTAATAATTGGAGTAATCTGTCTGTGTTGGAAACCTCCAACTGCGCTGACATCGCTAACTCGCAGACCGCGTTTAGTTTAAAAGAATGCGCGACCGCGGGGCCACACGGTGTCCACGTAGCGACCTGCGCTTGTCGCAACTAACTTTTATGCATGGATTGTGTTCCACTGCAATCTTGGTTCATGCCCATCTCTACAAATTCCAGCGTTCCTGCTATACAACCCCCCCCCCCCCCTAACCTCTGCGAACCATGCCACTCATTCATGTGGGAACGAAAGTTCGTGTTAAATTCGATAAATGTGCATGGGAACAGAAGAGAAAAATAAACCAGCGGTAAGTAAATAGCGTTAAGATGTTTCTGAGCTGATTAACCAAGTTGATCATACACATTGCAGCCTAAGCGGAAACAGCACAAAAAAAAGCCAAGTACGGAAACACGGTGCCTGTCCCGTGCTCCTCGTTCCTGTCCTTTCCATTTTTCTTTTGTGTGGGTGTGTGTTTGCTGACACAGCCTATATTAGTATAGAGTAACGGAGAGACCAGAAGGAGCAAGTGGCAGTTAAGACGGCTGACGTAGACGGACTATAACTGTCTGGCTCAAGGCATAAACCCGAACGGATCATTCAGCAGCATTAAAGGCTGTCATTCCTTGTCATTAGGGTGCACAAGGCAATAAGGAAGGAATACGTGTTTCGATAGCGTTTTGCCTGAGAAACACTTGTACGGAGAATGCTTTTTCTTTCGGAAGAATTCGCATCTTATTTCACTGTCACTGCAAATTCCAAATAAAGTGCCAAACCACCTGCAGAAATCAAATACTACCACCAACACTTCAAGTGAGAGGCAGCTGAGCTCTATGAGCTAATTTCTAGTCACAGTTATGGCTCTTCCTTCTTTCTTCTTTTTTTCAATTGAAAAATAGAAGTGCCATACTTCGTCGCCCAAGTGTGTGGCGTTTCAGTTCAGTAGTATTCAAGTCTTTGTTGATTACTTATTTCAGCTGTGTAAAATTTAAGCAGGTTCTTAATATTGTTCAAAAATGTGTGCGTTCGAGTGTTTTGAGGTATAAGTGTTGCACTCATCAGCACATTAATGCCTTGCTTTGCAAAAAATAACCTTACGTGAATTATTCAACGCGCTCTTGTTGATGACCACACGCATCTCATCGCTGCAGCGAGTCAGCTCAATCGTGACCAGTTAAGCTGACTCGAGCAGCAGCTCTTCTGCACCTGGCGTGTTGCTAACAGTGCGCTCTGCAATGCACTAGTGCTTGCTTAATGTTTGGGCAATTGGGTGAACCTCAACACCTCACGCCGACCGCTCCAGGCACTCTGAAAAAGCGAAGAAAATTATTTTAAAATAGGGGCTGGGGTTTAATGCATCAAAGACCCCATATATTGTGAGGCGCGTCGTAGTGGGAGACATCGGGTTAATTTCGATACCGTTGAATTCTTTAACGTGCGCGCGAGCATTCTTCCCGTCGAAATGCCGTCGCCGCAGTCGGAATCGAGCCCGCGACCTCCGGCTCGGCAGCGCAACGTCATAGCCGACGAGCTACCACGCGCGGTCGTTAGCTCATAAATTGCCCGCGCTGCGTACTGCTGCGTTCGAGACTTTATAATTACGTGCTGCCGAATTTAGCCGATAATCAGCGAATCGATTTGAACATGAAAGGCTACCTCACCGCGGACTCACGGTTGGGTGTCCGCCTCGGCTGCGGGAGGTCGCGGAATCAAAACCGCGCTGCCGCCGACCAGTTACGGAAACGGGCACATGAGCGCCCCGTGCCCGCCATTCGGATTCTTTAGGGGTGAACTGTCCAAGGAGCCCGCGCCTCGCAAATCCCGTCGGACACCTTCGAGCACAACAAAACCCCGAAAGTTTACGGCCATGTTTTACACGCCGAACCTGCTGGGTATGCAAAGCCGCGCGTAAGCCGGCGTTCTTCCAACTCGCCAAGACGTCACGCCCACATAGCGGCTGGAATGAGCCGGGCTAACCGCGCGCATCCTTGAACGAAGAAGCCTCAGCAAAGATAAAGACAGAAGCAGCTAGAAATGGTCGCCGAAGCAACCAAAATACCCTCCCGGGTGTCGCAGCTACAGGGAGAACAAGGGCAACCCATTGATCCCGAGTCGACTCTGGCGTCTCGGCGGGACACGGGTTCGGCCGCGATGCCGTCCGCTGTCGCGCCGCGTCCCGTATTCGTCACCAGACGGAAGGGCGACACGCCTCGGGAGCGATGCGGCCCAGAGAGCGCGCATGGCAAATGCTAATGTCAAGGAAGCCGAGGAACTGGCGCACGGCAGAAAGGATAGCATTGTGCTGAGAGGAGAGCTTGGAGTAACGTGATAGCGAACAGAGGAAACAAGAGGTGAGGCAGTGAGTGAAAGAGAAAAGATTGCGAATATTCGTACATCGCGCTGCGCAAATCTGCTTTCGTGAAGGGAGACAACTGGACGACGTGTAACCGTCGCCAGAGTGAACGTTTTGTCAAAAGCTCGTCGTCTCATTGCGTAGAAACCGGCCCGACGTCGGCGAGAGACGTCTGGATTAAACACGCGACGACCATCTCCGCTATTAGAGAAGCGCGGCCTCGGAAGCACACACGAAGTCTTTCGTACAGTGGTGCATGTACGGTCGCCTAATGTATGAACGCCGTGGCGGAAAGGGAGCTCCGCGTCGGTGACGGACGTGCTTCACGTTTCAGAAACAGAAAGTCAGACACAAATGTAGAGCTGTTCGAATTATCGGTGAGAATTATGAACGACGCCGTGAACGACATGTACAGTGCAGTTCCCTGCGTCGTCATCGTTCTCACCACAACAAAGACACAAATTCAACTGTACGTCTTAGACCCAAGAACTATAAATGTGCCCACAATTAGATTTTTTTCTTTAATTAATAACGAACAGAATAAAAAAAGACCATCACAACTATAGGACTTTGCACTTGGCACGATCAATCGTATCATAATCTCATCGTGTGTGTTAACACACTGATTTTCAAAGGCCATGCGATACACGAACCTGGTCCAGCGAGTGTTCGGCGGTAGAATCGTGAGCTTCCCTCGCTACTTCAAGCAAACAGCGCGCATATACGTAGTATATATAACGCCTGCACTCAAGCACAAAACAGAAAATCAAAGGTGTTTGCTCGTAACAAGCATTTCCTCGCTTTTGTTGGCTTACAACCGAGCTCTGAATAGCTGGAAATCGCAAAGCCTAACGACGTCGTAAATGTAGTGCACGATACCAAGCGTGTAATGTTTACTTGATGGCGGTTACGGCACTCGTATAGAGGACTGGCTCGGCCTTTCCTATTAGATGCGACGAGCAACAATAACAGTCCTAGTCATGCCCGCGTATCGTGGTGAGAGACCACACAGGCTCGTGAGCTATTTGCAGTAAAGTCACGCTTCTCCGCTTATACGAAAAGCTCAAGCCAGTAAGTTTGCGCGCTCTCGTTCAGGAAGAGGGCTGCCGCCTACGATATCACCGATACAGTCTTATTTCTTAGAATGAAGACCTGCGTTTTTTTTTTTCTAGCGCAGACACGATATAAACCCTACCTTAAGCATTTGCAGATTTATATGACCTCACTGATGAAATACAGCGCGACGCAGGAGAACCAAACAGAAGAGACAACACACAGACGCTTAAATATCAGCTGAAATTTGATTTAATTTTTTTTTATTCCGTGAGCACAAATAATTCTAAAGCGCATATAGAGAGTTGAGTGCGAGACAACAGTGGTGTTTACAGCCGAACGAAATCTTTTATGTGCCCCAGAAGGAAGGCTATATTCGTTCTTCTTATAAGGTCGTAACCGGGTCTTGAATTCATGGTTGCCTGTTTCGCAAGATATAACCCCGCAATCGTTCACAAGCGCTGAATGATTTTCCCTTCTGCATGCAGAGCCACATCAAGAATCCATCAATGGTTCCTTTATTGCATCAAGAAGGGCATATGTGGGGCGCTTCTTGGTGCAACTACGATATTGCATGCTCGCAGTGAGAAAACTACTTTAATACCAGTGTACCTTGTATGTATAACAAAGGCGTTAGACTGATTTCATAAACAAAGTATAGACGAGGGAGCAGAAGCAACTAGCACTTTAGGTTGTTTGTTTTTTGTGTGAAGTATGCTCAATCAAAATTATCCTGTTTTTATATTACCCGATGCTTTATTTATATGGTTGCTTCTTTCATTTGTCCATGTTGTGTGTATATATAATTTCATTCATCTTCTGTGTGGTCAGACTCCCTCATGGGTATGAGCCGTGTTTTGAGGCCACAACAACAACATTATCATCATTACCAAGACGCCTTGAAGTAATTAGACTGCAACGCGTGCTATGAAAATAGGACGAAGCTTCCAAATTAGCGTTAGCGGTGAAGGTCCGTGGCATATATCGGAAGTACATTCATACAGAACGTAGGCGCAGTATGTTTATGGTTCCCAACAGAACAGATGAACGACGGAGTTAAAGAAGTCACCTGATGCGCGAGTCACTAGGTCGATGGCGGAATAGGAAGTGACAGACTGGTCAATAGATTCGGCAAAATTTCGTACAAGGGCACGTTTTCAGCGGCAAGGAAAACCGGCGTGCGGTTCAGAACCAGCTTTTGGCAGATAGTTCCCTTTGAAGTGTTCCAGGCTGATTCAAACGAGCCAGTACGCGAGGCTGTAGTCACGTACCCGGTGTAGTGAGCGGCGCGACTTGCGTGCGATGCACTCCATTGGTGAGCATTATCCGAGTTGTCTTCAGTGATCCCCTCGATACTGCGTTCATTAATTGTATACTATCAACTTCGTATGCCCAGCGGCGAGCGTTATTTGTTTTATATCAAGGCTATAGAATAAAGGATTCGAGCTTCAAATGCTCGTAAACGCATACATTATTGCTTCGCCCATCGGTTGTGCGCTCACGTCGACTCTTCACAGACCTGCCCTCATAGCGGTCAACTGCAGGCACATTATACTGCGAACCTTTGTTTGTGCGTAAGACGTCGAGTGCCCAGTGCGTGTGCTGGAGATGCGAACGCATGTTCTAATACCCGCGTCAATAAATAACTTCCCACCGATCCAACCAAGCTAGAGCGCTCTAACGTGTCCAGCGCTCGTTGACTCTTGCCCAGGCTTACCACCACTCGTTTGACACGCAGGATAAGACACGAATGCGCGAGCTTTCAGCGGAAGAGCCGGGGGAAAAAAATAAAGGGGGTGGGGGGAAACTCGGCCGGCTGATCCAAAATAAGCACCTCTCCAGATGCCCTCGCTGATATGTCCCTCCCCGTGCCACACTCTCGAGCGCGTCGCTGCCTAAAGTTAGGCTGTTCCGGTTTTCTCATTCGTGGATCTTCATACGCATCGTTGGGCTTCCGTCGCTAAATTTAACGTCGGCTGCTACACGATCTCTGCTCCGGAACTGTATGCGCGCTCATTGAAATACTATTTTATGAAATTCAAACAATGAGCTGTCAAACAGCTCATGATGCAGCCCATCCCATGCGCAAATTTTGTTTCGCAATTTTATCCTATAATAAGACTATACATAAAAGATTCGCACTTTGTTTGCAACGGGGCTGTTGATTACGTTCTATAGACAATGTACGAGATGCCACCTTGAGTGTGTTCAAAGCCCAGCGCAAGTGTTCTTTTTTTTCTTTTCAAGCACGTATACTGCATTCTACAGGAAATAGCAGTGGGAGTTGTCAGAATGAGTATGCTACCTGTGGCTGGGCAATTTTCCTAGGCACTGTTAATTTTCTTGAGAAATATAAGAATTTGTTGCGCAATAATTATAAAAGGAGTAGAAAAAGTTTTTTTTTGTGTGTGTGTGTGTGGGATTGTAAAGTAGCTATATTTCTTGTTCGGTAAACTCAGAGCGTGGTTTAAGCAAAGTACATAAACGCGGTCATAACAAATTTCGGAGGACGCTTAAGCTTCGCCTTTAAGAGTGGCATGCGATAGCATTCAAAGATTCCTGACTGCTTCTCATGCTTCCCGGCAACCGCAGCTTATGTAACCGTAACTTTCACCGGGAAACGCTGGCGGCGAACGCTATGCACGAAGGCGAGCTTTCTGGTAGAAACGCGGCCTCCTGCGTGGGCCGATCTTCTGTTATTGTTTCATACTTGTAAAATTTCAGTCCGAGAAGATTTAACATAAGAGGCTTGCGCTGTCGGTGTTTTATTTCATGACATTTGTTCGTGGTCTGTCATTCTCAAAATTCCGAGGAATAACTTTGTAAAGAATGTAAGACAAGATATGAGCAACTTTAGTGATAGAACAACTTTAGTGCCGTATAGAATATATACTGAAATTTTCGCTCACAGGATGCCCGGCGCCGACGCTGGACGCTGACACCGGATTTTCTGCGACACGGGGGCCCTTAACGCTATCGCGTTAAAAGCTGTTGACGTTTGCATCATACTTAAAGGTGTAGTTCGCAGTGTAGCAAGCTATATAATAACTACAGGCCAGACTAACACTAGCTGTCACAGGACTGTCGTGCTAAAAAGCAAATGTTTGCCTCGTGACCAAATAGAAGCAGAAATCGCTGCTTCCCCAGCTTGTTACTCTCTACCGCTCTGTTTTTTTTTTCTTTACGGATTTTGTTTCATTTTTGTTTAAGCACTTCTCGTTTATAAGACTTTCTCATCGAGCGACAGGCGTGGTTGTCTTTCTCATACATTGCAGCAAGCCAGGGACACAACGGATAGAAGTTTATCACATTTCAGAAGGCCTTAACAAAACAAATTTCAAGTTTTCGTTGAACGCCCTCTCGCGCTTTAAACCATCGCACCTCATGCAGATCCGTACACAAATGTACTTTAGGCTTGCATTATTATTGACAAAGTCAAGTAGTGCGCTGTCGCGCGAAAGAAAAGAAAAATAGTCACGATTTCTGGGCGCTCTCCCGCCTCCTGTCCCCTGCACTCTATGCTCTTTTTCTTTTTGTTTACGTATTTCTTTTTCGTTCCGATTCATCGGACAGCATTAGTGGAACCCCTAAAATAAACTGCTGCAGGCCAGCGGAAACAAACGTTCGGATTATTCAAGCAAAGCCGATATCCGAAGCCGTCCGCGGAGCTTTCTCAAGCCGTCCCTTGAGCCGTCCAGATTCGCGCGCTGCCACCGTGCTTCCACCGCTGTCAAGTGTAACAGGATCCCGCTCGGAGTTGAAAGCCGGGCCGTGAAGCCCACCGCACCGGAAGGCAAGCAACAGCAGCGAGCGTTGGGTGCTTTCCAGCTTTCGGGAGAGACCGACGTGCGCCCCGATCGTCCTACTTTCTTTCGCTGCTCTCGGTTATGCCTTAGCCCGGCCGCTTCCTTGACTTTGCCCGAGGCCAGCGTGTCTTGGCACCGACTGCGACGGATAAGAATGTCACGTTCAAGAGCGCGCCGACTCGCCCGAGAATGCGCACCAAAAGGCCGCGTCTGAGTCAGCGCAGTGCCGCGTGGGAGCGGTTACAACATTGCGGAGACTGCGCTTGCACAACAATTCCGTAGTTCTCTACGACAATACACTGAATATGATCGTTTTCTAGGCGTTATGCGACTGTGAACCTTTAAATGTGGCATTTTTAAAGTGCTAGCACGGAGCGTGAAAGGTCGGGCAGCTTACGCGAAAGCGCTAGGTTGCTCGGCGTTTCGTTATTTTGGCTTAATCGTAGGAAACAAACTCACTCACTGTCTATACAGTCACAATCAATGAATTTTGCCAAAGTCGAGAAAAACTGCCTCGCGTACTGCATGCAACGCAGCTCGAGCTATCCGCGTTGATGTTAAAATTACTGCCCCTTCGAACATGGCCCCAGTTTTCACCCATGCGCATCCTCAAGCACAGAGTTCTCGTTTCGTTCCCAGAGACAAATGAAAAAAAAAAGGAATGCGGGGAGAATCACCTGAAGAACAACTGGTTAACTACCTTTTTCCGGGGGCAGGGAAAGGACGTTAATGAAATAGGGTTACTTGCCTAACTCTCTATCCTCCTCCTAATTTCCTCATTCTGCTCTCTTGAGAGAATGCAGTGCACAGTGTGGAGGTAAGCAACCGAGAAAATGGGAGAGAACGTTCAATCCAGGCATGTGACACCTCCTAGATCTTGATAACATTGGGGCTGTACCTAATGCACGTCATATAGTGGAACTTCTTTTGTTCAGGTTACACACGCGGTATGAGAGAAAGAGATGAGGAATAAAGGTTGGACAGGCGGAACAGAGCAGAGGGCTCAGCCCGCGCAACCGTATTCGCTTTCTCGCGGGACGCGAATTCACGCGGGGCGTAGCCACGGTGAGTAAAGCCGGCACGCAGGCGCTGCACACACGTCTTGCTGCCGCTCCGCGCGCGCGACGAGCACGGCTATTTTGAGGTGGGACCACGCTCGCGCGCGTGCGCGCGCGCGCTTGGCCCTGCTTTCGTTTCAATGCCGGCCCGGCCGACCCAAATAGAAGCCCGCGTAACTCGAGACACCTCCCTCACCACACCCCTCTCGCTGAAAACCCCTGGCCCAGCGAATACTCGGACCCCCACCAGCACTAGACGCAAGGGCAGCTCCAAGCCATCTCAGTTTCGCTGATGCAACTAGCTATCTTCCACTCTTCCCCATTCTCGCTGAGGCCCCGTATAGAGGGCAAGGTTTCGAGGGTGTTGTGTATATAGGCCACACCTACAGTATACGAGGGGGGTGCAACCGCTGTGCGCCTCCACTGGAGCGCTGGCGGGAGCCTGTGGCTACTGTTGGTATTGGGCCACTGCAGGTGCATGGCCCGACACGTCAGAGGCGTGCGTGCACGCGCGCGTGCGCATGCGCGTACACGAATATCGTTTCGATTAAGTGTACTCACCCAGAACGGAAGTAACTAAGGGTTTCAAGGAATTTTGGACGCTATCATTCCTCAGTGAGAAACTACACAACATACAATAGCTCGATATGTGGGCAGTTGCGCGAGGGCAAAGGCGACGAAAAGCAAGGGCAAGCTGCGAGCTTCACTGTTTTCTAACAACGTTTGTCAATAAGCGTGAGAATGGCTCCAGCGTTCTGAAGCATTGCGGTGCAGGTGCCTAGATTTGCTTACTGCTGGTGGCTGAGGGTGGCTTTTTTAATAGTTAAATTGTTGAGTCCATGCTCCAATCACCGAATTGAAGCTGGCCAGTGCTGCAAGCGTATTCATTTAGCAGGAATCTTGAGACAAGCACGTTTCGCGATCTTAGACATATAATGGCACCCCGAAGTATATTGGAGCTTCACACAGTTTTTCAACGCAGTCCGTAAGAAATCCGTTTGGAGAAAACTATTGGCGGAAAACCAGTCTGCACATTATGGCGGCAGATACCTCAAAACTGCATCTTGGCTCAGTATTTTTCGTAGGTGGACATGGCAACAGCTCCGACCGGTTTCAATCCCCGAATGGAATCATGCATCCTAAAGTGATTAACTAAACGTTGGATAGCGAAATTTTGTAAATTGGGTACATAGTGTGTATGACTCAAAATGTTATAGCCGCGGCCATCGAATAATATATTGTAAAAAAAATTACTTATATAATGTCTAATGCATCATCCTTAGGAATTTAATATCCACAGCGGATTTTCTCTTCTTTTCTTTGTGTTTCCCTCCCATTTCCCTTCCCCCAGTGCAGGATAGTCAACCGGGTTCAGTCTTGGTTATCCTCCCTGCCTTTCATTTATCATTCTCTCTCTCTCTCTCTCTGTGTGTGTGTGTGTGTATCATATCTGCTTTAACACGCGGTACATATTCTTGATCAATAAAAAAAGAGCCTTGAACTTGTAGTACAAGTTCCGTTTTTTTGGAAACGTCTTTATTGTGTTTTTAACGAATACTTCCGCTCCATACTATTAATCCTCCCCCAGGTGGTAGGGGCGCCACGGAAGAGTGAGAGTTCCCTGCTGTTGTCCTCATATTTGTGGGGCTATCTTCTCCGCTCGATATCCCATAAGGATACCCTCAAGGGAATGGAAATACTGGATCCAACATAGATGCAATGCGATAACAAATTTACAGCCACGACAATTATTACCGAACCGCGAACATAGGAGAGAATGAAGGGTAGTAAGTGTTGTTGCGGTAGACCTGAGTATTTATTGCCTCGATTCTGGACGTATAATGGAAAATCATTAGCCAGAATAATCGCGGAAACCGAGGGAGACAATTCTATGTGAGTAACAACCGTATGAAGCCAACCATTGCCTTCATGTGTCTGTTACTAAAATAAAATTGACTCCCTCGGTTCCCGCAAGATGTCTTATAAGCCCTAACTTCCCTGAGTTGCTTTATGGCTGCAGGTTTGTGAAATCTTTTTTGTGTGCTTGAGTGACGACCTGATTTTGTAAGCGTTTTTACGCGTTGTATCCTTTTGTCATTTCCTTATTTGACCGCTGAACGTCCAACACTGTATAAACGAAATAAATGTAAAACGCCACCATCCGTCTCTTGGGCGATTACGTACATCATATAATCAAGAACCATTGGCTCCAGCACGAGAAGCGTCTAATTCATTGTCAAATCGAAGAACAGCAGTATACGCAGCTCAGAAGTGTTAGCGACGTCTCGAGGCACCGTTGTTCACGATTCTAAGTTCTGTACTAAGGCCCATACTCTTATGACAAAGAAGGAAAAAAAAAGAATAAAAAAGAAAGAAAAAAGAACAGGACGGGACAAACAGACAAGCCAGTGCTTTTATTTTCTTTGTTCTATATTTACCGAAGTTCTTTCGAGACGGTGTCACCCTTGACGCTGAGGCATCAAAGTTCCACCACACGCACTGTGCGACACTCGCTGCGGCGCTTAAGCGAGTTCATGAACTCAAATGTTCCTAACTGGCGTCAACAAAACTGGACAAAGTACAACAACTCGATGTGCTCAGCTGAAAAGCTCACTCAGGAGGGATTTTCTTTTAACCCGGCGGAGTCATCGAACAAGAAGTGCACGATAGATGGACGACGCAGGGACAACGTGTTTGCCACTCTCTTCGTATACGAGACTCAACAGGCTCGAAATAGCGCGAAGCCGTCGCGCCTCTGTTTTTGACATACCCGTGTCTAAACCAACATGACTCAAGGAAAAAGGAAAGATTAATAAGACGAACACGGCGTCGAGAGACATGCGTAGAAAAACGTATAAACGGCCATGGGAGCATCGCTCAATATGCGTGACGGCTTCGCCCCCCGCCCCCCCCCCCCTTTTTTTGGCACTTCTATAGCTGCGGGCCTGTCAGCGCAGAGTAGCTGTGCACCATGACTGTAACATCAACAACATTTTTGAGACGGATTCCCTTTTCTCTACGCAGTGGCGTAGCAACAGGGGGGGGGGGGGGGGGGGCCGGGGGCCGTGGGCCCCGGGTGCAAGGGGCCAGTGAGGGGGGGGGGGAGTGTCATATACGTCTGAAAACACCCCTCTTTTCGCCGGCTACACCCGGGGGGGGGGGGGGGGTGACAGAAGACCTATGGGCCCTGGTTGCCAGACAACCTAGCTACGCCACTGTCTCTACGTCTTCACCTTCTCGACCATTCTGTTTGTGCGCTTGTTTGCTTGTTTTTTTTTTCTTCTTTTGAAGTCATTAACCTTAACTGAATACCACATAGAACACCATCCCGTGTGTGTCACTGAAGCTAAGATGCTTATGTTGGGAAATGATTCAAATTTAAAAATTATATCTTGAACATTAAAACTGTATGCTGTCAGAACTCTAAAATATTCCATTTGCACCGAAATCCAGTTTTCAATTATCTGCCCCAAGGCACACCCGCTGCTGTCCATGACGAAGAGAGGGAGACGAGAACTCACACGGTAGTGCGTTTCAGTCTTCATAAAGTTAGTCTATCTGCTATGTGCAAATAATTTGAAGCATTTAGACCTATACCCTGCCTCACTTTCGCTCCTGCTCAGTGAGATGTTCGACGAGTATTTCAAGCTCAACACGTCCAAGAAAACATCGAGTTTTACGAAACGCGCCTCCGTTGTCTGTGATTTCGATACTTTTCTGCCACCGAACTTCCAGTCGCCTCTTACTAATTTCTATAGCAGACATGTTTACTTTCCCCCTGCTATCGCTGAACCTAAGGGCTTCAAGGAGGCCAGAGGAGCCTAAACCAACCGCTGGGTAGATATCTTCACATTCCAATAAAACATGTTCCATCATTACCGTAGCTTTACCGCAGTATGCTTCGTCCTTGTTGAACCTCGCTGTATAAGTACGCGTTAATCTTGCTTCGAAAAGTAAAGAGTTTCCCTTTGCGTTATCATAAAATGTTTCCCGATTTCATTTATTTTTTCCTCTTAAGTAGTTACACACGGCATGTTTCTTTTCCATTGCCGCCATCTATGAGATTATCTCAGCCTCTCTAACTTTGCATTTGACGTTCTTTGCTGTCATGTTGCTTACTATACCGATCGCATATTTGCTGGTAAGCTTACTAGTTCTTTTCCTCTCCTCTGGATCAATGTAACAGTACGCCCTCACAAGCATTGATAGTGATAGCGAAGTATTATATAATTGCAAGAAGTTCGTAGTTCTATCAGACGCTTACATTGCAGTAAACATTCTCTTAATAATTAGATTAACAAGCATGGTGTTACGTGCGCTCAATCAGACATGAGCAGATCCCACTCGTTGACCGCGAGCACACGATGTCACAACGCTGGCGTGATGAAGGGCGCCTACAGCGGGGAGTAAACGTTCCGTGTTGCTGCTCGCTTCATCGCGTCTCTAAAACTTGGGTTATGCAACCTCCAACACTGGGCGCGTGGGAAGACAGCGACGAAGAAGCCACCAGCTATCTCGGCTCGCCCTTAAGCTTCGCACCCACTGCAGATTACCTTGAAAATACGGCACACGGGCCGCGTATGCTCTGTAAGAGTTGTAGGAGGATCTCACCACTGGCAACCACTTATACGGGTTGTGATCGGGGTTGTAGGGAGGGACTTGACTCTTCGTTGGGGACTAGAAGTACAGGATTTATTTACATATTTACATTAAAACAAGAGATACATTCGACAGTCTAGCGTGACACCCAAATGGAGCATGCAAGACTAAGCATGCAGCACAGCAGAACACAGCTCCAAGCACACAACTTCTCGAGCACGAGCACACTCTAGCAGCCGACAAACTGCTGCTTAAAAAGCTTCTGTCCTCCCTAGATCCCTAGGAGAGGGAAAACTGCTGTCCAACCTTCGTCCAATCGGACCGTCCACAGTCGTTGGGGCGCATTCGAATCGCCTTTGAGAGGGAGGGCTCACACACTCACATACGCACTTTGGATTCCCAGAGTCCGAGTTGAGCGGGTCCTCGTAGCCAGATGGTCACGCCCGATCCCAGCCGGCGGCGCCTCTTAATTCCAGAGCTGACTTTCTCCGGTAGTCGCCACGAGTGTCAGCAGACTGTGACGAATCCTGGGGCCCGAGGAAAAACGTATCGCAAAGCACCCTTTTATTAGAGAAGCTCTTCTTGTTGTAAATAGACCATGAAGGCCACGGCAAATCAACCAACTATACACGGTCCGCCAAATGTGGCCAGCCCTGCTGCCGTTGCCGACTCTCCAAAGAAGGCGCATGGTGGATAAATAATAATATTCGGGGTTTTACGTGCCAAAACCACTTTCTGATTATGAGGCACGCCGTAGTGGAGGACTCCGGAAATTTTGACCACCTGGGGTTCTTTAACGTGCACCTAAATCTAAGCACACGGGTGTTTTCGCATTTCGCCCCCATCGAAATGCGGCCGCCGTGGCCGGGATTCGATCCCGCGACCTCGTGCTCAGCAGCCCAACACCATAGCCACTGAGCAACCGCGGCGGGTGGGTGGTGGATAAACATTGCTGTAGTCTCCAGTTTCTGAAGGAAGTTCATGGTCGGTTAGCGCTGTCCTCTTCACCGGTTATCTGAAGGGCGCCACCACCGCGGGTCGATCGAAGCACCTGCAGCGGGCTGAGATAGCTTTGCAAAGCAGTATCCCTGCATGCCGATCGTAACAACTCCTCCATGGCCCGGAAAATCTCGACTGGCCAGTGCTGACAACCGCTGAGCAGGAAGAGAACGGCTGGCGAGCAAGAATATGGCTTTGCTCTCTGCAACGCCTGCGCACTTGGAATGCCTTCAACCATCTCACAACAACCGGCACAGAAGAGTCGATCCCGGCAACACAATACCACTCAGCGTGCAAACACCCGGAATCAGCTGTTAACCCACCAGGCTTCTTATCAAAATTTCAATGCAAGCTGCTCACCTGGAAACCCCAAGTTTGGCCCCAAAATTTTTTTGCAGCCAAAGCGAGCGTTCCCGTTCCCCATGAGTTCGACCAAACCTGACCGTCGCGCTGCACAAGAGTAAGGTTTTACGCAAAACTAAACCGAAGGCTGTCAACCACCAATACCCGAACATAACTTAACCAGCCTAACTTCACGAACAGCCTGTTCTTACCCTATCGCAGTGGCGTACTTATCGCACGTAGAGCAGTACCCCTGCAGGCCGATCGTAACAGCTCTCAGCCGCGCGGTCAGACATGCGCCGCCACAGCCGGCCTAGAAGAGGAGACGCGCCTTTGATCACGTGGCCATAAACCATGGGCGCGCGAAGAGACAGCTCGCAGGAAGTGACCTTCATCTCAGCTCACCCTTCCCCGCTTTCCCTCACACCTGCAGCACATGGCGCGCGGAAAGATCATACGGAACATCACTGCGCGGTGAAAATTTGCCTGGACTGTCCGTATAATTGTTTCAGCAATAAAGAATCTGAACCCGCATATTACGAGTTCATTTTTCTATTTAGTCATGTGCGTTGCGGTATAGCTATGCATTTCTGTTGCTGAGCACGGGGTCGCGGGATTGAATACAGGCGATGGCGGGCGCATGCCGGTAAGGCAGAACGCAAAGGTGCACCCATCATATCCCACTCTGCAGCTTCGAATATAGAATTTCTTAATTTCTCGGGTTTCACGTGTCAAAATCACCATCTGAGTATGAGGCACATTTTATTGGGGGACTCCGCCTTAACTTTGACCACCTGGGGGATTTAACGCGCACCTAAATTTATAGGTACACGAGCGTTTTTGCATTTAGCGCCCATCGAAATGGGGCCGCCACAGCCGGGATCGAAGTCGCTACCTTGAGCTCAGAAGAGAAACGCGATAGCCACTTATCTACCGCGCCGGGTCATAGCTACGAGACGCTTAACCTGATCAATTAATTGTAATTATTTTTTTTCCTTAAGACAACAGAACTGCGGAACATAGAAACATACGCAGTAGGTTCCAGCGATAACAAAAAAAAGAAGCATGCCACAAAATTTATTATCAAGCTTGCACGGCGCTCGTGCACATAATCTTGACAGGGTCGTTTGGCCGGAGTGACCAAGAGCATGATGGGCATCAAAAATCGAAGTTGAGCGTCGCGAGTCCCCTTCAGTCCTTCGGTGACCCCGAGCTCGTGTTCTCGTTTCTCACTGCATGCGCCCCCCTCGCAGGTGTTTCTTGGAAGCCCTTCCGAGGGTGAGCTGCACCGCGGTGACCTGGTGCTCAAGATCGGCGACCGCGACACGTCCCGCATGACCCACAACGAGGCGACCGAACTTATCCGAAACAGCGGCAACAACCTCAACCTGATCGTGCAGAGGTGAGCACTGGCGTTCGCCCGGGCTGCCCGTGAATCGTTATCAGGCTCGGAAGCCCGGGCCGCTTCTCATATTTACGCATGCTGTAAGGATTGGGGGCTCAATCCCACCGTTCGTAACCAGTAGTCAAGATTGGCGTCTGGCATGAAATAGAAGGTAGCTGGCCCATACCGGCGTCCAACTTATCCGCGCTGAGGACGTTGTTGAAGGGAAGGACTGCTTCTCATCGAGAACGAGGAATATGGGTTTATTTACAGTATCTACATCAGGACGTTGCAGTTCATCAGTCTAGCATGACTGCGAGAGAAAGTACACTGAGCAGCCGCACAACAACGGTTTTTAAACACTCGATCCCAAGGTGAGGGAAACGTTCGACCAGGCACCGTAGGCGAGACGACCAGACACCGTAGGCGGGAGGGCTTACACACACACATTTCCGCACAGGTTCACGGTCCCCAACGGAGGTCAGATGGTCTTCGCAGAACTCGGGGCTTACTTCAATAAAGGCGCGTTTTATTCCACGATCTGACTCCCGCAGCGCGCCCGCCGGTTGCCCATTGTCTTGCGTCTTGAACGGCGCGTGGGAAGGGGCCTCGAACTACGTTCCCTCGGGGACTCCCTCGTTCACAGCACACCAGGTTGGCGGTGGCGGGTTCAGGCACAAAGCCTGCTTCGTCGCACTCATCTTGGCTCCAGCGACGGAGAGTCGAGGACGCGCGTATTGTTCTCCACACACAGTCGACTTAGTGACGCCGTGGCTAGAGGTTTGCGGTGGCGTTCCAGGAAGAGTTAATGCCCGCTGTCGCAAGTGGCTGGCAAAATTTGCACGTCAGCGAGCCATTCTTAACAACGCCTCCATGGCCCGGAAAATCTCGACTGTCCAGCGCTGACAACCGCTGGGCAGGAAGAGAACGGCTGGTTGTCAGGGGGTGATGCCTTGGCTCGCAGCGACCACTTGTGTAATGATGTCACCGCCCCAAAACATCCAACAAGGACAGGCAACTGCAAAACGAACCCCACAACACGGCTCTGCACCGAGATGACCTACCTTGGAACTCACTTTAGACCCGCTAGGCTTCAAAGAAAGCTTAAGTGTAGAAACAAAAAATGCTGCAATTCGCTATGCCAATTTTTGAAGCAATTTCGTGCTGACAAATTCAGTAATCATGGAGGGAATCCTGCTAAATGAGAGGAGATCTTCTTGGCTTAACAAAATTAACACTAGTAACCCTAAAATTTAGGCGGGACCCTTAAACGCAGAATTCAAATTAGCCTGCTCAAACCATCCGCATTGCTATGCAACTTTCCCTTCTTATATCTAACGGAGAAGTTGTACTCTTTGAAAGTGAGATTCCATCGGAGCAAGCGGCCATTTTTGTGTGACATTTGATTGAGCCACGTCAGAGGACAGTGGTCGGTCTCGAAGATGAACTTCGCTCCGTACAAGTAACACAACAACATCTGGGTGGCCCAAACTAAACAAGCGCATTCCTTCTCTGATGCGCTGTAGGCTTCCTCTCTTACATTTAGTTTACGGCTGCCATGGAGGATAGGATGCTCTTCGTTATCGTCGCCGACCTAAGTACCACGCCCATACCTCTGTCGCTTGCGTCGCATTGAACTATGAATTCCTTTGTGTAGTCTGGCGCGCGAAGCACAGGACGAGAAAGCAATAGCGTTTTCAAACTTTGGAAAGCGTTCTCTTTGTCCTTATCCCAGTGTACGCTACTCGGTGCTCCTTTTCGGAGGGCGTCCGTTAATGGAGCGAGTAATTCAGAATGTACCGTTGATAGTACCCCACAAGTCCCAAAAATGAACGAAGGTCTGTTTTCATGCGCGGCTGAGAAAATTCCCCAATCGTAGCTATTTTCAGCTCGGCCGGCCGTCTCGTGCTTTGGCCGACAACATGGCCCAGATAAGTAACCTGCGAACACCGAAATCTACACTTTTCCGCTTTCATCGTTAAGCCGGCTTCCCTCAACCGTGAGAACACCTGTTTGAGGTGCGATACGTGTAGTTCCCAGCTGTCCGAAAAAATTGCTACATCATCAAGATATGGCAAGGCGAACTCCTGCAAGTCTTTTAGGACAACATACATTAACTTAGAGAAGCTAAACCGCGCGTTCTGCAGCCCGAAGCTGAGTGCGAAAGGGTGAAAAGTGCCTATAGGTGAGATGAATGCGGCGTAGCGGCTGGCACTTTCTGAAAGGAAGGGGAACTTGCCAGTACCCCACTACGAGATCTATAGTTGAAATGTATTTAGCAGCGCTAACTCTTTCAATTCGTTCCTCAATGTTGGGTATCGGGTACAGCTGATCCCTAGTAATGGCATTTAACTTCCTGTAGTCAACACACGGACGAGGGTCCTTGTTAGGGGTTTCTACCAGTATTAGCGGTGACGTGTAGTCACTCTCAGCGGGCTCAATAACTCCCCAACTCTAGCATGCACCGTATCTCTGCCTCCATAATCTCTCTCTGTCTTGGAGACACCCTGTAAGGCCTTTAAGGCTTTGATCTTACGGGTTCGGTTGATGTCAGCTTTATTTCATGAATTATTAGTTCGGTTATACCTGGCCGATCACTGAATCTGTCGAGATATTCCCCTAACACCCCTTTTAGCTCATCTAGCTGCTCGGGTCTTAGAGCGTGCGAGCTTACCGAATGTTTTACTACTTCTAGGCCGATTTCAGAGTTGGAGGTCGTCCTATACTCCTTAAACTTGGTACTAGTGCCATCCTGCTCTTTGATGGTATAGTTAACGACTCTGCTCCGCTCTATATACGGCTTCATCAAATTGCAGTGATAAATCCTCATCTCCTTCCTGCGACCGGGCATTTTCAGAGCATAGTTAGTATCTGAAAGTTTGTGCAACACTTTAACGGGCCCGTCCCAGTGAACTTCAAGCTTGTTCTCTCTTGAAGGTTTGAGGATCATTACCTGGTCTCCGGCGTTAAACGTACGAACCCTCGCATCCTTGTCGTAATAGAATTTGGCGGTCTTTTGAGCTAGTCCCATGTTCTTTTCGACTAGTTCTTGGGTTGCGCTTAGCCGTTCCAACAGATTTAGCACGTATTCAACCACTGTTGGACTGTCCCCTCTTTCCTCCCACATCTCTCTTAACATTCTCAGTGGAGAACGGAGTGTCCTCCCATACACTAGTTCTGCTGGCGAGAACCCTGTCGCTTCATGTGGAACCGTTCGCAAAGCAAACAAAGTTGCCGGCAGACAGTTCTCCCAGTCCTCCTTATGCTCGTAACAGAGCGCACGCAAAACTCGCTTAAGCACCGAATGCCACCTCTCTACACTGTTTGACTGAGGCTGATAGACAGAACTGTGTAATAACTTTACCCCGCACTTTTGCAAGAATGTGGAAGTCAGTGCGCTCGTGAATACTGACCCTTGGTCTGCCTGAATTTCGGCTGGAAACCCAACTCGTGCAAACACTGTCAAAAGCGCGTCTACTATACTTCGGTGGAGTTGAGCTCTTTCAAAGGGATTGCTTCTGGAAACTTTGTAGCCGTACACAGCATGGTAAACAAGTACCTGTAGCCCGATTTTGTTTTTGGAAGAGGCCCTACCGTGTCTATTACAAGTCGTCTGAAAGGCTCTATTATTAAGGGCACTACCTTCAGTGGAGCTTTCCATGTCTCTCCTGGTTTACCAGAACGCTGGCAGGCGTCGCATGATCTTACAAAGTTTTCTACGTCTTTGAAACAGCCAGGCCAGTAGTATTCCATAAGCAATCTTTCCTGTGATTTGTTTATGCCTAGGTGGCCGGACCACCCATTTCCATAACAGAGACTCAAAAGGTCCTCCCTGTATTTAGTAGGTAGGACTAACTGATGTGAAATCCTACCCTTTCGATCTCTGTAGTGCCGATACAACAATCCTCCTCTCTCATGTATCGTCACGTTGCGCCTAGCAATGCCTTCTTTAGCTGTGTCATGTAATTTAGCTTAGCTCTCATCATTATTTTGCTCAGCTGCCATTGACTGTCTATCCACGCGTAAGAGTTGATCAAAGTTCTTTGAGGCCGGTGATAATAACGACCCTGTCTCGCCTGCGAGTGCATCAGCGGGCTCATCCAGCAGGGGTGAACTTTGGCACCCTGGCGATACGCTCTCATTGAGCTGGTCAGCTGGCAGGCTTTCCTCAACTGCGCTTTTGTCCCGCGGGCCTAGCTCGAATTTAGGTATTGTAGTTATCCCCTTTTCTGCTTCCGCTGGAGCAGCTTGTGCATTGTCAGCCGAAAGCGACGCGATCTTACGAGCTTGGCCTCGCGTCGATGCCTGTACTACTCCCTCTCCCAGTTTAAGCCCTTTGTCACGCAGTAACTGATTCGAACGATTCGAAAAGATGTAAGGGTACTGCAGTGACAAAAATTTGGAAACTGCAGCCTCAGTCTCTAGCTCCCCGAATGGTCCACTGATTTTGACTTTGGCCAGACAGACACACGCTGTGTTCTTCTACAACCTGTTTTATCCATGCTACTTTTCCGGTGAAGTCATCTACCGTCACATAAGACGGATGGACAATGTCCATCGTGGCGGCACTGTCTCTTAGCACTCGGCATGGTTTGCCATTACCTTGCAGGTCGTGAAGATATGGGCTTAAAAGTTCCATATTCTCGTCTTTTTCCTCTACGTAGGAAAAAACTGCACTGGGTTTCCCGCAGTTTGCAGCTGTATGTCCCAGTTTGTGGCATTTATAACAGCGGATTGGTCGAAAAAATTCGAATTTTCTTTTCTGCTCTTTTTGTACAGTTTCCCCGTTAGTTTTCTCCTCGCTCTTTTCTGCGGGCTTTTCCTCCACTTCTACAGGCTTCGATCGTCTAGTCTGCGAACCCTTTTTGAACGGAAATGGTTTCTGCGGTCCATTTCGACCGTCCCAATTACCGTCCTCGGCGTTCAACTTTCTACGCGTTGCGTACTCTTCAGCTAATTCAGCCACCCTTTCCACAGTGTTTACATTTTCTCTGTCTTGCACCCACAGTTTCACAGCTTGGGGGATGGTTTTGTAGCTCAAGACACATGCATTCAATGATCATGTCTCTGCTGTCGTACGCTTCCGTGCTTTTCAGCCACTCGACTAGGTTGGCCTTGAAGCCGTATGCAAACTCCGGATACCCCTCGCTATCTTTCTTGCCTGTGCTTCTAAACCTTTGCCGAAAAGCTTCGGCTGAAAGGCAGTATTTCTTCACAAGACTGGCCTTGACCTTCGCATAATCATATGCATCTTCCACACTGAGTCTGGCGATTACCTCTGCAGCCTCACACGGCAACATAGACAGCAACCGCTGTGGCCATGAACTCGGACTGAAGTTCATCTTCTCGCAAGTCCTTTCAAAATTGCTTAGGAACAAGCCTATGGCGGTCCCGACCTCAAATGGCTTTAATAGCCTGTTCATGCGGTATGATTCTGCTTCACTTGATCGTCCCAGGACCCCTTCACTTCCTTGAGACAACTCCAAACGTTTGCTTTCAAGTTCAAGTTGCATTTTTCTTAACTCGCGATCTTTATCTCGTTCCTCTCTCTCTCTCTCTGTCCCGTTCTTCTCTCTCTCTCTGTCCAGTTTCTCTCTTTTTTCTCAGAAGTTCCAACCCCATTTCAACTTTTTCTTCACTAGCCTATTCGGAAATTAGCTCGAATAATTCCGCTTTTAGCATTTCCTTGCGTACGTCTAGGCCCAGTTCCTCACCAACAATCAACAATTCGTCTCTCAGCAATGTCCTAAACTCCATGATTGCTGCTTTACTGCCTTGATCCTACTCGCTAAATATAGCTAGGAAAACACAACCTAGCTGACACTCAACAATCTAGCTTCCCGAATGTTCTAAACAGAACAACCACAAAAAAAACTTGCCACAGGTGGGGAACGATCCCACGGTTGTGGGATCGTTCCCTACCTGCGGCAAGTTGTTTTTTCATCCACTTTCATTTCCATTTATTTATAGTTTCTTTATTTCATTTATTAAGCACGAGTAATTTCCCCTATGTTGTCCTTGGTGTCAATATTTGTTGGCTTCTTATGATGTGGTCTATGCTAGAACGACGATGACATTTGCACTCCGGCGAAGAAACATTAAAACATGATTAACTTGGGCAATCATGAACTCGGTAAAACGTCACACATATTCCACGTAACGTAAGCTGCTACGAGGAAAGTTCTGAGGAAAGTGGGCCGGTCCTGGAGATAATGCAGTCTAACATGGTGCCTCAAAGCGCGGGCTGTTACAAGAAAATTCGTTTGTGTTCTGTGGTTTTACGCGCCAAAACCACGATTTGATTGCGAGGCACGCCGTAGTGGGGAACTCTGGATTAATTTTAGCCAGCAGAGGATCTTTAACGTGCCTCCCAATGCACGGGACACGCGTGTCTTTGAATTTCGCCCCCCTCGAAACGCGGCCGCCCGGCCGGGATTTGATCCCGCGACCTTGTGCTTCGCAGCGCAACACCGTAGCCGCTAAGCCACCGCGGCGGGTAATTGTCACACGGGAAGAATATGAGAAAGTGGCACGAGGCGCACGCTCCGATTGTTTAAAAGAACTCGCTGTCTTTGGAACGAGAAAAGTATGCGGGCGAACGTGACCTAATGCAATAAATAAAGAAAAGAGCGATCGCGGCCTAATCGTTGGAGCATCAGGCTGATGTGCTCAATAGCAGAGGTTCGATTCCAGCCCCGTTACGCACTAATTTCTTTTTATTAAGTGATGCGACGGAAGAGCCTATCTACCTAGCTGCCTACCTGTCTACATACTTTTCGCAAAGTGCCAAGAATGAGGCAAAGAATGATTTGCATTGAAAAAAAAAAACAAGTTAGGGCTCGCACGCAAGGTGCGACGGAAGCACGCGATGCAGGAGAAAAAGAACGCGCTCCTTCCCTGCTATCCACTGACTGGGCGTACGAACGCGCCGCCATCCCGCAGGCGTTGCCCAGCAGTGGTGGAATGCCTGCTTTCGGAACTTGGCATTAAAATCAACTCAAACGCACGAGTTCATTTTTCGCAATGACACATCTGTGACGCTCCCCGAGCGCCTGGCGTAAGCCAACCGGAAGTGTGATCACCCGAATGCACGTGTGCGTGAGCCGCCTGTCCTTCCGCGTCAGAGCTTCGTTTGCTCAGTCCTGAGCGCAGAAATAGTGCGAGCGCGCCTGGTGGCTTCCGCTCCAGGGACAGGTTATCCTGGAACAGAGTATAAAGAACTTGATTGTTCTCTCAGGCGTTGTTCTTTTTTTTTTTTCGCAAGAAAGTAGGCGATCCCAATTTGGCGCTGAAAAGAGCTGCTGCCACAACTCATGATTCACGGCGTCAAGCAAGCTTCACTAAAGCTTTCCCCAAGAAGAAATGCTCACGTGGCAGACCTTTCTTTGGAAAGCTCACCGGATAATACTCCGGGCGATCCATTCGTATAGGAAACTGCTACTTTACTGGCCGGCCACTGCTGAAAAAGTTTTTTTTTTTTTTTTGCCTCGATAAGTTTGGACTGAGGTCGTTCTTACGAACCGTTCTTGCTTGAAAACGGCTTTGTGAATGCGGGCCTACATTCACATGTCATTTCTTATGCAAGAGCAGTTCAAGATTGCTCGACGTGCACGATTTGTATATACCCAGTAATGAATGCAGGCGCATACGTGCTCAACTAATGGCTCATTTAAAATTGAAACACGAAAATTAAGCTCACAAAAGAGGCGCGTTTCAGTGAAACGGCATCAACGATGTTCCGCGTGAAACGTTCAGCGAAATCGCTGCGAGAAAATATAGCGCGAAAGAAGACTCCTTATTTGTCGCGGTGTCACGTCGCAATCATCCATAAGCCAGGACAGCAAGCGCTGACTTGAGGGGGTTCACGCGGCAAGAGCCGGACACAGTGCATCGCAGTAGAAGATCCCGTTCGGTCGAAAGAACATCTGCGAATACGATAATAAACGTGCTTTCGACGATACGAACAGTCAGAAATATACGTTGGCGTGAAGCGTCGATGCCGGCTTTATTCTCTGACAAGTTAAACGCAACGACTGCGGCTCGCCCGCATTTTCACGTCCTCGCTGCATTGTTGTACACGGCCGTATACGGTCAAACACGAATCTGTTCGCGATGCAGGCCTAATTGTGCTTCCCTGTGTCGCACCTCCTTTCTCTTGCCCCGCGTGCGCAGGAGTCCCGGGCCGCACTCGCCGGCCTCGACACCGACGACGCCCAAGGCTCCCGGCATGATGTCCGGCGGCCACCCTCTGTCCGGTGCCACGTACCGGCCCGCGGGCCCGCCGGCCTATGTGTCGCCGCAGAGCCCCGGCATCACCATCACGACGCAAAACGTGACGGTGCCGGCGCAGGGGCCCTACCAGGACGGCCAGTACCAGTACGAGCTGCGCCAGGGCTTCCTGGTGCCCGAGCCACTTGTCGAAAACAAGATCGACGCACTGAAGGAACAGGCCAAGATTACCAATCAGGTACGCGCGGGCGGCGCCACTGTCCTATGCATGCGTGCGCAGGAAGTTCATTACGATTACATGGCCTTGTAGATGCGAGATATGTACGATCAAATGTTCAAGACTCAATGTTCTTTAAATGAATATCGTCTGAAAAAACTTTACACAGCACTGGGTGCGTTTGTCAGAAATAGTTCAGCTTGGAGCGGCATGCCAGGCGCCATGCACTGCCATGCATCTTCACTTTTCGTTGGGTTTCAGTCAAGTTTCAACTCCACCAGATCCCAACCAATGCTCACCGAATGCACGTTCGAATACAAGCCGGAAGACACATGCAGGCGGTCCGGCGAAACGTCGACATGCTCACAAGGGTGTGGGGTATACGGTTGGTAGTTAAAGTTGAGCGGTTCCCTTCCCTCGCAACTTTATAGAGGCTGTCCGGGATCCGCGAATTTCGGCGAGGAAATGTGATTCACTGGTGGGCAATCGGTACGTGATCAGCATTCAAAGGAAACCTGAAGTGAAAAGCGGTGCTTCGTTACCCAAACGATGCTCAAGTTGGAGTAGCGATGTAACATAGCGCCTCCGAGATGTGTCTGAGAGGATGCGTGCCGAAGGGAGGGATCTAAGCTCAGGCGCCTCTTTTCATTTGCAGGTTTACTCACTCTGGCTCCGAGCTCAGCGACCGTGTTTACGCTGCATTAAAGTTAAAAGGCGGAGACAAGGCGAGGAGCGAAAGTAAACTATATATCGTTCTTTAAAGCCAAGGGTGAATGGCACGCAGAATGTTCCCAGATTAGCTCGCCGTTAAACGTAACATTTTGTTTTCTTTTGTTCGCCGAGTTCACTGACATATCGCTATAAAGAATTTAAAAAGCGAGAAAAGGGGCACGTCGTAAACTCCGCGGCGAGAGATGTGGCCGCTGCCCACGTTGCCAAGACCAACAGCGCCTAGCTGCGAGACACGCCCCAGCTGCTTTCTATGGAAGCATCGCCATTCGCAAGAGCCGCGTCTGTTCTTTCCGTTTTATCCAGGCGTCCCGAGAAGCCTCGTAAGAAAGGCGCCGACATCGATTCGCTTAGTCCGTTGGCTTTGCTGACGATGTTTTCAAGAAAAATGCGCAGCAATCACCCAATTTATTTTATTAAACATACGTCGGGCTAGTTTCGCTCGTTTTCGCTCCGAACCAGATCGGTGGAGTTATCTTAAGTTAGCCAGCTGAAGTTAGGGTATAGGTTAAGTTTTAAGTTAGCGTTCCTTACCATACGAGTAAAATTAGTCAACCAGGTATGACAGGTATGTCTGGTGTTGTTCAGGTCCAACAAGAATGTCCATCAGGTACTGAGTCCTCTAAGTGTCGGTGTTGACGCCGCACCGCGCCGGAGATAGGTCAGCGGCTGTACCGGCGGCCTGTCGCGCTATACACCACTGAGCTATACCGCGGCGGGCCGTTGCGTGTGTGTGTAGTCACATGATAACGAACCGTTCCTCTGGTAGCAACGTATAACGCACACCACAGAACCGAGCGCTCACGGCTCCCATCGTCGCGCAAGTTCATCTCTTGAGCTTTGTGCGGTACTCGGGACAAACAGTAGAGCAACGGCGTCAGCGCATGTGCTGTGTTTGCGCTATCGTTCGTCCTCTAAAAGCGCTGCTCGAACCTCGAGGTGTACAAATATGCACGAACTTGCTCTGTTCTCGATCGTAAAGCGTTACGCGAGTCTCCCTTCGCACTGCCTACACGGTGCGCCATGATTACTGCCACACACTTTGATGGATAATTGTACCTCCTATTTGTTGAGCATTTCTCCAAATCGTTTCTCCAAACATTTTTACAGCGAAGCTGTCTATGGTTACCCTCCGGGAAAGTCGTGGCGGCGAGCAGAAAACGTCTTGCGGCAAAGCCAACTTTCTCGAGAGTGCTATGTAGCTCTCAATCTAATGTAGGTATGCTGGAAAAAAAATCATACTGAAATTGGTCGCTAAGACGACCCTATCTTTATGCCGAGTTTAATTTACTAGTCGTAATTACTTCACACTGAAGTTGTAAAGGTTACAGAATTTTCATTTGCTGTCAATACATAGGCGTCTACGCGAGGGAAACGGAAAGCCCCATGTTGGTCCGCTAGAATAAAACCCTAGTCCTTCCAAGTTTCATTCAGCTATTTGCCTACGAAGTATTCTCAATCGCACATTACAAACAAACGTGTTTTGTTTCGTGCACTCCTTCGGACTGCACAACGGTCAACGCATATCGTCGCTTGCGTCGAGGCTCGGTTTAACGGCCACCTGCGTCTAAACGGCGCTCCGTCACAGCTGCGTCGACAACATCTGCGTCTAAAGTGGCGGCGTAAAAAGGGCCATTCGCGGTTTATCACAGCGACCACCTTCATCTTGTCGCGCAAGTGACAAGATAAAGGTAAAATAAAACGAAAGGAGACAGGACATCAAATGATTGTGTATTTCTTTTTATTTCGCATAGATGACATATACAGGGTGTCCCACGTAACTTAAGCCAAACATTAAAAAGATGCGAATGCCACGTAGCTGTACAGAACCAAGGTAATGCTATTTGCCGTCGCTTGGAGAGACTCAGATTACTTTTTTTTCATTCTACCTAACTGCATAATTAATCCTAATTATTTATTCAACTTCTCAAATATTATGCGTCAACGAGAAAAGTGTAGAGCAACATGAAAAAGTGAAAAACTTTTGCTACAGCTTGCTGTTGCTCAATAGGTGCTACATAAAAGTGTTTTTTCCGAGCGTGAAAGAAGCCCGCAAATACACGCAGAGTGCCTTGGGCAGGCAGTCGCGCGGCAATTTCGCGTGCATTTGCGGGCTTCTTTCACGCTCGGAAAAAAACACTTTTATGTAGCACGTACTGAGCAACAGAAAGCCGTATCGGAAGTTTTTTATGTCACTCTACAATTTTCTCAATGACACTTTTCCTCTCATTTAAATATTTGAGAAGTTGATTAATTAATTAGGACTAAGCATTTATTTAGGTAGGATGAAAAAAATTAATCTGAATACCGCCAAGCGACGGCAAACAACATTACCTTGGTTCTGTCCAGCTACGCGGCTTTCGCATGTTTTTAAACTCTGGCTAAAGTTAGCTGGGCACCCTGTACATAATTATACGTATAGTTACATACCAACAAAACTCTATACCAACATAATTTATACCACCATAACAGCTCCGCTGGTCAACCACCTTCACAGAGTGGAATGGCTCCTCAATTTTTTCAATCTTTCTTCCGTATTATGACCGTGTTCCATGCTGGTTTGTTTATTTTTGCAAAGTGGTACGCCCTATAAACCACATCGACCCGCAATCTTGTCACTGAGCGATGCCGGACACTCTCGTTTCAAGGCCGTCTTGTAAATGATTATCAAGGCCCCCTCCCCCACCCCCCTTCCTTTTTAAGCTACAGAGGAGACACTGACTGACGGAAGTGCAGAGAAAAGAAAGATGGGGAAAACGCCGGCTGCTGTTAACACGGGCCCCGATCGGGGAACACTTGGCAACTCTGTTCACCGGTGGAAAAAATTTCGTGGTAGAGGTCCGTCACAACACTCAGAACTCTCGTGTGCCTGCTTCGAAGTCGGAGCTTGCTCGTGTAGCCAGTTAGACAGTTTTTCGAAACTCTCATATCCGGCGTCTGTCACGGTTTGAGCTAAAGCAACCACCACTGGCCGCATTCCTCTTGTTTTTGTGCCAAAAGGCTCAAAGATCGACACTGACGAATACCTTAACTCGCGGCCGGCAGTGATCACGGCCGGCAGTTCACCGCTGACGCCGTGGAATAGTTACTACACTTTTGTGGAACTCAATAGCGCCATTCCACGCCTTACCATCCGCAAACTAACTGTCTAACCGAGCGCACCAATCGTACCCTCGTATACATGCTTGCAATGTATGTCTCAGCGGATCATTAGAACTGGGATTCCGTATTACCGCTCATTACGTATGCCTTCAACACAACGAAACATGAAGTCATAGAATACGCACCTTTCTTTCTCTCTACGCTCGCCATCCTCAAAGTTTTCTCGACACCATACTTACTTTTTCACCTAACGAAGGTGCTTCTGTCGCGCAGATATTGCGTCGTGCCGAAGAAACACGTCGACTTGCACGGCTCAGAACCCTATCGTCGCACGTTCATGCGAAGGCTCACTACGACGCACATCTGCCCGTCAGATTCGCCACCGGTGACTTCGTGTGGCTGTGGACACCGGTTCGGAAAAGAGGACTTTGTCAAAAGCTTCTCCCCAAGTATTCATAATTCTCAAATGCTTGAGTGAAGCGACATATGTCATCGCTAAAGTGACGGCTGATAACCGCCGTTCACGCAAGAAGCAAGTTGTGCACGTCGCACAATTTAAACGCGCACTCTGACTCGGTCGGTGAGCTTCGTCTGCCCCGCAGGAGTGTGGAAGCGGAAGAAGAAGCGGCGCGATGTTTTTGGATGATCAGCTGTTTTGGACTGTCCCATGTAATTCTCTACCCTTTTCACTGTAAATAATTCCATTGTACATCCGTCAGAATATTCTAAAGCCGCATTCACTGTCCTGGTCCTAGTCCCGCTTCAGCGAGCAGTCTTGCA
Source organism: Dermacentor albipictus (assembly GCF_038994185.2). Classification (NCBI taxonomy): domain Eukaryota; kingdom Metazoa; phylum Arthropoda; class Arachnida; order Ixodida; family Ixodidae; genus Dermacentor; species Dermacentor albipictus. Next base: position 37,905,800 of record NC_091821.1, read on the forward strand.
CTTTGCAGCAGGACGGCGCCCCGACACAGCAATCGGAGCGTAAATCAACGCCACAACAGTGGTGTCACGCTCTCAAACCTGACTTCATTCCAACTGAAGAGTGGTCGGCGAGATACCGTCGCTTAAACCCAATGGACTTGCACGTGTTGGTAAATGCCCTACAAGCGATTTCCTGAGATCTTTTCATTATCAACCAAATTTTAGCCATGAAATGTGTGGCAGTATTTGCGGTGCGCCCTGTATGCCACGCACCATTGTCATCATTCATTATGATTTGTTTAACCCTTATAATGCCCCTTAAGGAGGGGGGGGGAGGCAGAGGTCGTAAGGATATAGTCACAAGAGTATCAAAGAGAAAATAAGTCCAAATAAAAGTTTAAAGAAGAGAAAACAAATGGAACGAACTATGTAATATCGGGTACAAACATACTAAATGAGGTGAGCATTCGAAGTGGTCACTAACCAACTGTATAAACTTTTCGCGACTGCTGTCATTAATGCTATCGGGTAGTTTGTTCCAGTTATCTACAGCAGCAGGCAGAAATGACTTATAAAGAGTGTTTGTTTTGCAATGTACGCGCCATATACTGAAAGAATTCAGGATGTCTACCAAGTTGTCATATCCGAATTCCCTGAGTTTTCCACGTTTTCCCTGAGTGCCTTTGCAAAATTCCATGAGTGACACAGAATCTTGTTTTATGTCAAGACGGGCTGACACCATGTCGTCCGATGTAGCACTCTCAAAGAGTAAGCATGTTAAAAATTAAAAAAAATGACTTAATTCAGTTTGAATAGCAAGGAGTAGTGTTCATTTTATTCAAAAAGAAACAGAAGGGAGGGGTAAGTAAAATGCACAGCGAATAACATATTTTCGAAAAAATGGTAAGGCCCATTGCAAATCGAGCCGAACGTTTTCAAATAGGAATAAAAAGAGATGCATACAGAAGCAAATATTTTCGTATCTAAGCCATTTATGTCAACTGATAGCAAGCTCATTGGTATGAGGCCCGAACTTTGTCGCAAGTGAGAGTCTCTCTCAGCAGCAAGAAAGTCAACCTCAACTGTCCTGACATACTCTCAGCCCGCGCACAATGCCTCAGTGTTGCGTTTCACTGCTTTAAAGAGTTTATATTGGTTTGAATGAGGCAGACCTGCATCTCTGCACTTTTTGAGCTCGAGCTCCTTCAAAGAAGCGGCGGCACGCTTCCCTTCCCCGTTCATTCCTCACTGCGTCGATCCTTTCTGTTCTCGTCCTCCTTCCGCCACGCGTTCGCCCCACGGACCAGTGAAGCATCCTCTTAGTCAGTTGTGCAGTAAACGTCCAATTTTTCGGACACCCTAGAGGCCGCGAAAACGTCCGAAAAATCAGGCAGTCCGAAAAAATGAATGCATGTCTCTTACTGCCCTTAGGGGCTCAAATCGCAGCAGGCACGTTCGAAAAAGCTCTGAAGGCTTGCCAGTCTTATTAGGCATATCAGTGCTCGTACTGTGACAGGAGACGGCGAGTGTACGCGTGTATAATTAAGGAGTATATGCTGTCCCGTGACAAGTGTCCTCTTCCCACACTAAGTTTCACCGCAATACTTCGCATGTGCTTCACCGTTTAACAGCGCTGTATTGAGGTGAAGCTAACTTTCAACAAACCGGCATTTTGCAATTTGTGTTTTCCGAGCTTCGAAGTCAATCGCGAAGGTTACAAAGGCGGAGTCGGTGTCATTGCTGACGGCGGCGAATTCTTTCAATGAAAACACACGGCACCGAACGACAAGAAGCTTAAAAGCGATCGTCGAAGCAGTTTGGCCCAGCGTTGCCGCGGTGGTGGCTACGGCTGCCAGCGGATTTGCGTGCCAGAGCGCTGGTTCTAGGCGGCTGCGCTGGTTCTAGGCGGCGAGATAACAAAAATGGCGGCGTTGGTGGCTTGTACTAACGCCGTTTCGGACCTGCGGTCACGGCAAAAAGTCCGGGAAATGGGATGACGAAAGGTTCTTGCGTTCGAAATTGCATACGTTCTTATACATTGACTCTATTGAGTACATGGTGGTGCCGCGAAGACGTCCAAATTATCGGGCATGTCCGAAAAATCGGGCGCCCGGAAAATCGGTAGTCGGCTGTACACTGGCAACTGCTCCAGCCGACGACACAGCATCAAAGAAAATTCGTTACGATTCCTCTCTGTTATTTGAGCCAGCATTAGCGCGGCTTTCGTTCTCTTTCAATTAAATTACAGCTAATTTTCCCTGATAGGAGCACGAATTCCCTGAGTTTTCTCTGAGTATTTCCAGACTATTCAACATCCCTGAGCATTCCCAGTTTTCCCGGTTGGTAGACACCCTGGTCAATTAAAGAGCCACCGGGATGTGAGTGTTGGAGAGAAGACAATTACGTAAGTCAGGAAAATGGTAATACGCATAGTGACCCAATCAAACTCGACTAATCCGGCGACAGTGTCAGCCAGAGGGAAAGCAGTGAGGTCGAGGAATGATTCATCGGCAGTAACACGCGCGAGCCATCGAATCTCTCAAAATGCTTGAAAAGTTATAGCGACAAACCAACGCATCTCCGGGCAAAAATATTTTCGCTGAACTAAACCGTGTGCCCGGATTCGCTTTAGCCTTCTGCGATTCACCAGCGCCGCACATACATAGTGATGACGCAAAAGAATGGCGCCTTATTTCGCATGGACCTACTCCCCGACTCAGAAGCCGGCTTATATTCATAGCAGCTCTTCGAGCGCGACTTTGCCTTTCAAGTTCAGATGGAACCGCTGAAGCCAGCACGCCCCACGTGCCTGGAGAAACAATAATGAGCACATCTGCCCCGCTCTATACGACGACCGCGTAGCGCTCTACTCGTACTTGCGCCTTATAAAGGACGCAATTACTCCGCCACGCGGAAGGAAGGATTTTAGAGCAGAGAAGCTCTTTTGACTATAGATTTACAAGAACGTAAAGGAGGCTTCGCTGCACAATTAAGCGCTTATGTAACGCAGCACGTTCCAATTTCGGATCGGTAAATAAGCACGAGACTCGTGGTCTCCTGCTGTGCCTTCGCGCCGTGGCCTTGATGACCTCGCGCGCTTGTGTGTGTATACGCAAATTCTTGCTTCAACAGCACTGCGCGGACGAGTGCGGGGCCAATGCGCGGCACACAGCTGAAATGCAATTGGCGTACTGTGCTTACTGCGATAACAGGAGGATTTCACATTATTAAATTATGTGCTTTTACGTGCCGAAACCGCGATATTATTATGAGGCACGCAGTAGTGGGGGCCTCCGGAATAATTTGGACCACTTCAGGTTCTTTAGCGTGCGCCTGAATCTAAGTACGCGCTTGTTTTCGCATTTCGCCCCCATCGAAATGCGGCCGCCGTGCCGCGACATCGTGCTTAGCAGCCCAACACTAAGCAAGTTCCACAGCGGGTGATTTCACATTATCGTGCACGGCATTACGAGTGGATTGCCGGATGCAGTGTGCAACGATATGAAACAACAAGAATAGAGTATTGGGCGAATTGGAACAAGTTTATGATGTACAGCGCGAAAAGGACAGACAAGGAAAAGTAGGGACTACACAGATTTCAAAACAAGGTGTCACGTTTTCTTGTTCATCGCAGCAGCAAACAGTAATGAACACAAAAAAGACTACCATTCCACTCTGTGAAGATGCAATGGCAGCGAAAGCTGACGACAGTCAAAGCTTTCAAACCAATGCAAAAGTGCTTTCGCTGCCATTCCATCTTCACAGAGTGGAATGGTTGTCATTTGTTCGTTCAGCATCGCAGGAACGTTCTTTGTCGGTGGTCGCTTCGCGCCGGCGCCGTTTACATTCCCGTTGCTGTTCCCTTCGGCGCTCCTCGTACGCATGTTGTTCTTCGGGTGTGCGAACTATACGTGTCCATTCCATCGATAACGCAGCTGTTTTAAGCCCCACTACCTCTCCTGCTTATATACTTTTTGACGTCACGCTATTTTTCACGGCGAGCATTCTAAACTGTTCCGCATTTTGACATCTGCGCCGCCGGACTGCACCCGTACGTGATCACACACAAAGCAAACAATGAAACTCATTGTGTATGGGTTTGTTAGAGATCGCTAAGTCCATCTCTGCTGCCGGACGCCGAAAAAACTACGGAAAGTTAGAAGTTAGTCATGTACAGCTTTCGCTGTAGAAAAAAATTATTACGGGGTTTTTACGTGTCAAAACGACGATCTGATTATGGGGCACGTCGCAGTGGGGGACTCCGGAAACATTGACAACCTAGGTTTCTTTAACGTGCACCTAAATCCAAGTAGACTGGTGTTTTCGCATTTCGCCCCCATCGAAACGAGGCCACCGTGGCCGGGATTCTATCCCGCAACCTCGTGCTTAGCAGCCCAACACAATAGCCAATAAGCAATCGCGGCGGGTAAAAAAAAATAAAAAAATAAAAAGAAATTGTGCACGTGTGTGTTTCTGAGAAGCGCAGAAAAATCATGACATTTCAAAGTTTGATCTGCTTAAAGCAGAAGCATAAATAAACGCAGCACTCTGTCGCCAAAATAGAGCCATCCATTCGTTCTAACGTGAAAGACTTGGTTGTCAAGTTTCCCGAAGGCTGATCCCGTACTCTTTGAGCGACGCAAGAACATCCGCGCCAGCCTGTTTCGACGTTCTAATCAGATAATGCTCCGACTTACATCAGCGTGTGAAAGGAAACGCAAAACTGACGATTTCATTGGCGATCGCTGTTTCCCGTCTTCCGCATGAGAGGACAGACCAGTCTGTATGTATGTAGCGCAGTAGTCACGAAAATTGGCAACTTTGCCACCACACATGCAGGCCAAGTGCAAATATTACAATGAGGTTTTTAGTGCGATCTGAAAGGAACGCCTACCACAGTTCAATGCCGACAAAACCAATCGGAAGGCAGATGAAGTCGGGGAAGTTCTGGCCACTCATCCCCCGACAAGATCTTCCTCGGCGATATAGGCCACTGTGAGCACAGCACAAAGCGTAATCAAATGGAAGAATGTGCCTCAGCAGCGAACCATGGTGCACGTAAACTGGGCACGAGAGCAAGAAGTTGCGGCTTTACTGCAAAGACACGTGTTTCCGGCGTTCACGGAACCACGCAAAATAGTCCACTGCCAGAAAAAAAGGTAGTAAAGTGGGCGGAGAAAAAAAGAAGAGGGGGGGGGGGGGAGTTCTCAGTGAAAGACACTGGACCCATCGTTTTTTGCCAGGACGAACAGATTCCTCCTCCTGGATCCGTTGGGAGCGACCAACCGACCGAGCAGAAGAGTGCAGCTTTCTCGACAGCTGCTGCTGCTGCTGGGGTTGAAATTTACGGTATCGTCGTTTTTGTATAGCTGAAGGCAAGTCGCGGGGCGCCGCCCAGGGCAATGAAGAAGCACTAGGGCGCGCGCCTTCAAACGACCTCAACCTGCAACGACACACAAACAGTGTGTGCCAGTGCTAAAGTTAGAGAGGGAACCCGTCGGCACCGCGGGCGAGAGAGCGCGAGTCCGGAGGCGATAGCTGGCTGCTTCAAGGACTGGATAGACGCCAGCAGAAAGACCTGAGCGGCTGGCCCTGTTTTGCGAGGCGGCTGCGGAGCACTAAGCCGCTGGGGAGACCACGGTCCGTGATCCGGAGAGCGTGTGTGCTACTTACACCCTCCGCTCCCGGTGCTTAGGAGCGCGAGCGGGCGCATGCGCTCAAGGAAGGAGCCAGTCTCGAAGAACTCCAGAGCGCCTGCAGGCTCTAAACAAAACCTAACCAGCAGAGCTGCGCCGCCTGTTTGGCAGCGAGCGCTGTTTACCAGGATGCGTCCCAGACGATGAAAGAAAAACGCGACTGGACGTGAGCGAATATGAAGGTCTGGGCGAAAAAAAAATATGAACAAGCGGAAAGATTTAAAGTGCACGTGGCAGTCGAGACAGCGAGTAGCACTGTCCTAGATGGAAACTCGGGGATGAGGAGCAATGTCTGGCGTCTGTCCTGTTATAGGGAGGAAGAAAATGTCAGAGGCATTGCCAAGTTATGAGGTATGTGTTGAGTGCATGATTGCAGCGAGAGGCGTCCGAAATGGATGACAAAGAATGGAGTAGGCGGGGACCGTTTTGGACCTGGGTTAAAGCGCCAGTTGTGCTCCACGGTGGCCTTAATGCGAAGCGGGATGTAAAGAACTTAACTTGGAAAGCAAGAAATAAAGGAAGGCTGCGCTTTCATTAGCCGGCCCGTAAAATAGTGTTTTATGCTATACCATATATATGGCGCCACGCCTGTTTCAGTGGCTGGAAGCTGCTGACGCTAGCCTATCGTGATGCCACAAAAGCCGTTATAAAGAGAAAAGAGAAAAATATGACAAGCTTTCTTGGCCTATGCCAAAACCAACGAAGTATTTTAAAGAGAATGTCTTTCTTGGTGAGTTACTCCCACTTTTTCCGTATCGGGTGTGTTTCCATAGCTTCCTTCGCGGGTCTATCCCGAATACAGTGCAGTCTAAAGAGGCGCGCCGATCTTGAAAATTGATCTGGTACCGCTGCTCCCGGTGGCATCGGTACCAGGGATACCACCGCGCTTTACTATCTCGCGGTTCTGGTAGCACGGGCTGCGGTACGGTGGTATCGATACCGGTGGTACCAAGGTGCAGTATCACCAAAGAGTAATGGTACCGGTGGTGGTACAGGTGGTGGTACCGGTGGTAAGGGGAGCGTTCTCGCATTCTTTCCTCATGGCAGCTAGCGCTTTGAGACGCTGTCACTTGAGGCGCTGCAGGTCTCACAATGAATTCAATGGTTCGCGCACCCAACCATCACACCCAACTCGCTCAGGAATACACTGTCTTTAATCGACGTCAACTAGAGGTTGAATTGCCTTCCAACTTTTTTTATTAATGCAGGTAACACAGACCATTAATTTAAAGGGAAGAAAGGCATTGCATTATGTTTCTATAGCGAACCTTGGTGAATCCCTCCTCGTGGGTGCGTGCCATATGTTAAACGGCAACAACAAAAACTGTTTGTCTGCAAAAATAAATAAATAAATAAATAAATAAATAAATAAATCGGAGGACACCTAAACACTTCTTACGAGTCGTGAATGCGAAAGCATTAATGTCCAATTGAACGTCGCTGAGTTGTCCTTCGTGTTATGAACTCCTCGCAGGCGAGCGAGCACGTTGAGACGCTTGGCCAACGCTTCCTAGATAGCACAACGCCGGTGCACTTCGATGTGTGACGTCATGCTACCATGACTGACTGCCATAAAATCTATTGCGGATGCTCCCGAGTAAGCCGCGATTATTTTGACGTCATCGCTTTCGTCACGCCGGGCTTGGCAATGGAAATTTTAGTCCATGTCATAAAGCACAGTGCACAGGCCTGTTATCTAGGAGGCGTTGGTTTAGCCCAGTGGGCACAAAACACTTAGCTTCTGAGCGTGTGGTGGTAGGTTCGAAGCTCACTCCCACTAGCGTTCTTTCTTTCGAATTTATTGTTTTTTACACATTAATTTCTTTATAGCGATTACCGAGGCGAAGTTAGAACGCAGGCGAGAGCTCACGCGGACAAGGAACGCGAGGATAACACAGGCTTCAGAGAGTGAGGGTGAACACCCGGCGCGGCAGCAGGTGTTCCTTTTCGCCCGCTCTGCTCCCTCGAGGGGCGCACATGATGTGGCGTCGCAGCCAACGAGAATTTAGGTGCCATTTCGCTGATACAGACGCCGGCTTTTTCGCGCAATGGGCCAGTTGATGCTTTCGCATCAATAAATAAATGAAGAAATGGAAGTATATTGTCCCAAACGCGAAAAAAATGCCTCGTATGTAGCTAACGTTCGCGGATTTATCCGCAGTGTCCAAGAGAGAGAGAGAGAGAAGACGACGACGACGAAGAAAGCACTAACATTGACTCCGCTGACACCTACCCAACTGTGGACACGTGCCATGTCTAAGGCTCATCATCATCAGAAGGGTGCACGAACGCACTATACACGATGGATATATCGTCCATAAAACTAAGATGTACGAAGCCAAACAAGAATAAAATAGAGTTTGAAATATGGAGTACTATTAAACTGTCCATTCAGCTCTCTCGGCTCATGTCAGTGAGAGAGCAAGAGAGCATAGAAACACAGCATATTGATCTGGTCGAAACAAGCAGTATGCGGAGGTAAATGTGTATGCATCTATGTATAACGGTGCACAGGGAAAACCAGTCCGATGCACAAACCGAAGGCAGTGATAAGCTGATATTTAATAAGAAGAAGGAAATAAATAGTGCATAGGCTTAGAAAATGTCGCAGGCTGCTGTTGATGGTGGAACAAGCGTCATGTGTGATAAAATGAGATCATGTTCACGATGACGAAAACAGGGGCTTGTTTGATCAATCCCAGCGGTCGCCGTCCTTCCAACGTTAAGTCAGTCGTTGAGGCGAGTTCGAGAAAATTAATCAACGGTTGAGTGTAGGTCGGTTGGTTCCCGATCATGGCTGCGAAGTTGCGCTGTATAGTTGTAGCAAGACACCATCAAGTGTACTTGTTTACAACCAAAAGGAGCTGGAAGGCTTCGCTTGGTTCCAAGCCTCCCGAAACCTTTTGAAGGTCAACCTATAAACTTTCTGATGGTGACTAAAACAGTTGTTAATTTACACATCAACTTGTGTGTATTATCTTGTCTTCCTCGAGTGTGCCTTATTATAACTTTATGCAGCGCAACTTCGCATCCATGATTGTGAAAGTTAGCCCCGACACAAGAACTGTTTTTATCGGCTATCACTCCCTGCCTTTGTTTTCTGCACCTTCTCTTTCCCATATTAGCAGTCCGTCGTATCCAAAACATCGGCTCGAAATCACATTCGCAACCACGAACGTACTTGTTCATTATGTACTACAGATATGATCTATAGCGCCACCGCCTTTCAGTAAAACAGAACTATTGTTTACAGTTAGTTCAGACTGACATTTTAGCAATATTTCTGCATTACGTTAGACAGTTTCCTAGCCAGCATTGGCAGACACCTACTGTCGGAGGAAGCTATTCTCGGCCCATGGCCTGACACTGCAATTTCAATGCGTGCCACAAAAGTATTGTTGAAGTTCCTGCAGGACACCAAGCTCGACGAGCGGCTCTAGCGAGGCCACTGTCTCATGTACATAAGCACTCACCACTTCCCTTATCATCATCATCCATCCCAATACTTTCACTCCCCTTCCCTCTTCCCCAGTGCAGAGTAGCAGACTAGAGCGCACTAGCTCAGGTCGACCTCTCTGTCTTTCCTATCAATAAATTCTATTCATTCATTCATTCTGCATTCCTCGTTATTACTATGTCATAATTTCTCTCCCTTTCTTTTACTTCGCGCATTCCCACAGACCTACAGGACTACACCCCTGATCACACCGTCCGCGAAGCCGCGGCGTGATGTGACCATCGGATCGTACCTGCGGCACGTGAAAGAGCCCTACTTCACCACCATGAAGATGCCCGTCGACAGCCTGAACAACCCTGAAGCAATTGCCAAGGTATCACAAACGCTTTCTGAGGCATCACTTGTGCATAGCTCGCCTGTATGATGCGTGCCCGTGGCACCGCGGTGTGCAAAATATGAAACGACTGCAGCGTTCTCCTGAATAGCAAAACTCCCATAAGCCGCAGACTTTCGATGGAGGCCTAATGCCTGAGAGAGAGAGAGAGAGAGAGAGAGAGAGAGAGAGAGAGAGAGAGAGAGAGAGAATGTCTATCTGTCGAGGTATCAGTGCGTGTCAATGGTCCGACGAAATCCGCAGCCTTATAGCATTTCATAGTAATAGTTCTTGGTCCGGCTTGCGGACGAAAACTTGTCAGTTATAAGTTGTGCCTCCATAAAGCTTACGCCGCAGCTCCTCAATAATTCCTGCCCCCGCACAAATCAGCGGTGGCGGCTCGTGAAGAAAGGGAACTGCGAAACATGTGCTGGAACCAACACACATTCAGTGCACTGGGCAGTCCGGTATTACAGCGACTTGGCAAAAAAAGCAAACGGTTGCTCGATTGATTAGCGCGGTTTAATGTCTCAAAGCAGCACTGGGGCCACTAAAGACACCGTATAGTGGAAGGTTTCGGATTAACCTTGACCAGCTGGGGGTCTTTAACGTGCACCTAAATCTAAGTACACGAGCGTTTCTGTATTTCACCCCCGTCGGAATGCGGCCGCCGCGGCTCGGAATTGAGCCCGCGACCTCGTGGTTAATAGCAGAACAGCAGAACACCATATATCCACTTAGCCACAGCGGCAGGTAAGCCGTTCATTATCTTTTTTTCAGTGATAATTTTTTTCTCTTTTGCTTATTGCACAGAATGCGCGCATGACAGAATATGCACAAAATGTGAGACTTGTCGCGTGCATGCGCGCTCCGCAGGCTCGTTCGCGGCCCCTATCACTCCTTCGGCAGCAGTGAATGAAGAGAAAGATTGCCTTTACCGATTTTCTAGAACATATCGACAGAGAGAAACCGTGATCTAAAATAAAATGAACATTGTTGAAATGAGTCAGTTACGAAATGTGGGGATTATGTAGCGAGATCTCCTGAGGTAATCGTGGTGGGCCAGATAGAAGGACGATAGAAAGATAGAAGATAAATAGAACTATGCTTAGGAAACTTGCTTGTCCGAACACTGGTAATCGAAGATATCGCGAGGCCAGGGATAAAACGGGACAAAGGTCTGATGGCGGAGCGGCTCAACTCTTTCGAGTACTGGAGACACGGGGAGGCACACAGGGTGAGGCGAGGAAGGAGATAAATAGGAGATACTGCTGGGGCACGATGTCAAGGCCGTTGGGAGCGTGTATGCCAAGTCGGGATTGAGCTACAAAGGCGGGGCTCACTTAAAAATAGGAAAGCAGATTGGGCCGACGGGTTTGCGAAGTAACGGTATCCGAAAAGTGCGTTTCGAAGGATATATCCTTGCAATGTTCTCGGATGCACTGTCGCCACGATCATTGGTATTGATATGTGCACGATCATCGCGAGGCAGCACACCGCGTTAGGAAGGGGGGGGGGGGGGGGGAGGGACTAACTCTCTTCTCTCTCCTGTAATGCAAGAGGCCAGGCGGTATTCTGTTTAGAGTTTAGAACACATCTTTGAAAATTCACGGACGCTTTTTGCCCTGTTGGTAGCCCTGACGGCGTTAACCCACAGTGATGTTGAAAAGACCAAAATTCTCATATAATGTCGAAGTTCAGCGACAAGCAGAACAAGCAGAAATCTTAATCATTTCTGCTTGTCGGATTAAACTGCTGGACAGTAAGAACACTTGCAGCTCCCTGAGCAATACGAGCTAGCTACGTTGAGGACGTATACTGGTTGTTCACATTCTGACACAGTTACATACTATTCAGCCTCTGAAGCATTCAGAGACCTCGGTAAGTATGGCGAAACATTGCGCGACGTGGGCTTAATTTTCTTATCAGTGAGGTATCATCAGAAGCGCCTGTGCTTTTTATATTTCAGAGCAACCCTCTATTAAAAAATAATAACTAAAACGGGTCGATCCACGCACACGTCATTCTCGTGTACTATATTAAAGAAACATGCTTGTAAATCACGCACGCATACAAAACGTGTCTGTTTGAAGCAACCGAACATTATGCCTACACTTCCAGATGCGCTTCACGAGTCTGTAATTGACCGTCCCAACAAGCGTTCAATCTTTAAGGCTCAATGTGCAGTATCAGACGGTGCGGTATCAGACATGCACTGACTCGCACAAGGCTGGTAGGTTACTTTTTAGGGACATTCCATGCGCTTTTTCGGCAAAAGAGTTAGGACGGTTTATTAGTGCATAGAGCTAATCTGTCGACATAGCTTAATTAATTATTTATTCTAAATGCCCCACTTAAGAAGACATATCAGCGCGTAATTAACAGTTCATTACACTATCAGCTGCCTGCCAATAATTGCACCATTGTATTTCGGCGACTATACGGCCGGAAAAACGGGCTACTATAGCTGCAGTGACTGCTGTGCTAGATGCAATGCAGCTGCTGTGTAAGCTGATGCAGCTATACTTGTAACAGCTGCAGTCTTCCGAAACCGAGTTTGGATACAAGCGGAGCCCGCTTCCCCGGCGTGAGAGATAAGACGCGGAGCTGCAGCCGCTCACACAGCGTCGCTGACGCACGCATACCTCGCTGCGCGCATACTTCCAGAAGGTGCAGGAGACGGTGAACCAGGTGGCATCCGGCAGCAACTCGCCGTGCTTCGGCCTGCCGGCCTCGGTGGCCACCAGCGGAGGCAGCGGCGGGCGCGTCACACCAGGCGCTGACGGGCCCAAGGTCGTGCACAACGTGTACAACTCGCCCATCCATCTCTACTCGACGCAGAACGTGGCCGACACGCTGGCCGCGCAGACGGGCTTCAAGCTCGGCCAGGGTCAGGGCAATCTCCAGCCGTAAGTATTCAAGCAGGGCAACGCGAGCGCGTCCTCTGGTGAGAAAAAACAACCGTGCGCATCAGAGCGAAGGACAACACAAACAACTCGGCCTGTGTTTGCAGTGAAGTTCGTGTGCTGGAGTGGTAGATTAAAAATAAAAGGAGACTCAAAAAAGGGGGAGAGGGAGGCACAGGCCAATCATAACAACGAGAACGTGGCATTGACAAAGGCGGATGGCCGATCGCGAATTTCTTACGAACGGAAGAATTTTTTTAATGCGTCCCCCGTCAATTAAGGTAGAAGGCAAGGACTACGTACGACTCGGATTCACACAATTCTACGCACAAGTGTATCAGGACTGAACGGCATTCGCATATCAGCCATTCGAAAGCGGTCTTACGTAAGAGCTGTCTAGTGAATACGGCCCCGGACGAGACAGTCACCTCGAACTTGGGCCGGTATAATGTGACTATTCGCTCGCTTCTGTTTCTTTCTTATCATCCACTGCTCCTACGACAGGCCGCTCCTGGCGACAACATAAGACGAGCCCCCTCGGACCACTGACGAAGCGCGAATAGAATTGGAATGTAATCGTTACACATACCCCGGTCTTGCGTATACTTGACGGCGAGACGTGGCCGGCCGTATTCTAAGCGCCGCTGGACGAACCTCAAACAAGCAAAAATTGACCGATCCCAAGTCAAAGGTGGCGCAGCATATCTGTAGAGCGCATGCGGTTAATCATTCCATTGTGATACTTAAAAAAAAAATCGCTAACTTCGGTCGTGCGCTCGAGTTGTAAGCCGAGTTTACGGGCATACATGTTAGCAATGTACCCTTCGCACCATAAAAGTGTTCGCTAGAAGAGGTGCCAGCCAATCGTCATATATCGAACGGCTTAAAGCGGCGAGAGTGCTGGTCAGTGTCTACAGCAGGCAATACAAACGAGAAGTTTAGTGAATCTGGCGCGTGGATCTTTATAGTCAGGCACACACGATTGGGGGTCTACGGTCTGCAGCGGCCTGCATTCATCTACGCTGTACAAAGCGCGTTATAAAGGTGGCCGCGCTGCAGCCACCAACGCGCATGACTGCATGTACGCGCGCGCGTGCTCAATCGGCGATGTACAGTTGTTTCAAAGCCATGGCAAACCACCTGAGTTCGCGCCTTCTGCCGCTGTGTATTGTTCAAGTACCCTCCTTCGGCGAGTCAACCACGGTGTGTGCGGAACGCCAGCCTTTCTTTTCTGCGCAAACAACCGACGATTTCCGCGGACCCCCATAGTTCGAAATTCGCAGAACATTTGGGCCATCCATGCGGCCACAGAAAGCAGGAACGATGCAGCAGTGATGTGCCGGCTGATCAAGTAGAACCGATTTCCTCGCCTAAATTTCATTTATTTGGCTGAGCGACTAGAAATTCTCGCGATTCATCAGTGCCTGTGTTGCAGCTCACAGCCGCTATTAGAAGTGTGTTCATGCCCAGGATTTCTGCCCATCTTTGAAGAGCTTATTCAAGCACACTGGAGCTGGATATTTCGAGGCGTCAAAACAAGACGCGCGGCCACGTCTTCGCTATTGAAGCTTACATTGAGGAAGCTGGTCCTTGATACTTTCCTTCTTATTTGTTCGGTTTGTTTCTAAGTGTCGGAAGTTACACAGCTGAAACCGTACGGTTCAAATGCAACAGAACAAGCTCATTCAAGCAGTTCGCATATAAATACGCCGATAAATTTACAAGTCAAGTCAGTCACCAGACCAGGTAGCCTTTTTATTCCTTTGGTGAGTATACTAATCGGGATGGCGGCAATAAATTACAACGTGCCTTAATGTACAGGCGTCACAAATTTAGCAACTATTACAAAAGAATATTTCGAATGCCCCTAATGAGTGTTCTTGCCATGTTGTACGTTCATGCTATATGATTGTACAAACACTGCATTATGCATGGCTTCTGTTGTGCTGCATTGGATGCGCTTGATAGACGATTGCGTAGAAACGGGCAGTACGTGCTCTCTCTGTAGTAGATGAGCGCACAAGCGGTTTTAGCCAACTGAAACTGCAATCAGCATTAGGTCACTGGGCAACTTTAATTGCATTTCGCGAACTTGTTAAAACGCAATTTAAAAAAGGACACGTGCGGGCGAGCATGGAGCGAGCGTGTTCGCCGGACGGTGGTGCGGGCAAGTCACGTCACTTGTGGGCATCTGCTAGGCGTGACGCAGATGCGCTGCTCGACAATTTACTTTCGATTTGCAGGGTGAAACTGGCCGGAATTCATCACGTTGTAGGAATGAGCAGCGCGATTTTTTTTTTTGCAAGTCTGGAAGCGCTCATGAATTCTTCGAATGGAAGCATAGCTTCCTGGACCATTAAGGCTTCAAATTTTTCATTGGAATCGGTCGTCCGTCTCATTATAGGGTAAAGACGTAATTAAACAAATTTTCATCCGTTTACCTATTACCTCAAGTCTTTATCTTAAAATGTATGCCGCTGTGGTAAAAGCAATACCGAGTAAATCGCAATTAACATACCTTCTCAATTTTTAAGGAATGTCGAGCGCATTTTCTGAAACACTCCGTACATATACTGAAGAACTTGGAGAGATTGGAGAGGTTACCGTGCACAGGAGCCGAACGTCCAAGCAACGTTCGCGGTTAACATGTATAATTTATTCCCAAGGTCACTGAAATTCTGTTCCAGTTGGCTTCGCTTGTGACGCGCTTAATAGCAATGATTATTCTGTTGTAGAGAACGACTGCCATTTGTCTGCGCCTCTGTACGTCTTTTTGCCTGAGCATTTTGCGTATCGTCTGTACAGCTTCGAGCTTGCACGGCGTGCAAAAGTTTTTTTTTTTTTTAACGTGATGGTTGTTGTAAAATGTATCAAAAGTGCATGCGAAACGCAAACAGAAACCCATCTCCCGACCGGAGAAGATGACCACAAATTCATATCCGGAAATTTATCATCCCAAATTGCGCGCCAAGATCAGCAAGCGTGTCCGCAGGTGTACGTCAGACACAGTGCTGTATAGTTTGTCATGCAACTCATACCTGTGTTAGTTTGTAACACAGGTATGACTAACACAGGTATACAACACATTAATTGTAGGTCAGTTTCCCTAACTGTGTGTCGCGAGCCCCAGCGGGGCTGTGACAGGTTCAGCGAGGTCACAAAATGGCTAAAGAATTTGAACAGAGGGGCGGAAATGCACTATACGTAGTAGACAACTATTTAAAGAGAGATGCCATTCAATAACCCTCAGTTCCTACAACGTCACTCATTAACGTCACTTGTGAGACCAATGATACCGTAAAACACAGACCTCGGATACAAAAGCGAGTATTTTAAGCAATAAGCATAGAGCTCCCAATTTTTCGTCATTATTAACTTAGTTCATGCATGTTGTCTCATGCTTTGCGCGATAAAGGCTGCGACTTCAGGAAAGAGCGGGAACATAGTGAAAAGACCTAAAAATAAAGGGAGGAGAAGTGGCGGGGGGGTGGGGGTTTAAAGCCTTGCGGCTTCACAAGAGTCACTGTTATATTTTGTTGTGAATTTTATCATTTTATCGCAACACAGTGAATTAGGGTAACGGCGCTTGAGCAACGGTATGTGCGGGAGTTCCACGCATGAACACGTGCTGTATGAATGACATACAAACATAAAAAAAGCGGATAGAGCAATGAATGATTCCTCACATTTACTGAAGTGCGGATGCAATTTTAGGAGTGATTAAATGCAAAGAGCACGGTTATTCATGGTTTACTAGCCGATGTGCTGCGATTACACGGAGGCAGTAAGTACAGTAGGGCCTCATCCACACGTTTCGAGAAAAAAAAAACGCGACAAAAATCGTACTAACCGGGAAAACGTACGATCCGATGTATCTAAAATAACTTGACAGACTCAACTATTGCTGACTTCTACGTAATGCGAAGCGTCGCGAAGATCGTTGCGGCACGAGACGCCGACGCGTGTCGAGCTGGTGGTGCTCCGGTGGCCCGAGACGCGTTTTGTTGTTTTCCTATTGCGTGGGGTTTAAGAAAGGCGTCGGGAAACCGAAACGAAATCGAGCTGGTGGGCGACGCCGGATGCCGCCGAAGCGGGACGTGATGCCCACATCGCGCCTTCTGCAGCAGGGAACGGCGGAGCGTTTGGATTATCGCCTACTAAAAGCCTGCAGTACGCTGCAAATGACACTACGCACCACGCGCTGTAAAACAGATAGGTGAAGATGCTTATCGCAATAGGTTTTGCGGCGATAGCTGTGAATGCGGCGTGCGACGACCCGAGCGGAGATTTGCTGGTACCGGAATGAGAAACTGTGCGCGCCGTCGCTTTCACGTGAGACGAGCGGCTATACAGGGTGTCCCAGCTAACTTTAGGCAGCGTTTAAATATGTGCGCCAAGTAGCTGGACAGAACCAAGGTAATGTTGTTTGCCGTCGCTTGGAGATAATCAATATTGTTTTCATTCCGCCTAATTGGATAATTAGTTTTAATTATTCAACTACTAAACTATTATAATTAGATTAAAAGTGTCAATTAGAAAATTGTAGGACATGAAAAACTCCCGATACAGCTTTCTGTTGCTCAGTAAGTGCTACATAAAAGTGCTTTTCCGAGCGTGAAAGAAGCCCGCGAATACACGCAAAGTGCCTCGAGCGGCCAGTCGCGCGGCAATTTTGCGTGTATTCGCGGGCTTCTTTCACGCTCGGAAAAGCATTTTTATGTAGCACGTATTGAACAACTGAAAGCTATATCGGAAGTTTTTCATGTCACTCTCAAATTTTCTCATTGACATTTTTCATCTAAGTATAATACTTCAGAAGTTCATTAACTACGGCTAATGAACAAATTTGCCGGAATGAAAAAAATAACTTGAGCACCTCCAAGCGACGGCAAGCAACATTACCTTGGTTCTGTCCAGCTACGTGGCATTTGCATGTTTCAACTCTGGCTAAAGTTAGCTGGGACACCCTGTATACTGCTCTCGATCGTACGCGCCTCGCGCCTTTTCTTGTTTACATCGGATAAAGCGGCCAGAAAACGTATCATACGATCGCAGCTTGGCAGCATACTGAACGTCGGTGCCGAAAAATCGTGTTTTCCGGGAACGTATGAACCAGTAAAAATTGAGCGCAACTCTAGTGGGTCATTTTTTGTGTTGTCGATTGCGAACGTTGGCGCCAGGAAAACGTACGTAACGGGAACGCATCAACTAAGTTCTACTTTAGTAACAGGTCCTTGGAAGAGACCTTCCCATGTTCGATTTTTGCATTTTTGCGCATTTCGTGTGCGTGAAATGTCGCACTGTCTTAGGTCTCTGCCCGTTTCTGACCAACAGGCAAACTAGCCTTGCCAGTCTTCTGAAGGAAGCGATATTAACTGCAAGCACACTGATCAGGTCTGTACTGGTTTCGGTGCAGTCTTGTCTGCAATCTTTCATCATGCTTGCATTTAAAATGTGTCCTTTTTGCAAGTTTCGGCACGCCCATTGACGCCCATAAGCGTTATGTCTGCCTGTTTGTACAAAAAAAAAAAAGAATAAACGCCAGCATTCTCTTAAGCTAAGCGTTTATGGGGCATTGGTCGCCTCGCTCAACGCCTTCTAGGACTAAAAAATAATATTAAGTAATAAAACAAAAGTACTTGTGCTACTACGCCTCGGTAATACGGAGCCCGCTCCGAGCGCTCATTAGAAGTTCAGAGAGAAATAATTAAGTGTTCTACTCATACAGGATGCGTTCACTGTGCACTATGAAAACACGAGAGGCACTTGTATTCGAGCAAACGGCCAGTGCACAGCTTATGACAAGCAACGCAATCTGGTCATACGCAATTAAAAAAATAACTAATCGTTTCCCGTAACCTCTTATGGGTAATGAATTAGTCCGGCGTGTGGCCGTATGAGAACATACTAAGTATTACTACGAGCAGATGGCGTGAGGCACAAAATAGATTGAAAGGGTCCACGTTTGCCCGTTCGCAACAA
Source organism: Dermacentor albipictus (assembly GCF_038994185.2). Classification (NCBI taxonomy): domain Eukaryota; kingdom Metazoa; phylum Arthropoda; class Arachnida; order Ixodida; family Ixodidae; genus Dermacentor; species Dermacentor albipictus. Next base: position 37,924,193 of record NC_091821.1, read on the forward strand.
GCTGTTGCATAACTCCCAATGTAGGTCGATATGGACTGCGAAGGTTAGTTAAGCTTAATAACAGCTTGTTGAGAACGTATTCAAATCTATTAGGCGCACACGCGCCGCTGCGACGACGCTCGGATGATGTTGTTGCTCCCTACTGCGTCTTCACTGCATCAAGGCACGCTAGGCAATGAAGACGTAAGGCGAAGGATGGTTGAGCGCACAAATTTAGTAGTAATTAGCTAAGAAATGGGCGCCTCAACGTAGCCGATCGTTCGTCCGTTCGCAACGATTATCAACTGTACCACCTCGCCGAGGTTTGTGACGTCAGAGGCGCGCTGCTCGGAGTCGGCGGGATTTTCAGGGATGCTCTGAACGTGCGGCAAAGACGGGAAAGGGTTCCGCGCAGCGAGTACACTCCATCCAGACTGCATGCACACGGGACAGTAGCTTTCGGTCGGCGGAAACCTGTACTGGGAGGCGGACTTTGGGTGCGATTATGTCCCTGTATGTGCTCCCTGCACGTTAAGGGCAGCAACAGCGGCACTACGTGCAATGCAAAGCGAGGTCCAGCGCGGAGGCGGACGCGTGCTCTTCGAAAACGCCGCAGCAGTCGGAGAAGCAGGAAAGAAATGGCACAGCTGCAGAAGCACGAAAAGAAGCGGCAGGCAGTTATGAGCCAGACAATCGGCAACGTGTTGTTTGTTTGAAGGACATGAGAGGAAGCGTTACCTAAGGGATAAGTATGACCTCTCTATTCAAATACGCGTGAAACGCAGAAACGCTCTTGCACAACTGCTGTGCCAATTTGAATGAAATTTGTTGCATCTGGGAGAGGAAGCGTCTACCGACTGTAGGAAGCAGAAATTTTATTTAGGGGATGAATTTTTATGCGAAGCATATTACGAGGGCTCAACCCAGCTCCTCAGGCGCGGCGGTGTCGCCTTGAATACCACGTGACACGGTGACGTCACGACAGAGGAGAAGTGGCTTTGGCTCAACTCTTGCAAGATGGGCTGGGTGGGAATCGAACCAGGGTCTCCGGAGTGTGAGACGGAGACGCTACCACTGAGCCACGAGTACGATGCTTCAAAGCGGTACAAAAGCGCCTCTAGTGAATGCGGTGTTGCCTTAGAAACGAGCTGTTTCTAAGGCTCAGGCGTGCGTCGCTTGCTCAGGCGCACATTTCGTTGCCGCGCCGAACGCTGCGTTGCTCGACGCTCACCGCGTCCAATGCGGGGCGTCCAAGGCGAAGCAGAGTAGCGCATGAGTTGTTTCTTCGTCTAGCCGAACCAAATATAGCCAAGCAACAGCAGTTCACCAAGCTAAACAGTGGTTCAACAACTAAAATAAAGGCTAGTATGCTTCGCATCCTGGGCTTAACCTTACCTAAGCCACAGCCATTTTTTTTACAAAAAACTGGCAAAAATCGAGAACTTCCAAGAAACATTGAAGCGCGAAGTTTACAAATCCGCAACTCTGAACCAAAACCGGATATAGTAGATCTGTAAGCATATGCTACAGAATTTGAAGCGGACAAACGTGACAAATTAGCTAAAATTGCAGCGCAAATTTAATAACTACATTACTTGCGAGGGTATTCCAAAAGTCGTATTCGCAAATTAGTGTTATCCAAGACGACCTGAAAACTACCGTGGACGTCTCGAAAAGATCCTAGCATCCCACATCTTAACAAAACCGTCCGGTAGATTTCCCAGCAGCGTCCTAGTTGACAAGGTCCGAAAAACAAGTCATCACGGACATCATACTTCGATGTGGAATCAGCATGCGAAACATTTTCTGCGGACGTGCATCAGGAGACAGCCTGCCATATGGCTGTTTCCTGGACGGGTGCTCCCTTTCATTAATATTTTAGGTTATCCTACCACGGAGATGTCAAGGACATCAAACCTGAGCCCTTTTCCGGCCTACACATTAATAGACAGCCTCCTAGAGGTTCGCTCTTTCAGCCTCTGAGAAACATTTCTGATATGTTTAAATTATAACCTAAAGCTACATAATCTCCAGCTCACGAAATGCACAGTTTGTGCATTTTCGGACAGCACTGACGTTGAAAACTTCATCTAATTAAGTATCCCACCTGTGCCAGACGGAAAGGCTTGAGGAAGTAAACTGCCCACTGCACTCCCATGCGCGCGTGCCCACATGGAAGCGTGGGCGCGCAATATATCTGCTCTCTATACCAGAAAACATTTTTTTTTCCCCCCCCGAGACTGAAAGAGCGAGCCTCTAGGAGGCCGCCGATTGATGTGTCGGCGGAAAAAAGGGTTTGGGTGTGATGTCCTTGAGACGTCTCTAGTAGGATAACCTAAATATTACGTAAAGAGGGCGCCTGTCCGGGAAACAGCCATTTGGCAGGCTGTCATCTGATGCAAGTTGGCAGAAACTATTTGGCATACAGAGTCCATATCCCAATCATGCCCGTGATGGTGCGTTTTTCAGACCTTGCCGACTAGCGTCACTTGGAAATCTACTGGACGTCTTCATTTGGATGTGGGACGTGTGGATCTTTTTGGGATGTCCATGGGACTTTTCGTCCCATCTGGGGGTACATCCTTAGGATATTGCCAACGTCCAAACATGCATATCCATTAGACATCCCTAGGATTATGCCTGTGTGTGTGTCAACTGAGTTGCACTTTATGGCGCTTAAAATCAACGAAGTAGGCGTTTAATGGAAGCGGGATGCATTACTTTAGGCAAAAGCTATTTTCCCTTTCCGGACGACGGTGCAGTGAACTTGCGCACAATGGGAGCATGAGCATTAAGCATGCCATGGATGCCAAAGGAAAAGGAACTCTTGCCACAATACATGACTCGCAACGTCGCCCCCATGGTCATACTGATACACAACAGTGCCCAACATCCAGCCGATTCGAATTGGAAGATCTGTTGCATCAGCCATTCAGCGCATGCAACTTTAAGCACACACTACAGTTCTGAATATTGTGCATGGCTGTGCAGCTTGACGGTGTTCAGCTATAGTGGCTGCTACTGTAGTGAAGTACATGCTGTGCGACATCCCTGTGTTGCATCTTATGGGCTGCACTTTGTGACAATCCACATATGCTAACCAAAAAAAAAAAAGAAGATTAACAAGTGGTCGGCAGCAATCAAAGAACCATTGTGCTTTTTGATTACCCATGACCATCAGAGTAAGTTTTGATCAATAAAGAGTTTGTCCTCTTAGTAAGAAATTTGTCCCGGCAAATTAATTGCGAGTGCACACTGTTGCTAAGAGATGCTACCATAAGCAGAAAGCTGTTTTGGAAACATCACACAGCGCAGCCGCACGCACTGTTGCCTAGATGCTGGTATACGGTTAATTGACGGTCATCAAGCAAATAAATACAGAAACTACATACTAAATAAATGCATATTTTAACCAGACAGCTGTAGGACATTCAGTCAACAGTTGCGGGAGCATCGCCAGGGACACAACAGGAAACGTCCTACTACACCCCCTTTCCCGTGAAATTTCTGTGTACCACGACACATAAATTGACATGTAACACTCCTCTCACCTCCCCCCCCTTAAAAAAAATATTCCTGGTTACGCCAACGAACAGTTGCATCATAGAAAGCATTGACGAAATGCGACTGAAAAGGTTTGCTAGAAAGTTCCGTCGTGTCAAACGAAACGATTAATGAGCAATAGAGAAAAAAAAAATTTTCCAAACATTGCACAATGGGAAACTTAAGGCACTATGCCACGCATTCTTAATCGGCAATTTTTCATTGCATCACAATATAGTTCCTATCTGCCTTAGTAATAGCAAATTAATAATTCCAAAAATCTTGGTGACCAAGAAATTAGCCGTCTGCCAAAGAGTCACGTAGAGTGTATGGGTAGAAGCAGTGCTTGCTGTCTAGCATGGACCCGTTTCACATTTACAGTCAACTGTCAGCGAGCATCACACCAAGCGGGCAACAAAGCAGACACTAACTCTGCACGCCAAACGCATTTGGTGCTCTCGATGTCCCTTTCGCCACCGAGTAAGCTCCACTAGAGCATCCCACGCATTTTTAGGCCTCATTAAGAAACAGCACTACAGCCAAGTCACCTAGGCTGTTGTGCTTCAATTTTTGTCCCACTAAAGCTCGAACTAAGGCACGCACAGTTTTTGTCAAACTTGGAAGCCACAGCACAAGGGACAATATCTACGGCTGGACCTTCCAGAAATGGCTCCCATTGTAGCACTCCTGATGTGCTGAAGCTAACTAAAGCAAGAAAAACCTCTGCAAAGCTCTGGCACACAGAGGGTTCTACATGGGCCATACAGTTCCAGGTCACGCGTGCAGCGACTTCGAAATTTTGGCAAAGCATGTGCATTCGTAAATGCGAGACGGGTCCAGCACGCCTGCCTGCCATGCCTGCTGCGCCGCTGGGCGTCCCGAACAACTAACCAATCGTAAAGTATTTTTATCGACCTGTCCTTCCTGGGCCACAAACATCACTAGATCGGGAAACGCCAGCCCTCAGCAGCAGCAGCAGCACTCACCGCGAAGCGTGGGCAGTGCCGGCAGCAGCGGCGGTGCGATAAGGCCTGGCACCAAGCTGAGTAGCGCGGCTGACATCACCATGTCACCCACCTACCAGATGATCCACGGTGAGGAGTGGCGCGACATCCGCAAGAGCGACCTCCAGGAGCACCGGCCCGTCCAGAACCAGCTGTATGCTGTGCAGCCAGATTACGGCAACGCCATCAATGCGTTCGGTGCGCCAAAGGGACGCATCCAGCAGTCCAACAGCTTCAAGACTATCATGTCCACTGTCATGACACCAAAGCTGCTCTAGAGCCACTACTTTTGATGTATGCCCCTGCACACGAACTCATGTTTACAGTACCACACAAGGGTAGAGCAGGCCATTCCGGTTGTGCTTAAACCCCCACACCCTTCAAGAGAGATGCGCGAGCGTTCACAAACATGAGTTCGTCTACAAACCTCCCTTATAGCTGACAGGGGTGTCTCTAATCTCTACGTATGCAGAAAGAAGCTTACGAGGCGACTTTCAAGATCACAAGGTTACAATGCACACGAGGTCCAGAGGCAACAAGGCACAAGTGCTTACACAGTTTCCTCCAGCCAGAGAAAGGCAATTTGCAATAATTATGTGCCGGTGTCTTTCACCGAATCATGCAGCTAAAGCCATTTGTGCCTGCTGGTTGCAGCCTCGTGATTCAAGGTGCCAAAAGCAACACTTGTGATCTGTGATCCCTAAGCCAACCTTAACTTACAGCTTGGCAAGAGAGCTAGTGCACACTATGAAGAATTAGTGTGGCTCTGGAAATCCTCAATGCCATAAAACATAACACCAATACTGGAAGGCAAACATAAATGCAGTGTTATCATAACTGCCACAATTTTCTAAATATTGTTTATTTGTGATGAAACAGTTATGAAAATAATGGCATGTAAACTGTGTGGCAAATACTAGAGGTTTGTCATATAGTTTGGATTGTCAAAGTAGCGAGCATGCAGCTCTTTTTATCTGTGAACATAGAGCCGATCGGTTGCTTTCAAGGAAGAAAAGTTGATTTGTCAACCAGTTTCAGTCCAACAAATAAAATGGTTTGTGCTGCCAAAAAAGTGCACCCAAGCTTGTAGAGATTCGGCGTATGTTGTGTAATCTTGCGCACAATGTGCAATCTGTAATAATGCATACTTACATATGTGATGTTCGAGAATCAAGTCAATCTAAAACAGACAAGCTAAAACCTTCAAAGGGTGACTGACCACCTATCAGCTGCGTTGACCATCACTTGTATCTTGCTCTCAGACATTGTGCTTGTTGGTGACTGTGGATGCTAGTGTTTCCTGCTTTGGAAGGAGTGCCATATAAGAGTTCAATGCTTTTGTGTTGCGCTGGGTGTTTGATAGTTGGGTAGTTGACTAAGATACGCCTTTTCATTTCTTATAATATATTGTTTCTTTTTTGTTTTTGAGTGAGACGTCTCTTCCAGAGTGCCTTATACACCACACATTGCTAAGTGCCTTTGCAGTAAGGCATATTATAGCAGGTTCAATTTTTTAAACTGCATTTTATTCTGCTTACAAGTTTTCTTTGTTTCCCGCAAATGTCATCCAACAAGTTGTGCTGTCATCCAACGCTATTGTTGGCAAATATTCATATGAAAGGCCTTCTCAAATGCAAACTGATATTGCCAGTTTCACATTGACAAACTACCCATCAGCAGAAACAGTTGAACAAAATCCCTCAGTGCATACTAAGGCACATATACAGAATACAAGAAGAGTGTGATACCAATGCTGCTATGGCTTGACATGCTACTTTTACTTCTAATAAACTATTTATAAGGCATGGAACTGTCATGTAGTAGCTTAATTACACACAGCAACGGAATGTTCAGCTGTACGCAGGTTTATTTGTCACTGTACAGTAACTTATTGAAATAAATCTCCTACAAACCAACATTTGCTGTTCTTTTACTGAAGTGAATGGCTTGTGATTACCATGCATCCACATGTTGTTTTCATCTACCCACTCAATGAAGTAATACATTCCCACCAAATATGATTTATTTCTCACTAGAATAAAGAGCATTCTTTAGCTATGGTGCATAACACTGCCAACACATCTATGAGCTACCATGACTGAGTCAGTGCAAAGAATGGCTGCAAAATACTAAAGCCTTGTGGGACCACTTTTTTGGAGGAGTGTGTATGGTGAAGAGACTCAAGGTGAGAGACTGAATGCAGCCGATTAATTACAGTTGCTACATCACGCAGCAGCCACTTGGTGCAACTGTTCAGGCCTGAAGATCACCGGATACAGTGCAAGAGGGTATCAAGCCGATGCTGCTCAGCCTGAATCACAATTGTAAATCACATAAAAATGCCAAGGTCAAATAAAGTTGCATAATCATAGCAGATACAGAAACCGTGACAGCAAACAAAATACCTTAGCAACAAGCAAAAAAGGTCGTCTGACTGTGCCGCAAGCTTTTCCATTTGGAACGAGGACGGCTTCAAACAAAGAAGCCAAAGGAGCTTTCTTCTTCACAACCTGACTCGCAGGGTATATCTGATTAAAACTGACGTGTCACCAACAACTATTTTGCTTTTCTGAGAGGCATCATACACAGCAACAAGACAAAGCAATGCACCAATGTGGTACATAATTTTCCATGCTAGCAAGGGATCACTCTGTCACAAAAATCAGAAAATTATCTCAGAAGAATACCTACATCAGGTAACTTAGGGAAAAAAGATAACCGCCAGTACTTGTACTACCCACAAAATTACACAGACAGGAAAAGCTTATACAATTCAAAACGTAGACATATACAATCATACCCAAGCACAGAACCAGAAGGCACAAGCAGTAGTTAACAACATGCTATATGATTGCAGCTAGGATATTACTGATTCATAAAGAAAAACCTAAAGGCAAGGCAAACTTCTCCACAAGTTGAATGAACTAATTTTCTTGCAGCATGCTGAGCTGCAGCAAACAATACACTGAAGTCATAACCAACGAAATGGAGTATTATGATGCAGAACACTGTATTTGCATTTATTAGCACATCCCTCTTGCACAAATATGCTTTGAACGCACGTCAAGGAGTTTCCATTTTATTTTAACTTTGCTATCAATGTTCAACCTGAACTGAAGAAATATGGTGCTTCAAAAGAAAAAGACACTCGGAGAGATATCACTAAGGAGACCATAATTATCTCACTGTATTACAAGAGTCCAAACACCACATATAAAGGTCCATGGTTCAAAATTGCTGACCTGCCAGAGCAAACGACTCAAAATATTTCTACACTCATAAATACGAGTATACAAGAACTTGAGCAAGGAAAATGTGACCTTGCCTCAAAATGTAATTGGGAATAAATTACACATTAACTATTCTAATGTGCAGATGTAAATGCAAGTCTCAGTATGAACCGTAGTACTAGGTATCACTTGAGTGGCATCTACACAACCAAACTCAATTGTTACAAAACACCAGTGATCAGTCACAAAAGGAAAAAAGACAAATATGCGAGCACTTCAAGAAAAGAACAATTTGCTATTAGCATCCACCACTTAAGAGCCTTGTATGCAATGCCCAATTACGTTGCAGACAAGCACTGACAGTGTCATTCTAAATGCAAGATGGCACATATTTTTTACTTGCAACATTTCTGACAGAGAGGGCTCATGTGCCATACATGATAATGCGAACAAAATGTTTAAAGCTTACATGCTAAACAAATTACACTGAAAGCCTCACAATAACTTGTAAAGAAAGTGGCCCACAGGAAGCATAGATACTCTAAAAAATTGTGTTTAGAAGCACATAAAAGTATGGAACAAGCATTTCATAAAGGTATGGTTGCTTATAATGTTTGCTTCCTTGTATCAGTATTGATAATAAAAACCAAAACAGCGCTTTCACCAGGTTCAGAACAGCACATAACATATATGAAGAGTCATGATGAAGGGAACATGGTATCAGACCTCATTTGTACTCCTGGTTGATGGTCCGGCCAATGATAAGTCGGCGAATTTCACTAGTTCCTGCGCCAATTTCGAAGAGCTTGGCATCGCGAAGTAGCCGGCCAGTCGGGTAGTCATTGATGTAGCCATTTCCGCCTATAAACAAATCATCAGATAGAGAACACAATACTTTCCACAAAATGCAACACTAAAGCGAATTAGATCATATAACAATGGGAGAGTCAGTTTATGAGGTGCATGTACCATCAATCCAGGGATAACTTTAGGTGCCACTGCAGCTATTATAAAAAAGTTCCTTATAGAACATTTTCCAGTTTGGCTTGGGTCACATGATCTGGCTGCATTCTTAATGCCTTGCAGAAAATCCTCCCGAATACACAAGTGTACAAGTGCATGACATACAACTGCAGCTTGTGTGTGCTAAAGTTTGCCATGACCACCCAGATTTTATGGGATCCATATACACTTCATTAACAATAATTTACCTTTAGGCTGACAGGCAACATGTCATTCTTAGATCACAGTGACTTTTTGCGACTATGTTGTTGCTGATTTCACCTGCTTCAGTAACTATTCTAAATAATCTTGCTCGAAGCAAGAAACCCTCCAGTATATAGCATATGGTAGGCCAGCCTAGTGGTGCCACAAAGGGCGACACAGATACTACCACAATTTGCATCTTGTATGCATTTTTGTCATCTGGTGCCACCCAATCCTTCAACACCTTTAAATGCTTTTCACAAACTGAACCTACTTTTTGTAAAAATTGGCACAACATTCATACAACCGTAAAATATGCTCAAGTTTGTAAATGTTATGAAAAATTTGGGAGTTTAGGAAGGTAGGTCTGAAGCCTGAAGTCAGTTTCATGCCTTTGTCAATTGCATAACTGCAAACCGAAAAATTCATCTTATGCCCCCCCTCCTTTCTTTAAATAGTGCTGACATAAAAAAATTCACCGATGATTACTGTCATGCCTACGGCATGTCGCGACCAAACAGCAGACTGAGACCCGCCAATTGACAGATGCAGGGGCAAAGAACCTCCACGTTCATTACTGCATTGCTTACATACTGGCAGCTCCTGGTAAGACACATACATGTGCTGCATTGCCACGATTGCGCAGATCCGTGTGTGCACAAGTCAGAGTGACACCGCATCCTCCTTTTTTTTTTACACAATAAACACAGCACAGGAAAAGACGAAAAAGAAAACAAATGAAATACAGTCCGGGTTAAGAAGCTCAAATACAGAAAGGGCAAGTTACAAAGTTTGCAAGTGAAAAGGTTTGAAAGTGTTAGTGACTAAGTTTGACAACAGCTACTTTGAAAATCGCACAGTGGTCACAGGTTAACTAAAGCCACGACGTTCCAGCTTCTTTACTTCGTGCCCGTAACGAGTGACATAATTCCCATGTGTACCCTATTCACTGGTGTGGTCGAAGCTGTAGTAGAAGAGGTAATTAGAGGTTCCTTCCTGGAAGTTTCCTCAGACACCCTTTTTCCTCCCATGCTCTTCAGTTTCGAATGTTCGTGGAACATCAGGATACCATACGAGGAATCGTAGCATTCTTCTGGCTCCGATCTATAGTGGACCAATGCTCACCGGTTCCTTTCATGCTATATTCACAAGTCTGTTCTGACGATGTAAGATTCCAGCTAAGAGGCCAATCTTAAAATGGTAGCCCCGACCCAACTGTTTTTTTTCCACACTCGATTTCCAGCTTGCAATTCTTATAGCGGCCTAGCCGCGCGATGGCTGTCGAAGTAACGCCGCTGCTTCCCTCTAACTTCCTCATATCTCTTGACGAGGTCTTTCAAGTTGCTCATTTCTGAAGGTCTCAACCAGGTGGGGTGCTGCAGTAGCGTTGAGCACAAGCGTCTGTTCATGAGCAGCTTGGCTGGGCTTTTCCCCAAGAGACCCAGGGTGTTCCTGTATTCTAAATGTGCCAAGTACGGATCTGCTGACTTCTCTAGTAATCTCTTGATTGTTTGAACTGCACATTCCACTGCTCCGTTGGACTGCAGATACCTTGGGCTTGAAGTAACATGTGCGAAGCCATAGTCTTGTGCGAAATCCTTGAATTCAGCAGATGCAAATTGACTGACGTTATCAGTCACCAATGTTTCAGTTATGTCATGCCTGGTGAAATAACTTTTTAGCTGGACTATAACAGCAGCAGAATTGGTTTACAGCAACAATTTGACCTCCGGAAAGTACGAAAAGCAGTTTACGCCTACAAGATAATGCCTCTGGTTGGAATAAAATAAGTCTGCTCCTAGTTTCTGCCAGGGCTAGGAAGGAGATTCGGATGGTACCACTGGTTCTGCTCTTTGTATTCTCAGCTTAGCACACTCTAGGTAACTATTCACTACAGTGAACAACTCTGAATTAACCTCAGGCCACCAAACAGATTCGCTAGCTTGAACGCAACATCTTACGACCCCTTGATGACCTTCATGCAATGCTACCAACACTTCAACTCTCATCTCTTGTGGAATGACTATGCAAGGTCCCTACATAAGCACCCCTTCACATTCTTTAAGGTTTGCTTGGCGAGGCCAAAAAGGCTTCAGCCAACTCTTGACGTTTGCAAACCATGGCCAATCATAACAGCAGTAGAACAAAAGCTGTTGACATGAGACATCACGTTGTTGTGCCAGCCGGAGCTTGTCTAGATGTACTGAAGACTTAATTTCCCCGATGCAAGCTGCCACAAAACTTAAAACTTCATCGGGCAACAACTGGCCCTGTACCAGACTGATTTCCTTACAAGGCGCTCAAGAAAGGGCATCAGCCGTGAGAATTTGCTTCCCGGGACATAGACAATGGTGAAGGAAAACCGCATAAGCCTCATATGGAACCTTTAAATCTTTGGTGGTAAGACATCTATAGGAGATTTCCAGAGAAACGTAGTGAGCGGCCTGTGATCTACCTCACAATGGAAGCCCTCTTAAGCCATCTAGCCCTCTTAGGTAACATTCCAGGTGTTTGGTCGCCCACGTCAGAGCCAGCGTTTCTTTTTCAATTTGCGCGTACCTCTGCTCAGTGGGCATTAAAGCCCACAATATAAAAGCAACAGCTTACTTCTACTCCTCTGGCTGCACTTGGAGCAACCCATCCCCGGTGCCGAATGAAGGCGCATCAGCCAATAAGACCGTGGGAAGCGCGTGATCAAACTTCGCAACACACCTAGCTGACGATACCAGTCGTTTCAAACAAGCAAACACTTTTTTTTTCCTGTGGTCGGACCCCATGTCACTCTTTATACTTCACAAGCGGTTCACGGAACGGCGCAGATAGCTCAGCTAGACTAGGTATAAACCTCACCAAATAATTCATCATGCCCAAAAACCTGCGCACGTTTGGTACCGCTGATAGTACAACCATCTCTTTGATTGTTTGCACTTTTCCAGGGTCTGGTATGATGCCAAAAAAATTTACCTGGCTTTTTTTTTAAGGAGTGCTCACACAAAAAAATTCACTGACGATTATGATGCTCCCAATGCGAAATTTGAGTACAGCTCTATACGTGTTTTCCTTTCGCGATATATTGGCTGGTGCAGACAGTCTGTCTCATGCGGCACATTGCAAATGACGCTATGTGTAGCGCAAGTGTCTCGCTAATCTGGAGATCGTGAGAGCCAGTGCATGGGTGATGTGTGGGCGTGATTCACAGCAGCCACCGCCGACAGACCTCCCAGACGATGTGTGCTACTCTGGCACCATCTTGTAGCCATCATCACCGCAATATGCTTTTCTTCTCACCCTTTTACCATATCCTCCTCCTCTGCATTCCTTCCCACGTCTTTCATACCCTGCTGCACTCTGCATTCACTTTCATCTTTCACTGTGCTTGTTCGCTCAGTCACACCAACTCTCATTTCAGGAATGGGCACCTAAGAGCTGCGCTCTAAAAATTTGGACGTTGTTTTTTCTGTTGTAATAAGTAGGCAATGAGCCAGTAATCACGGCACCGGACATTGCTTCAACGTGCAGTGGATAATTACAGTAGAACTATGTTCATATGTTTTGGAAATAAACACAAGAACAAACATAATAACCGGGAAAACATACAATCCAAACTCAACAAAAAGTTTGGTGGAGTCAACAGTAGTTGACATCTAAGTAATGTGAAGCACTGTGCGAATCGTTGCGGTACGAGACGCCCACGCACGTCGAGCTGGATGGGCTTCAGGAGCCCAAAACATGCCTTATCGTTTTTGCAGCTTTGGCAAGCTTGCGTTAGCGCTTGAATTCAGCCTGTTAGAAGCTTCCTCAAGTGGGGCATACACTCAGAAAACTGAGTGTATGCCGGTGCTTTCACATGCTTCAGGCAGGCGAGTACTGTGGAGAGGCTGTCGTGGCCGGCGCCTGCTTATCTTGATCACGATTGCGTGTGCCTAGCACGCGACCGGAAAACGTATCATACGACCACAGTTTGGCCTGAAGTGTACTGAACATAGGTGCCAAAATGTTGTGTTTTCTGGGAAAGCATGAACCGGTAAAAAAAGAAGCACGAGTGCATTGAGTCATTTTTCTGCACTCTATCGGAAAACATTGGCGCCAGGAAATCATACGAAATGGGATCATAAATGAAGTTCAACTGTATTCAAAGCCTTGTTTCACACTCCAAAATTTTGTGCTAGAACTCCTTTCACTTTGAGATTGCATAGAAAAAGATTCAAGTGGTCAGCGTGATCTTTTAAACAGATTTAAGAGCAAGCATCATAATGACATTGGTTCTTATTACTGTATTTTCAAGAATACAATGTGACCACAAGGATAATGTGAAGGGAAATTTTGAGGAGTCGGAAATTAAAACAGCACAACGATTAAAACATTAACTAACTATATGTGCAATACAACCACAGCAGAAGAGGCCTAAATAGTGTCCTTAAAACACCATCGTTACAACAACATCCAATCATCAACAAGCTACATACATGTTGCTATTGACAGCGCTGAGGTGTGTGCGCCTTTCTCCTTATTTGAAAAGCAACAGGCTGCCTGACCATGAAAACATTGTTGGGCACTCATCAAAAGTGCTCCCCTCACAGAATAGGACAAAGCAACTCACCTAAGCACTGAATGGCCTCTAGAGCCACTTGTGTTGCTTTCTCTGCACAGTATAGGATGACCCCTGCACAATCCTGCACATTTTTACAAGAGAAGGGGCATTTCAACCACTCAGGTTCAACACAGGTATCAAGTACTACAAACAATGCACAGCGAGCAAGGTTTGTTCAGAGTTTGCTGATGCTTACTACTGCAGTAACCTGATGCAAATACATGCACACTGTATTTACACCAATTTTAAATCAATGTTTGCCAGTGTCATTTGATTCCTCTGACACATGGATACCTTGGCCCAGGTACTGATGGTGAACAATGGTTCTAGGCCATGTTCACCACTGACACTTGGATATAAGTGGCCATATACCACACAGAGAACAAAAAAAAAAAAAAAATTTCTGATATTGACGAAGCAGTGCACTTGAAATAGTGACACGTGTACTTGTTTCTCGGGTGACCATGCTTCATCGTCTAACAAATGTTATCGCTCAGTGCAGGACGCGCCTGCATGTGTCGGAAGTTTCCAGAATGTTATCGATGGTTCTACCCGCTGTCTGTTGTCACCAAACCTTGTGTAATCTGATTGCATGAATGCGCGATGCGAATGGTGTAGAACTTTCCGGAAGACACGTGAGCACCAGCGATTACTTTGGAACCTTTGATGACTGATGCATAAAAGCCGACACGCTTGACCCGCTGATCAGATTTTCAACAACTGCTGACTGTGTTTGCCACTATCGTTGTTATTCGAGTGTAGCCTGTTGTTTGAGGGCACAGGTTCGACCAATAAAATGTTAGTTTCATCATTCACATTTTTGCTGTCTTTTTCACCTTCACCACTACGCGACATTTGGCGGAGGAGTTTTGCGTTCATGTACCAGATGCCTAACAAAGCCACGACCCAAGCCTGCATGCGGAAGACAACATTAACGTCGCCAAGAACCAGTGAGATAGCCACAGGTTGCAAGGACTGCCCCCGGAGCACCGACTTTTGCCTCAGATGACCAGGAAGATCACCGCCAAGTAAACCTTAATGGCAGCCCAGGGAGCCACCGGCCTGGGCTGTTGTACTGGCAAATTGAAGTCAACGAAAGGGATGCGAAAAGACCACCTTCATCACGTTAGGCAGCCTCTATGAGTTGAAAGTCATGCCATTCGGACTGTGCTCAGTGCCTGCACTGTTTCAGCGCGTGATGGACATGGTTTTAGCAGGATTGAAGTGGCAGACCTGTCTTGTCTACTTGGATGATGTCGTCATCTTTGCCAAAAATTTCGATGATCATCTTAGGCGGCTTGCAACAGTACTAGAGGCCATCAAGTCATCAGGGCTCACTTTGAAGCCAGAAAAGAGCCGCTTTGCTTACAATGAGCTTCTGTTCCTGGGCCACGTCATCAGCAAATCTGGAGCCCACCCCGACCCGCAGAAGACAGCTGCCATCGCAAAGTTCCAGCAGCCTATCGACAAGAAGGCAGTGCGTAGATTCCTTGGCATGTGCAGACGCTTTGTCAAGGACTTTTCTCGTATCACTGAAATGCTGACACATCTAACTAAACGTGATGTCGAGTTCAAGTGAGAAACGCCACAGGCCGACACATTTTAAGAACTTAAACAATGCATGCAGTCGTCACCGGTACTTGTGCAGTTCTAAGAGGACGCTGATACAGAAATCGACACTGACTGCAGCAGCCTAGGCCTCAGTGCCACCTTAGTCCAGAGTAAAGACGGTCTTGAACGGGTGATAGCTTACAATAGCTGGTCGCTGCGAAAAGTGGAATTCTATGACCAAAAAGGAATGCCTCGCCATCATTTGGGCTACCGCAAAATTCTGCCCTAACCTATATGTCAAGCCATTCAAAATCATCAGCGACCATCACGCACTGCGTTGGCTAGAGAACTTAAAGGACCCTTCAGGACGCCTGACATGGTGGAGCCTCAGACTGCAAGAATATGACATCACTGTAATCTACAAGTCGGGCCAAAAACACTCCGATTCTGACTGCCTGTTTCGCGCTCCCGTGGACCAGCCGCCCCAAGATGACCAAGACAAAGACACCTTTTTAGGTACAATAAGTGCAGACGACTTTGCCAAACAGCAGCGAGCAGACCCAGAGCACAGAAGCATTGCCGAGTACTTGCAAGGCAAGACTGACATTGTCCCAAGGGCATTTAGGCGCATATTAGGTTCATTTTTCTTTCGAAACAACGTCCTGGTAATGAACTTTTCGCCAGCCCTTTTCGCCAACTACCTTCTTGTCGTGCCCGCAGCACTCCAATCAGAAGTCTTGCACACCCCAAATGATGATAAGATAGCCGGACACCTCGAGTTTTCCCGTACGCTCACAAGAATACAAGAGAAGTACTATTGGCAGCATGTGACTGCCGACGTTGCCCATTATGTCAAGATGTGTCTAGACTGCCAGTAACGCAACACACCACCGACAAGGCCGGAAGGATTACTACAGCCAATCGAGCCTCCCTGCAGACTGTTTCAGCCGATCAAGATGGATTTGCTAGAGCCCTTTCTAACTTTAACATCTGGAAACAAGTGGATCGTCGTGGCCACAGACTATGTTACCCGCTACACTGAAATGAAAGCTCTGCCTAAAGGTAGTGCGGCCAAAGTAGCCAAATTTTTCATTGAGAACATCCTGCTACGACGTGGTGCACCAGAAGACCTCATTACTTACAGAGGAACGGCTTTTACTGCTGAGCTTACTGAAGCCATCCTGCACTATAACCAGACAAGTCCCCGGAAAGCCACTGCCTACCACCCACAGACGAATGGCCTAACGAAACGACTGAACAAGAAGCTCGTCGACATGTTAGCGATGTAGTGTACGTTGAACACAAGACGTGATATGCCGTGCTTCCGTATGTCACCTTTGCTTACAGCATGGCAGTGGAAGAAGCAACACAGATCATGCCGTTCAAGCTCGTTTAGGGCAGGAACCCTACAACAACTCTCGATGCCATGCTGCCGCACGTCAGTGATGAAGAGAATCTTGACGTCGCTGCCT
Source organism: Dermacentor albipictus (assembly GCF_038994185.2). NCBI lineage: Eukaryota > Metazoa > Arthropoda > Arachnida > Ixodida > Ixodidae > Dermacentor > Dermacentor albipictus. The sequence goes on from NC_091821.1 coordinate 37,940,769, forward strand.
ATCTCTAGCCCGACAGCTCACCCCCCTGTGGATAAAGAACCAGCAGAGGACCGACAGTCTACACTACAATCTACGACACTATGTGGAATATGAGCCTCGGGACCGTGTTTGGGTTTGGACCCCGATACGCCAACAAGGACTTAGCGAAAAGCTTTTACGCCACTATTTCAGGCCTTACAAGATCATCCGACGCATTGGTGCCCTGGATTATGAGGTTGTGCCAGATAGCACTTCGCAATCACAGCGCCGCCACTCACAACCTGAAATAGTCCATGTTGTGCAACTTAAGCCATTCTACCAGTGGTAACGAACTTTGGGACTGTATAGCTGAACTTTGGACTGTTGCTTTATACTTTGTTTCTTTGTTGTTTTGTTACTTTTTCTTTATTAAGTGTACTTTTGTTTTGTGCACTCCTTTTATGTTTGCAGCATCGGGACAATGCTTTTTGAGAGGGGGGTATTGGCATGTGCACTTGTTTATCGAGTGACCGTGTTTCATCGTCTAACAAATGTTATCGCTCAACGCAGGACGCGCCTGCATGCATCGGAAGTTTCCGGAATATTATCGATGGTTCTATCCGCTGTCTCTTGTCACTCAACTTTCTGTAATCTGGTTGCAGGTATGCGCGATGCAAATGGGGTAGAACTTTCTGGAAGACATGCAGGCACCAGTGATTACTCTGGATCCTTCGATGTCTGATGTATAAAAGCAAACGCGCTTGACCCGCTGATCAGATTTTCGCCGATTGCCGACTGTGTTCGCCGCTATGGTTGCTCAAGTGTAGCTTGCTTTTTGAGGGCACAGGTTCGTCCAATAAAATGTTAGTCTCGTCATTCACATTTTTGCTGCCTTCTTCACCGTCACTACTATGTGACAATAGACACGTTCACACACACACATGAAAAAAGAGGTCACTGCACCTGTGTATGTCCTTTTTTTTACGTGTGCATGAACATCTCTATTTCAAGTGTGCTGCTTTATCAATATGTTCTTATCAACTAGTCCATCAGTATCTATTAAGGTATCTCAGGTTTAAAATTTTGTCACTTTAGACAGATAGATGTCAAAAACCATTTTCCTTGCTGATAACACTAGCATTACAGAACTTGAAGCTATTACGCAGTTTTGATGGTTCTTTCCAAAGTAACACAGCTTCGGTAGCATGTGCCATTGTATGTGGCATACAATAGCAAAATATACTACATATTGTGAGGATCAAGATGCTCTCCTGTGACTCATCCCCAGCTTGTACATGATTCATTTGACAAGATCAATTTCCGGGAACCGCAGCCACCCCGGGGCAACATGGTGGACACGGCTAGTTCACCGGAGCTACCATATTTACTCGCTTAATTCTCACACTCGAATAATGCTCTCACCCCACACATCAGCCATCAAAAATAAGTTTTTTTTTTCCTCGATTAATCATTGTACCTCCAAAAACTTCAGCAGCAGATGTCATCTGCTCGTTCCGGCCACTAATGATGATATACGATGATAATTTATTGGCATTCCCTTTGAAACGGGGTGGTGACAAATAGTCACCTAGCCTGCTTGATTTAATCAGGTATGCTATACATGTTTTTCATTCAAGCATTTTTGTATACATCTCTTTAATCTCTTTTTTTTTTTTTGCCCTCAATTCTTCTTTATCTACCTTGTACTGCTACCTATGCTGGTACATGATTCGGTTGTATCAATCTCTTCCCTGCTTTTTTAAAACCAATACTCTAAACGTCTCTTGTTTATCTCGACTGCTGACCGGTTGATGCTTCCATCCACTTTAAATCCAAGCGCTTGTGGAAGGTGTATGTATGAATCTCTTTGCATTCTATTAGGATGTGCACAGTGGTCCCCGGATTTTTTCTGCCGCATACAAATGCCTCATCTAACTGCAAATATTTGCTGGCGTATGTTTTTGTCCTTCGGCAACCAGCTCGAGCTTCAAATAGCGAGGCACTTCCCTTCATGTTATTGTACAAATTTTCCAAGTTTATTTTTTCTCATTCTTGTAAATTTCCACGGTCTTTTTCATTTCCATTCCTTGCATCCAATTCGCTGTCCCTGTTTCGCTCACTTTCTGATTCCTTCTGGTTGTCTACCTACACTTTCAATTACCCTGCACTTAGTTGCCAACTTTATCGACGTCTTCTTCCATTCTGTATCCATGTATGACAGCTGCATGATAGTGTATGACAGCCCAGTACCATCTCTTAAGCATCATGCCCATTATGAACGCATGCAGCTCTAATACAATCCAAGCCAAGCCACAAGTGGCGAGGTGTCCACCATTTCATGAAATTTTGACAGCATGTGAGTAGCTGACATAGGCATCGTTTTTGTTCATGTCGCTTCGCCATGGGTCGATATGGAAGCTACATGGCTGGTTTCAAGTTGCAACTGATTGAGTAAGCTCTTGAAACGGGCAATAGGGCCACAAGCAGGCACTTCGGGGTCAACGAGTTTTGTGTCGGCTACTGGCGACGGCAGCACGAAATGGTAAAAGCCACCAACAAGACGCGCCGGGCCTTCCATGGTCCAAAGGCTGGAAAATATGTGTCTATGGGCTTCTATGACTTTGTAGTGGCTGGCACGAGAACCCCAGTACACAGCCATCTTTTTTTTTATATATATAATAAACACCTTGTACATTCTTGCGGTAAATCTCCCCCAAATAATTATTGCACCCCTGAACCTTGCATCGATTTTCCACAAAAAAAGTGCAAGGATTATGCGAGTAAATATGGTACTTTCTTTCACAAGCCACGCTTCTCCCTCCCGGAGTCTAGTCACATGCGCAAGTACGTATCACCAGGATGTGCCCTTATTGACGTCTCTCCTTGAGAAGTGTATGGGTAACAGGAGCACAGAATGCTTACCGTGGGAAGTCATTGTGACCAGAAAATCTTTGCAAGTTTGCAAGTGACAACAGAAAGAGAAAAAAAGAAGGACAGAGAAAAGAAGCAGCAAACTGGCACCCATGCTCACATGGACCATGAGAGCTAGCATCCCAACATTCACTATCATTGGCCAGCATGTACAGCAGTACTGGATAAGGGCACATGTCAAGGGTAGAATGCATGAATGCACTGCTGCACTCAATCACACTAAAATGCTGTAGCTTCCAAAAATAGAAAATCTAGTGGAAGAGTATTCACTAAGGAGTGCCTGGTAACACCTGAAGTGCACAACTAACTTTTGCTATGTGAGCAGTTTAGGGCCCCTTAATCAATACAGCTACTTAAGAAGCAATCAATCATTGAAACCAACAAAAGAAGATGGAAGTGAAGCATACTTGCAGTACGAGGTGTCACACTGAAGCAAAAAATTATAATGATAATAAAAAAATGAAATAAATGATAAATCTTTCTCTATATGCACATAAAACACTTTCACACAATTCTCAGGCCGTAAACAATTAAACAACTGCGACATGCACTACCACGTTGCAGATAACGAAGTCTAAGCTGCAAGCTGACCACAGAGCTTACTTTGGCATAGCACTAGTCTGGCTACAGTCTACGCTCGTTACAACAGACCCGCGTACAACATATTTTCAGATGTGACGGATTTCAACCTTAGTTTGCGCTACCTATTTTATAAATGCAATTAAGTTCGCTTTTAATGGATCGCGCTGTAACGGACTATCGGCTACAGGGGACGAAGATAACAGCAATGTCTGTCAAAATCGGGCGTATAAAATGGACTTTTGCCGTGCCGAGTCACAGGCTGACAACTGACTTGCAAGGGTAAGCCGATGATTGTGGCTCAATATCACGCGCACGAGGGAGAAAGGCGGGGCACAAGTGCTGTTTTTCACACGCGATGCACGAGGGGGGAGGAGGCAAGGGAGAGGGGTTCTACTTCAGCGGCTGCTGCTTATGGCGTAGCCGCCATATCTTGAAAGCGATCTGCAATGTGGACTAAGTGCGCGGGCGCTGTATCTTAAAAGCACTCTGTAATGTGGATAAAGTGTACGCCCGCGCACTTTGTCTCATCTTCAAAGCGATCTGCAATGCGGCCAAAGTGCACATACCGATAGCTTTGTATGCGTTGTGCTTTCAACATTTAGTTCGCGTTGCGGTGAGAGACAACGCGATGGTCAATTCACTCACTGATGCTGCCGTGCTTCCTCACTCGAACGTTTTGATGACTTTCCACGATCATCGAGCAAGAATAAAACTATTATCCCTACTTTGCATAGCTGCCTACTAATTTGCTATCGCAATGACTGTTACGCCTTTCAGGCTAAACTGCGACATTTTTTTGCTTGTTAATTACTTTGGACGTTCTTTACTCACTCTTTGCATTAACGTTATTACACATCGCGACCAAAGTTTCAGAAGTGAGACGTTTCAGATATTACGGCCTTCAGATAAAACGGACATATACTGCTGGATTATCAGAGTCCGTTGTAACGAAAGTTGACTGTATGCTCCACCATATGTACGAAAATGCAAGTTGTACCCCAGTAGGATTCACCAAACATGCAAACAAATAAACAACACAGCTGTGTGCTCTGCAAGTGCAATAGAAACACTGTCCACCTCACCTTGGACAGGACGTGCCCCTGATCCACAGCCCTGGCTGTACTGTACAGGTATGAGCGACAAGCGTTGAGTGTTGTGTACATGTCAGCTATCTTGCCTTGCAGGAGCTGGAATATGGATTAAGATGCCATGAGCAAATAAATATGTGGGTTTTACCATTGCAAAACTGCACAAATGGTTATGAGGGATGGTATTTAAAGCAGTATATTTAAAGGAGTTATTGCAAATGAACGGAGATGCAATTCTTATATGTGCAAGGGCCGCACTTCTTTTTCACAATTCTGACAAGGTGCAGCCCTAACACGGGACCGAACCTTTTGGTCAAAATGGTGCCGCCGCAGCCAGCGACTTGCGCACAACCCGCATTCCCGGCATTATTATTGCATCAGAGGTCAATGCTCAGTTCTCGCCATCCAGTAGCAGTACGCAGAAGTACACAGCACACGCAAATTCGCTGATGTGTGCGCATGGCATCAGGGCACTGAATGCATAGAGTTAATATGATCATTTCTAGAGGAAAACCTCCTCACAGTGCCCACACATTGAAATCGGCAACCGCAAGGGTACTGCCATGTTGCTACCCAGTGTAGGCAGGCAGGCGTAAACGCTGTGATTCGATTCAGATGAGACGCACAATGCGGTGCAATCTACACTATCTCGAGTCTCCTTCAGTATGGTGGTGCCATTTAGTTCAGGCACGTGCAAACACATGTTTTCAGGCACCGTAAATTTTTCATCTAAATTTTGTAAAAAGTAATCTTATCTTTCCGAAAAATATACAGAATGAACTTTATACGTTGCCCATGTGTACGTGCTACGCGTGACTGCTTTTGCATAATAGTTTGAATAACCTTAGCGCTACAAAAACAAGTCGTAGCAACATGGCAGCACCTTTGCGGTTACCAAATTCGTACAGTTTTTCCTCTAGAGTTACTATACTAACTCTATGACCAAACATGTTTATGTTAGCCTGCGCATGTGACATCATGCTTGTTAATTCAGTTAGTAAGTGAACGTTTACACATTTATGCAGCAAGTAAAACTACTAGTATTCTTATTTCATACAGATGTCTACTAATTTGCCATTGCAATCAATGAATTTGCATTTTGGGTGAAACTGCGACTTTTTTAGACTATACAGAAGTTTTAAAAATCACTTATGGCAGATAAGACTATTCCAACCCTTGAACTGGATTGCTCAATGAGGCGGACATTACTTGCACAGTAAATCTAAATGCATAATTAACTAGTTAACATTTATGAATTATGTTAACAAATTACTTTAAGAGCCCATATTGTAATTTACTAATTGTAGACAGTGATATTGCAAGGCACGTGCACTTGGAACAAATTCTGAAGATAGCACCAGTTTCAAAGTATGCACCGTCAAACTTCTAAAAATGCACCGTTCCAGTTGCTTAACAAAAGACCGTCTTATGCATTGAAGCCCAAAAATAACTGCAACACCAATGTATCTCATCGGACACTATGAAAACAAACATCTCGAGATGCATGGCCACCATCAGAATTCGCTCAAAATGAATGATCCCCTTGAGGATTCACCGGCTACAATTTGTAAGTTGCAATATGTGCCAATTGAAGGTTTTCACAGAATGAGTAGTACATGTGAGCAGATAAAACATCGAAAATGATAGAGTAAGGAAATCACTGACCAAGAAAAATTCTGAAAAAACTTAGCTAAGATAGTTTAGCTTTTTCTCTTTTCTTTTTGCCATAGGATTACAGTCGAACCCACTTATAACAATATTCAAGTTCCACAAAAATTCCACTGTTATAACTGATAATTGTTATAACCGGGTTGCATGAAAAAATCTAAATTGGGGGATAACAGAGCTGATGTAAGAAAACTATAATGGCGGAGAGGCCAGTGCCCCTCCCCACCACCTTCCTCCACCCCGCTGCTGATTGTGTTCACTCGTTTAACTGCTTCCTGGGCACTCCGATCATGTGTAATAAGCCACGGCTGTCGGCGTTAAAGAATAGCATTGCTATAACAACTGCAAAGAGGGGTCATAGGTGGCAAGCAATATGCGAGCACCGCCAAGGCATCGCTTCAATATTGCGAGAAGGTTTCCGCGGAAGCCCGTCAGCTTAAAAAATCCAGAAGAAACGCTGAGGCAAGATTGCCACATGCATCTCGCCATGTACTTCTCACTGGCTTGCACGAGAAAACCTTGTATGCGTTATGCGAAGCTTGCCGACATCCTTCTCCAAGGCAACCAGGTGCTCCACGTAGTGCAGCGGAAGGTTCCTCATGAAAACGAAGCCCCGGAGGGACTGAATAATCTGATGGGCCTCCTGTGAGGACAACGTTGAGGCAGCCTGCCCTTCTGCGTCATTACTGCCGTCTTCGCCGTCACTATCTGATGCAAGCACGTCCGCAATGATCGCCTCATCGGTTAGAAGCACTTACCGTAAAAACTTGCTTATAATACGAGGTTCTTTCCTATTATTAGCATCCCAAATTTTCGCATCGTACTGTATGTGGATCCGAACGAAAATTTCAGTTAGAAATTTGGACTAGAAGTTTTGGTTTCGTTATTGCTGTGTGGCTACGGCTTGGTTTCGTTATTGCTGTGTGACTACAGCATCGTTTCTTTATTGTTGAGTGCGCACCTTGGCAGCACACGTGCAAACCACACTTCGCGAAGTGCATCTCTTTTATTCTGCATTGAAGGACCAAGATGTTCGGACCACGAAAACAGTACTCAGCTGCTTTTAAGAGAAAGGTTACTTTAGCCGCACAGGACATCGGCAACAGTGCGGCCGGGAGGCAGTTTGGCGTCGACGAGGGAAGCATTCGCGGATGGCGTCAACAGAAGGAAGCCCTTTTCGCGTGCAGCGGAACACGAAGAAGCTTTTGCAGCTCGAAGAGTGGGACATTCCTGAAAATCGAACTCGCCCTGACGGAGTTGGTATGCCAACAGTGAGCCGCGTGTCTAGCTGTGAGCGTCTAGCTGTAGCTGTGAGCGCTCCTTAGCTTGCAAGCTAAGGAGCTTGCAAGAGAAAAAGGGCTACCGAGCTCTGCCTTCGAAACGAGCAAGTACTGGATTTATCGCTACATGTGACGTGCTGGTTTTTCCTAATGCCACTGAACTTTAATTTCGCAAAAGCTGCCCGAATTGTTCGAAGAACTGCTTGTGGCTTTCCAGCGCCACATTATTTCGCTGCACAAGTCCAAGAACTTCCAGCTAGGGCAAATCGGCAATGCTGACCAAACGCCGGTTTATCTGGACATGTTATCACCCCTCACCATGCACAAAAAGGGCTCTAAACAAGTTTATGCTTGGTCCACTGGCAATGAGAAAATGCCAGTTACCGTCATGTTGTCGTGCTTGGCAGACGGACGCAAGTTTCCACCCTATGTCATCTTCAAGCGCAAGACAGTGCCTAAAGGTGAGGAGCTGCCAAAAAAATGTGGTTGTGAGATGCCATGAGAAAGGCTGGATGAACAAGAATCTTGTGCTCGACTGGATAAAGTCCGTCTGGTGTAGGTGGCCCTGCGCACTGTTGTCGTTCCCGTCCATCCTTGTGCTGGATGCATTTCGTTGCCATTCGGCCGACTCAGTGAAGGGGCTGTTGCGTGAATCCAGCACTGAACTCGTTGTTATCCCGGGTGGGATGACGTCTCAGCTGCAGCCTTTAGACGTTTGCGTGAACAAGCCTTTCAAGGACGTGGTCAAGCGGTGTTACGCAGATTGGATACGCTCAGATGAGCCTGCAGTGACACCGACCGGGTCACTGAAGCTGAAGCGGGCTTTGCCAGCCACGCTATGCAAGTGGATTGTGGACGCATGGGACAGCATACCAGAGGACGTTGTGCATTGCGCATTCAAGAAGTGCGGCATCTCGAACGCTCTTGATGGCACAGAGGATGAGTATCTCTGGGAAGATATGTCCGACAAAGAACTATCCAAAGAGAGCGCAGCTGAGGAAGACAGTGATTAAAGTGCGGAGTGCAATTTAAATAAATGTTTTTGAGTTTTCCCAACTTGTATAATACGCGGACAAAACTTTTTTTTTTCCATTTCGCATCCCAAAAAGTTCACCTCGTACTATATGCGGGTTCGTATTATTAGCGGGTTTTTATGGTAGTTTCCAAATCTAGAGACCTGCGCTTTCTTTTCACTGGCAACGTCGTGCATTGCCGATGATTAGCAGGAGGATAAGCCATCTTCCGTTTTGGCGGCAAGTCAAACAAGACTGAGGGACAGCATGGCCAGGAATGATTTCGACGCAACCAATAAAGACGAACGCGAGCGATTAAGCTGTTTGCAAAACTGCCCTGAATGAGGAGTCAGTGAGCAACATGCGAGCAATCTGCGAGCAGTGCAGTTGGCGCAGCCCATTTGTGTTTCGGAGGGTGAGGCGGCATAGAGCTATGGGCACAGCCCATTCATGTTCGGAGGGGTGGAAGGGCGACAGGAGAGAGGCGCGCGGAGATGGCTGGAAAATCAGCGCACGGCGGCTGTTGGAGCAGTGGCCCATCTTCCAGCGGCTCGAATTCCTTGTTTTCTTTTCTTACTTCAAGAATTTTGCATTTCACTACCTTTAGACTTGGTCACATAGCAGCCAGACTTGATCGTTATAACCAATAATACACCATCAGGGCATTGTAGAAAGCAAGTTATTTCCCCATGAAAACATACAAAAGTTGACGGTGCAGCAGCTTCTCACTGTTATAACCGGTATATTGTTAAAACCGGTATTGTCATAAGTGGGTTCGACTGCACACCATTTAGGCTTCTCTCTCTTCAAATAAAGGCTCCAGTGTACTCGCTGCGGTAATTTGTGGCTATGGCATTGTGCTGCTGAGATTGAAGTCGCAGGTTTGATACTGGCCACCGCAGCTGTATCTAGTCGAAAAAAAAAAAAAAAAGAAAACATTTGTGTACTTCAATTTAGGTGCACTTAGAGCCCCAGGTGGTCAAAGTGAATACAGACTCCCCCTACTAAGGTGTGCTTCATAATCAGATTGTGGTTTTGGCATGTAAAAGCCCAGGATTTACTTTTTTAAAGGCTTCAGTATAAATACGTACTTTTGCTGCCTTTACTCATCGTGCTCTGCACTACGCCATACAAAGGCTAGAAGCTTAATCACCTTCCCACTTATATTTACTTACAATGTCATCACTATATATAGAAGGCACGAAAGACAGATACATTGGCCTATAAAACCACACTGTTATGCAATTACAACTGCACTGTTTCATTTTGTTGTGTGCCAATATGGCAGAAATGTACAACCCACCTGAAAAGTTCCAATTGGCTGACCAAATTGCTTGCGGGTGTGGACATAGTCAAAGGCAACATCGCAGCATGCCTGCATTATGCTGGTCCCAAAAAGAAAGCCAAAAAAATATAACCACTCCACTAATGGCAACCAGAGTGTCACATTTCTGGCTTCAATCACATTTATAGGTACTGCTTACAGTATGTGCCAACGGCCAACAAGCAGAAGTGGATGCAATTGTGATTAAAGCAATTTATGGGCAGGCTCGATTCTTGTCAGCATTTTCACCTCACATAGCAGTCAAGTGCACTGACAAGGCTGGGCAACAGAACTACTGAGATAGCAAGGGATCACATTCAACATCATGTCAAACGATAAAATATCACCAAATGTTACCTTCAATATGGCTACGGCATCCAATGTGCACTATAGAAAGCCTACAAAAGCCTACAAGGCTACAGCTCACATTGTGTTCAAGTAAGTTTCACATATATAAACTTCAAATGTGTGACGGCCTGGAGCATAGGAATGAGTGAGACGAATAAGAAAAACCAAGAAGCTTGATTTTTTCCTTTCTTCCTTTTTTTATTTTCTTTTTGTTATTATCGAAGCGAAGGTGTCTTTTTGCACCTTATCTTCCTACAGACAGACTGAAAATTCTCTGCTCAGACCAACAAGATGGGGCAAACTTTCGAGATTGCAGGTTTGAATAATAATAATAATAATAATAATAATAATAATAATAATAATAATAATAATAATAATAATAATAATGTGAAAGTGAACGAAAAGACACACATATTACATTCTTGAAAATAAGGTTGTGAAAACACAAAACCAAAACAAATGTAAATTTTATGCTATTTAAAACCAAGAGACAAGCATCCGTGTATTTATTTAAAATGATGAATGAAGCATTCTTGTACCTTTCCTGCCTCGATTCTCTTCTTGCCCCAGGTTTGTAATGGTTTCAATAAATGCATTGTTCTTTTAAGTACTTGCTAAACAGAAACTGATTCATTTTAAGCTCAGAAAGCATGTAGTAAATGTTCTGTGTACATGTAAACCTGCGCAAGAGCCATGCAGCGCTGCTCTTTCTACTTTTGTCCCTTAACACAAACTTAAAAAGCAAACGACGCACATTGTTGTAGAAGGCACAGGGTTATTTTTCCCTTGTAATCCGGCTTGTGCTGTAGCATTTTCATCACAAGAGCTTTACCAAGCCAGTCATTAAGATACAAAAGTCTTACTTATAATGAGAATTATGCATTTTAGAAGCCAGATTTTTTGAGCGGCACTATTTGTTCAGTCACGGAGGCAATTGGCTACCGTGCTTTGGTCATCTGGCCGTCTTCTAAAGTTGTACCCTAATATAGTCCAAAATAACAAGAGCGTCCCATAGAGGGAATAAATTGTGCACCTTCTCTCGAAAATAAATCTGGCACTTCTGTACACACCTTTTGGTGGGAGCACAACTCTTTCAAAGCACGCCCTTAGCCTGCAAATTTATTTCCAGGAAACCTAGTTTCAGAACAAGCAGAATATCAAACTTCAAAAAAAAAGGCAAAACAAAAACCAAGTTCAACACTGCTCTGAAGCAACCTCCCTCCCAGCTCTGTTCGTAGATTACAGGTTAGGAAATCTGACCCTGTTATTCAAAGCAAGCCAGCTGACGTCAGTACACCTCACACAGTTTAGCAATTCCCTGGAATACGACGTTGTATTAACATGCCAAAATGTGGCTCACCCAACTGGTCCAGCAGCCAGAACCAAGCGCTCGAAATCCAGGCCACTCATCAGGACATACATGCCCTTATTCAGCTCACCAACCAGGTTCTTAGCTGAGACCACATTTTGAAGAAAGAAAGAAAAGATAAGGAAAAGACAGAATTGAGACATCACAGAAATGATACAAAATAGTGAGTGAAAGTCGTCAAGTGCCTAAATGTTAGTGCAGCTGACCAGGAGCTATGGGGCTGAGCATTGAGCAAAATATAGCTCCATCACTCAATTTACACGCACAATCATATGCATAATATCTTCCAAAGTTATTGCCTATATTTAATAAAACCAGTAATAATTTTATTTTACACTAAGTTATGGAAAATTTATTTAGTGTAGCAGCCACTTTTAGGATGTTCTATTTCATATTCATGTCACATAATTTCACTTGGCAGGACAGCAGTACATGCTTGGTGACAAGGTATTGATGTCAATACCAAAATAAAATGTAGCACTACAGCACATTACAAAAATTCATTTGGTATAGCCTCAACCACTTTTAGGATCTTAAAAACAATCTTGCTCAGTTCCTCAGAGCAGCATAGACATCAGTCCAAACTCTGGTGATAAGGCATTCATGCAAATAGTACTGAGAAAACTGCAGCATTGCAGTATACCTGGTGGGGTTTTTTTAATGTTAACATCAATGATTTTTTTTTTATCGCCTGTGGCATTTAGCACAAAACTTATTGAGCTGGTATATTTGAAGAGGTGTGCATTAGATACACTGAAAATCAGTATGCATAACTGCCTAATTAACAAATTGCACTAATTAATTGTTGAACCAGTTACTTTAGTGCACATAATGCAGTACATGAATTGAAGCCAATGATTTCACAAGGCGTATCCACTTGTAACAAACTTTGCAACTAGCACCAATATTGAGATAAGCACAGCTAAACTTATAAAAATGCACTGTTGTCCCACTTACTCTTTCAACAAAACAACCGTTTATGCACTGAAGCTCAAAAGTTACTTGAGCACCAACGCACTTTGTCGCAAACTTTGGGAACAAATATCTCGAAGCTTGTACAGTTCTTAGAATTCGTTCCACCTAGATATGATTTAAAATCCACTGACTACAATTTCTGAATGAATTCTGGGGCTTTATGTGCCAAAACCACGATTTGATTTAATTATGAGGTACGCCATAGTGGGGGACTCTGGATTCATTTTGACCACCAGGGAATCTTTAATGTGTTCCCAATGCATGGGACACGGGCGTTTTTGCATTTTGCCCCATCGAAATGCAGCTGCCGTGGCCAGGATTTGATTCCTCAACCTCGTGCTTAGCAGTGCAACACCATTGCCACTATGCCATTGCAGCGGGTGGCTACAATTTTTAAACTGTAATATATGGCATAATTATTAAAAATATAATTAGCAAATTTTTTTAAATTATACAAATATTCATTTTCGTGTGCAAATAATGTATGCCACTGACAGTAACCTAGATCAAGAAGTAGAACTGTGCTACGTGTCCTAGGTGATTTTTAAAAATTATGGTAACAATAAAATAAAACACCCCATATATTACGTAAGCTGGCGGTTTGCTGCTCATATGAAGCAGTATCTGGTTCTCATTCCCAGTTCCCCACTGTGGCATTTCAGTGTTGTTATAACGCTGGCAGGCCCAACAGACACCTTTTCATGCTGTTTGCTTGTGGCACTAACACTTTTACTTCTTGCTTTAACTGCTAAGTGGAAACAAAATAGAGTGCACAGACAAATGAAAAAAAAAATCGAATAGAGCAAGAACATTGAAAAGGTGTATGGTAGGGAGGAAGAAAGCGAAGGAGAAGGCTAAATAGGATGTCAGAAGCAGTATATTGCAGCATTCTTTAGGTAGTGTACCAAATGTATAGAAGAACCTCATTCATACGTTTTGGAAAAAAGAAAACGTAAGAAGAAACATACTAACCAGGAAAAACATATGATCCAAAGTAGCTAAAGAACTTTGACAAACTCAACTATTGTTGACATGTTACGTAAAGCGGAGCGTTGTGCAGATTATTGTGGCACAAGACACCCAGGTGCTTCCAGCTGGAGGTGCTCATGCCGCCTGAGACATGTATTGTTGTTTTTCTATTGTGTGGTGTTTTAAGAGGGCAACGGGAAACCAAGACGAAATCGAGCTGATGGGCAACACCAGATGCCATGGAAGGGATGCCCCTATCAGGGACCGGCGGCATGTTTGGATTATCGCCTACTAAAAGTGTGCAGTATGCTAGCAATGGCACTACACTGTAAACGAAAATAAACCTACATGGGAGTTTTTAACAGGTGATGTACCCTAAGAACTCCTCATCCTTAAATATTTACTCCGATGTATGGGAGCAATACAATGGCATTCTCTCGTTTCACTCCATTGGTTAGCTGCCGGAGTGAAATCTTGTTCAAAATCTTGTGAAAACTCCGCACAGGGAGTTTTAAAAAAACTCACCCCAATGAAACAGGTTGGTCACATGGCACTTCCCATGAGGCTATGCACCACGCCAGCGACCAGCCACGTTCGGCGGAGTCGGCAGTGCTCATGGCTGACGGTTTGTTTACATCTGTGAAGTGGTGTTCCGTGCCACCTTTTCGTTGATGTTTTTCGTGTATTTCATCCCAGAAAGTGTTATAGGTGTGCCTGAAGCTCAGTGTATCTCAGTTTCATGCACGTTAGCTGTGATCACTTTGCTGACAACGATGAATGCAAGAGCAACGTTTTCAAGTACTGAAAAAGGCTTAGGTATACCTTGAAGCTGCTTGTTTACTCATGATGTCAGTTCAGGTTTCTGACTGTGCTTTCGTGTTGTGTAACCTTGGCTTGCGTTCTTCAGTACGTGAAATGCGACATTAATGTCCTTGTGAGTGTATGCTCACAACATCTGGTGAAATGTTTCAAAGGACTGCATAGCAATGGTGACAGTAGCCAATGTTCAAACGACAACGTCCGTACTAGTCGCACATGAATGACATATTCCAAGTTTGTTGCAGTGTCGTGCTGCCAGTGAGAAAGACCAGAGTGCACGCAACTGTTCTTCAGTATCTGTGTATGGATATCCTCACTCAAGAAAAATGGTAGGATGTAAGTAAGTGCCATAAATAAAGATTCTTACTGAGCAATGTGAATATAATTGTTATCGCGCATTTCTGTTTTGGTCACGTCGTGGCCTCCGATGTGCATTAATGGTATGCTCTATCCCAGACACTTATTTAGGAGCATAAATTTGTCCAATGCATTTGTCCAATGTAGAAGATAATTATATATATATATCAATATGCCGATGATACGATTCTTGTATCCTGTGCAACTAATTACTCTGATGCAATCAGCTCCTTACAGAATGAGGCAACTAAAGCTATAGACTGTTTTGTGGCTAACTTAATAAGCATCAACCCTTCTAAAATGCAACTTGTCTGTTTCCATAACTCCATGAAAAAAAATCCTGCCTACGACATCATTATTCTTACACCCATCTGACTGTTATGAATGCACATGCCAACCTGTTAAAAATGCATCTTCTGTTAAGTATCTTGGGTTGCTTTTTGACTGTGATCTTTTATGGAACTCGCAATTATCCCACCTTTGTAAAAGGCTGCGTGCGGTCTCCTGTGTATTATACAATATGCGATGTCTTAAGCCAATCTCCGTTTGCAAAATTATTGTCCATGCTTTAGTCTACAGTGTGCTACGTCATGGCTTGACTGTGTATGGCCACTGTACTCTTAGGTGGAGCTCAAGAATTAATTCAATTTTATGTTGACTGCTGTCAACAGTGGCATACGATTTGTGTCCAAAGCAAGATGCAGACATCTTTAGGTTGTTGAATTTGCCAAACTTCACTTCCCTGATTGTCAAAAGTGTTGCAATTAAACACTTCTGGAATAATTATTTTAAAACACGACATACGCCTGTCCGCTCCTTAAGACCGAAGGAACCCTATGTCATCCCTAAGACTGCGACAAAGTACGGAAGGAGAACGTGGCAATACTATGTTCCAGCCATATTTAATAAATTGCCAACGCCTGTGTTAGAAGCAAACACAAGACTTGGGATTAAGAAACTACTTAGAATTTTTGATGTATAAAGTAACATTTTCTATAACTATTCAATATTTTGCTCCGACCCGCTATTAGCTAACTCCGCTATTAACCCTGTGCAATTTTCTGTGACCTGACTGTCAGGCACTGCCAGTCAAGCCCTCTGAGGCTTTGGTAGGCCTGCTATCTGTACTTTGTTTTCCTTTATGTACAATAAAATTTGTATTGCATTGTATTGTATTGTGTTGTAACTACTGGGTCAGAGTGTGAGGATTTGTTCGACAGATCAGTGATGTACAGTCGAACCCCGCTACAACGAACGTCGCTTCAACGAAATTTTCGCTTCAACGAAATATTTCCAATTCCCCGTCAGCTCGCTATACAAAGTAATGGAACAAATTTCTCATCACAACGAACCATTTTTGGGGCGCGTTTCCGCTTCAACGAAATTTTTGCTATGCGAAGCTCGATTTAAAAATATATCTTACAATAAAACAAGCATATCGCCGCCCATCTATGTACTTCCATAGGCCCACACTGCTTTGTTTCGCTAAACATTCGCTGGACCAAACTAATCCACTCACTGAAACGCACATGATCACCGCCATAGCTTGGTGTTGATGACTATCGGGCTGGCTGCCTTGCGACAAGGCGCGGGGGCAAGCTCCCGTTTTCTTCCAATCCAATTCAGAGCCGCAACCAATCCGTTGCCAAAGGACGCAGCAGCCTGGCAACAGCAGCGCGTTTGCCCTAGTTTTTTTCACTCGTGCTTGTGCTGCTAGTGCGCTGTAATGAATGCGAGCATGGCGACTTCATCTAGAAAGCGGAAGTTCCTCTCGCTTGAAGAGAAGGCACGGATTATCAGCGCGGCATCCAGTGGCAGGAAAAAGGGAGATGTTGCAGCGGACTTCGGCATCTCACAGAGCACGCTGTCAACGATCTTGAAGTCGAAAGACGCGATAGCGCAAGCTCTTTCTTCGGGGACATCCGCGAAGCGGAAAAAGCTGACGCAAGCGGCTCATGAGGACCTTGAGAAGGCTCTGTACACGTGGTTCCTCGACGTGCGCGCAAAGAAGATGCCGGTCAGCGCAAACATGTTGCAGCAAAAGGCACTTGGCTATGCCTGTATGCTGGGCATCAATGATTTCAAAGCCAGCTCAGGGTGGCTGACCCGTTTTAAGGCCAGGCATGAAATCGTCGCTAAAGTGCTGTGTGGGGAGTTGGCCTCATCAGACGCCGACGCTGCATCTGCTTGGGCATCAGCTGCTGTGCCGGAATTAATGGAGAAATATGCCACATCAGACATATACAATGCCGATGAAACGGGACTTTTCTTCGAGCTCCTCCCCTCCAAGACGCTTCACATGAAGGGCCAGCCATGCAGCGGAGGGAAGCATAGCAAAAAGCGTGTGACTGTGCTCCTGTGCTGCAACATGGACGGGTCTGACAAGCGCTGCCCACTGGTGATAGGCAAAAGTGCGAAGCCGCGGTGCTTCAAAGGTGGCAAGAGCCTGCCCGTCAAATATGTTGCCAATAAGAAGTCTTGGATGACACGGGCCGTTTTCAAAGAGTGGCTAACCGCTTTCGACCGTGACATGACGGCAAAGAAACGTAAGGTTTGTTTGCTCATCGACAATTGCTCAGCGCATAACGTTGAAGACGTTCAGCTTCAAAGCGTGGAAGTAAGATTCTTCCCGCCGAATTGCACGGCTTTAATCCAGCCGCTGGATCAAGGTATCATCAATAGCGTTAAAAGCGCTTATCGACAGCGACTGATTCAGCGGCTGGTGTTAAACATCGACACCGGTCGGGCAATCGAAGTGGATTTGTACATGGCTGTACAGATGGTCTCAGCAGCGTGGACGGCAACCAGTCGCAGTATCATCTACAACTGTTTTGTGCACGCCGGCTTTCACTCCGATGCTCAACTGGCAGCGAACTCCACGTCGGACGAGGAAGGCTGCAGTACAATTGCTCCACCCTCCACAGAGGCCAATGCGGCATGGGCAGCCCTTCAGGACTCCGGAGATGTGCCGGCCGATGTTCACATCGGCGACTACATCGCTGTTGACAGTGAAGTGCTAGCTCACGAGGAGCTGAGTGACGAAGCTATAATTGAGGGCGTTCGCCACAACGACGCATCATCGGATGATGACAGCGACGCGGAGGACTTAGCGCCACCACCTGCAATAAAAGTGATGGATGCTTTTGATGTGATCCGCAGATTTTTCGGTGCTCACGATGACGACGTCGCGATGCAACTGTTCACCGAGTGCGAAAGCCGCGCCACTGCACTCGTGGCAAAAAAAAAGAAGCAGAAGAAGCTGACCGACTTCTTTGGAAATAAATGATGTTTTGGGACTATGTGGTCCAACCTGACAGTGTTTTTGGCCTGTTTTCGCCTCAACGAAATTTCGCTTTAACGAAATTTTTCGCGCGCCCCGTCAGTTTCGTTGTAGCGAGGTTCAACTGTAGTGCCATTTCGCAACCGAGAGACATTGTTTGGATGCTGAGGAAGTAGTGCGGTAAAAAAAAAAAATTTATGACTGCGCACTTTTCGGTGTTACATGGGCTGCTGCAGGTCAAGCTCACACCTAATAAATTCTTGCTACACTACCACTATTTTGCACAAAGTCAATTTTGCGATGAAGCACAAGCACATAAATTTTTCTTTCTCACTGTAACGCACTACTTTTTTTTGGCTGCGAATGCCAGCAGGGTGTGAAGTCGCTTCAATATTCCCAGAATGGCATGCTAATTATGAAAAATGCCATTAACTTTGTTTTCTTACCATTTTGAATTAACAGTTTTGTGTTGATTAAGGTCTTCTGTTAACTTCAGAGAAGCAGATCTTATATGAGCGAGCATGTGAGTCGTAATTCTGAAAACAGCATAGCTGCTCGCTACACGGTTTCGAGGCACACAGTATCGTGGCTAGATATGCTCGTTGTGTTGCTTCTTGCTGTGTGTCGCGTGTATGTTGGATGTCTTTCAAAGTTCTGCATTGGGCGTTTCTCAAATGTTTATGTATGTCGTGGTTTATGTGCTTTCATTGGCTTGTTTCATTGAATTTGATGCAGTCTTGCATGTACATTTCAAAATTTGACCAGTAGCCTTTACATATAAAGATCTTCACGTAAACTGATGCGATAGGACTTTTTATACCCCCGTTGCACCTCAAAAAAACTTCATCCAACACAAAGTAAAAAAATAAAAAGACAGAAAGAAAGCTCCCAAGGCTCCATGCAAAAACTCCATCCAGCGTGAAGTAAAACATAAAAAAGACAGAAAAAACTCCCAAGGCTCCACAGGAAAATTCTGCTTGCACGGAGTAAAAATTCTACTCTGATCAGATGGAGTATAATAAACTCCCAACCGGGGGGTCACTAGAGGACAAGTGTTATACTCCCACCCACCTACAAGTTATTTCCGTTTACAGCGTACGCACCACGCACTGTAAAACAGATAGGTCAAGATGCTTATTGCAGTAGGTTTGGCAGCGATTGCTGTGAATGCGGCGTGCGACAATGCGGACAGAGATTTGCTGGTACTGGAATAAGAAACTGTGCCCGCCGTCATTTTCACGTGAGACGGGCGGCTATATACTGGGGCCATATTCTGAAGCGTTCGCCTTCCGCGATAGTCACATTCAATAAATCAAGCAACTGCTTACCTGTGACGTCAACGTGCACTACGAACACGCGCTGTCAAACACTTCCCATCACATGAGAGAGCACACCGTGCGAGCGCAGAGTGGCTCGGGTGGGTTGTTTTCGAGTGTGGTGGCTGCAGCATGGGTTCTGCGCACTGACTACGGTTGGTTATGGCCGCTTTAGGTCAAATAAGTTTAATACATAAGTGTGAAATGTTTTATTTTAAATGAATCAACAAATATCGCCGTGAAACAACGCATGTAAGACGCCACCAAAAAGGCTACTATAAACTACCACCTACCTTATCTCTACTACACTCCACCACCAACCGAACACCAAAAGTTCGCGGAAGGCAAACATTTCAGAATACGGACCCTGTTCTTGATCATGTGCACCTCACGCCTTTTGCTTACATGGAATCTAGTGGCGGGAATACATACACGATCGCAGTCTGCAGCAGGGACGGCGAAGTTCGGTTATCGCCTATTAAAAGCATCCGATGGCACCACGCACTGTGAAAGAGATAGGCGAAGATGCTTATCGCAATATTATTGGCGGTGATAACTGTGAATGCCGCGTGCGACTACATTGGAGAAGATATGCTGGTACCGAATTGAGAAACTGAGTGCATGTCGGCGTATTCCCGTGAGACAAGTGGGGGAGTATTGCGATGAAGCTGCCGCGGTGGGCAGCTATGTACTGTTCTCGATCGCGCATGCCTCACGCATTTTCTTGTTTATACGGAATCTAGCAGCCGGGAAACATATAATATAATCGCAGTTTGGCAACGTAGTGAATGTAGGTGCTGAAAAATTGTGTTTTCTGGGAACGTATGAACCAGTAAAAAATGAGCGTAACTCTATTGGGTCATTTTTTTGTATTCTTGATTACAAACACTGGCACTGGTAAAACTTAAGTAACAGGACCATGTCAACGAGGTTCTACTATATTGCAAAATAGCAAAATTGACATTCCACAAATCCTGTTCTAGGCTGCTGGCACAGCAAATATGCTATGGCTAATGTCAATGGTAAGCAATCCATATGTCCAATAACCGTACTTACACAAACATAACAAGAGCATACCTGCTGATGTTTATCTCCAAATTACACGCCATAGAAAGCACTTTGCATTATGTCAAGAATGCAATTACCACCTTTTAATGATGCAGTCGGATGATGCAGTGCAAGCGATTGCAGAACTTCTTCCCAGTTATGATTTTAGAAGACTATAGCTAGATGACGCACAAGAAAGACACACACCTTGTGCTGTCCTTTTCCTTGTGCTTTGGCTATGCGCTAGTTTTCCAAATCTGAGTTATGCTACACCAACCGGGCCAAGTGATTACCCTACTGAATTCTCCCCCAGTCAAGACCTACATCAACAAGGTAAAGGTCAAGGCCATCTCTCTGTGTAAAAAACATCAACTCACGAAATTGTCCAAAGCCATCAGTGTCTCTAAGCATGCCACTCTATTGGCGTTTTTCAGTGTCAAGACCAATAAGCCACATACGCCTTTTAGGTGTATTATTAGTGAGCGGGATGCCTGGCAGCAAAACCTTAGCTGTTGTTTACTAGGCACCTTAATGCACTTGAGTAGACGATCCACTCACTGCGAAGAACGCGACAGATGTAAACCAGTTTCTCCAAAGCCTGAACACTGATGGTTCTTCCTTCTGATGCCCTTTCCTGTTCTATCATTACATTATATCGTTTCATATCGTTTTATATCATAATAAGATTACAACCTCTCCCATCCTCTGTTTCAAAAGGCGACAAGTTCAGACAGGAGGTTTGAAGGAAACCCAACCTCTCCTTGGCACGAGACAGGAGTCTGCAGATAGAACACTCTTCAGAGCAACCAAAGGAAATGCAGGTTGAAGAAAACCTGTCGGGTGTCTTTAGGTCTGACAAACGAATCTATTACAGTGGTGCGTGTCCATGCAGTCTCAGTGTACAAACACAGACGCATCAGCTTGCGCATATTTGGCCACACAGTGCAGTGCATCACACCCTTCTCAAAGTGTTTTATCACAGCATGATATGTAATTTGTTTACACGATGCATGCGTGCATGGGGGAAAATTGCAGTAAGGTATCGCTCATTACGCTCTGCTAAAAAGTCTTTTCTTTCTTTCTTCAACAGCTTTGCTGTTCTATTTATCAACAACACAAAAAGACCAATGATTACAACAGGGCCAAAACATAACCTGGTAGACACACAAAGGAACAAATTTTCATATATACATATTCAAATGATGAGGATTTATGCAAACCAATCAGACTACCACGAGGTTGTATTGTACATATGAAGAGCTGGAAGTCAAGAGCAAAACTTTACACGTTATTTGCACTTTTGCACAAGAATGCCCCAAAGGAGCTCGTACACACAATTTTCCTTTGGAGCAGCAAAGTAAATAGAAATGCCACAACAAAGTAAATAGAAATGAGGGTCCGTACCAGGGATCTTGCAGTCTTCAAAAACGAGTTCACTTGTTGGAGAGCCCCGCATTCCTAACTTGTCCAGCTTCTGCCCTACACTGAAGCCAGGAGTGTTCTGGGGCAAGGCAAAAGGAAAGATTTTGTTGCTTGCAGCAGAGCGTTTCATATACAGCTTGCACAGTATACAACTCGCAACAACGTAGACCAATCCACTGAGAGAATTCACACATGCAGTTGTTCTCAGAGTGTTTATACTTGAGCAAATATATGAGAATGATGAAAAATTGTGCCAGTATTGATGCAACATGTTTCACTTTGAGCATCATAGTTGACATAATGCCTTCTGCAAAAACTCGGCAAATGCAACAACACACTGGCTTAGCAAATTTACGAACTACTGACATTTTTCACATATGTCTACATTAAAAAAACCATTAGTGAAAAGGGTATCTCTTTTTGCACTGAATTCCCCCTGTCGACAAGACAACAATGCACTCATTACGAGAACCTCGATATTAAAACAAAATCCATTTCCGCACTGTAAATTTCCGAGAAGCTATCTTTCTTCTTTTTTGACAGACTGAAGAGAACCATATGGATTGTGCCTGTTTTCTGCTGCAACTCAGACCTATGCGCAACAGTGACAATGTGATACTGAGGTCCCCATTGCGGGTTATCAGTCCTTTTTCCCGGCATAGTGCTTTCTAACTCTTTTTGTCGGATATTGTGCGGGCACATTATTGAACCAATGTATACACGAATGAACATGAATGTATACATGAATGAGGCTGCTTGCTTTTGGCTACAATCTTTTTGGCTCGGCTCATTCTTGAGGGAGGGGGAGGGGCTGAAGTGCAGTGTAGATGAATCTAGTTAGTCCGCAGCTTCTACAGCAGGCTGATCTACTAGAGCACGTCTTAATTTGTAAGCCACACTGTTCAGGATATATGTACCAAAAGATCACATGCATGCACATGAGAACGGGGCAATGACATTGAGCTGCAATAGTGCAACACAGCAGTGCAAGTAGACTGGAGAATGCATATCATACAAAATCTCCCTTCGTAAATCTCCATTTCACAGCACTGCCTGTAGTAATAATGGCTTAAAATGCTTTAGATGTAGTTCTGTCATCTGTCTCTCGTGAATTAACCCTGAAGAATGTAACGATCAAGTCAAGCAAACCACTCCCCATTGAAATTATCCTACAATGCAATCTATACTGTATTTCATAATGTTGCAGCACTGAAATGACAGCTACAGCTGGTGTCAGATCATTCGGAGAATGACCATGTAGATGGACATGTCATCATGCCACATATTCCTCAGGATCTATGCCTCTTTTGTTCAGGAATGAGTAGAGACCAGAACTTTGGGCACAATGCCTCTTTTTCATTTATGTCCTTATCGTGCTTATTTAAAATACATGTATAAGCATGAACTATGGGTCTAGAAACATTATATAGCGGCATTATAATGCCTCTTTTGATGGTGGTGCCTATATTAAATTTTCAGGGCCTAAAAATGCCTTTTTCTGTGTTTTGCCCCTAGCCTCACTTAGATTGCAACACTGTCATCCCCTGGAGAACTTGGATGAAGGCAGCTGATTATTTAACAGACACTTTGCCGTGTAAGGCTGTTATTAACAGCTTTGCAGCAGACAAGAGTATCGCTCTGAGAAGGGCTCAAAGTCTTCTCCGCAACAATACACTTGAAGTGACCTAGCGTACTCATGTGCTCACTTCATGCTATTGGCCACCAAGAGACAGTTGAATGCTCGGGTGCAACTCTGACCTGGATGAGGAGCTCATTTCGGACATTCAGGAAATGTTTGCCACAATCTGCATTGCACCTGTTGCTGAGAGTAGTAATTGGTTCGAAGCTTCACCCTAGCTCAGATAAAAATCACTGGCTTTCACTACTGAGAGAAGTGTCAAAGGTTCTGACTGGCGAACATTCAATTCCAGAGGCCATCGGGCCATAAAACATCCCGAAGTACAAGTATGTGCCACTAAGTAGAGTGTACGTTCAGTGTGTTCCTTTTCTGCATGCAAACTAATAGACTTAGTAACTAATACAGTCAAACCTCAATAATTTGCACTTGCAGCAAAAAGCTTCGTTAATTTGCAAATTTTGTTAATTCGAGGTTCAAGGTGTCTACCAAGTTATACTACCAAGTATATATATAAGTATAGGTGTCTACCATATATACTACCAAGTATATATGCATAAATATATATATATATATATATATATATATATATATATATATATATATATATATATATATATATATTTGACTTATTTAACTCAAAATTAGCAAGCGTATTACTGAGAATGTTCTTGTAAATCCGTTATAATGTAAATCAGTTGTAAAGCAGCTGCTTGTAATGCTGCTGCATGATGACATTGCAGTAGCAAGAGCAAACGATTTTTCGCTGTTTTTGACATGATTTTTGTAAATTCCCTGCTGCATGCACCGTAACAATATTTGGCTCACATGTTCACAGGAGCCTCTTATACAGACCAGCAACGTTTTCTTACAATATTCAAAAGGTGTTTCGGGCCCCTTTAAATAATAGCTTTAGTGCCTGTTATAGGTGCCGAAAACAGCATTTTTTAGTGCCTAAACACTCGGTCTCTAGTAATGAGCAGAGCCTCAAGTATCAAAGCACACTATGTAGATTACCCTCCATTGCCAGATTACTATGCGACTGAGTACCATCAGTAGGTTTCTTACTTGATTCATGACAATATCACTGAGCTACCAAAATCTCATGACAGTAATATCCATACTGGTTGAAGTAATAAATATACCATAGAACACACTCATAATTGCCTCACCTTTTCAACAATGAATGCACTAATGCCATGCTGGGGCTTATCTGCAAGTGGATTGGTGCGGGCGTAGACAAACACAACATCAGCAATCGCACCATTCGTTATCCAGAACTTAGTGCCATTTAGGATGTAGTGGTCACCTGAAACATAAACCTAAAGGTCAGGCAATGCAGCAAAATTTATACTACATGGAACCACACATATAAAGGATAAAATCTTTCAAGGCCGAGTTTCTTTTCATCTTATTACGTGGTGTGCACACAATGCACAAGGACCTTGCTCAATCGAGACTGTCACATACAATCACTTTACGGTAAAAATGTACAGCACAGACCGCTTATAGCATAAGTCGTCGGAATCACGAATGTATGCACTGTAGGCGGTGCCTCACTATAACCAAACAGTGTTCAAAGGCTGCACATGTGCAAAACATGTACACCATGCAAGCAGCCGCGCGTATCCGAGAATCGAAGAATGCGACCGGGAGTTTTGCATCCGTTTAAACTTAGGAATGTTTAAAGGTTAATTACAAGTACCTGCTGTCTTCCCATTAAGCAGACAAAGTAATAATAATTTTAAAGAAAATGACGGCGACCGAAATCTGAGAAGCAATGCAGTCTCTCATCCGATTTCTTGGACCGATCGGTGTATGCTCTCTGTTTAAGACACAGAGACCGCGGACCAAGTTGCCACCCTTCGGGTGTTCCCCATGCCCTCACTATCGTTATCAAGGTGGCTTATCCACTTTCCATGCGCTGTATAGCCACTGCAATGCACTCCATTGACAAAGCACCAAATTACAACTTCAGTCGCTGATGAGGCACGCTGGTTAGGCCTAGCCTGCGGGGGTGTTGGGCGGCATGCCATCACAGGAAACGAGCTCAGCCTTGATATGTTTGTACCCGTAGACGATTACAGAGAGACTGGACATGCGATCAGGCGCATAGTCTGAATTGACAGCAGCGCATGCACAGCAGAGTTTGGTCTCTTGAGCAGTCAGCCGCAGCAACTATTGCTTACGCCTACAAGGTCTGTATGTGAGCACACTGGTAGGTACAGTGGAAGCTCACAAGTGCACATAAAGCCTAATAGCTCCAAATTAAATTTGTGGAAGGCTGCGTAAACTGAGAGCAGTCAAGCTTGCACGCTGAATATCTGCACATCATGACGAAGTGCATCACGACGAGTGCACAGAAATTGAAGCCGGGTTCAGTGCAGAGCCCATCACTGATAAGCAGCCGAGCAAAAGGTTCCTCCATTGCCTAGGCAACCATAGTGCATGCACATTGTGCTGCTGCCGCATTTTAAGCATGAAATGCTTTTAGCTCCCGTTGTCAGCAACCTTCAAGTGACGTTGAGCCAAAAGCCAGAGCTGTTATCCCGGCCCTCTAACGAGAACATCCGGGCAAGTTGCGAGAATAAAACAAGATCATACAGGCAACCAGTCAAAACTATCAAGGTAAGAAAATGCAGTCTCTGGCCCCCAACCCTTTGTACAGGGACCACATTACATATGCTAGTTACTGCCCCAAGCAAGTTACAAAAAATATATTGCTTCCGAGTTCTTCCTAATGTTTGTTCACAATATCACTCAAGCTGCAAATTCGAGTACACTTAAGTTTTATTTGTCAATTCCAATAACGACATTCAAGAGGCAGATAGAGGGCACCATATACTTCATTCTCATCTTTTGGCACTGAGACAGGGTTGGCTTTGCTCTTTTGAATGCCAGCAGTCCATGAGTTCTGCAGCGCGAGTATTGCGTCACCTCAAGAGATGTCAACACGCTGCATGGTGTCTCCTTCAGATGATTTTCCTCTTCTAGCTGGGTAGTGCACTCTGTCTCCCTGGCATCTTTCACTGCCTGTCATGCCACCTTCAACAAGTTTTCTTCTTCTTGTTTGGCAGTGTCCATATGGACCAGTGCACAGTATGGTCTGGTGTGGTGAGGTGTGCCAATTTGCAAACATGCACTACACCCATTTTATTATTGTGGCTAGTATCATCTCCAACCAATCTGCTTTGCCCGTTGCCATTCCATACTTACATCTACTTTCAATTATGCGAGAGCCAGTAATTTTTCCTTTTTTCCTGTTGATTCATTTGCTCGCTCCTCGTCTCATGCTCCTCCTCCTCCTTCGCATCGCCCTCATTGCTCTCCCCAGCCATCAGCCAGCACATCTTGTTGAGAGGCATGCTCGCTATGGCTCTTGTCAGTGGGATTTTCCTGTGGAAACCACATTATAACCGGTATTTCGTCTCGTGCAGCTGCACTGTAAGCGGTATGCATATGCATGTTCTATGGGAGGGTAAATGGGAGTCAGAAAAGGCCACGTTGTAGCCAGTTCTGGACTATAAACAGTTACATTATAAGTGGCCTAAGCTGTATTTAACTCCTTATTGGACGAACTTGTAGCAAAACATTCAAAGCACAGCAGCAGCGACGAGCACAGTTGTAAGTCGTCAAAATTTGATCTACGGGTCGAAGTGCATCAGCTATTTACGAGAGTCGTTTGATAAGTATGGTAAAAATACAAGAGATGGCGCTACAATTCTGTTTTCTTTTAGGTGGTGCACGAGAAGCACCCTTCATATGACGGCAGAATTTGTTTACGCTGGTACCGACAGTTAGTAAGCTTCTGACAGCTATTGGCACTGAGCTGTGTGGTGATTCCTGCCAAAATAGAAAAAGGTGAATTTCGAACAGTGATCAAACATTTTTATTTAAAACGCTAAATGGCTGCCCAAATTAAAGCCGAGTTGAGCGAAATTCATGGAGACTCTGCACCATTACTGAAGACCATTTACTACAGGATAAATGAATTCAAACGTTGCCAAACTTTGACGCAAGATGAAGCATGTCCTATGTGTCCAGTGAAGGTCACCACGCCAGAAATGGTATCGAAAATTCATGGGATAGCTCTCGGCAGATAGAGTTCACAACATTCTTCATGAGAAACTGCGGATGAAGAAGGTCTGTGTATGTTGGGTGCCACAACTGCTGATGATCAACTAAAGGCACACAAGGGCAGACATCTCGAAGCTGTGTTTATCGATGCTTGATCGCAATCTGCAGGACTTTTGGCATTGATTTGTGAGAGTTGACAAGGCGTGGATACATCATTACACTCCACAGTCTAAACAGCAGTCAAAGCAATGGACTGCTGAAAAGGTGATGGCAACTGTCTTTTGGGACTAAAGAGATATAATCTTTGCAGACTATTTACAAAATGACAAGACGATAACAGGACCATACTATGCAATGCTCCTAGATCAACTGAAGAAAGAAGTGCTCACTAAATGACCTGGGTTAGAACGGAAAAAACTCCCTTTTCACCAAAATAATGCTCCATGCTACAGATCGCTTGTTGCAATGACCAAATTGCACGCATTAGGCTTCGAGGTTGTGCCTCATCCACCTTATTCTCGGAATTTGGCCCCATGCAACTTTTTCCTCTTTCCAAACCTGAGGAATTGGCTGGGTGGAAAGAAATTTTCTTCAGAGGAAGAGGGTATTGTAGCGGTAAATCACTACTTCAAGGGCCTCGAGCCATCCTTTTCTTTCTGAGGGGATTAAAAAATTGGAACACTGCTGGAAGAGGTGTGTGTAGCTGGACGGGAACTACGTTGAAAAATAAAATATTGTTTTTTGCAAACATGGTATCTTTCATTGCTTTTTACCACACTTATCAGATGACCTTCATATTATACATGCCTCGTTGTACATTCCAGCGTAATTGCTGGCACTTGCGTACATTTCAGAGTGTACCCCACTAGTATTCGTGTCATGCACGCAATATTATTAGACAAGATTCTTTCGCTACAGAATCAGTGACAACATTTCAGAAAGTGCATATACATGAAGGCGCGTTTTGTGTCTAGTGATGCAGCAGCAGTTAGTCAGTGAAAAACAGCCACCGGAAAAAGATAAACAACGTATGGTACCTAAAAAACTCGTTAGATATCAATCCATCAAAGACAACATTTATGGTATTTCATTCCCCTCAAACATTATTTGTAGATTCCTTAGTTGTATCACTTAACAATCACATAATTACAAGATCTGGGTCAACCAAATTTCTAGGCATTATCTTACATGAGCACTTAAAATTCTACCGCCATGCCCAATCTCTTGTTCAAAAAAATTTTTTTGGCATTCACGTCATTATCAAATCACGCTCCTTTTTTGAACCAAGTATTCTTTTGTATTTGTATTATGCGTATATTCAGTCATCTTTCATATTGCTTCTCATCATATGGTAATATATACTTCACTCATCTCCACCAACTAGAAGCTTTACAAAAGCAAGCGGTACGACTGATGACATTTCTACCTTTTACGTCTCACTCTGCTCCCATTTTTCGTTCCTTAAACCTTCTCCCCTTGCGCATGTTATTCAATCATAAGCTGTTGCTAATAATGTTCCGCCTCATAAATATGGAGCTAGGTGAACGTATAATGGTTTCCAGCAGGCACGGACACGAGCACAAATAAGTAGAAACGGACAGGACAATGCTGGTCTTACTTGTGCTTACTTACTTACTTGTGCTCGCGTCTGTACCTGCTGGAAACCATTATACGTTCACCATGCACCAACTGGCCCAGCAAACTACTCTACTAAACGGAGCTAGGTATTGAAAGTTTTACCCGTACTGATCTTACTAATAATAATAACACAAGGTTTTCTGCACGTCACAATTTCCTCCTTCCTAAAATTCGAACTAACTATGGGAAATTTACTGTCATGTTTTCAGGCATATCATTGTGGAATTCGATTCCGTCCGATATCAAATCATGTGCATTTCAAGCCTTCAAGTGCAAAGCTAAGGCCTATTATATTAACTCTTTACCACACTCCTAGTATATTTTGTGCGAAATAAACATTATTAAATATATTTGTGTTGTACTGTTGCTAATTTTCTTTTTATATATTTTTATTTATTTTTTTCTGTCCCTGTCAATACTTTACAACAGCATTGCTTGTTCCCCATGCTACCAACACCTAATTCTGTATTAAAACATTGTTTTTTTTTCTTCCCTATGCAGACTTTCTCGCGTTGCATGTTCCACACACTACTACCACACTTTTGTATTCAAAGCTCTGTTTTTTCTTCTTTTTATCCAGTTTTTTTTTTTTCTGACAAACACAACTTTTGTATGATGTAGCCTGCTACAGTCGCCACAACTGCACTAACCCCCATTTGTTTCTTGTTTAGGGGGTCCCCCCGACAGTTTTTACTTCGGGACCTCCGAATGCACAATTATACTTCACCTGTTTGTATTACTGTTTGTAATACTGATGAAAATAAATTCAAATTCAACTTCAATATCAAGATTCAGCTGCATTCAATTTGAGTGCTCTTGTTTGGTATTGTCACACTCCTGCTGAGGAACAATCTTGAAGCAGTAAAAAAAATTATATGACAATTCTGCAACTCCACTTGTTACAAGGTTGGAAAGGAGAAATGGCACAAACGTTTTGCCTCCCTTTTTTTGCTCTGTACAATAGCCACTAACTTCATAATCACGATATGTCACCACAATTCCTCAAACATGCAACAAATAATGAATTATACCATCTTTTAACGTGACAAATTGAAATATCATGCCGGAATTTTTGGCGCAAGGTATGTTTACAAGTAATCTCGGTAAGTAATGAAAATAAGGGGGGTGTCACACGATATCACTGATGTGTGGGTTGGTGCAGAAGTTGAAGCAGCATTGTGCTAGCCTTGCCGAAAGGTTTAAATGATGGGTTAATAGGGGAGAGAAGGTGAGAAGAATGAAGGGCGGTGTGCATTCTAACAGAAGCAACAGCCAAATGCCCACAGTAGGTATGAGCCAAGAGTTCAGAGGTATAATAATAATTACAACAGCAGGGAACCAAGCTTACTATTAGGGGTGTGCGAATAACAAATATCACCAAATCGAATCAAATAGTTAACGTTTGAATAATTCTATTCGCAAACCAAATATATACTATTCGATTTCTACATATACAGTCAACTCTCTATACAACGGACCCTAATAATGTGACAAAAAACGTCCTTTTTTTTGTTGTTGTTTCTTTACAGAGGAAACGGCAGGGCGTAAGCAGCACGTATTTCGTAAAGTGCAAATACCGGGCCGATTAGCCGCCAATATGCACGTAGATTGTGTCGGATACATGGCAATAAACTTATCAAGCGAGACTGAGCGCTTGCCAGACAACATATTTTGTTAGTTAAGCAGTCTTGCAGTGCATTAAAATGATAGAACAAGACTTCAGTCTATTTCTTTTTTGGATACGGGCTGAACTCCATACTTTGCGACGCTGGAACATCAGAAACCACATGTGGAGTTATCTGCATTCTACAACTGCGACTGTGTGTGAGGCACCTCATGGCTTGGCACTTAAAAAATGCTACGTAAAGAACAGTATGCTCAGTTTGAGCACTAGTGATTCAGAAGTAGGGCTTGATCAAGCAGCTTGTATGCCATTGATGAAGGCCAGTGCTTGCATAAAGACGGCGTGGTATGCAATAGCCACTGGTGACATCGTTATAGCTCACTGCAGCAGCGTTGCAAGGTGACAAATTTACAACTTTCCTCAAAATAAAACAACAAAAACAACAATTTTTCTGGTTAACAAATACACGGTTACCAGAAAGGAGCACCCCACTTTGTAGAGTTGGGCCGCCCTAAAGCATGCGCACATCCTCTTTCTAATGAGTAGCTGACACAGTCTGCACAAGACGAAACCACTTCAGTGCATTATTTATACCAATTAAACAAGATGCCTAATCAAAACAAAAGGATTGGTATGGCACGATCTTCTATTTACACTTCCCCTATTCAGTGCAGTAGCCTACATTTTTAATTTGTGCATTGTTTTACTTTTCTGTTCTTATTAATTTACTACATGCACAATGGCAGGTGCATGATGCTTTGCTATCCGTTAACCTTATTGTATCTTTGACATTTATTTAACAAGTTCTACTGCACTACATGTTGGTCTCATTCTTCCACAGAACAAGTCATTATTTCCACTATGCAGTAATTCCTATGCATATGAGTTTGCACCCACTTTTGTGAACAGCTATTCAATATTCGATTAGAAAATATTCGTCCCAAATCACTATTCACTTTGAATTGGCCTTGAACTCAACATACACTATTCATACATGCCTAAGATGTGTGCTTTCTGAGGATTAGTCTGCCAATTAAAGATATGAAGCATGAATAAGCACAGCCAGACTTGCAATAATGGAGACTGAGCCACAGGTAAGGCAAACAATATGTGCTTACCATCCCTCACAGCAGTGAGACTCATAGATGCCACATCAGATCCAGAACCAGCTTCACTCATGGCTAGTGATCCCACATACTCTCCACTTATCAGCTGCAAAGCAAAGCACATCACATGAATTACTGCCCTTAAACATTGAAAACTGCTACACAAGTATATTTAACAAGTTCAATAGAGCCTTAAAGTCTATACAATCAAATCCAGCTTTTGCACTGCCGCATCAGGACAGTGTGAGAAACAAAAGGGCAGGCATTGAGTCACCACAATGACAGGCACACACACTGCAAGAAGAGCTGAAGTGCTTTCATGCGCATTAGTTATTGTAATGAATTTTGTTTTGAATCAAAAGAAGCTACCTGGTTAGAATTTTGTCCCTCCTACAACATCAATTCAACAATCAAGCTAAAAGCTTTGTGAAGAGGCAAGTGCATCAAGGGTCTGAAGCTCAGAACATAAATGAGGCTAGGAGACATAAGGACCAAGGACCAAAAGTTCAAAAAATTTTACCTGCACCAAGCCTATTTTAGTTTTTCATTCAGCCTTGATACAAAATTTTCTGCAGAAATTCTCGCCATTAGATAATGCTGCCTGCAAACATGCTGTCATTGCAACATTGATGATAGTGTAACATAAGAGTGCTCTGCTGTATTTTGCCTGCCCATGTGAATAATACTGATCACATTCTTAAGGAGTGTAGAGCAAGCATCTATCATGAGTCCGCTACAATGATCATCTTGTTCAATTGTATGGACACTCAAAGCACATTCGCACCAGTGGCAGCACCACTGATGTCGTGCTGCCAGGGCAGCAATGGTGTGTGTGCAGCCCGGGCGTTGGCAGTTTGAAAGCCTCCAAAGACATGCAAAGCATTTGGTTGCAAAAATGAAAGAGTCAAGTGGATACACTGTCACAGTCTGCTCAATCAGCTCTGCAGCAGAGCCAGGGCAGCATTCTGCCTTCCACTGCTGGCATGATCATTGTGCACACACACATTTGCATTCCTGCTGAGCAGCTGCTGTGTGCATACCACACAGTGGTGAATACAGTGGCCTGAGGAGAATGGACACTAAATGTAAAGCTAAACCTATCAAATCCTTTCAGTGGGCACTGGCAAATGCCAACGGTTTTCCAGCGGTCTCATCACTTGCGCCATCAAGGTGCGACGCCTGTAACGCCACTGCAGGCGTTCCCCATTATGCCAGCATTGTGAGGCACCTGGTATCTAGCAGGATGCTGCTTCTGCTATGCAGCAGCAGTTGCACTGAATGCTGAGCCGCGCCAACATGTTACCTATGCGTATTGTTAAAACACCATCCAAAGAGCTCAAGCGCAACTCTAAACCTTGCTATCCCAATCAACTGATGGGTGCCCTCGCTCTTCTGGCAGATGACTCCAAAGAAGCCAGCACAAATTTCACAATGGGATGTGTCTATGCAGGGCCTTGCATGAAACAGAGCAATAGAATATGCCATGCTACTTGTATTACAGTGCGAGTGTTCGACTCTACGTCTAGCCCCTGGGTATGTTTCACAGCTTTACACTTCAGGCCTTGCTATTACAAGGAATTAATGAGTGTTATACAAATTTTTAAGTGTCGCATGTCTGCCATCTGTTCGATGCAGCATAGCAAACCGAACTAGAAGGCACTGCCTTCCAACAAATCATGCTGGTACACCTGCAGCGTTCTATATTTGGTTAACCTCAGTGAACAGTAATCGTGACATATTCTTCAGCACCCATTTTCATGCTGTCATTCGGCAATGCCCTGCAGTATAGCTTGTCAGGTTTCACGAATGTAACTGAAAGCAATTATGACCTGCAAGAATTTCTTCCAAAACACTGGCGTAAGCAGCACAACACTGCCAATGCACTCGCATTAACTTCTCGTCTCGGCCATGTTGTTGCAGGCTCCCCATGCCTTCCGCATCATCTTTTCTACAAGTCACCAATGCTTGGCAAAATATTTCCTGTACTTGCTGCTAGATTACAGCACATTCACACTCTAGTCATGCAAAAGGTAGATTGTAAATTTGGCCACACACAAAAACAAAATACCAGTGTTATTAAAAAGACTTCATTTGAAAATTGACGAACCTACAAGAATTAGCAAGCAAAGCAGCCGCCAATTTTTCATTATGGCTTACGGCCATCATAGACTATGAGGCATTTCTGCGTATCCCCTTCAGGCAGCAATTAATTCTGTACATTGAAAATTTAGTTTCGCCTCATTTCTTGCATTTTCAGAATCATGAAAAGCATACAGCTGCAGAATAGATTAAAAACTATTGACTTTCCAGTGAGTTTTGTCAAAGTTACAGAATGTGGACTCCAAGCAAGAACTCTACAAGAACATCAGGTATAAGAACATCAATAACTTCAGATTTGCCATCCTTGGAAAGCACCTATCCAGCCACTTGAAAAATACACCTGATGTTAAGCATTGTGAAAAACAATGGAAGAAGTGAACTTGGTTAGAACACGTTGGCAGGCTAGTTGGTTTGGCATGCACAATTGCACACACAGCACCTGAAGGGGATATTGTAAGCAGAGTAATAAGCAGGACCAGACTAACCTGCCTAACTCAATTCACGATAGCATCAAACTGAGTCATTAACATACTGCAGATCAGGACCCAAACATGTTTATTGGACACCATTCTCATATTAAAGTTGGTTTGTCGATTAGCTATGACATTTACAACAGTTTTAGTGCCTACATTCTTTTCTACCATCTGAGAGCTCAATAGGAATAGCTCCTTCAATGGAAACACTAAACAACCCCACACTCAGATACAGGCATTGTGAGATAGTGGTAACAGAGAAGGGTCTACAATTCAAGAATGCCTGAAATAGTACCAGTGAGAAAGCTAACAGGGTGCGTTACTACAGAAATAACCATTGTATAGACTGCTTTTTCCAGTGTGCCACTATATTGTGTATGCAGTGGCACCAATTACGAGCAGGCTGGTTTCACTGCCTCGCTGGCTTGAGTGAATGCTCCATGTTGTGTAGCACGAGGTGTACTCTCGGCAGCAGTTGCTGGTGGTTGTGTTTGAGCTGGTGCAGTCCACTCAGTATGACATGACATCTTCTACGTTGGAAATGATTCTGCAAGGCTTACTGAAGTGATTTAACTTGACATGGCCAGAATTTCTGCTGCCAGTGAGGAGGACAGAGCACCCAGTTTGACATTTGCACATTTGTTTTAGCCTGTACCATCAGCCTTGGAGATCACATGTCTATTTATAAACATTAATCTCACGAATGTGCCCTTATTGAAACATTCGCACTGTAGTTCGTCTAGGCTGTTGTTTAGCCTGAGCAGTTCAAGAAACGTACAAAACAACCATAACAGCAGGGGTGCTGTTTTGCTGTTTCATAGGGCAAGCATTCAAGCTATTATTTGTACATACATTGCTCGACTACTTCATTAGTCGTGGTTTGCACCCGAATAAAATAGTTTTGGTTGGTAATAACAGCATGCCATACAAGCTGCAAGGGAAAAAAAATTTATGTTGCTCAGACCATTCTCCCAGACGCACCCACCTGGTCAGGGGGAATCGTGTCACCACTAAGAGCTGTCAAATTTTTTTAATGCAGTGTCCATTGGTTATTACTGCTTTACATGGCAAAACATCGATGCTAAAGCACAAGCTTATATATCGTACGTTCATAAAATGAAAAATTGACATCCACCCATACATAGCATGAAGCTATGAAGGAAACACACACAGGTTTCTCAGAAACAAAGCTTCATAGTTCAAGAAGAATGAGTCCCGGTCAAGGATTCACACCCAGGACCAACAGTTTTCTGGAGCAGTCAGTCTGGCATCTGAGCTAAACAGGAGGCTAGAAAATCGCAGCATGAGGGTGAATTAATCAACAATGCTAAGCACAAGGACACTCCACTTTGCAGAATTCCGCAGAACTAATTTGCTGTATCATATGTTGCTTTGCCAATCACAGTGACTGCTAGGTTGAGTCATACCATCGGCCTAATACAGGAAGCCAAATGTATTTCATGTAAATTTCAAATGCATGAGAACGATACTGGTGGCTGACACAAGTATGCTCATGATTGGTGCTTAGATGTTTTGGGTTTGCATTGAGTAAGCCTTTGTTTAGTTTGCATTGAGTTGCATGAGTACAGTTATTTCAGTTGCCACACCAAGCCATACGATGGCGCAGTTTTTTCTATTCATGCTGTAAATATTATAGAATAAACAAATCCATAAACACCACTGCTGTTTGTCGAGTGGGAACCAACAGCTGGAATAGTTTGCAACATCCATTTTCTCACAATATTACCTAGAGAGAAAACTGGCGCTGCGACGCTGTTGTATGCATGGGTATGCAGAAATATGATGGCTCCTGATGAGCATCATTCTTAAAAGCCAGGACAATTTGAAAGCACGCCTGACTAGCACCATTCTGTCTGGCACGATGGTTCATTTTCTATTAAATCAGCACGTCAAAAGCAATTTTTACTTTATTATCACAAAACAATGTGTTTTATTCGATCATGAGGTCTTGTGCTTGGATGTGCAATTACCGTATTTACTCGAATCTAACGCACACTTTTTTCCGATAAAACGGGTCCAGAAATTGTGTACGTGTTAGAATCGAGTACAACCCTAAATCTGCGTTACCATATCGGTATCGGCATTTCAAAATGGCCACCTCGTACGCGCTTCGAGCCTAGCTGCCGTAGCTTTCGCCACGTGCTGTAGTACATGTGCTTAGGCAATGCTTTCTTTGGCCAAGGTTAGTGCACCGTCCGTCTTCCCGTTTTCTGCGTTTGCTCTATCAGCATGGAAGTGCTGACTGCAAAGACATGCCGAGTTCATCACGATGCCATAATTAAAAGGAAAGCGATCACGTGTGCGGAGATGGACGGACATCGGGCCACATCACGGACGTTTGGAGTTCCCGAAACTTGCGTGCAGGACTGGTGCAAACAGGAGATGCGTTCTACACCAGCGGCTGCTATGTACAGCATGGCCGCGTAGCCCCTATCTTGAAAGCGATTTGCGGCAGAGACAACATTCTACGCATCTAGGCGCACCGCGCTAAGTTCTTGTCGCTTAGTTCCCATCGAAGCGAAAGGCCACACAAAGGTCAATTCGCATGCTTCTGCTACCGTACTTCTTCACTCCGGCATTTTGATAAAGAGTTTCCACGGTCATTGAGTCAGATGTGTTCATGTTTACTTGTGTGCGCG
Organism: Dermacentor albipictus; assembly: GCF_038994185.2. Classification (NCBI taxonomy): domain Eukaryota; kingdom Metazoa; phylum Arthropoda; class Arachnida; order Ixodida; family Ixodidae; genus Dermacentor; species Dermacentor albipictus. The sequence continues at coordinate 37,977,829 of NC_091821.1, forward strand.
TGACACCATGCTTGTTAATTTAGTTAGTAAGAGAATGTTTAAAAGTTTATACAGCCGACAAAACTACTATCCTTACTTTTCGCATAGCTGTCTACTAATTTGCTATCGTAATCAATACTTCGCCTTTCAGGCAACACTGACTTTTTTTTTTATTTATTGCAACTTTAATGCATTGGGAGTAAATCTGTGTTTTCCAAATGAGATAAAGTTGTATTTCTGTAAGAAAGAATGGGATGCACGGTACTGTAAAGGACTTTTCATTCTTTAGGTCATGAAAAATGGGTGCGCGTTACAATCGAGGGCGCGTTATAATCGAGTAAGTACGGTATATGAAACATAACAAGTATCTGCAGTCCACTAAAGTTGGAGGACAGACCACAAGGTACAGGCTTGCATTGCGACAGTTTGTTGTCTGTTCTTGCTTTTCTTTGCTTGATTATGCATTGCAGGCGAGTAAACTTCACTGCAAGATGCAACACAGCTAAATGAAAACCTTTGATGAAGATTTTATTTTAAGAATGCATTATCTGTGCAGCCAAATATGCACGATTTAGGCGAAGCCTCGATCAACACCAGCCAACACAAGCCTCATACACCCATGTATACCGTCATTGCCATGATGGCACAGCACCCGTTAAGAAATTCCCATAGACAGCAGTGCCAGACTTCCCTCTAGGTAATATTGTTACGAAAGGATGAAGGAAGAGAGAGGAAGAAGAAGATCGGAGACGCTGGCTGCTGCGTGTTGGTGGTCAGCCACTTTGTCTACGCTGACTCATCCTGTATATATATTGTAAGTACTTATATACTCCTAACATCCCCGTAACATATTGGTGAGAGGTGTGGGGTACAACGGCTGTAAACGGAGTTCCGCAGTGGACGTCGCATCACCATCCACACCATGAATGACGGTGAGCAGGCGGGATCAACGTGGTTGCCGCCTACAGCGTCACCGTCGCCGGCTACGTTGCTGTCACCTTCGGTTGTCATTGTGCAACCCAAGGATCCTGGAACTTTCTAGGGGACCGATAGCGCTGACGTTGAAGAGTGGGTGGCCATGTATGAACGCATGAGTGGAATCAACAGATGGCACCCTACGCTTATACTAGCTAACGTGTTGTTCTACATAAGAGGAGCTAACTAGCTGGGACCAATGCAAAGATAAATTGACAGAGTTGTTTGGCAAACGAGCCGGCCGTAAAATTGCCGCAAAGCAGGAACTGGCCTCCCGTGCCCAATCCCCCATGGAGTCCAATGTTTCGTAGATCAAGGACGTGCTGGCACTTTGTCGTAAAGCCGATCATGACATGCCAGAATCTGAGAAGGTTGGACACGTGCTTAAGGGCATTGCCGATTACGCGTTTAATCTGCTCCTGTGCTAGAGCTGCTCTACAGTTGACGCAATCATTAAAGAGTGCCGACAATTCGAGCGGGCCAAAAGCCGGCGCATCTTGCAAGCATTCGCCAGACTTCCCAATACTGCCGCAACGTCTACATGTGAAGATCAACCTGCACAGCAGCATGCATCGCCATCAGACGACGTGGTGCGAATCGTTCAACGTGAACTGGATGCGATGGCGCTCGCAGCTTTGTGTTCGCGTAGCCCTGATGCTACCACTTCTTCCGTTCCTCTCATACAAGCCTTCGTTCGCCAGGAACTTGAAAACATTGGTTTACATTCTGTATGTGCTGTCGCCAATCCCAGAGCTAACGAACGCCCTTCTACTATTTTCACTCCACCCCGACGCTTCCCTTCGCGTTATTGCAGCCCGACTGAGTGGAGAACTGTGGACGACCAGCCGATCTGTTTCGCCTGTCGCCGCACTGGTCATGTCGCCCGTTACTGTCGCAACTCGTGGCCCTCCACACCTCTCACGCTGACCAACCTGAGCCGTTTTGATGCAAATGCCTGTAATGTTTCGCCGACCGCCGAGTCTAACAGCGCCGACAACTCTGCTAGGAGCACGTGGTACAGTCGCTCACCTTCGCCATGCGGACACCAGTCTCGTTCACCGCAAACACGTCGCTCATCTTCCCGTTTGCCACAGCCACGTCGCCTTCCGTTCCCTGTGGCTTTTGGCCGCACCCCTTCGGAAAACTAGGAAAGGCAGCCTTCGGAGATGGTGTTGCGCTGCCGACTACTGCAGCAGATCCTCTGTCTGTGCCCACAAGGAGAAGCTTAATTGACCTTAAAATAGACGGTGTACCTGTCCAAGCACTCGTCGACACTGGAGCCCACGTATCTGTGATGAATGCTAACCTACGTAGATGTTTGAAGAAAGTCCTCACCCCAGCAGCTGCCCGAGTGCTTCGTGTGGCCGACGGCGGCGTGCTGGTTGTACTTGGAATGTGTACTGCGCGCATAAGTATAGCCGGCCGCCTTACTTCTATTGTCTTTGCTGTGATCGACAAATGCCCTCACGACGTTATCCTTGGATTGGACTTTTTGTCCACCCATTCTGCTCTCATCGACTGCGCAACCAGCATTCTTCAATTAGAACTGCCTCAACTCACCGATGCTCCGAGTACCGCCTCACCGTGCTTGTGCGCGCTTCAAGATGTGCGTCTGTCACCTGAGGCAGTTACTTACATCACTTTGACCGCTCAGCCACATGTTCCTGATGGTGAATATGTGCTTCGTCCCATCATCGACGTGCTTTTGAACCGGAACGTTGCTCTTCTGTATACGTTGGTCACAGTTACTAATAACAATGTCACTCTACCGCTTCTGAATTTCAGCCTGTGCCCTCAAGTGCTTCTGGCCGGCATGTTCTTCGCCAGCGTTTCTAGTGATTGCGAATTTGACGTTGAGAGTCCGAATGCCGAGAGTGGCTTATTAACGCCAATCGCAGCTGACAGCACTGGTTCCTTAACGGATGACTTCGCGAAAATGATTGCACCAGACCTTACCACTGCATAGGCCACGGACATACGCCTCCTGCTTGAATCGTACAGTGACATCTTTGATTTCAATGACAGGCCTTTAGGCCAAACGTCTGTTGTCCACCACCGTATAAACACTGGAGATACAAATCCTATTCGTCGGCATCCCTATCATGTATCGCATGCTGAATGTCAAGTCATCCAATCAGAAGTGGACAAAATGCTCCGCAAAGGGGTCATAGAGCCATCCACCAGCCCTTGGGCTTCGCCTGTCGTCCTTGTGAAAAAGAAAGATGGTACCTGGCGTTCTTGCGTCAATTATCGCCACTTAAACAAGATCACGCGAAAAGACGTCTACCCACTTCTATGCATCGATGACACCTTGGACTGCTTGCATGGTTAGCTAAATACTTCTCGTCCATCGATCTTCGATCCGGCTATTGGCAGATTTCTGTTGATGAAATGGACCGCGAGAAGACTGCCTTCATCACGCCAGATGATTTATATCAGTTCAAAGTCATGCGCTTTGGCCTATGCAATACTCCTGCGACATTTGAACGTATGATGGACTCTTCTGCGGGGCTACAAATGGACCACCTGTCTTTGTTACCTTGACGACGTTATTGTTTTTTCTCCAATGTTAAGCAGCCACCCTACTCGACTCGCTGCAATTCTTGCGGTCTTCCGAAAAGCCGGCCTTCAACTGAACTCCATCAGTGTTAATTTGGTCGCCGTCAGATTACCATGTTGGGACACCTCGTTGACGCATCCAGTGTAAAACCAGATCCGGAAAAAGTTTGCACCGTACGCAGTTTCCCTGTGCCACATTCTGCTTCTGACGTGCGCTGCTTCGTTGGCCTGTGTTCTTACTTTCACCGTTTCGTCAAAAACTTCGCCGACATTGCTCGGCCTTTGACAGATCTTTTAAAGAGGAACACGGCGTTCTCATGGGGCCCAGAGCAGGCTCACGCATTCGCCGCTCTCATTGGGTTTCTGACCACCCCTCCCATCCTTGCCCACTTTGATCCGTCTGCACCTACCAAAGTCCACATTGACGCAAGCGGCTATGGCATCGGCACTGTTCTTGCCCAACACCAGAATGGTACCGAGTGCATGATCGCTTACGCCAGGTGCCCGCTGTCACCTACCGAGAGAAATTACTCTATCACCGAGCAGGAGTGCTTGGCTTCAGTTTGGTCTGTCGCCAAGTTCCGGCCATATTTGTACGGCCACACGTTTTCGATCATCACAGACCCCCACACATTCTGCTGGCTATCTTCCCTACGAGACCCGACTGGACGGCTTGGTTACTGGGCTTTGCGGCTCCAGGAATTTTCATTTAGCATCCATTAAAAGACTGGACGCCTCCACAAGGACGCTGACTGCCTATCGCGTCACCCCATGGATCCTCCCGATTTCGTTGCACATGATCCGGCGACCTGCGTGATGGCTTTGACTGACATGACCGACATGCATGCTGAACAACATCGCGATGCATCCTTACAGTCCATGATCGCCGAAGTGCAATCTGGCAGCAACGACGGCACGTGCCCCATGTTCGTGCTGCAAGACGGCATCCTCTACCGCTGCAATATCAACCCTGACGGCCCCGAGTTGCTCGTTGTCCTTCCTCATCACCTGCGATCCATCGTTCTCGAACAACTTCACGATGCACCGACAGCGGGACACCTTGGAGTTATGCGTACATACAACTGCGTACGAGGCCAGTTCTTCTGGCCGGGTCTCTACCGCTCTGTGCGTCGTTATGTCGCAACTTGCGAATTGTGTCAGCGCCAGAAGAAACCTCCCCTAGCACCTGTCGGATGACTCCACCCCATTGAAGTTCCCTCTGAACCGTTCTTTCGTGTAGGCCTTGACCTGCTTGGCCCTTTTCCGACAACAAGTAGAGGGAACAAGTGGATCGCCGTCGCTACTGATTACGCGACACGCTACTCAATAACACAGGCGTTGCCGACTAGTTGCGCAACTGACGTCGCTGATTTTCTCCTCCACGACGTCATTCTCCACCACGGTGCACCTCAACAGTTACTTACAGACCGTGGCCGCTCGTTCTTATCTCGAGTTGTCGATGACCTCCTCCGCTCTTGTGCCACTGAGCACAAGCTGTCCACCGCCTACCACCCACAAACGAACGGTCTTATGGAGCGTCTCAACCGAACAATCACATAGATGCTGTCAATGTACGTCTCCAACGATCACCGCGACTGGGACGCCATGCTCACATACGTGACATTCACGTATAGCTCGTCCCGACGTGACATGGCAGGATATTCACCCTTCTATCTCTTGTATGGTCGCAACCCCACACTGCCGTTTGACACCATCCTCCTTTCTGTGCCAAGTGTTGCAACTGAGTACGCTCATGAAGTCATCGATCGCGCTCACATGGCACGTCAAGTCGCCCGATCTCGTCTACTAGCCTCGCAGCATATACAAAAAGAGCGTTACGACCGCTGCCATTGCAATGTTAAGTTCGCACCAGGTGCTTGGGTGCTGCTCTAGTCACCATGTCGTCAGGTTGGCCTCTCCCAGAAGCTTCTGTCTCAGTACATGGGGCCTTATGAAGTCCTCCGCCAAGTTAACGACGTAAACTACGAGGGGAGTATGGTAGCGCGATTCAAAGACGGGACAAGAGAAGACACAAAGGGACACACACAGCGCTGTGTGTGTCCCTTTGTGTCTTCTCTTGTCCCGTCTTTGAATCGCGCTACCATACTCCCCTTGAAGATGCATTACCAACAAGCCCACATTGCAACCCTCGTAAACTACGAGATTTCGCCGCTACACTTTGATGCATCCTCAAGTCAGACGCCTGTTGACATCGTGCATGTTTCGCGGCTGTAGCCATACTTCGCTCGCAATTCTTCGCGTGCCATGTGCCATGACGGCGCTTCGCCACTCAGGGGTCCTGCTACGGAAGGATGAAGGAAGAGAGAGGAAGATGGGAGACACTAGCTGCTGCGTGTTGTTGGTGGTCAGCCATGTTGTCTACGCTGACTCATCCCGTATATATATTGTAAATACAGTCTTTATATACTCCTAACATCCCCGTAAATGGTCAATATTGCGGGAAATTAAATGATTTTCAACCACACAACACACCATAGATGATTATACATGCTGCACGTTTGCGCAGCCAAGGGTTTCTACTTTCTGTAGTTATTGCTGCATCAAAAGAAACACAGTGGTTCCTCCATGATCTCATGTAAACAGACATTGGATAGCTATTTCATTGAATGAGTTAAGACATCTCCAAATCACTCCATTCTACGCGATGGCAACACATTCAAGCAGCACCGCGTTGGCGCCACAAGCCACAAAGGAGGAAGGGCTCGCCCCACTATGGTTGCCAGACCTTTCCTCCTCACTTGATGAAAAGGTTTATATATTGTCACAGGGAATGATCCTGACCTTTGGAAGATACTTCTTTTTATGTTCCTCGGTGCCATTACGATAGATCTGATTGATGCACAGGTTGGAGTGGGCACCATAACTGAGTGCAATAGCAGCACAAGCACGGCTAAGTTCTTCATTGATGATGCAGTGGTCCAAGTAACCTGCACCAAGGCCACCATACTCCACTGCAATGAACAGAGGCAAAGATTATGAAGTGATAACCAGGTAAGTGGTGTGAAACAACTCATTCCTCCAGGCCATATACTGCCAGGACTTTGTATCACTTTAAAAGCAACTTCAGACCTCCCCGTGTAAACAGGTGTAACAAAAAAAGAAATCCACCTCCATTCCACCCTGTGAAAGTGCATGTACAGTGAAGCTCTTGCCAATATTAGACAAGCACAACCACAAGCAACGTACATCGCGGACGCACACACGTGCGCAGAAATGCAGCATACATCCTCATTCTTCTAGGCCCTCCGCCAAGCCTAAGTGCCTTATTGAACTAATTGAATTTTTCAAAGTAACTTGTGTCAGGAAATTCATAAAGTATGACTTACACACAAGCTGCAGACATGATATAGCGTTGGATTGTAATTCGAATATTCATGAGAAAACATAATTCATTTACGCAGAAACTCAAAGACAAGGCTATTTTCCAGCTGCTGTTGGAGGTCTGTATGAGTGGCTGCTGCTGCTAGGTGGAGGTACTGTTTTTGGACAGTGTTTGTCATAATGATGATTACAGCCACAGTACACATTGTGCAAAAGATGCAACAGGCAGAGTGCCCACACATCAAGGACAGGCACATTGTGTGCACATGTACATCATGCACGCATACACATGTGTGGAAGTGCAGCATACAACCTCATTCTTCTAGGCTCTCCACCAAGCACAAATGGCTTATTGAACTAATTGAATTCTCCAATGTAAATTGCATCAGAAACTTTGTAAAGTATGACTTACACAGAAGCTGTAGACATGATAGCTTTGAATTGTAATTTGAATATATGAAAAAACATAATTCTGTTACATGGAAACTCAAAGACAAAGCCCTTTTCCAGCTACAATTTGAGGTCTGTCTGAGTGGCCACGGATGCTAGGTGGTGGTACTGTTTTTGGGCAAGCACAAGCCCACCAAAAGTCCCGACCAACTTACAGCTTACAGCTTAGGCTTACAGCTTTGCTGCAAAATAGGAATTCTGCTTGGGCAGTGTTTTGGTCTTCCAAGTTGTAAGAAAAGAATGAGGTGTAGTGAAGCAGATGCGCCTCTGTGTATGTGCCGACTGAAGAGGAAGACGAAGGACCGTGCCGTGATTGCGAGCGAGCTCCAATCTACGGACAGCCCTTGCAGTTCCTTGAGATACCTAGCATTATTTCCACAACTTTGTGAACAACAATAAACCTTGTCGCATTTGGTGGAGGTTGCTGAGATCCTTCACCTCGTCCTGGAGCTCTGCACTCAAACCCTGCCAACAAGCTCACCCTGCACTATGCATGGTCCCGCCACCTCGTTGCCTGCACCACCAGCTGCCACTCATCTGCGCTGGCATCCCTCATCAACCCGACCCACCCGTTTTCAGTGGGACCGGAGAACACGACGTGGAAGACTGGCTGTCATCTTACGAACGTGTAAGTGCCCATAACAAATGGGATGACCAGTCTAAGCTGACCCACGTAACTTTCTACCTCGCCGACGCAGCCAAACTTTGGTTCTTTAACCACGAATCCGATTTTACAAGCTGGTTCACGTTTAAAACTAGACTTTTTTTGCCAAAGTGTTTGATCGCCCAGCTGTGCATAAGCTATGCGCTGAACAGTGTCTGCACCAGCACGCACAGCAGCCTGGAGAGACATTCTCCAGCTACATCGAGAATGTTCGCGATTTGTGCAAGTGGGTAAATCCAAGCATGTCAGAGGATGACAAGATCAAGCATATCCTCAAGGGCATTGAGGATAGCGCATTCCAGATGTTGCTGGCCAAAAGCCCAACTAGCGTATCCGTCCTCATTAACCTCTGCCAGAGCTTTGACGAGCTGCGCCGCCAACATTCCACCACCCGCCAGAACATTCAGCATGCCGATTCCGTCTCTAGCATCGCAGTTTCTACCGACGTGACCAATTCGACCCTCCCGCAACATATCAAAGATTTTATTCGTGAAGAGGTGGCCAGGCAGCTCTCGCTAGTGCCTCACAGCGACGCACCTACGGCAGCTTTGCCTCTAACGCTGCAGCAAGCCATCCAGACTCAGATATCTGAAGCACTTCCTACAGCTCCTACAACCCCCCCACCCAATTCTATGAGTGTGCCGCTGTCCCAAACCAACTTTGCCACTCACCCTACGTCGCTGCCGCTCAATTATGCAGCCGTGGTTGCATGGCCACCTGCGCCGACAGCTTCCTTTTCATAGCCCATGCACGCGGCTTCATTTCCAGTTGCCCGACTGTCACCACAATTTTTTCGTCTTATCGTGACGTGGTGCACTCAAGACAACAGGCCTATCTGCTTCGCAGGCGGCATTGCTGGCCATGTGGCGTGCTTATGTCGCCGCCGCGCCCCAACTACATGCACCACCTTTGACACGGCCAGCTACGCACCACAATACACCGCCACGCCTCCATTTTCACCGCATCGTCTTGACAGTGATCACCGGTCGGAAACTCAGCGTTCCCCTTCCCCCCGGTGGCATTCGATTTCGCCCCTGCGTTGTCGAGATGCCACTGAAGAGGGAAACTGACTGGTGCAGTTCGTGAGGCAAGAACTGCAAATACATCAACGTTCTCAAGACCTCAATCTTCGCCGCAAAATGTTATTACCGTTTTTGTAGAGGGAGTACCCGCAGTGGCACTAGTCGATACTGGAGCAGCCGTTTCCGTCATTCACGAGAACCTTCGTCACAAGCTACGAAAAGCGATTACAACTCGCTCTGGCCTGGTGCTCGCCACTGCCAGCGCACAGCGAATTCACCCTTCAGCTGTATGCACGGCCTGTGTCATCATCGACGACATTCTGTATATAATCGAATGTTTTGTGCTACCATCGTGCTCTCACGACCTCATCCTTGGTTGGGATTTCCTGTCACGTCATCATGCTGTCATTGACTGTTCAAGTGCAGAAATTTCGCTTTTACCACTATGTGAATCACTGCTGACCAGCTCTCATCACTTTGCCAACAAACTCACTGTTGAGGCTGACACAACCATACCCCCTGAGTCGTCGATGGCTGTTGTCCTGTCGTCTGGTGCCGCATCCGACGCCACTGTAGTGTTCACGCCGTCCGATGTGTTTGCTCAGTGCAAGGGCATTGTTCTTGCATTTGCCGTACTCACTATAACGTCTGGGTCAACTGTGATGCTGGTCACCACCTACTACCAGTACCCGATCAGCCTACTGCATGGAGAAACCGTAGGATACTTCCAGGCGGACGACTACGTTGACGATCTCGATGTTCCTACCGGCTCCCTCCGTTACGTTGATGCCATCGCTTCGGTCTCAGACTTACCACCTTCAGTGGGTTTTTGACAACGCCATCGACTCTGCTCTTTCCCCATCTCATCGCCACCAACCTCTCGCTCTCTTTCACAAGTTTCACTCTTCTTTCAAATGTCATCAGACGTCATTGGGCGGTGCCACCGGTATTTCTCACACCATCGACACCGGTTCCCACTCCCCCTTGCGACAATGCCCGTATCGTGTCTCCACCGAAGAGCGCCGAATCATCACGGAGCAAGTGGACGACATGCTCAAACGTACAGTCATCCAACCCTCTCAAAGTCCTTCGTCTTCACCTGTCGTATTAATAAGAAAAAAAGATGGCTCCATTAGCTTTTGTGGCGACTACACATGCCTAAACAAGATAACGAGAAAAGACGTTTATCCACTGCCTTGGATCGATAACGCTCTAGACTGTTTACAAGGCGCAGAATATTTCAGTTCCTTGGATCTATGCTCCGGGTACTGGCAAGTTCCAATGGACGAACCTAACCGTCCAAAAACTGCATTCGTTACACCCGATGGCCTCTACGAGTTTAACATAATGCCCTTCGGGTTGTGCAACGTGCCTGCTACTTTTTAGCGTATGATCGACACCATCCTTCGCGGCCACAAATGGAAGACCTGTTTATGTTACCTCAACGACATCGTCATCTTCTCAACTAATTTTCCGACACACCTCGCTCGCCTGCATGACATTCTGACCTGCGCATCTGCCGGCCTACAGCTTAACCTCAAAAAGTGCCGTTTTGCTGCGAGCATGCTAACCATCATGGGTCACATTATCTCAAAAGACGGAGTCCTCCCGGACCCAGACAAGCTCCGCGCCGTTGCAGACTTCCCAAAGCCTACGTCTATCAAAACCCTGAGAAGTTTTGTTGGCTTATGTTCCTATTTTCATCACTTCGTACGCAATTTCACATCCATCATGGTGCCCTTGACAAGTTTACTTTCCGCCAGTAATGGCATAGCAGCGTGGTCCCCCGAATGTAATGCAGCATTTCAGCAGTTGCACCACTTGTTGACCTCACCACCGATTCTTCGCCACTACGACCCTGATGCTCCCACGGAAGTTCATACTGATGCCAGCGGAGTTGGCCTTGGCGCAGTCTTAGCACAACGGAAAGCTGGCTATGATGAATACGTCGTCGCTTATGCGAGCCGTACTCTAAAGAAAGCAGAAATAAATTACTCCGTCACAAAAAAGGTGTGCCTAGCGATCATCTGGGCACTAAGCAAGTTTCACCCATACCTTTACGGCTGTTCTTTCGCCGTGGTTACTGACCACCATGCCCTTTGTTGGCTTTCTTCCTTCAAAGCCCCGTTGGGACGCTTGGGACGCAAGCACTCTGACGCTGATACGCTCTCTCGCGCCCCACTGACTCCTGATTTGGTGTCTTTGTCAGCTTCCTCATCCACCCTGTCACCGTTAACCATCACTGATATGCTCACAGAGCAGCGCAAGGACCCAACACTTGTAATGTTACTTGACTACCTTGCCGCTCCGTCTGATGTACCTTCGACATAAGCACTGCATCGCCAAGCAACCTACCTTTCAGTAGTACTACATGCCTGACGGTCAGAAATGGCTCCTTGCTATAGACCAGAACACGCTAGTCTCGCACCCAGACTAACCGAACGCATACTCTCGCACCCGGGTTGCCCGGTCGACCGGCGCCGTTTTGTACTGGGCTGCCAAAGTGTGTTCGCCGGCGACCAGTAGACATGGCAAGCGCCAGCTCTAGGGCTCTAAAGTGCGGAAATGTGCCCGTTCAACACGGATCCAAAGTAGAAGAAGTCATCTGGGCATCACTGCGTCGTGTTTGGATGCCAAAACAACCAGCGGAAAAGGAGCAGGTTGCTTATCGCTGTTTGCGAAGAGCACAACACACGTAGGGAATCGTGCCGGTGCGGTGTTTTCAGCCTGCGCCGATTTCCATCCGCAACGAAGAATGCCAAGCTGCGCCACCGGTGGATAGCTGCAGTGAATAGGAAGAACTACCAACCCAGTGAAAATGCACGAGTGAGTATTCGATCTGCGTATATTTTGGTGCCACGTTCAACTTTGCGCCCTACAAACGTAATACGTGTAACACGCAGGTTTGCTCCGAGGACTTTCTGGGCAACAAGCCTACAGAGCAGAATCCCGCGCCGGTGCTTCGCCTTGGCTATAACAAAAAGGCAAGCCTTTTCGTGTTTTCATTCAGGCAGAGCTCCCGACGCTTAAGCGGAACAGTTGAGTTTGCGGTTAGCGATACTTGCAGCTGGTGCACGGAATGACCATTAAGCGTGAACGACAAGTTGTAGGCCTTGCTGGTGAGCGTTATTGCTAATGAAAGTAAACCGAAGTCTGCTCGTCACATAGCATGCGTCCACAAAAACGTAAACGACGACTACTCGTCGCCGAAGGTGTTCTTGCAGCGCACCTAGCTTTACGAGCTGGTGTTGCAGGTGTCATTCGTAACGAATTCATTTGAGCCTCCTGAGCTCTAAACTGCGTGCGGGCTGTTATGCGGGGCAAAGCGCAAAATATTTCCGTTCAAATGGCGAGGAAAATAAGGTGCTTAATTATTCTTGTATTTTGTTACAAAATTTTGATCGTTCTCACTAGTTTTTTTTTACTGTTTTCTTTTCTAAGGGAGCGCCAACAATCCGATGGCCTCGCACAAGCGAAACAGGTCTGGTACCAGGTAGCTGCAGTTGGTGGGGCTAATTTCTAGGAATGCAGGTGCAGTTGTTGTCTTGTACCAAAGGGGTCCTGATGATGCAGCTTTAAGTAGGGATGGTAATTTTACGTGCCCTGTTATGGTTTGTGCAACTGTACAACACCTGCATCTGTCATGCTCGCCCTGTTATACGGGCTTTGACTGCACATGTAGTTGAACATTATAACTACTGTAGTAACTCATTTTCCAATGAGTGCAGGTTTAGCATCATATGCTGCTTGTTCGAGTGCTGTAGGCTTTTGTTCTGAATGTTGTACTCTTAAGTGGTTGCACGATACAATTGGCCTGGTGTATTTTCTATTTCATTTTGAGAGGACTTTATATCTTCGCAACAGTGATGGCATGGGAAAGAACTACAGCCCTTCTTACTATAACATCTATTTTGTTTTCAATGTGCAGGTGGTGAAGGGCAGGCGTCTGCTAACCAGGCAGTCAAACGACCTCGCCAGTTGGTTGCCAAACGCGGCCAACCCAGTAGAGACCATGACAAACAAGACCAAACTGAAAATGCAGATGACAGTGTTCTGCGTGCTTTAATAATATATGGCACCAACACAGTGCTGTAAATTCCTTCACAGGTTACGTGCCAAAAAACTCACACGTGTTCTAGCATATACCGCGCGGTTTGTACAAACGTAATAGCGTACCTACCCGATGCATTCGCTTCTGCAGTCTGCACAGCACTCAGTGTGGCCATTGCGGACTTGCATGAGGTCTTGAAGTTTGATTGAATCCAGACAGCGAAAATGACAGGTTAGAAAAAACGCGAAACACGCCTTCCGCCCAGCTAAAAAGCCCAAGTTTCGCTTTCGCGCCGGGTCGCATCTCCCGGCGTGGCAGCCCAGGCCTGCTACTTCGCGGCGCTTGGGATAGATGGCGCGACCGGCGCTCATCAATATGGCGGCGCCCTTTGAATTCACGGTGTTCTGGTGTATAGCTCGTCATATGCATTCTGACATCTGCGCATCTTTTCACGCTGATCCTCTAAGCGCTCATGTCGGCGTCCTCAAAACTTACACAAGGTTGCAAGAGCACTATTATTGGCAAGGCAAGTACAAGTTTGTGCAAAAGTACATTCAGCCTTGTACTACATGCCAACAAGGCAAGACACCTACCCAGCGTGTCACAGGACCGTTGCAGCCGCTACCAAGCCTGTCTCGCCCGTTCAACCGTGTCAACATCTACCTCTACAGCCCGCTTCCATGCAGCGGGTGTGGAAATCAGTGGTTTATTGTCGGCGTAGATCAACTTACTCGCTACGCTGAGACTGCAGCTCTGCCAGCAGCGACCGCCCATGACGTTGGTTTTTTTCATCCTTCACAATTTTGTTCTTCGCCACGGTGCTCCCCGAGAACTACTGAGTGATAGGGGCCATGTCTTCCTGTCAGAGGGCATCCAAGCTCTCCTCGCCGTAAATCACCGTAAATCGCCATAATTCACCGTAAATCGACCGCGTACCATCCCCAAACCAACGGTCTGACCGAGCAGTTCAATCGCACACTCGGTGACATGTTGCGGATGTATATTTCATCCGACCACTCCAACTGGGGCACCGTACTCCCCTTTGTTACGTTCGCATACAACACCGCGATGCAAGCGACCACCGGCTTTTCCCCCTTTTTCCTTGTGTATGGCCGTGAGCCTTCGTGCCCATTGGACACCATACTGCCATACCAACCTGACGCTACAGAGTATACTCTGCTTTCTGAAGTCGCCAAATATGCTGAAGATTGCCGTCAGCTGGCACATGCCCTGACTAGTGAGACTCAAAAACATCAAAAGACAAGACATGACTGTACTCATCAACCACTGCACTACTTTGCTCCTGGTTCGCTTGTGTGGCTTTGGATACCAGCCCACATTCCTGGTCTTTCTTCCAAACTCCTGAAGCGTTATCCCGGTCCATACCGTATCATTGAGACCACTTCCCCGGTCAACTACATCGTCGAGCCGCTCACAGTGTCGCCAGACCTGCGTCGTTGTGGGCGAGAGACAGTACATGTCAACCGCCTGAAACCATATTACGACCTGCTCATCTTCTCTGCGCCCTGAGTCGCCAGGATGGCTACGCTTCGCTCCCGGGGCATTGTAATGAAGCAGACGCACCCCTGTATGTGCCGAGTGCAGAGGAAGACGAAGGACCGTGCCATGATCGCGAGCGAACTTCGTTATACAGACAGCCCTTGCAGTGCCTTGAGATACCTAGCATTAATTCCACAATGTTGTGAACGACAATAAACCTCGTCGCAGAGGAAATATATACATTCATTGTTTTTTTTAACAGTAAGCCTCAACCAGAGCCTAGTCAGTGAAATGTTACAAGACAACTAAGGCTTAGTGTGATCTCATGAATTGTGCACATGAAACATGGAGTAACATCTGCTATTTCCGAGGCAAATTTCAAATGATGAATAGCTTGAAGAGCATAGTTTCACACTGGTGTCACATGGGCACTTTAAATCACAGTCGAGCCCGAACACGATCAATTCTGACTAAAAGTGCCAGCGTGACTATCATATTACCTTTAAGTTAACACCGGCAATGTCTATGAAGTGACAGACACTTGTTCTGAGTTGACAAACTGCTGTCAGAAACATATAGGCAACAAACATTGTACAGTGAAGTTGACTTTCTAGTGCTAAACATGATTATTCCTGAACTAAGCACTTAAATGTTCAAAAATATGCTGTATCATACATGCACTAATAGTCACAAATATTTAACTATTGTAAATATTGAAATTTTCCAAATTTTCTCAGCTTTTTTTCAATGCTCAAAAGGCTAACTTTAAATGTGCTCTTTACTAAAATGTGCACTTTGACTAGCTTTTCATTAAGTACATTTGCTGCAAACGAGCGAATTTCTGTACCGATCAGAATGGTAATAGAAGTGTGAACTTCGAAGCCTATGACAACTATAGCCAAAGAGAAACAAAGACTAGATAATCAACAGGAACAATCAAACAGCCTGCATTGTAAACATTCTGTGTTACAGTGGACTTGGCAAGTGAGCAGGCAAGATATTAAGGTATGATCCCACTCTTTAAACACCAAGGTTCTTCCAAAATGACATCTCTTATTTTTATTTTAATGATAATCCATGCACTCTATCAATTGCAAGAAGAATTATTATTCTACCTTGTGCCGTACAAAAGTTGCATTATAGTTTGTAGCCTTCACTGTGCTGTGTGAAACCAAAAGTTCAAGGTATCAGTTTTGCATTTCATAAATTTGATTGTTTTACATTAGTGAAATGTCAATTTACTATTATTTTTTGCTCACATCAATAATATATCTTCACACGCACAATATTCTGGTATAAATTAGATCTAAATTCTCAGAAGGAGCACACAACAACCTTACGCGTTTGCCTACATGCATTCTGTCTAGTACCGATGTTAGTTTGAGCAGTGCCTTGCTTTTTTCACTATGCATTTTTTTTATTCACTTTAAAAGTAAAATCACTTTTGTCCAGAAACCTGACAACACAGTTCTTGAATGGCTTGAGACAACTGTGGCAAGACCACAAAAAACAATGCACAGACAACATTAATTTAGCACTTCAGCGCAACAGAAACATAACGAGAGTTCGAATAAAGTACAAATTTGTGGCCTTTTGAAAGAGGATGAACCAATTGGGCTTGGAAAAATTTTATCCAAGTTACAAAGATGCAAAATGGTGAACTTCAGCTAGAGTACAGATACCAGTAATACTACAGTTAAGATTTTTTTTCAAGTCCTGATGACTTCATTATTTTAAGTATATGTCATTTGTATACTCGTACTACTGTTGCTCACTATGCTCTTGGGCTAAGCACAAAGCCATACATTATTTTGCATTTAGCTCCAATGTAATTCAAACTGTGCTTAGTCATGTACTGGCAGAACTGCAAAACTTTCCTGAATACAAACTTGAAATGAATAAAATATTTTTCACAACCTCAAGAAATACATCACACCACATTCTTTTGCAAATGCGTGCATTCATGAATGAATATATGCATACATTTGATTATGTTGAGTTCAAGCAAGTGTTTAGAAAGTTACATTGAGAAAACTCTGTAGCTTAAAAACGCATAGCCAGAGAAGCGCTACGGCATGTAAAACATACCTGGGACGGTCACACCCATGAAACCCATGTCACCAAGCTTTTTCCAAAATTCCTGAAATTATAGAGAGGCACTGATCAACTACCCATAGTTGCATAAAATAGGTGAGTAAAATGGCCACAGCTTCAGCTCTCACATGTATTCAAGTTACAGCCACGCTACGAGCATACCTAGCCAAATGGCCGCAGACCAGACTAAAGATACCCTACAATATAAATTGTGCAAGTACGTAATCTTCATTTAATGTTTATGAAGTATGGTTTCCATGTGCTTTAAGGCAGGTTACAAGACAAGAGCTAACCTTAAAGGGCCCCTCACCAGGCTCCACAGCAAAATTTGTTTATATGCTGGAAGTTGTTACATGTCCTCTAGGGAGCGTTCTGCCGAAAAAATTTTTCAAATAAGCTCATTAATAGCCGAGAGTGAAATGTTTCAGTACTGCGAACCCATAATTTCAGGAGGCGAGATCTATTGTCAAGCGAGACACTCTCTCCACTTGCCCTGTCTAGCCACCACAAGCGAAATTCCTTCCCTGCGTTCTCCTATACCAGACCTCGAGGATCGCGTGATGCATACATCACAGGCACCGCCTTCATTTCTTTTTTTTCTCCTCACTTTTCCGCAGCGCAGCGCACTTCTACTGACGGCATCACACACAAGGTGTTGTGATTGTCTCGTTTCGCGCAGCGCACGATTATGCGCGCTGTGCACGAGAACACCTGACTAGCAGTATAAGTCAGTGCACACAAATACTGAGGCAGACGCAAGCGGATCACAGAGCATGATCCCGCCCTGGAACACGGTAGAAAATGACATAATTTCGGTGTCTGCGCACACGACTGCACAACGAAGGAACAAGCAGACGAAACGTAAGTACAGCTCTCTTTCTGCAGTGCGAAGTAAAACAAAAACATGCAGACATTCGCTTTGTGTGTTTTATTATTTCTCTAAGCTTTACAGGGTGTCTACCAAGTTGGCATTTCAAAATTCCCTGAGTTTTCCAGGTTGAAAAAGCCACCAGGGGGCCGAGTGGAGCGGACGCGCTTCGCATGGGCTGCTGCTTTTATCGTGAGTTATTGCGGTTAACCTTAACCAACCTTCACGATTTTGTGCCACTGAACTCAACAAGGCAATCGGCATCGAAAGTCGCCAGAATTACCACGGTGAGTGGATTTGTTTACTTTGACGCACCGAGCAACGAGCACCTCGGCATATTCGAACACCGTTCTCCGAACGCCGCACGCGCCCCAGGAGCGGGCCCGCGTGGCCTCGCGAGCACCGAGAATGGCAGGGGAAACGAACGGCAGTGCTCACGAAATGGACATAGAGAACAATAGACAAGACTCCACAGCGGTCCAGAGCAACATGGAATTCGATGAGAACAGCGGCAAGACGCTGAGTCAAGCTGGCCCATGGTTCCAAGCAATCAAGGCAAGAAAAAACAAGAAGGCGCCGAACGAGGACCGCATACAAGAGAGAGGAAAGCAAGAAAACCCCCAGAACCAGCAAGGAGGACTGAGCGCGAGGAGCAACCCGAGAGTAGAAGCAAGCATGCAAGCCACCAGCAACCACCAACGGCAGCAAGATCAGGGAAGCCGAACCAACGGCAAGCCACCGCCGCGACGCGTGACGCCGCCGCTGCCAGAGAACGATTACAAGGTGGTATACCGACCAAGAACCGGCATGAAACTGTCAAGCTGGCCGGACGAGAAGATCACCGAAGGACTTGCAAGGGCAAGTGGTTCCCCTTTCAAAGAATTTTGCGCGAACGTAACCATCCAAACGCAGTGGAAGCAGAACCTGATAATTGCCAGCACCGCAGACGAGGACTACGCACTGAAACTCGGTTCCATCAACGGCATCGAACTTGGGGCGGCTACATACGAGATGACGCCGTACATCAAACCGCTCCCAGGAACAGTACGTGGAGTCGTGCACGGCATCACTGCGTGTACGACGGAGAAACGACTTGCGGAACTGCTGGCAGCCAACAACTGTGGCATCCTGCATGCGAGGATGCTCGGCAAATCCACCTCAGCAGTTATCACCTTCGAAGGTCCGCACATCCCTTTCTATGTGAAGGTGGCCGGCTCGTACACACGTTGCCGCCCATACCGCAGATCGGTACAGTATTGCAAGGCCTGCGGAGAAATCGGCCACCAGCAGGACGTATGCCCCAACCCAGACAAACACATTTGCAACAGGTGCGGGGTGCAGAACCCACAAACAGATCATGATTGCCAGTTGCAGTGCAAACTATGTGGGCTACCTCACGAGACGGCAAGCAAGGAGTGCGAGAAAAGGCTCAAGCCAAGACCCCCACCCCTGTACGTGAGGGAGAGAAGTAAATCAAGAGGGAGACAAGGGAGACAAGTTCAAGCTCCTCGGAACATCGAACAAGTAAGCCACAGCAAGAACAGCAGAAGATCAGCTGGGCGGAAGTGATAGCCAGTTCCAAGTCGACAAACGACCAATTTCCCTCACTGCCGACACAAGAGCGAAATTCAAGATACGAGGAAACCATCGCCTCCCTCAGAAGGCAAAACGCCGACCTGATGAAGCGGAATGAAGTGCTCATGAAGCGTCTAGAAGAGCAAGAAGGACGTCAGGAGGAACGGGACAAAAGAGCTCAGGCCAGGGAACAAGCCCTGGAGAGGAAGCTCCAACATCTCATTGAGCAATTGCAAAAACAGCAGACACCGACCATAACGCCAACGCCGCCGAGGGAACATACTCCCCCGATAGAGGACCTAGAATCGGGAATAGAGTACAAGGTGAACAAGGCCCGAACCGAAGACAAGACCGAACTGAGAAATGAATTCCGAGCCGAACTGGCTCAGGCCGTCGACACCATAAGCAAGTCTGTGGCAGCCACCGTCCAAGCAGCCTTACAAACGCTCCGCCATGAGATCAACCAGATGGGCAACGAGCTCAACCAACGCATCTCCATCCTAGAAAGGGAAAAAGAGCAGGCAAGGAAAAAGCCAAAATACCCCATCAGAGAAGCCCAGATGAACGAGACTCTGGGAAGCCAAGATGGCGAATAAAATAGCAAAGAAGAAAGAAGCGACCGAAACCCTCAAAATTTGGCAGTGGAATTGCAGAGGAATAAATCGGAAACGGCAAAATTTACTTCACCTATGCACCCTACACCAACCTGACGTCATCGCGTTACAGGAAACAGAGACAAATAATATTACGATGCGTGGCTACAAAACGCACATTGCCCAAGGAAGGACCAGGACCGCCGTCCTCATCAAGAAGCACTACACGACGCAGCAGCACGAAATCAACCACAGAATCGAGCACACTCTGATTGAGCTGGTTCCTCCCAAGAAAACCCTGCAGAGCCTCTACATCCTGAATGTATACAGTCCTCCGCGCGACACGCTAAAGGACTTGGACAAGTTACTGAGAGAAGTGAAGAAAGTCACCGACGGTCAGAAACTTCTCGTGGTGGGCGACTTTAACGCTCCACACGTGGCTTGGGGCTACCGATCAACCAACAAGAAGGGTATGGACGTGCACAACGCGGCACAACACCACCAGCTGACGTTGTGGACCGATCCTCTAATACCAACTAGAATCGGCAACAGTGTCTCCAGAGACACCAGCCCAGACCTGACCTTCTCCACTGGCTTCAGGCAAGTCGAGTGGTCGAGACTGGATGAGACTCTGGGCAGCGACCATCATATCATCCAGACCGAAATCATGCACCACAAAACCCCTGTGAGATTAGGTCAAGCCAAAATTACAGACTGGCCTGCTTTCCGCAAAGATGAACACCCCAGCAGCCTAGAGAACATCGAGTAGTGGACCAAGAACGTGATGGACTTGGTTACCAAGTACACAAAGACCATCCAACTCACTGCGGACAATCCCGAAGTCGACCCACACCTACTTCACCTCTGGGAGGCCAGGCGAGGACTTTTGAAGAGATGGAAGAAGCAGAAGAGAAACCGCAAACTCAAGATCCGCATTGCCGCAATCTCGCGGCAGGCGGAGGAGTATGCTGAAAAACTCGGACGTCAGAACTGGAATCAAGTGTGCGACCAGTTACAGGGAACCCTCAGCAACCGAAAGACCTGGGCCATTTTAAAGACCTTTCTGGCGAAGACGGAATCAAAAACTGTCACGGGGCAACACATACAAAGACTTATACACAACTTCCAGGGAACCGAAGAAGAAGCGCTCGAAGCCATCACTGCGAAATACATCGGAGACGAGCAACAACGGAAGACGCAGCCAGTCATTCACCCGGAGTACGAGGGGGAACCCAATCCGGATTTAGACCAACCTTTCACCAAGTCGGAGATCGTGGCAGCCATAAGAAATCTCACAAGGAACACGACGCCCGGCAGGGATAAAATTAACAACAAGACCCTCCGTAACCTGGACGACGGGGCGACGGAGAGTTTGCTAAAGTATATCAATGAAAGCTGGGAGACGGGCAGTATACCGGCTTCCTGGAAGCACGCGGACGTAATGATGATCCCGAAACCCGGCAAGCCCATCAACCTACAGAACCTGCGTCCGATCTCTCTTACGTCATGCGCGGGAAAACTCTTCGAGCACATGGTCCACAATCGTCTCTCGCCCTACCTGGAAGAAGGTGGGCACCTGCCGAACACTATGTTCGGTTTCCGGCCTAACCTCTCCACCCAGGACATTCTACTTCAGCTTAAAGAAGAAGTCATCGACGGCCTCAGCACATGCCACAAGAGTGCCATCCTGGCACTCGACGTGAAGGGAGCCTTCGACAACGTCTCACACGAAGCAGTGCTGAACAGCCTACAACATACCAACTGCGGACGGCGGACATACAACTACGTCCGGGACTTCCTGACGGGTAGAACGGCGACCATAGGCCTGGGGAATCTCAGGACCAAGAAGTTCCCAGTACCGCAGAAAGGAACCCCCCAGGGGTCGGTGATCTCCCCGTTGCTGTTCAATATAGCGATGAGGGGATTGCCGAACCTCTTGGAGAACATCAGGGGTATCCGTCACGCAATATATGCAGACGACCTGACCATGTGGACGTGCACGGGATCGGCGGGCGAACAACAAGACGCCCTGCAGGAAGCCATCGACAGGACCGAGCATTATCTACACCACTGCGGTCTTTCATGCGCGCCGGAAAAGTCGGAGCTCCTGATCCTCAAAAAGAGGACAAGAGGGCGGCCTCCGCAGGACACACCTGACCCAACGTTGACACTAAATGGAGTCAACATACCCAAGGTGGACACACTTCGTATTCTGGGCCTCACTTTCCAGAAGGACGGTGCCGGTCTCGCCGCCATTAAAAAACTGCAAGCGACAGTTATCCAAGTCGCGCACTTGGTGCGAAGAGTGACAAACAAAAAGCACGGCCTGAAAGAGCAGGACACAATCAGATTAATACAAGCCCTGATAATCAGCAGAGTCACTTACGGCACCCCGTACCTGGGTCTCAAGAACAGCGAGAGAGACAAATTGAACACCCTAATACGAAAAACCTACAAGCTGGCACTGGGGCTTCCACCGACGACGTCGACGGAGAAGCTGCTCAGCCTGGGCATACACAATACTTGGGAGGAACTTGTAGAGGCCCACAAGACCAGCCAGATAGAGCGACTCAAGCTCACCAGCACGGGTAGGGACATGCTAATAAGACTGGGCTACCCAGTCGAATATGAGTCTACAAAACAGCGGGTTCCTCTACCCCTGAGGGAGAAGATCACGGTGGCCAGCATCCCGAGAAACATGCACCCTGAATACCACAGAGAAAGGAGGCGAGCGAGAGTGAAAGCTCTACGTAAGGCCTACGAAGGACCAAAACAAGGAGAAGTCCGATACACCGACGCGGCAAAGTACAAGAACAGAGCGGCCCACGCTATCAGCGTGATCAACGGCCAAGGACAAGAGGTAGCTGCGGCCTCGGTAAACACTACAGACATCGACTGCGCGGAAGAAACGGCGATAGCCCTGGCGGCCACTACGGGCCAGCGAGAGGAAGATCTACTCACAATCATCACCGACTCGCAAACAGCATGTAGAAATTACCAAAAAGGCCGCATTTCCAAACAAGCCCTGAGCATCCTCGAAAAACGAGACAATTTTCCTGAACTGTACATTGTCTGGGCCCCGGGACACGAGTCCCTGGCGGGTAATGTAGCGGCTAATGCCGCTGCCCGAGATCACATTCTCCGGGCTATCCCACCAGGTTCACGAGCGCCGGTAGACCAACAAGATAGCGTCCCGAAAAGATACGCCGATATCCTGAGCCACTACAGGCTGAGTAGGAGGATCTATCCGCCCCCGCATCCCCAGCTGACAAGAGAAGAGGCGGTGATGTTCCGAAAACTACAGACCGGCACATTCCCGCACGGCACCCTGCTACACGCGATGTACCCTACGAGCTATACCCACAAATACGCTTTCTGCTCTAGGCCCAATACCCTCTACCACATGGTATGGGAATGTCAGCAAAACCCATCGACACCGCCCATCACCGGACCAACCGTCGAGCAGTGGGAGGCCCAGCTGACAAGCTCGAGCCCTGAAGACCAGCATCGCCTGGTGAGCAGGGCCAAGTTATCAGCTCAGGCCCACGGCATCCTGGACTAGGGAAGCCGCCCACCTCGGACGATTTTACCGTCGGCTCATTTCTACTAATAAAGTTTATTCCTCCTCCTTTCCAGGTTTTCCCTGAGTACCGTTGCAAAATTCCTTGAGTGACACAGAACTTCATTTTATATCAAGACAGGTTAACACTACGTCACCCGATGCTGTCACACTCTGGTAAGCATGTTCCAAATAATTATTTAATCCAGTAAAACTTTGAGTTGGCCAAGTTGGTTCATGGCTATTCAAAAGGCGCAGCACGACTGGGATGGAGACAGAGAAACACAAACCACAACACAAGCACTGGCTGCTTCGACATGCCAGTCCAGAGTGGTCTCATCTTGCATCAAGCACAAGGTTGTCCCACTAAAGTCCAAGCCATCTTTCGTGTTCTTCAGCTGTCCTGGGGACATTGTGAGCGAGTTTACAAGATCTTTGAGTCACAGGTGGCGCTTGTGTTGTGGTTTGTGTTTCTCTGTCTTCGTCCCACTCGTGCTGTGCCTTTTGAATAGACTAAATCCAGTTTGAAAGTAAGTTGTAGTGCTTATATTATCCAAAAAGAAAACAGAAGGGAAGGGTTAGTAAAAAGCACAGGAAATATATGTTTAAAAAATGGTAAAACCCATTGCAAATCAAGTCGCACATTCTCTATATACAAATAAAACGGAAATGCATACAGAAGCAAATATTTTCGAATATGAGCTATTTCTATCAACTGATAGCAAGCTCATTGGTATGAAGCCCAAATTTTGTCACAAATGAGATTCTCTCTCAATAGCTGGTAAGTCAACCTCAACTGTCTTGATATCCTCTCAGCCTGTGCACAACACCTCAGTGTTGCATTTCACTGCTTTAAAGAGTTTATTTTGGTTTGGATAAGGGACACCTGCATCTCAGCATCAGCCAACACTTTGTTTTTTGAGCTCAAGCTCCTTCAAAGAAGTGGCGGCATGCTTCCTATCCCGTTCATTCCTCAATGCATAGGTCCTTTCTGTTCTCATCTTCCTTCCACCACGCGTTTGCCCCACGAACCATTTGAAGCATCCTCTTAGTGAGATTTAAACTCAACGTCCTATATTTCGAACTCCCTAGGGGCCGCGAAGACGTCAAAAAAAATTAATGCATGTTTTTTACTGCCTTTAAGGGCTCAAATCGCCACAGACACATTCGAAAAGGCCTGCCAGTACACTTATTAGGCATATCGGTGCTCGTACTACGACAGAAGATGACGGGTGGACGCGTGTATAATTAAAGAATACATACTGCGTGAATAAAAACACGAACGGCGCAACACAGGACGAGCGAGTAAACAGGACAGAGCGCTGACTAGCCACCAAATGCTTTATTTGCAGAAACAACATATAAAGACATCATGAATGTGACAAAGAACATAGAAAGGAGGATAAGAAAGATAACTGTCAGCCAAGAAGATAATCAAGTTCTTTTGTTGAGAGCGTGAGGGACGCAGAACTGTCGCACGCGTTGCCACTTTTGAATATGCAAAATGCTTCAAAGATTTCCAGCGCATGCTTTTCACTATATCTGCCAATTATTTCGCACTTCTTAAAGATCGGGGTGCAACCACACGTGTTACAGTGGGCAGCTAGATGACTGTATGGGTTTCCTTTTAGTGAAGCGGCATGCTCGCGCGGGCAATCATTAATGCACCTCCCCGCTTTGCCCGATATAGCAATGTTTACAATCAAGCGGGATTTTATAGACCTGCATTGTACAGTATCCTCCCTATTGACTATTTTGCACAACTCGCTCAGTTTATTAGGGGCAATGCACACCACCCTCACTCCTGCTTTGGCCGCAATTTTCATAATGTTATGGGAAACACAGTGTACATAAGGAATGATGGCAAGCCTAGATTCATGCTTTCTTCACACCTCCCTGACTGCTAATAACTCAAGTGAATAGAACACCTTTTTAGAATCTATGAAGGCAATAGACAGGGGTTGGTTATATTCAGCAGACTTCTCAATAACCTGATTAATGAAATTAATGTTATCAAAAGGTGAATACATATTTCTAAATCAAGGCTGTTTCCCGAGTTGACTTAATTCAAGCGTAGCATCCATTCCGTTTGAAATTGGCTTAGTGAATATGTAGTGGCCCGATAAGGACAGCAAGTTATTCTTCCAAACCTCTGGTACATTCGAGGCCATGAGACATTAGGCTTTTGAAGTATAGAATAGCTCCATCATCTTTAGCCGGATCCCCCATTATTGCAGATTCTCCTACCAATTTTCCCCTGGACATACATTAGTGAACCAAAAGATATGATATTTCGAATTTGGGTCCTATTAACTAAACTGCTCAGAATGTTGGTGCTGCATTATGCCCGATCGCTAGCTGAGAGCAATAGTTTCTTGAACAAGCACTGCCATCTTACTTTATTCATATCACATAGCCCACCCACAGTGCATGTAATTTGCGTATTCCAAGAATGAAGGAAACTGTATATATCAACCAGTATATGAAAATAATTGTGCGCTGGTGAGAAAAATTCTAGTGATAATTGAAGAGGTTAGTCGAGCAAAAGGCTTAGCATGCTACTACAGGTTTACTATGTATTAAGAGATCAAAGAAAAAGTAAAAAAGGCACACCACCCACTAGCACAAAAACTCTGAATGGGCCAGCAGTGAGCATCATGAAATGAACCAAGCTGTAAGTCAAGCTTCATGGCACGCAAGATAACAAAATTTTATCCATCTCTGTTCCTTTTGGCTGCAACACATAGATGGATAACATTTTGGAAAATGCAGCTGATAGCAGCTGCATGAAACTTTCAAACACTTGCTTTAGAAATGTTTCGCTACTGCTGCTGTTTATTCACAAGCATTTAACTTTGCAAACAGATTTACCATAGTGGCCTGTCCCTTTTTTTTGCTAAGTTTGACCATGGTGGCATTTGTAGTTATGCCAGGGCAGTGAGCTAAATTTTTCTTCCCTCATAAAACTGTCTTATAACGTTCCAGAGCACTTCTAAACATAATTTATTGCAAAGGCCACAATTAAGCCACACACTTTAAACTTTGCGAACACATATCCTATAACGTGCCCTTTATTTTTGCAAAATATTATTATCTATTATTATATATTAACAATAAATAATATAAATAATAAAATAATAAATATAATAAATAATAAAATATACTATTTTTGCCAGGATAGCGAGCCAAATTTTGCACTGGTCATAATGCTCTGGAGCACTTTCACACATAATTTATTACAAACACCAAAATTAGCCCATACACTTCGAACTTTGCCAACACATTACCTATAATGTTCCCTTTAATTTTGCCAAATATAAAAATGGTGCCCTGCTTAGTTCACTGAGGAATGCCAAGAATCAAACTGTGAACCTCGTATGACACATGAAATTAGGAAAAGAAATGAAGGTATGGCAATTTTTTGCAACGCTTTTAAATGAGCCAGGAACGGAAAAGTTTCACCACAAATTACACTTATTCCACTTGTTTTCGCTGAATTTGAAGTTGGTGTCTTGTACAGTTATTTTATGACTGTGAGAAACATTGCAGGTACTGGCAGTATGACACCATGGAACACTTGAATAGGTAACTTTCTGGAAAGACTGCAATTGACCTACACAGACAAGACATTTATTGTTTGTCAATCAGAACATACCTACTTCAATAAAATATAAACAATGTGCCTCGCATAGTTCATCAGGAGGACCGGGAAAAAGTAACTGCATGACTCATATAATGCATAAATATTGGGAGAAAATGAGTATTCAGTAATTATCTTCAGACCAATAAACTGATGGAAACAACTGAAACTTTCAATACACATCAGCAATGGAGTGGTTGTCATTTCCTGAAAATGTGCAATTTCTGCAGTTTCCAGTCCTCCCAGGGGTGCGGAGAAACTGTGTAAGCGTTTCATACAGCACTTCTAAATATGCAGAAAACAATGGCTTAGCAACTTTTATTTCACCCCCAGTAAATGCACACGCTTCAAAATTTGCCATGACACTGCTTCTAACATTCCCCAAGTTTCCTCAAAATATAAATTCCGTGAGTGATTTGGTTCAAAATATAAATTTTGCTATTTAGTTCTCTAAAAAAATTTTAAAGCCTGGCTTATATTGTCTTCAGTGCTTCTGGACCCATTAGCTGCTTTGCTGAAAAAGAAAAACCATAACAGGGCATTTACATAAAGTGAATAATGTGGAGGTGCTAGCTAGGTGCACTCATCAAAAACAGCATGTGTGGCCGCTATCATGATTTCCGCTTACCTTGCAAATAATGTTGTTCTTTTTTTTTGTTTTTTTAGATTTCTATCCTTTCACACGTGGCAGTACAGTCGATGATCCAGGGTACAGACAAGTACTTCATTAGGCAAAAGCTTTATACTAGCAGTACACTCTCGGAGAGAAGCAAAATACAAGAAACAGCACTAAAAGAAAACAATAAAATTCAAACAGCGCGAAACGACAGGACCAGAATGAGGAGGAGACAAACACGGCGCTGAACTTACAACTGTTTTATTTGAAGTAAGAAGTCAACATTTATACGTACAAAACTGGGCACGCATGCGCCCGGTCATACATCGATGATCAGATACAAACTCCGGACAGCCAACATTCGTACGCGTTGTACCTGCCTTGCAATCTACCCTTTATGCAGCGATGCCATTTCTTTCGCAAAACATCTTTAATCTTGTCGGCAAAAGAAACGGCATTGCTGCATGAAAGGTAGATTGCAAGGCAGGTACAACGCGTACAAATGTTGGCTGTCCGGAGTTTGTATCTGATCATCGATGTATGACCGGGCGCATGCGTGCCCAGTTTTGTACGTATAAATGTTGACTTATTACTTCAAATAAAACAGTCGTAAGTTCAGCGCCGTGTGTGTCTCCTCCTCATTCTGGTCCTGTCGTTTCGCGCTGTTTGAATTTTATTGTTACCATGCAACACCAACTCGCCCAATCCGCTGCTCTTCTAAAAGAAAATCTGAGGAAAAAGCAACACTTATGGAACACGCACACCTCTTGTATGACGTAATTTCAGAATTTCACTTAGTGGGTTGCCCTATGAAACAAAGCTACCACAGCCACCTGCAGTGACAACTATTTTATTTTTATTCTTTCTAATTTTTTAGCCTGTACTCTGGACACCCACATACATTCACTTTTGTCATACATACCCGAAAACCTGGAAAATGATTGTTCTTGTCGATGTCTTTTGCATGTGGTGCAAGCTCTTTCTGGGCAAAGTTGAATGCTGCTTCCCGGAGCTGCAATGAGAAAAATTAAATTGTTGGTGAGCAGTTTAAGATTGGCAGAGACTTTTGACACAGTCAAGGCAGAGAACTATCGGCTACTATAGAACACCCAAACTCAGCAGTCACTGCCAGCTTTATTGATGCTTTTATGTGCTTAGATAAACACAAAGTGTAATTAAAAAGCAAACTTTGTAATAAATTTCAATATTATTTCATTATTCACAATGGTGCCAAACGGCTAATCTGTCACTTTTTGCAGTTCAGTGTTGCTAATAGTGCACTTTGAACAGTCATCAGCAGTGCTATAGAAGCCTGTTGGAAGAGCTATATGAAAGGCATTCCCCAATCATTTGCTAACGCAAGACCATGCTAGCAAGTTGAAACACCGACTAGTGAATAGTGAATAGTTTTGTCCTCTGCAA
This sequence comes from Dermacentor albipictus, assembly GCF_038994185.2. Classification (NCBI taxonomy): domain Eukaryota; kingdom Metazoa; phylum Arthropoda; class Arachnida; order Ixodida; family Ixodidae; genus Dermacentor; species Dermacentor albipictus. Next base: position 38,006,738 of record NC_091821.1, read on the forward strand.
TACTTCCATTCACCAACTGTTGGAAACAAAATGCAACTGCTGATCCTGCAGTCTTGACATGTGTTTATGAGCCAGTAGCAAAACACGTCTATCGCAGATAAATCAAGGGAGTTTTTTGCCTGTAAAATCCTCAGGGCTGAAATTCTCTGCCATAAGGCGGCTTCATAGGTGGCATGGTTATCTGACTAAGCTAGCTTCGATGCTCAGTTGTTATAGTCAGAAGTTCGAATCCTCGAGGTGTGTTTCATTTTTCTCTCTATCTCTTTTATTATTATTATTCTTGTTTAATTTGAAGGTGGCAATCTTGAATTCACCTCTTCCAGTACTCAACTCCAGGCTTGGAGTGGCGCCTGACACTGTCAAAAACGCCGAGAACTAGTGAGGCTATACTGATCCAATTAGGAAGGCCCACTAAGCTTCAACAAAGACACTCTCTCACAGAACAGGAATTGGCCTCCGTGCTGCAGCATTCGGCCACTACCTCCCTCATGACTCCTACATTAACCCATGGCCCTCTGTCCCCAGCAGCTGTGAAGCACCTGACCAAGGCGGCGGTCAGACCTGTAACGCAGCAGAGGGTGCTAAGAATCTCTGGACCCAGACAGGCCACCAATGGAAACTGACCCTGGCAACCTTTAACACCCAAACTCTCTCGAGTGAGGTTAGCTTAGCAGGACTTTTTGAGGAACTATGAGGCATTGTTTGGGACAACATTGGCCTTAGTGAGGTTAGAAGAGCTGGTGAGGCTTATACAGTGGTGAATAACGGCCATGTCTTCTGCTATAGAAAACTCCCAGATAAGAAGCAATACAGGGTAGGATTCTTCATCTTTAAGGACATAGTGGGCAACACTGACGAATTCTTGAGCATTAATGAGAGGGTAGCAGTAGTCATAACAAATCCAAATAGCAGGTATAGAATAAAGGTGGTACAAGCCTACACTCCAACCTCCAGACATGATAATGATGAAGTAGATCAGCTTTGTGAAAATGTGGAATTAGCGATGAGAAAAGTGCAGACTCAGTATACTGTAGTAATTGGCAACTTCAATGGAAAAGTGGGGGAAAAGCAGGCTGGTGAACAAGCAATTGGAAGTTACAGCATCAATTCTAGAAACACTAGAGGTGAGATGGTTACGAGGGTTGATCCAGAAATAAGGTTCTCATCAATTTTAGAAATATACAACATTGTTTATCCTCAGAAAAATTTACATCATTGGAAAGATAAAACTTTGCTCTATTTTTGTACATAATCACCATCTTTTTCTACGCATTTTTGTAGACAGTGCTCCAATTTCTGTATCCCAATGTTGTAGAACTCCAACCCGTTGAGGAAGCGTTTCACCTCTTCTTTTACTTTATCATCGCTCCGGAAGCACTGGCCACTCAAATGTTCCTTTAACTTGGGGAACAAGTGATAATCACTAGGCACGAGGTCGGGACTGTACGGTGGGCAGGGTATGTCAGTCCACCCAAAGTTTGTCAACAGTTTCTGGGTGTGACGGGAGACGTGACGTCGGGCATTGTCATGAAGCAGTGTTACACCGGCTGCCGGTCGTCCTCACTGATGGCTCTGGATAGCTCACTTGAGTTTTCCTAAGTGTTTCACAATAACTGTCTGAGTTTATTGTTGTCCCACATTCCATGAAATCAATCAGCAGTATCCCCTTACAATCCCAAAGAACACTCGCCATGACTTTGCCAGCAGAAGGAGTTTGAACTTCCTTGCGACTGGTGACTCTGGGCAACACCAGTGTTTGGATTTTTGTTTTGGGAGTGAAATGAAACACCCACATTTTGTCTCCTGTAACAATGGAGTCCAGCAATCCTTCCTTATCTCCTTGACACTTTTGAAGAAACTGGCGAGCACAGTCAAGGCATTTCCCCTTGTGGTCTGATGTCAATAGCTGCGGTACCCATCAAGCACAACACTTGTGATACCCCAATTTTTCAGTCAAAGCTATTTCTACTGTACCGTAAGAACTCCCAGGAATCTGAGAAACAAGGTCACAGACAGTGATCCTCCTGTTTTGAAACACTTCTTGTTGGACTATCTTGATAACTGCCTCCGAAACTGATCGTCTTCCACTCCGTTCTTCATCGTGCACTTCCTTCCGACCGACACTAAACTCCCTGCACCACTTTCGGACGTGTTGAACAGACATACACTTGTCGCCATACACCTCTGTCAACTGACGATGAATATCCCCGGGTGGGGTCCCTTTGGCATGCAAAAAAAACAAATTAAGGAACGAATCTCGCACTTGGCGGAATCAACAATGGGGAACCTCCATATTGGACGGCTGCTGAGCCAAGAATGAGCGGCACAGCGAAGTGCGGCTGGGGGAATCCAGAGTGGTGGAACAGCCGCACGCAGCAGTGTTGCCGGATTTTGCCTCGCACCTTCCGATGTGGCTGGAGCTCTTTGGGAACCTTATTTCTGGATCAACCCTCGTAGAATTTGCAGGAAAGGAATAAGCCCCGTATAATTAATACTGTCTTCAGGAAGCGTAGCAACAGAAAGTGGACATGGAAAAACCCTAATGGAGAAACAAGAAATGAAATCGATTTCATACTTTCTGCCGATCCCAGCATAGTGCAGGATGTAGAAGTGTTAGGTATGGTAAAGTGCAGTGATCATAAGTCAGTGAGGTCTAGGATTTACCTCAATATGAAGAGAGAAACAGTAAAACTAGTCAAGAAGAAACAGGCCAACCTAGACGCAGTAAGGGTAAAAGCAGACCAATTCAAGCTGGGGCTTGCAAATATGCAGCCTTAGAAAAGCAAGATGAAGATGCCATAGGAGTAATGAGCGAAACTGTAACTAGGCTGGCTTCAGAAGCAGCAATTGAAGAGAGAGGTAACGCACCAAGGTAACCTGTAGGTAAGCTGTCCCAAGCAATGAAGGACCTAATAGAGAAACAACAAAGAATTAAAGTGTCTAACTCAAGAGATAAGATAGAATTTGGGGAATTGTCAAAATTGACAAACAAGGGGAAAATAAAAGATATTCAAAATTATAACGTAACAAAGACTGAGGAAGCAGTAAAAAATGGACGCAGCATGAAATCAATTAAAAGAAAACTTGGCATAGGACAAGCCAAGATGTATGCAGTGAAAGATAAGCAGGGTAATATCATCAGCAATTTTGAAGATATAGTAAAGGCAGTGGAATAATTCTACAATGACCTGTACAATACCCAGGGCAGCCAGAATACCTCCACTGAAAGTAGTAATGAACAGGCTACACAGGTTCCTTCTATAACGATGCATTCCTTCTATGTGATGAAGTTAGCAGGGCCTTAAAAGACATGAAATGAGAAAAATCAGCAGAACATGAATCAAAAATGGAGGAGACATCATGCTGGAAAAGCTTGCGGCCCTTTATACGGAATGTCTCATGACTTCAAGGGTCCGAGAGAACTGGAAGAATGCCAACATTATACTAATCTACAAAAAGGGAGATGTTAAATAATTGAAAAATTATAGGCCCGTTAGCTTGCTTCCAGTATTGTATAAAATATTCACCAAGACTTCAGTCAACCAAGGTAACAGGCTGGCTTCAGGAAGGGATACTGTACAATGGATCACACCCATGTTTTCAAACAGGTAATCAAGAAATCTGCAGAGTACAATCAGCCTCTATATACTGCTTTCATAGATTACAAAAAGGAATTTGATTCAGTAGAGATACCAGCAGTCATAGAAGCATTATGTAATGAAAGAGTACAGGAGGCTTACGTAAATATTGTCACGTGGTGGTGACATTGAAGAACACAGTAGCAATACTGTGAAAGACAAAACAAACTTTTATTGGGCGAACCTGTGCCCACAAAAACAGGCTACACTTATAGCACAACGATAGCGGCGAACACGGTCGGCGATCGTTGAAAATCTGATCAGCGGGTCAAGCGCGTCCACTTTTATACATCAGTCGTCGAATGTTCTAGAGTAATCGCTGGGACCCACGTGTCTTCCACAAAGTTCTACACTATTCGCGTCGCGCACACATGCGATCAGATTACAAAAGGTTCGGTCACACACAGCGGGTGGAAGCATCGATAACATTCTAGAAGCTTTCGATACATGCAGGCGCATTCTGCGCTGTACGATAACATTTGTTAGGCGGTGAAACATGTCACCCGATAAAGACAAATAAGTATGCGTGTCAATATCTTGGAAGATATCTACAAAGATTCTACAGCTACCTTAATTCTACACAAGTACAAAAATACCTATAAAGAAAGGGGTCAGACAAGTTGAGACAATCTCTCCAATGCTATTCACTGCATGCTTGGAAGAAGTATTGAAGCTATTAAACTGCGACAGCTTAGGAGTAAGGATCAATGGCAAATATCTCAGCAACCTTCGGTTCGTAGATGGCATTGTCCTGTTCAGCAACAGTGGGGACGAATCATAACAAATGAGTGAGGACCTCAACAGAGAAAGTGTAAGAGTGGGGTTGAAGATTAATATGCAGAAAACAAAGGAAATGATCAATGGCATGGCAAGGGAACAAGAGTTCAGGATTGCCAGTCTGCCTGTAGAGACTGCGAAGGAACACCTTTACCTAGGTCTATTACTCACAGGAGACCCTGATCATGAGAGGGAAATTACAGATGAATAAAAATGGGTTGGAACGCATAGGGCAGACTTTATCAGATCCCGACTGGAAGCTTACCATTATCATTAAAAAGAAACGTGTACAATCAGTGTATTCTACCGGTGCTAATATATGGGGTAGAAACTTGGAGACTTACAAAAAAGCTCGAAAACAAGTTAAGGGCCGTACACATAGCAATGGAACGAAGAATGATAGGCGTAACGTTAAGAGACAGGAAGAGAGTGATGCGAATCGGAGAGCAAATGGGGATAGCTGATACTATAATTGACATTGAGAAAAAGAAATGGAGCTGGGCAGGTTATGTAATGCGTAGGTTAGATAACTGGTGAACTATTAGGGTTACAGAATGGGTGCCAAGAGATGGGAAATGCAGTCGAGGACGGCAAAGGACTAGGCGAGGTGATGAAATTAAGAAAGCTGCAGGTGCAAGTTGGAATCGGTTGGTGTAGGACAGGCATAATTGGAGATCGCAGGGAGAGGCCTTCATCCTGCAGTGGACTTAAAATAGGCTGATGCTGATAATGATGAAATCCTACAGTATAATGACATACATGATGAGATGCTCAATAATCAAACCTCTCAAATAAGAAAGCACCTTGCCAAATGAGCACTGGGGAGCTTTGGAAAACAATTTAATATAATTTATTGATAGTGAGAACTGAACATCATGTCAGGTTTACGCTGAATACCACTAGCTAACCAGAAATTACCTTTTGAGTTAACAAGCTTTCATGCCATAAGATTTGCCAGTTGAATGCCCCACAGCAAGAGGTCAGGAAGAAATACTAAAATGTAGGCATGGTGATGTAATATTAGTCGCAGTAGTCAGCTACCCATTTATGACCAGAAGTAAGTTAAAAAGAAACTGCACTTTCCCCAAAAATCACAAGTGCAAAACATCTCTCTACCACAAAGGTTAACTAACATAAGGCCTTGAAAACTCTGTTTTTGATGACGGCATAAAATCGGAAGCATTTGGAACATGTACAAAGGCAGAGCACCCCAGAGCAATTGAAACCAATAATCATGTTTAGTGAGGCCGCATAATTTATTTCCACTTCAAGACAGACAAGAAAGTGTCCTTAGCAGTCCCATTTAATTGAAGCAATGCATAGGACAAAGTATACTATCCTAATTTATTCAAATCAGACTGCACAAGGAAATGACTGCAAAGCAAGTTATACATTACCTATTCAACACACAATGCTACAATTAGCCACATTGCATGAACAATGAGCAACAAGGAGCAAAAAAGGAAAAGAAAATGCTACAGACACAAGAGCTGCTGCTTGGGAGTGATGGTTGCAACATGAAACAGCATACAAAGGAACAAAGATTGAATAACCTCTGTCTCTGTCATGGTGGCAAAGGCCAGTGACTGTTCTCTAGTGTAGACAAGTCTAAAGCCACTGGAGCATTCTCAAAGCATTGCTAGCAACAAAACTCAAGGTAGCGGTGGGGCAGTGATGGCTGTTTGTCTGTATGTCTTCCAAGCCAACTGACGGGATTTGCCGAAAGAATTTCACTTTAATACTTGTCGTTTGCAAGTTTAACACTTGTGGCACCCTACAACAGTAAAATCCTGGCATTTTTCAAAAATAAGAATCCACGAAAGATTGAAAGTAATGAATGAATATATGGGGTTTTACGTGCCAAAACCACGATATGATTATGAGACACGCCGTAGTGGGGGACTCCGGAAATTTTGACCACCTGGGGTTCTTTAACATGCACCTAAATCTAAGTACACAGGTGTTTTCGCATTTCGCCCCCATCGAAATACGGCCGCCGTGGCCGGGATTTGATCCCGCGACCTCGTGCTCAGCAGCCTAACACCATAGCCACTGAGCAACCGCGACAGGTGAAAGATTGAAAGTAACTACCATATTTTAAAAATATAAGTACCTCCAATTTTCTTATGGCAGGAGTGCCAAAAGAATGTTTTGAATACGAGTGCAGCAGCCCCTATTGATTCTGAACATTATCTGTCAATTTTCAAGCTTAACGTCATGCCCAAGCCTTTTGACATGTGAAGAAGTGCAAACAAGCTCGATGGAAAGACCATTTGAAGCCTTATGCCCATCACTTTTTGTTGCATCGCTCACTGCACAGTCCTCAGCTTTTTCTCTAGCATCCTTGTTATCCTCCAGCCTTCAGCCTCATAGGTTAATGGTGACAGAATGCAGTGACTTTTCAGGAATAATGGTAAGCTGTTGGCCATGCCTTGGAAGTGCCTGCCACACATGTTGCAACCTTACCTTTAATTCTCTGAAAATTCCCTTCTCATGATTCGGGTGTTCTCCTGCGACTAGTTAACCTAAAAAAATTTTGCACTCTAGCACAGCTCCAAGATGCTGACTACCAATCATAAACTTTGGTTCCCTTGCCAGCCTACTGAACATTACCTTAGTCCTTTGCATGTTAATCTGCAAACCCACCATTACTAGGAAGTGTAGGTTACAGTCTTTAGTTATTTCTTGCTAGTCATCTACAGTATTGCTGAACAGGCCAACGTCAACTACAAACTGAAGTGTGCTGAGATATTCCTCGTTGATTTGCACACATACTCATTTCTAATGTAGCATCTTTAGTTAAGGGTGCGTGAATTTTCCACACTTTCGAAAAGTGAATCGAATAACGTCCCATTCGATTCAGTTCTCGAATCAAATAGTCAGTATTTGATTAGGTTGATTAGGTTCACAATGAAAAAGTCACTATCTGAAAATCCCAAAATTTTTCAAGTACTTTACTTCCTATTCAATTCAGTTCTCAAATCAAATAGTCAGTATTTGATCAGGTTGAGTAGGTTCACAATGAAATAGTCACTATCTGAAAATCCCAAAATTTTTCAAGTACTTTACGTAGTGAACTGTACACAATTAAACATGAAATTGAAGCGAAAATGCAGTAAATTTTATCTCGTCCACAGTAGACATAATGTACTAGAGCATGCTGCGTCGCTCAAACAGCAAGACTTTTCCGGCTTTACATGATCGAAAAAAAAATGTTTAGACACTGCATTCGGCTGTGAGTATTGCTTGGTACTATTTATAGATGCAGCATCTCTGTCCTCTGATTGGAATAAATCAGAATGTTTCATTTTAACATACTTTATAAACTAGTGGCACCATCACAACCATTCAAACGAGAGAAAAAATTTTTTTTTACTCTGCCACCACTGCAGACAGCACGAATGTGTTATTTGGTCGTGAGGATATGCAGATACTTAGTGGCCCACAAGGTTACTTTCATCAACTTTATGTGATACTGCATGACTGCGTATGCCCTGAGCCTGCAAAAGACCTGCTTAGTTGTTCACTCCCTTTGCATTCTTAAAGCATGCTTTATAATGCAGTGTAATAACAGAATATTTCAAGTGTTGTGAATACCAGGATGTAAAAGCTATTTAATAGTAATGGTGAGAAGGTTGCACATCATTTGTTAACTATTAGAAAAATATTTAACATTCGACTTGATTCACTTCTGGCACAGTTCAATTCATATTCAATTAGATTCACTTTTGACAATACTTGATTTCTGTACAATTCATTCTCAAAAACTGCTACTCGCACACCCCTAAAACTTCACTACTTCTTCCAAGCATGCAGTGAACAGCGTTGGAGAGATTGCAACACCCATTTTAATCAGCATTTTTCACTTTCCTTATGAGGAAATATGGTAGCTGTGGAATCCCTTTAGATATTTCTTAAGGTAGTCAAGCATGCTTCAACTCCTTCATTATGTAATGCCTTCATGACGTCTCACATCTCTACTAAATGTGGCAATGGTGAGCAGTAATTTACGTAGCTGTCCATAAATACTTTGTATATTTGAGATGACTATGGAGAGTTTGATTTTGGGTTTCTCTATAAGAAAGTTATGTTTCATTCATATTTTACAATAGCATTTTACTTTATTCAAACCTAGACCCACTTCCCAGCACTGTCTACTATCAACCTTTAAGAAAGTAAGCATGATGGAAATGGCTTGACAAATCGGTACACAAGAACGAAGAAGGGACACCTTCATTCTTGTATGCTGTTTCATGCACTACTTCCATCATGCTTAGTGTAGACCAACTAGCCCAATTTTCCATCCTATTAAACTTTAAGAAAGTGATTACTAGTATTCTACCCCCATTGGAATGTGCGCATCGTGGCCAAGGACCGAGCCCACTGTTGCGGATTAGAATAGTGCTTAGGCCAGGAATCCACCTAGCATAGGGATGAGTACGTCCGGTAGTAGAAATGAAGGAAAAAGGGTCTATTCTATCTTATTTACACTGGCTCCAGATACGGAAGCCCTCTCAATGTAGGAGCGTATTAACATCTGAGTTCACATCAGGACCATGTCAGCCACCTCCACACCAAAAATCACCGTACTTGAAACAGTTGTCTTATCTAGGAGACTAAACTAGGGAATCTGATGACTATATCTCGGTCAATCACAAACATCACACCATTCTGCTGGACTTCTCCTCCTATGCTGCACCTTCGCTCCCGCATATGGTGCAAGCATGTAGCAATCTGGGAACCTGAGATCGATGTGGTTCCCACGGTAGCCTGCTACATTGACCCCTTCCTCAATTAGTACAGCTTGTCAGGGTCAGGTTCAGGTAGAGTGATCTTCACGGTAATTAGCCCCTCCATGGAGGTCAGCAGATGCTGTCGCCCTAAAGCGAGCTCCTTTGTTTGCACATCACAGTCTATGTCGGGCCCGCCCCATCGTCATTTGGGTGTGAGCTGATGAAAGGATGGCCTCGTGGGAAATGTCCAAGGAATGCCAATCGCTGTATTGAAACGTAACACCAGAATTGCGTAATCTAAGACAGAACACTGCCACTGAGCCACTCTGGCAGCTGAAGTAGATTTCTCAAGTGTCATTAGTTATAACCGTCAGCATACCCTACTAGCACTACAGTAATCGTTCTAATGAACTGCTGCGACACTCTCTCACTCCTTATGAGGAATTACCGTCCTTCAGTAAGCCAAAATGTTAAAAGTAGATTGGTTCAACAAGCCACTTTAGTAAATGAGAATGTTGGCAAATCTTTTTTATCTAATAAAATGCATTAAAATGTCACCAAATAAGTAATACGATTTCTGCTGTACAATCTGCATTTTTATATGAAATGACATGTGGTGCCATGTTTCTGTCCGAGTCACAGCCAAAGTAGCCAAATCAACTGATTTAACAAGTGGTTCACGAGTGATTATATTAGAAGTCCTTCAAAGAGGCAAATTTATTATCACGCGCACATAAATACTCTGAAAGGTTGGCAAAGTCTGTCAGAGAGGGAAGTTTCATTCTGAAAGAATCAAAAGAGCAGGAAGGGTAGTGTCATACTATAGAATGCAGTAATTTTTTTAAATATCTGCATTATAAACCACCCAGCTGATGAGTAAATGGTGGATAAGATGTGCTGTATTGTCAGCAACATGCATTCTTCAATGGGCATCTTTGATCTGTTGTCCCCGACTGCCTAGGGCAGTCCAAGAAGCTGCGCACGCCAACACACACTGGCTGGAAACAGCACCTCGTGTAGTTCAGGACAACAAATCAAGGGTACCTGCTTAAAACAAAATCAGTAATCTGCTCATGATGAGCTAAACAATGAGTAGCCTTTGCAAAGCTGTCTACATCTATCAAAAAAGAAAGTTCTAATATTATTGTTCTTATATTATTATACCAGCAATTATATCGACGCTCCAAGCAAACTTTCACAATAGCATTTGATTTGCGCCTTGGGGCTCTACATATATTTAGGTATATGTATCCTATATGCTTATCCATGCCGTATATGTGAGTTATATTGCTAAATGATTCAGTCGCTAAAGTTGTTCATACCAGGTCTTACGTTCTTGACTAAATTATTTCTCAGAATTTTGAGAATGGCAGCCCACAAACAAAGTCATGACACATAACATTCACAGCACATGTCTTTATCTTAAATCTTCTCCAACTATTAAATATTACAAGTGCAAAACAATATCTGTGGTCACACCTGAATGTAATGCAATTTCACTGCTGCAGCCCTTCACGGGCAGCATATTGGTGCCTGTGATGTCATTACAGGCCCTACACGGCGTGTTACAGCTTTTAAAAGTGCCAGAAATTTTGGCACACCCGCGTATTTAATGTCGGCGTTTGTCAGGCCTGAAAATAGTTAGATCACCGTCTGAGAAGTTCAAGCACAATGCTAAACCTTGCCTTCGCAGTAGGTCCTTCATCCTTTGGGCAAAACTGCCAATTTTTCCATATAAACTAAACAAGCTTGTGATATGAATGCTAGACAAAGCCAGGCAAAGAATGTTTTCAAGCCAACAGTTTGTTAACGTCCCAACTAGGCTGTTTTATTGTGACTGATGAATGTTCACCAGGCAGTGTGCAGTTCCTTTATGAAGGTTCCATTATGAAGGTTTCATTATGATTTCAAATTTAATGAAGCACCTATTCATTTTGTGTCCAGCAGCTAAGTTAATGATAAAGAAAATTCTGTTTGGAAATGATGCAATAAAACACACCAACGTCCCTATCATTCATCTCAGCAACGTGGAAATAATGCCGCGCCGCTTGTTCTGGGCATTATAGATATGACAGGCGCCGAGTTGCGCCTTCGTCCTTGCTTCGCCACAAGCACGACCACGAGAACGAAAGGTGAGAAATGCTTCCTATCGTTAGCTCCCAAGCCGTTGCACTTCAAAAAAATTTTAGGAGGGAAGGAGGACCGAGAGAGAGAAGGTAACACGTGAAACTCGTTAGCCAATCGGCGCACGGGACAGGGATGATACTATCGAGCCATACTCGCGTGATAACCTTAAAATCTCGCCAGCGCGTTATTTTCTTCAGAACGTACTATGATTTTCTCTTTTGAGTTAAACGTGAAATACGTCAAATGATGAACAGTCATACCTTATGTCGCTTTCCCCTGCTCAAACTACTGCTGGTAACAGCAGAAAGAGAAAAAAAAAACATATACAAGAATTTCTGAGACCAGCGGGCACACTTTTTTTTTTTTTTTGTCCAGTAATCCTTGCTCGAACAGGCACCGCAATTTAAGAGCACGGAATACAAGATCAAATAAATTAATAAAATATAACATGCAGCAGGAGATCTCAAATACGAGCATCAAACGTGGACCGGTAGATGTGACATCCAGAATTCGTGTCAGCTCACATACGAACTAAAATACCATATGGAACGAATAATTGTTCCTTTAGTGAAGCGATTATTACCTGGAGTTGAATAGCCGGTTAGTGAGCTCCCACAAAATGTACTACTTCCTCTAGACCAGATGGGTATCGAATAGGACGGGAAGAAAAACAAGAAGCCCTGAAAAAAACTAACACAAAACAATCATACCTCTTTTTGTTCGGGGCTTAGGCCATACATAACATCTTGTACTGGATAGTAAGCGCAATTTCTTATCGACAGCCTGCATGGCAGTCCTCTTGTCGATTTTCCTAGACGAAGAAGCGAGCACCACATACCCCTGGCAGCAGACATTTTTGAATAGTGGCTGTTGCCGGACGAAATCCACCGCGCCTCTAGAGTAAGCGGTGCGGCGAAAGAATCGCGCGCAGTGGCACACACATATATAATTTAAGTTGTATCTTGCCACACAACGATAAACGTCATCTGTCTTGGCCGCATTTCCTTTCTTTTAAGAGTGTGCCGACAGGAAAGTGGCGGGCGCGGCGTTTTCAAGAACACTCTTAAGACGGTTGCACCCTTTGGGGTGTATATTTGTCCCACAACAATAATCGTCATCTGCCTTGCTTGCGTTTCCTTTCCTGAAAACTCGGCACTCGCTACTTTCCTGTCGAGAATGCTGCGTCACACTGATAACGCGCATGCCGTTCGTGACTGGGAAGTACCGGGCTCGCTGCGTTAAAGAAAGGAAGCGCGGGCAACACGGATGACGATTATTGTTGTAGGACAAGATACGCCCCAAAGGGTGTAAATTTTTCTAAGAGTGCTCTTAAAACGGTTGCACCCTTTGGGGTGTATAGTTGTCCCACAACAATAATCGTCATCTGCCCAGCTTGCGTTTCCTTTCTTGAAAACTCGGCGCTCGCTACTTTCCTGTCGAGAATGCTGCGTCACACTGATAACGCGCGTGCCGTTCGTGACTGGGAAGTACCGGGCTCGCAGCGTTAAAGAAAGGAAACGCGGGCAAGGCAGATGACGATTATCGTTGTGGGACCAGATAAGCCCCAAAGGGTGTAAATTTTTCTAAGAGTGAAGAGTGAAAGGAAACGCAAGCAAGGCAAATGACGATTATCGTTGTGTGGTATATATACACCCCAAAGGCTGTAAACTATTTTAGAGTGCACTTTAGAACGGTTGTAGCGGGTGCAACGCCGCGCCCGCTGCTTTCCTGTCGGGAATGCTATGTCATGCTGATAACGCGCATGCCGTTCGTTACTGCAAAGTACCGTGCTCGCCGCGTTAAAGAAAGGAAATGCGGACAAGACAGATGACGATTATCGTTGTGTGGCAAAAGGGTGTAATTTTGCTTAAGAGTGCACAACGATAATCATCTGTCTTGCTTACGTTTCCTTCATTGAAAACGCTGCGCTCGTTACTTTCCTGTCGAGAATGATATGTCACGCTGATAACGCGCATGCCGTTCATGACTTATAAGTACCGGGCTCGCAGCGTTAAAAACAAAAGGAAACGCTGGCATGACAGATGACGATTATAGTTCTGTGGCAGCTCACAATAAATATATTATTTTTAAACCTCTCAACAAACTAAGTGACTTCGAACTCACCCTAAACTTTTAAGGAATGGCGCTGCAGCGCGTTGCACCTGAAAATTTTTCGGGGTTTAGTTCGAAGAAACAATGTCTTCGAACATGCACGTTAATAAGTTCACGATTGAATTGGGCAAACCGCTTGGTTGCTTCTACAGACTGAAGGAATTAATTCCAATCACACTAAAGAATGCAATATATTATGCTAATCTTTCCTCGCGTCTTTCATATTGCACTTTAGTTTGGCGTACTACAACGACCACCAACTATAACAAACTGGGGCGGCTACAAAAGAAGGTACTAAGAATCTTTGAGAACTTTAATGGACACCCGAGCCTATTAACCACTGGTCCCCTATTCATTAAACATAATATGTTTAAAGGGTCTAAGTTATACGATTATAAACTATCTCTCTATATGTATAAAAAAAAAAAACTTCCAAACGATACAAAACATTCCCCGTATGACTACAGCATACGTAACAGGCTAATACCAGTGCCGCGTACACGTACAAATTACGGTAGATCTAGGCTGTATTACTGCATACCAACACTATACAACCTCTTAAAAACTCACATTAATTTCAGTGCAACACTCGGCACGTTTAAATCGGAGTTGCGTAATTACCTGATAAAGCAATGAACTTTTTCTCTTTTCTTCTCCTGGCTGTTACATTTCCTGCAGTATTGGTGCATTCTGTGGTAGTGTCCACCGTGTATGCTGTATCTGTATCAAGCAATTAATTTCTTGTTCATAATGACTGTATGTATTTACAATTGTTCGAATTTGTGAAATCCACTGCCTGTTGCTCTCTGTAGGTCCTCAGGTCCCGTCAAGCTGTCTGCGACAGCTTTTTGACTGGGGGCCCCCAACTAGTGTGTTAAAAATAAAGTGGATTCTGATTCTGATATCGCACCTTTACAAAAGAAAGCAAAGTGAGCACAAGAAGCGCGAAGGGTCCACAATGGAGCTTGCGTCCACCAACGCTTGGGCGTGGCTTCGTTATCATATTCTAAAACTCTCCAGTATGGTGGTGGAGGCGCGGATTAACCAGCATACTTTTGACAAAGGCTGTACAACTTATGAACTAGAAACTGTGCTAACAATTACTATGATGATGCTCAGCTACTTGGCCCGCTGGACTATATCGCACCTTTAAAAAAGAAAGCAAAGTGAGCACAAAAGAGCGTGAAGGGTCCACAATGGAGCTTGTGTACACCAACGCGTGGGTGTGGCTTCGGCATCATACTCTAAAACTCTTCTGTATGGTGGTGGTGGGGCGGATTAACCTGCATACTTTTGACAAAGGCTGTACATTTTGTGAACTAGAAAATGTACTAACCTTTACTATAATGAGGAGGAGAAACATTTATTTAAAAAAAAAAGAAAGGACAAGCAGGTGTCTTTCTGCTTGTGCGGGAGGCGCCCTTAGTCCAGGGCTCCTGCGGTTCTTGCTGTCTCCCGGGCCCGCCGCACCAGTTGCTGCTGGTTACGAGGGTCCGAACTAGTCAGCACGGCCTCCCACTGCTCGGGTGTGGGGTTGGGTATTTGCGGCGCCGCCTTCACGTTGGGGCACGCCCATGTGGTGTGATATAGGGAGGCGTAATCGTTACAAAGGGGACATTTGTATGAATATAGTGTAGGGTGTATTGCGTGTAGTCTGCTTAATGGGGGTATGTATCGGTTTGTAGTTGTCGCCATGTTAAGACGTTTTCACGTGAGAGGGTCTTGTGTGGAGGTACGTATTGTCGTCTGTTAAATATGTGGTGTTGTAGTATGGCGTTGTATTGTAAAGGTACGGGCTCCATAGATACGGCCGTATCCCTCTCTTGTGGCCTCTCTTGTCTCTTGTATCCCTCTCTTGTCAGAGTGCGCACGCTGTTACGGTTGGCGTCTAGCACGCCGTACAAAAAGGATTCTCGCCCATCATGCCTCTTCGAAACGAAGTGTGACTTCCTAATTCGCCATGGTTGTCTCGAGTGTATGCCGGTCTGGCGGAAGCCCCACAGTGTTTACAGACCCCTTTTGTGTGTGTGCGACTTTAGAGGGGCCCTTTCCTCGAACTGTCAAGCTCTACAGGAGAACTTCCGCGAACCAGCAAAGTGCAAGAGAGAAGGATAAGCGTCTACGATTCCAGGACCTGAGGCTTGGTATATACGGAGGCGGGACGCTCTTTCCTTGCTGCAGGCTTGGTATCTACGGAGGAGGAACGCCCATCCACAAACCAGACTCTGTGCCTGTCACGTGACGTCGACGGGAGCAAAATCCCTCCCACCAGGCACGTACCCAGGATTTTTTTTCGGGGGGGGCCCACCACCTCCACCATCATCATCATCATCGTCGTCGTCATCATCATCATCAGCCTGTTTTATGTCCACTGCAGGGCGAAGGCCTTTCCCTGCGATCTCCAATTACCCCTGTCCTGCCGCCAACCGATTCCAACTAGCACCGGCGAATTTCCTAATTTCATCGCACCATATATAGTTTTCTGCCGTCTTCTACTGTGCTTGCCTTCTCTTAGTACCCATTCTGTAGCCCTAATGGTCCAACGGTTATCTAACCGGCGCATTACATGACCTGCCCAGCTACATTTTTTCCTCTTGATGTCAATTAGAATATCGTCTATACCCGTTCGCTCTCTGATCCAAACCGCTCTCTTTCTCTCTCTTAACGTTATGCCTAGCAATCTTCGTTCGATCGCTCTTAGCGCGGTTCTTAACTTGATCTCATGTCTCTGCCCCATATGTCAGCACTGGCATAATGCACTGAGTGCACACCTTATTTTTCAATAATAATGGTAAGCTTCCAGTCAGGAGCTGGCAATGTCTGCCGTATGCGATCCAACCTATTTTTATTCTTCTGTGAATTTCCTTCTCATGATCAGGGTTCCCTGTGATTAATTGACCTACGTAAACGAACTCCTTCACAGTCTCTAGTGGCCGACTGGTGATCCTGATGTCTTGTTGCTTTGCCCGACTATTTATCATTATCTTCACCTTCTGCATATTAATATTCAACCCCACTCTTACGCTATCTCAGTTATGGTCTCCAATCATTTGTTGTAACTCGTCTGCATTGTTCTTGAATAGAACAATGTCATCGGCAAACCGAAGGTTGCTGAGATATTTGCCGTCGATCTTTACTCCTAAGCCTTCCCAGTTTAATAGCTTGAATTCTTCTAAACACGCAGTGAACAGCTTTGGAGAAATTGTGTCTCCCTGTCTAACCCCTTTCTCTATAGGTATCTCCGGGCTTTTCTTGTGCAGAATTAAGGTAGCTGTAGAACCTCTGTAGATATTCTTACGCGAAGGACGAGTCAGTAAGACGAGAAACTATTTACAGATTACATTTACAACAACGGTTGCAGCGCTGAACGGTTAGATTCACAGCACGAGCCCAGTTCGTTCTTCCTCCTCTTTTCTGGAGGGATGGCGCCCACGCGCCTCGTTCAAACAAATAAATACCACACGCATGTAGCAATATTTTCCAAGCTTTTTACGCGAGCGTTCTGTACTCCTTGATTACGTAGTGCCTCTATGACTGCTGGTATCTCTACTGAATCAAATGCCTTTTCCTAATCTATATAAGCCACGTATAGAGGCTTATTGTACTCTGCGGATTTCGCGATAACCTGAGTGATGACATGGATGTGATCCATTGTAAAGTATCTCTTCCTGAAGCCAGCCTGTTCCCTTGGTTGACAAAATCCAGTGTTGCCCTTATTCTATTGGCGATTATTTTGGTAAATATTTTATATAATACTGGGAGCAAGCTAATGGTCCTATAATTTTTCAATTCTTTAACGTCTCCTTTTTTGTGGATTAGTATAATGTCTGCATTCTTCCAGTTTTCTGGGACCCTTGCACTCGATAGACACTTCGTATAAAGAGGCGCCAGTTTTCCAAGCATTATGTCTCCTCCATCTTTGATTAAATCGACTATTATTCCACCTTCTCCTCCCGCTCTTCATCGTTTCATTTCTTGCAGGGCCCTTCTGACCTCATCGCTAGTTATAGGAGAGTTTCTGTGTCCTGTTCATTACTGTTTCTAAGTGAGGTATCGTGTCTCCTCTGAGTACTGTATACAGGTCAGCTTAGAATTTTTCCGCTGCTTTTACTATATCTTCGAGATTGCTGATCATATTATCTTTTACTGTATACATCATGGTTTCTCCCAAGCCAGGTTCCTTTCTTACTGATTTCAGGCTGCGTTCATTTTTTACAGCTTCTTCAATCTTTCTCATGTTATAGTTTCGAATATCAGTTATTTTCGCCTTGTTGATCAGTTTTGACAGTTCCGCGAATTGCGTAACGCTGTGCGGCCGCCAGTCCCACACAACCGCGTAGAGCGCAGGACTCTGCGATTCTAGATGTACTGCGCTCACCGCGAAAGGTGTGATAAACACCCACACAAGCACAGCAGAGAAGTGACTACGTGAGGTGGTTCGACCGATAACTGTAGAAGCGTCATTCAAAACAAGTAATTGTTCTCCACTTCCGGCAGCGTTTTCTCTACTTCCTTTTTAAATAAAAAGATGTTGATCCATAAATATTCTCATAAACGACGGTTTACTTTTTTATTATTCGATTTTCCTTGGAGTTTGGCTGTTGCCTTGGCTCTGTCCCTTAGTAGATCGCTTAATTTCTCAACTCCTTGTGATTTTTGTTTCCAGTTGCCGATTTTGCTCGAAAAGTGCTATACAATTAGGGAAAAACAGACGAGGTAACGGGCGAAAGTCATCTTGCTTATGGCTTTAAGGGTTATTGCAGGGTTTCATGATGGACGCACTTTCACATTATTTTATTTCCCACCTTATCTAACCCGTATCACGTGTATATGGTTGCGGGCATCTGCCAGCCTCGCGGCGAGCCGTAACTCAAGGAAATAATGAAGCAAAGGGAAAAGTTAAACGCAATTGGCGTTTTCTCCAGCCGCAACTCGTTCCACGAGAGTACAGACCAGCTCAGTAACAGCCGCACCCCTTTCCTGGTCCCAGGATCAGCCTAAACAAAGAAGGTTCAACTAGCAAATGCAACAGATATGCGCGTGACGTTTGAATAGATGGTGACAACTGGACGCATCTCGAGTTAATCGCACGGGTGCGGAATCTATGAGAAAACTGTCCTTCACATTACAAGAGATGCCGATAACTACCGCCATCTAAAAGGAGTGAAAAAGGCAGCATAATGCTGACCGATTAATAGCTGCCAAGTCTCAACATTGATCTGGCGGCGCTTAAGGAAGGTGTGAGGAGTGGTGGCGTGAGTGGGGAGGGGGGGGGGGGGTATGCAACTTGATTTCGGGGGGGGCCCGGGCCCCCCCGGGCCCCCCCCCTGGGTACGTGCCTGCCTCCCACGATTTGAGCCTATTTAAGGGGCTCCGAAATGTACTTTTAACACTTCATTCTCTTATCATCTTTCACCAACCTTTGAATAAACTATGCAAGTTTCGCACTAGAAATCGTCTCGTCCTTGCCTGGTCGCCATGGCCTACCGGATGCCTGCAGCCCGTCGAGAACGCGACGCTACCCAATAGTAACGTCGTTCGAGCTTCGATAAACAGGCGTCGCTACAACTCGGCAGCAGTGCGATACGCTACCCTGGAGTACGCAACAACGCTGATTTCCACGGAGGGACTCGTGTCCGGGAGTCCACACTATTTCAACGTTCGGGGATTGGGAGGCTTGTTTGAGGAGTCGGTGGGCTATTGAAGATATCCTGCCTCTCGCGTAGCTACGCCAAGCTGCCTGGGAGTCAGTAATAATTGTGACGTACTCGTTGGTCAGACTAGAGGTGACGACCAACGCGATGGCTGTCTCCTCCGCTACGAGGGCGCTGGCAGTGCGGACCGTCATCGAGACCACCTCTTGAAGGTTATGGTCGACAATGCTCTCCGTTATGGCTGCTTTTCGGTGGTACTGCGCGGCATCCGTGTATAGTGTGGTGGGGAGACTGCCATATTTTGTCTGTAGAGTTTTTGCGCGAGCTTGGCGACGATCGCCATGATGTTCCGGGTGCATGCTTCGGGGGATGGGGGCTACCTTGATGTGCTTCCGGAAGTGGGGGGGGGGGGGGGTCAGATGGATTACTTGTTCGTGGCCTTTGCCGGGTGTGGGGTAGCCTAGGCGCGCTAGGACTGTTCTTCCTGATGGTGTAAGGGCTAGGCGTTCTCCTTGGCTTGTGAGGTGGGCGTCTATAATTTCTCTTATAGTATTATGGACTCCTAGGTTTCAAGCTTGAGTGTCGCTGTTCCCGGTGGTAGGCCGAGCGCTCGCTTGTAGGCTTTCCGAAGAAGTACGTCTAATTGATCTATCTCCTTGGGAGTGAGGGGTAAGTACGGGGCAGCGTAGACAATGCGGCTAATTATCAGGGCTTGGACGAGCTGTATTATGTCGTCTTCTTTCAGTCCGTATTGTTTGGTGGTGACGCGGCTGACTATTCGCATGATTTGGAAAGTGGTCTGCTTGAGACGTTGGATGGTGTATGCGCCTTCGCCGTCCTGTTGTATGTGGAGGCCGAGAATGCGGACGCGGTTTAAATTTTAGTGTGGGTATTTCTTTGTCGTCGAGGGTAAGTGTAATGTGAGATATTTCATTGAGCTTTCTCCGTGATTTCTGTCGAACGACTAATAGTTCTGACTTCTCGGGGGAGCACCGGAGACCACTTGTTTTTGCATATTGCTGGACGACGTCGGTCGCTTGTTGAAGGGCATCTTGTTTCTCTCCTTCGGAACCAGTGGTGATACAGATAGTGATGTCATCGGCGTATATTGCATGTTTGATTCCTGGTATTGAGCTGAGTTTGTCAGGTAATTTCATTATAGCAATGTTGAAAAGGGTGGGTGATAGAACAGCACCTTGTGGGGTTCCTTTGTTGCGGGTAGGTAACGTCGGGGTTCTGAGGCAGCCGATGCCTATTGTGGCCGTGCGGTTGCTTAGAAATGCGTGTGAGTAATTGTAAGTATTACGACCACAATTCGGGAGACTTAGGTTTGTAGGGATGGTATGGTGAGCCACATTGTCGAAAGCGCCTTTGAGATCGAGTGCTAGAATCGCTCCTGTGTTGTGTGGTGAGATGTGTTCAAGGACTTGTTCCTTCAGCTGAAGAAGGATGTCGTGAGTAGAAAGGTGGTGCCGGAATCCGAACACTGTTTCGGGAAAGAGGTCGCTGAATTCTAGGTAAGGTTGAAGTCGGTTCAGAATGACATGTTCCAGAAGCTTGCCTAGGCATTAAGTCAATGAGATTGGTCTCATATTTTCTAAGCTGGAGAGTTTGCCTGGCTTCGGAATGAGTATGATGTCCGCGTCCTTCCAGTCCACTGATAGCGTACCCACTTCCCAGTAATGATTAAAGAGGTCAGTAAGAGATTGAATGGTGCCATCATCCAGATTGCGCTGGAGCTTGTTATTTATTTTGTCTTTGCTGGGGTGGTGTTTCGTGTGAGTGCACAGAGTGCTTGTCGCAGCTCAGAAATAGTGATCGGCTTGTCGAGGTTGTAATTGTCACTCCCGTTGTACGTTGGAGGTTGTCCTTGTGCGGGTTTGAAATCGCCTATGTATCGCGCCCGCAACTCCTCCAGGATTTCGTCCTCAGAACCCGGATGGTTGTGGAGGATACATTGGATTGTTTGCCGGCTAATTGCCTTGCTTTGTGGGGGGTCAAGAAGATGGCGTAGCAGCGACCATGTTTTGGCCGTGCTAAGATTGCCCTGCAACTTGTTGCATAGTTGTCGCCAGTTGTGACGGGTGAGCTCCCCAACATAAAATTCCGGGGTTGCCGTGAGTTTCGCTATACGTAGTTTCAGTTTGCGATTATGCTTTTGACGTTCCATCTCCTAATAACAAGGCCTCGAGGTCCCATGCAGAGGCTTCCCAGAGGTGAAGAAGGTGCGGGTGTACGGCCGGTATGTCTGTGGTGAGTGTGATCTGCTTTGAATGTCTGTGTACGTCTTGTTGGAGCTCTCGTACCCACTGCTCGAGATCCGTAATACCCGTTGAGGAGTCCTCCGCTCGCTCTTTGCGAAAAGCTGTCCAATCTGTGAGCGTTGTCTTTTTTATCGGGTGGCGTATATGCGTAACGTTCAATGTGGTGGAAAGTATGCAGTGGTCACTGCCCAGAGTTTCCTCCGTGTTGTGCCAGGTAGCTTGTTGTATCCCTTTAGTGAGGGTGAGGTCAGGGCATGTATCTCGGGAGACGCTGTTTCCTAGACGTGTAGGGTATGCGGGGTCTGTGAGGACTGTGGGACGGCACTGCTGTATCGTGTACTGGAGTGCAGTGCCTTTTGGTGTGGCTGTCGTGTAGCCCCAGGTCTGGTGAGCCGCGTTGAAGTCGCCTACGATCAGCAGACTTCTATTTTTGGCTATGCCAGTCGCTTTAGTGATCAAGTAGTCGGACTTGGCCTGCTTCTGCTTGGGTGGGCTGTATATATTCAGTATGAGAAGGCTCTTTCGGCCTCGCTGGAGCGGCAGGATCTCAATTAGGTTATGATCGACGTTGTGTTGTGTGGTTGTGAGCGTTTAGCTTCTTGGCACGCAAGAAACGCTGGACTATACAGCACAAAAGAAAGCAAAGCAAAAGAGCGCGAAGGGTCCACAATGGAGCTTGCGTCCACCAGCGCTTGCATGGGTGTGGCTTCGGTATCATACTCTAAAGCTCGCCAGAATGGTGGTAGAGACGCGGGTTAACTTGCATACTTTTGACAAAGGCTGTAAATTTATGAACTAGAAAATGTACTAACAATTACTATGATGACGCTCAGCTTCTTGCCACGCTGGACTTTATCGCACCTTTACAAAAGAAATCAAAGCGAGTACAAAAGAGCGTGAAAGTCCCACAATGGAGCTTGCGTCCACCAACGTTTGGTTGTGCCTTCGGTATCCTATTCTAAAGACCTTTATTATGATGGTGGAGGCGTGGAGTAACCTGTATACTTTTGACAAAGGCTGTACATTTATTTGCTATAAAATGTACTAACCATTACTATAATGTCGTTCAGCTACTTGGCACGCTGGAAACTCTGGACGATACCGCACAAAAGAAAGCAAAGCGAGCACAAAAGGGCGCAAAGGGTCCACAATTGAGCTTGCGTTCACCAAAGCTTGCGTGTGGCATCGGTACTCTATTTTGAAACTCTCTATTATGGTCGTGGAGGCGCGGAGTAACCTGCATACTTCTGTCAAAGGCTGTACATTTCATGAGCGAGAAAATTTACAAACCATTACTATAGTGACACTCAGACTCGAAAACATATGCAGGGTGTTTCACGTAACTTGTGCCAAGGATTTTAAAAAGTGGTTAGCCGCAGCTGAACGAAACGAAACGGCCTATGGTTCGCTGTCAAGTGGCGCTCCTTGGAGGATAGGCGGAAAGTTTTCATTCTTGCGGGAGGGGCGCTAGGGCCCGACTAGTTTACCGAACCCCATATATATATATATATATATATATATATATATATATATATATATATATATATATATATATATATATATATATATATATATATATATATATATATATATACACACACCAGCAGAAAGGGGGTTAACCGAGGGGCCGATTTTTATTAGGCATATCATAAGCCAACAAACACACCAAGACACCATAGGGGAAATTACTTAATTGTGCTTAATAATTGAAATAAGGAAACGATAAATGAATGAAATGAAAGTGGATGAAAAAACAACTTGCCGCAAGTTGGGATTGTTCCCCAGCTGCGGCAAGTTGTTTTTTCACCCACTTTAATTTCCATTAATTTATCGTTTCTTTACTTCATTTATTAAACACGAGCAACTTCCCCTATGTTGTCCTTGATGTCGGTGTTTCTTGGCTTCCTGTGATATGACTATATATATATATATATATATATATATATGTGTGTGTGTGTGTGTGTGTGTGTGTGTGTGTGTGTGTGTGTGTGTGTGTGTGTGTGTGTGTGTGTGTGTGTGTGTGTGTGTGTGTGTGTAAACTCCCTCACCAGAGCAGGATTGGCCACCCTGGTGCAGTACTTGGCCACAACCTCCTATATGAATACAACCATCAAACCCCGGCCCTCAGTCCCCAGCAGCTGCGAAGGTTTGATCGCCACGGCGGTGCTCAGACCTGTGACGCAGCAGAGGGTGCTAAGAATCCCTGGTTCCAGACAGGCCGCCATTGGAATCTGAACCTGGAAACGTTTAACGCTAGAACGTTATCTAGTGAGGTGAGTATAGCAGTGCTATTGGAGGAGTTAGAGGGCAGTAAATGGGATATAATAGGGCTCAGTGAAGTTAGGAGGACAAAAGAAGAATATACAGTGCTAAAATGCAGGCACGTCCTCTGCTACCGGGGCTTAACGGAGAGACGAGAACTAGGAGTCGGATTCCTGATTAATAAGGATATAGCAGGTAACATAGAGGAATTCTATAGCATTAACGAGAGGGTGGCAGGTCTTGTTGTGAAACTTAATAAGAGGTACAAAGTGAAGGACGTACAGGTATACGCCCCTACATCCAGTCATGATGACCAGGAAGTCGAAAGCTTCTATGAAGACGTGGAATCGGCGATAGGTAGAGTGAAAGCAAAATACGCTATACTGATGGGCGACTTCAATGCCAGGGCAGGCAAGAGATAAAACTTTATTGTGTCCTTGATGGGGTTAAGGGGTGGCGGGGGTCGGGAGGCTAACCCCCAATCCCCCCCTTCCTCAGACGGCGGCCAGCTCTTGCTTCCTGGCGGCGTCTTCGGCCATCCGACAAGAAGGCAAGAAGCAGGCTGGGGAGAAGTCAGTGGGGGAATATGGCATAGGCTCTGGGAATAGCAGGGAAGAGTTATTCGAAGAGTTTGCGGAACAGAATAATATGCGGATAATGAATACCTTCTTCCGCAAGCGGAATAGCCGAAAGTCGACGTGGAGGAGCTCGAATGACGAGACTAGAAATGAAATAGACTTTATACTCTGCGCTAACCCTGGCATCATACAAGCTGCGGACGTGCTCGGCAAAGTGCGCTGCAGTGACCATAGAATGGTAAGAGCTCGAATTAGGCTAGACTTGAGGAGGGAACGGAAGAAACTGGTACATAAGAAGCCGATCAATGAGTGAGCGGTAAGAGGGAAAATAGAGGAATTCCGGATCAAGCTATGGAACAGGTATTCGGCTTTAACTCAAGAAGAGGACCTTAGTGTTGAAGATATGAACGTTAATATTATGAGCATCATTAAAGAGGGTGCAACAGAAGTCGGTGGTAACTCCGTTAGACAGGATCTACCAGTAAGCTATCGCAGGACACGAAAGATCTGATCAAGAAACGCCAATGTGTCAAAGCCTCTAACCCTACAGTTAGAATAGCACTGGCAGAATTTTCCAAGTTAATCAACAAGCGTAAGAGAGCTGACATAAGGAAGTATAATATGGATAAAATTGAACATACTCTCAGGAACGGAGAAAGCCTAAAAGCAGTGACGCAGAAACTAGGAATAGGCAAGAATCAGATGTATGCGTTAAGAGACAAAGCCGGCAATATCATAACTAATATGGATGAGAGAGTTGAAGTGGCTGGGTAGTTCTATAGAGATTTGTACAGTACCAGTGGCACCCACGACGATAATGGAAGAGAGAATAGTCTAGATGAATTTGAAATCCCACAAGTAACGCCGGAAGAAGTAAAGAAAGCCTTGGGAGCTATGCAAAGGGATAAGACAGCGGGGGAGGATCAGGTAACAGCAGATTTGTTGAAGGATGGTGGGCAGATTGTTCTAGAGAAACTGGCCACTCTGTATACGCAATCCCTTATGACTTCGAGCGTACCGGAATCATGGAAGAACGCTAACATAATCCTAATACATAAGAAAGGGAACGCCAAAGACTTGGAAAAATTATAGACCGATCAGCTTACTGTCCGTTGCCTATAAAGTATTTACTAAGGTAATCGCAAATAGAATCAGGAAAACCTTAGACTTTTGTCAACCAAAGGACCAGGCAGGATTCTGTAAAGGCTACTCAACAATAGATCATATTCACACTATCAATCAGGTGATAGAGAAATGTGCGGAATATAACCAACCCTTATATATAGCTTTCATTGATTACGAGAAAGCGTTCGATTCAGTCGAAACCTCAGCAGTCATGGAGGCATTGCGGAATCATGGTGTAGACGAGCCGTGTGTAAAAATACTGAAAGATATCTATAGCGGCTCCACAGCCACCGTAGTCCTCCATAAAGAAAGCAACAAAATCCCAATAAAGAAAGGCGTCAGGCAGGGAGATACGATCTCTCCAATGCTATTCACAGCGTGTTTACGGGTGGTATTGAGACCTGGATTAGGAAGAATTGGGGATAAGAGTTAATGGAGAATACCTTATTAACTTGAGATTCGCTGATGATATTGCCTTGCTTAGTAACTCAGGGGACCAATTGCAAGGCATACTCACTGACCTGGAGAGGCAAAGCAGAAGGGTGTGTCTAAAAATTAATCTGCAGAAAGCTAAAGTAATGTTTAACAGTCTCGGAAGAGAACAGCAATTTACAATAGGTAGCGAGGCACTGGCAGTGGTAAGGGAATACATCTACTTAGGGCAGGTAGTGACAGCGAATCCGGATCATGAGACGGAAATAATCAGAAAAATAAGAATGGGCTGGGGTGCGTTTGGCAGGCATTCTCAGATCATGAACAGCAGATTGCCGTTATCCCTCAAGAGAAAAGTGTGTAATAGCTGTGTCTTACCAGGACTCACCTGCGGGGCAGAAACCTGGAGGCTTACGGAAAGGGTTCTACTTAAATTGAGGACGACGCAACGAGCTATGGAAAGAAGAATGATAGGTGTAACATTAAGGGATAAGAAAAGAGCAGATTGGGTGAGGGAACAAACGCGAGTTAATGACATCTTAGTTGAAATCAAGAAAAAGGAATGGGCATGGGCAGGACACGTAATGAGGAGGGAAGATAACCGATGGTCATTAAGAGTTACGGAATGGATTCCAAGGGAAGGGAAGCGTAGCAGAGGGGCGGCAGAAAGGTAGGTGGGCGGATGAGATTAAGAAGAGTTTACAGAGACAATATGGCCCCAATTAGTACATGACCGGGGTAGTTGGATAAGTATGGGAGAGGCCTTTGCCCTGCAGTGGGCGTAACCAGGCTGATGATATATATATATATATATATATATATATATATATATATATATATATATATATATATATATATATATATATATATATCTTGGACTTGAAGAAACTTCGTGTGAGCTCGAAGCATTGGTCACTGAAGCGACGGCCGTATAAGGGAATTAACAAGACCTCGTAGTAGGAAACAGTTCATTTTCACAGCTTGAGTCCTTTCGTACCACAAGGAATCTGACATCTCTCGGTGGTGTAATCTTCCTTCGTACAATTGCCGTGTACTTCGCTATCACTAATACTGCTTCGCCTTTCCGGCTAAAGTGCAGCCTCTCTCCCTCTCTCATTTTTTTTTCTTTTCCTATGAGTCCGAGTATAAGCGCTGCTACGCATGACTGCTGTTGATTCCGATTTCGAGTGAACCCGGCTTGGCCTCAATTCGGTTACTGAGTGAATTATATAGAGTGCTCCAACTATCATGCACCATACAAGACTTGAAAAAAGAGCCAGTTGCGTTACCCGAATAAAACCTAGTGCATATTGTTTCCAGTGCAGAGGAGTAGCCTCCAGCAATTATTTCGTTACTCAGATTTAATTCGGTAATTGCAATTAATTATCTAACCAAGATGTACTCTCCTAATAATAAAAGTGTCAGTGAGGCATTTGTAGGCACCCCCAAATGACATCTAACTGTGGTGTTTTCAGTGACATACTAATTGCGTACAATTATTTTCCGACTGGTAAAGAAGCCCCACGAAATACGAAAAATACCACGTGACTGCGCTTGCACCCGTATCATAAAGCTTGTTATATTGCTGAAATAGAAGGAGGTTGTCAATCAACAATTATTTCTTAAGGCATGGGCAGCCTATGCCTAGAAAATGAATATGTTCTGTATGTTCACCTCGCTTCTAATTGCTTTGCGTGAATTCTTGACCCTGGAAAGAAAACCTGCATACTTCACTGACCCCTTCTGCGGAGTCTTTTATCAAAGGCGTGTGAGATTCACGCGAATGCTTTGTGTCTCAGTATTGTTTCTCTTTCCAGTAAGCAATGCTAACGGCTCATGAAAAAAGAAAGAAAGAAACTGTTCTAACATTGTCCAACGTTTATTAGGGATGGAAACATCGTCACTAGCATGCACAGGTCTTAAATATATACAGGCTCTCCCAATCAAATATCATGCACCAAGATTTAAAATAAAGCAATGAATTACTCGAAGAAAACCTAGTACATATTGTTTCCAGTGCAGGGGAGTTAGCCACCAGGAATTGTTTTGTTACTGAGATTTAATTACAATTAAGTGTCTAACTCAAGAAATACCGTTCTAATTATATAAGTGTCAGTGAAGCATTTGTAGGCACCCCCAAATGACATCTAACTGCTGTGTTTTCAGCGACGTACGAATTGCGTGCAATTTTTTTCTGGATGGTAAAGAAACCCCACGAAATATGAAAAATAGCACTTGATTGCGCTCCCACCCGCATCATAAAGCAGCGCTAGCGGGCATGTCACCTGGTAATGTTTTTTTTTTCTGTATTTCGCGGGCATCTGCAGTAAGCGGGAAAAACACTGATACTTAAAAGCCGCTCTACAACTTTGTCATTGGAAATCTTTGCCTAACGTCGTTGGTTCCAG
Source organism: Dermacentor albipictus (assembly GCF_038994185.2). Taxonomy (NCBI): domain Eukaryota; kingdom Metazoa; phylum Arthropoda; class Arachnida; order Ixodida; family Ixodidae; genus Dermacentor; species Dermacentor albipictus. The sequence goes on from NC_091821.1 coordinate 38,034,848, forward strand.
AGCATGGTAAATTAATATTGACTGATTCTGCAATTAAGCACAATACAAAAACTATTGTGACTTACTCCATGGTATAGTGAGCAACATGCATTTGGTCGCATCATCTTAGAGTGGATTGGCATATTTTTAAACTCTGGCTAAAGTTAGCTGGGACACCCTGTATATTTGCGGCCTTTCTCTTGGTGCCATCCTCAGCTCCCAAGGCAAGGATCATGTTTACCTTCTGCTCATTAGAGGAAGCCATGGTGACTGGGACGAAACAAAACGCACCTTTAGACCTTTGCACTGACGTTGTCAATTCGCTTTTGTGGTGACAGTTTTTGTGGCAAAAAAGAAGCAAAGAACCATCCGTGCACTTTAACTACGCTAAGACAACAGCAATCACATCTTGTTTACAACTAACACCAAACGTGACGTGTTACTTCGGCCGGAGTACGGCAGATAAGGCACTAGCTCGATCACGATGTTTTTCTTTATTTCTTTTATTTCGTTCTAATCATGGTGTTTAACTTTTCAAACATGGTGTTGGGCTGCTAAGCACGATGTCGCGGGATCGAATCCTGACCATGGCGGCCGCATTTCGATGGGGGCGAAATGCGAAAACACCCGTGTACTTAGATTTAGGTGCACGTTAAAGAACCCCAGGTGGTCGAAATTTCCGGAGTCCTCCACTACGGCGTGCCTCATAATGAGAAAGTGGATTTGGCACGTAAAACCCAATAATTTAATTTAATTGATATTTTTCAAGAACACATACGAGACTCAATCTTAGCGACACCTGTACTCCGCTTAATATGCATCCAAAATTTCATGAGGAAAGAAGACGGGCAAGAGCAAGAGCACTCCACAAGAAATTATCTGCAAACCATAACACAAGATTCACGTATGCGGTTAAGTATCCAAGGATACCTGCTTTCGCAGTAACCGTAATTAATACCAAAGGCGAAGAAAAGGCCGCTGCGACGACGGCCGAAGAGGTGGCAATAGCATTGGCCATCTCCACATGTACCGAAAATGCCGTAATACTGAGCGACTCGCAATCCGTGTGTCATAATTTCCGAAAAGGTATGATATCCACCAAAGCTCTGAAAATCGTGCAAGAAATATCGAAACGCACGTAAGTTCCCGAGACCTACGTCGTCTGGATCGCTGGCCACGAGTCACTGACGGGAAACGAAGCGGCACATGCCGCAGCCCGAGATCATATAGCCGGGCTTTCCTGCCAGAGGGGTTCCGAAAGGCGACAAGGTCCGAGGATATCCCCCCAAAATATTGGGGATACTCTGCAGCATTACAAATTTGAAAGAAGGGTATACCCCTTACCGCACCTCAGTCTAACCAGAGAAGAGACAGTTGCTCTGCGGCGTCTCCAAACAAACTCCTATGTACACGGCATTATAATGCATAGAATGCACCCGACACAATTCTCATAGCTTTGCCCATCCTGCGGGTCGCCGGACACCCGTTGTCATATGGTGGTGGGATGTCCTAATCTTGCTGGGTGAAGAAAGAACTCTTTCTCCCTGATTCGCATAATTAAACGTTTGTTCTCTCTCTCTCTCTCTCTTTCTGGAAAAAATTGCACGCAATTAGTACGTCACTGAAAATACCGCAGTTAGATGTCCCTTGGATGTGCCTACAAATGCCTCATTGAAACTTTGATAAATAGGATAGCATGTCTCGAGTTTAATAATTAATTACAATTACCTAATTAAGTCTCAGTAACTAAACAATTACGGGCAGCTACTCCACTGTACTGCAAACAATATGCACTAGGTTTTCTTCGAGTAACGCATTGCTCTTTTTAAAATCTTGGTGCAGGATAATTAATTGGGACAGCGTGCATATATATTTAAGACCTCTACATGTTAGTGACGATGTTTCCATCCCTAATAAATGATGAAAAATATTAGAAGTTTTTTATATATATAAATGAGTCGTTAGCGTTGCTTACTGGAAAGAGAAGCAATACTGAGGCACATATCATTCATGTGCATTTCACACACCATTGATAAAATAATCTGCCGAAAGGGTCACTGAAGTCTGCAGGTTTTTTTTTTCTCCAGGATCAAGAAAGCACGCAAAGCAATTTGAAGCGAGGGGAACATACAACAACATATTCATTCTTAAGTCATAGGCTATCCATACCTTTAGAATTAATTGTTAATTGGCTATCTCCTCTTTCAAAAATATAATAAACTGTGTCCTGTATATATGTTTCAATATATTTAGTATGTGCATGGTGTTTACAGTGGAAATTTAAAGCAATGTTGAAGTGAGAAAATACGGATGAGGCAGCCGCCGCTAGTGCTTCTAATGCGCGTGTCCCTCTATTGTCAGGGGGACACGCAAAGATTTGCAGAAATAAAGCGAAAGTATGAATTAAAAGCCGTGCATGTCCGCACCAACGATGATGCAGAAAGCTACTAACTGCAATAAAATATGAAGTTTTTTTTTTAAGTGAAAAGAAACCCCAAATGATGCGGGTGACACAACTCTGGTAATGACACTTTAGGTGTGGGGGAGAGGGGGTTGGCTTCGGCATCGCAGGGGGGAGGGAGGGGGCTGGGGCCCCGGAGCCCCCTCTCCCTCTCCCTTCGTAGTCGGCGCCTATGCCTTACAGTATTTTTATATGCCGCTTAATTAGTTCATTAACTAAGATGAATTATGCAAAATTGTTAAGATTCACTTTTTGGACAAGTGCGTTTCGTTGTGTTCTAGAGGGGGTTCAGAAACGACAGATCCAATTTTTTCGTAGCAACGTACGTACATGCTGCGTGGCGATTTTTGTCGGCGTTTAAAGAAAGCCCGCGAATATGAAATAAAACAGCGTGACTGCGCTCTTGCGCTGTCGTATTGCAGCGCCCTCAACCATGCGTCGAGCCTATCGCTTATCAGGGACGACGGTGCTTCCTTTCCGTGTGCCACCGTAAAAGATGCTGACGCACTGCGAAGCCAATGCCTACACTCTTAAGCTAAATTATACTGTTTTGTCACACAATGATAGACGTCATCTGTCTTGTCCGCATTTCCTTTCTTTAACGCGGCGAGCCCGGTGCTTTCCAGTGACGAACGGCATGCGCGTTATCAGCATGACATAGCATTCCCGACAGGAAAGTAGCGGGCGCGGCGTTTTCAAGACAGGAAACGCAAGCAAGGCAGATGACAATTATCGTTGTGTGGCATAAATTTTTGGATGCAACTTTGCCGAAGAGTGTACAGAGCCGCGGCCGCTCACTTCGCCAAGGTCCGAGCGCACGGTTCTTTCGCACGAAGCGCGATTGAGCGCGCTGCAATACGATAGCGCATGAGGGCAGCCACCGGGTTTTATTTCGTATTTTGCGGGCTTTCTTTAAACGCAAAAAATAGAAAAAATCACCACGCAGCATGTCATCATCATCATCATCAGCCTGGTTACGCCCACTGCAGGGCAAAGGCCTCTCCCATACTTCTCCAACTACCCCGGTCATGTACTAATTGCGGCCATGTTGTCCCTGCAAACTTAATCTCATCCGCCCACCTAACTTTCTGCCGCCCCCTGCTACGCTTCCCTTCCCTTGGAATCCAGTCCGTAACCCTTAATGACCATCGGTTATCTTCCCTCCTCATTACGTGTCTGGCCCATGCCCATTTCCTTTTCTTGATTTCAACTAAGATGTCATTTACCCGTGTTTGTTCCCTCACCCAATCTGCTCTTTTCTTATCCCCTAACGTTACACCCATCATTCTTCTTTCCATAGCTCGTTGCGTCGTCCTCAATTTCAGCAGAACCCTTTTCTTAAGCCTCCAGGTTTCTGCCCCATACGTGATGTATGTTGCCACAAAAAATTGTATCGGTCATTTCTGAACCCCCTCTACAACACAACGAAACGCACTTGGCCTAAAGTCAATCTTAAAAATTTTGCATAATTCATCTTAGTTAATTAACTAATTAAGCAGAATATGAAAATACCTTAAGGAGCGCCACATGACAGCAAACCATATGCCGTTGGTTTCATTTAGCTGCGGCTCACCACTTCTTTTAAAATCTTTGGCACAAGTTACGTGAAACACCCTGTAGATAGTAACCGCTGTAACGTATATCCACTTCATCACGATCAGCAGTGTATAAGCACCGCTTTCGTGTGGCTTTTATTCTAAACTATACATAGAAAATAATATAAGTACTAAAATAAAATAAAAAACTTAGAACACATTTCAGGATTTTTTTCGTTATGTTCATTACACCATGCATTTACAATCCACCATGCATGTTCATGCTAAGAAAATGGAACTGTGGTAACTACGCCGCGTCGAAAGAAACCACCACAGTATAGAACAACGCATCGCACAATACACAACAGACTACTACGCAGCATGCCTATGTGTGTGCGTGTGTGTGCGTGTGCCTGTGTGTGCTGCCGAAATTATGGCCATAGCCTATAGTTTCTGCAGTACCGTTCATACCGGTGAACGTCTATTTATATATTTGAACAGAAAGTTATGTATAAGTTCTTATAACCTGCAGTAAGACGTACATGTACGCCACCAGCTAAGTAGCACACAACCGTTAATCCAACACTCAGGTCTCTCCTCAGGTCAGGAATCCGCAAGAATTAACCTTTCCTCCTCCTTATTCCAACATAATGAAATAAGCTACAATTCTTCCCATGCAAGAACACCATCGCGCAGAGACCACGGGCAAAGCCTTACCTGAAGCTTGTTGAAACAGACGTTCGGGCGAGTTGGTAAGTCATTTTAAACAGAACAGCGCGTATTTAGATGCGTATTTAGCGTATTTAGTCCCTCCTTGTCCCTGTATAAATACGCGCTGTTCTGTTTAAAGAGACTTACCTGACGCTCCCTGAAAACTGGCATAATATCGACCGCCACTCTCAACAATATCATTTAACTTTGAGTTTCAAGTGACGGATCGCTAGAACGAAGCATGGCAAGTGAAGGAGTGAGCTTATACGCGACTTCAGAGCTCGACGGCTAAAATGCGCTTGTACAAGTTGATTTACTTCACATCTGTGGAGCGTATGAGGCTGTCTGAATTTGAGTGAAAAATATCAACTCTATCAAAGCCAACGTGCTGCATTCAGCCTCCATCGCATGACGTACTGACAAAAGACATGCGCTACAGTTAAATGTCAGGCGCGGATCCTGGTTTTTTACAACGAAGCTGTTATCCTATAGTTGGTCGTGATTTTTCGCAGCGCGTCCTTACGAAAGAAAATCTTCAGCGATTAAAAAAAAAGAAGACTTCAGCGATGAAAAGAAAACTGTATACATTCTTTGGTACCACGCGTACAACATACATCACATCGTTCGTTTCAATAAAGAACTAGCACAAAACAAGCATCCAAACCACATCATTGATGATAAAGGGCTTCTGACAACAATGCGAAGCACGTAGCGCTCCCCGCATATACGTTTCCCGGTAGAAATTGCTGCAGACGTGGGGAGTGACGTCACAAGCCTGTGTTACATAAAGTAACCAGCCTAACTACTGGTTTCATTGTTGTTGCAGCACCACTATGGGTAGGCAACGCAGAGTAAGGACTCCTGTGGAGCAGCGTAAATACGAGGAGTGGCAAACGGAACAGAAACGTCAATACGACAAGCGGCGGCGTGCTGCCAAAGTTACCATTACTACCATTACTTTAAAGCAATAAAGCATTCCATACTCCTTTAGCAATTGGAGTGATGGTTTTTAACAGCTTCATTGGACATCCACTTTCGCAGGGTAGGGATGGCGAGTCAATTTGTTCAGCAGGATTATTGACGATGATAACTGTACGGATGCTTACGATCAATAATAATAATAATAATAATAATAATAATAATAATAATAATAATAATAATAATAATAATAATAATAAATGTTTATAAGCGCCCAGGAACAGCTACGTACTGGTGCACTTAAAAAGTAATACGCACGACAAAATGTACAGAGAACCCGCCGCGGTTGCTTAGTGGCTATGGTGTTGGGCTGCCAAGCACGAGGTCGCGGGATCGAATCCCGGCCACGGCGGCCGCATTTCGATGGGGGCGAAATGCGAAAGCACCCGTGTACTTAGATTTAGTTGCACGTTAAGGAACCGCAGGTGGTCCAAATTTTCGGAGTCCCCCACTACGGCGTGTCTCATAATCATATCGTGGTTTTGGCACGTAAAACCCCATAATTTAAAACGTACAAAGACAAATGTTGGAGACAAAACAACGTGAGATAGAAAAACAAATAGGAAAACAGAAAACAAGGAGGCCGCCGTGAAATGGAGTTAATCGTACAGCATTATTATCTACATATATACAAAATACATGAAATGAACTCTGAAATATATATGTCAACACAGACACAACGCTTCTTACACGTTTTCTGCAGTCGAGCCGTAGGAGTCTCTATGCAACAAGAAATGCGGAAAGCTGTCATTCTCATTCGCTCCTGAGGCATAAGCATACGTACCATATCAAGTTATTCTGGACGTGTTCAATAAGGTCCCAATTAGATTTGCACGTCCGCTCCAAACTGCAGAAGTATACTCTAGTAGTGCATGGACGACACAGTAGAATACAATTTCAGAAAGGCAACATGCGAGTGCAAGTCATGCGATACACGAAAACAACACCAAGAGCGCGAAGGGCTCGTTTCGCACATTTAGCGTTTGAAGAGAAGCTCAGCATTTTGTCGATGCACACAGCAAGAGCTTTAACGTCATCGACCCTCGGTTATGGCGCATCTCGAAGGGTGTTTGAAAATCGTGCATGGTGTATATTACGTGTGTAACTCAATGCCATACTTTTGGAAGCATGTAAGAGTACCTTATTGCCTCTGCACCAGTTTGAGAGTGGGAAAATGTCTTTTTGGTGGTCAATATAGTCGTGAACACTGCTGGCAGTTTTAAATAGCTCTAAGTCCTCAGCATACAGACGGAATAAAGAGTGTTGGATTGCTGACGAAATGTTATTTATGAACAGTAGGAAGAGGGTCAATTAAGAAGGGATCCTTGAGGCAGTACGCTACTTACCTCATAGCTAACAGAGCTATGGCCATTAATGCCAACGAAGCGTGATCTATTGCATAGGTAGTTACATGCCAGGGCAGTGATGGAAGAAGGCATGTCCATTGCGTGAGCTTTGTAATGATAAGCTCATGACAAACTGCACCAAATGCTTTACTTAGGTAAAAGTAAAGAGTGTCTAATTGGCACCTACTATGTACCACATCAGAAGCATAGGTCATAATAGTAACCAAGTTCCTTGTTGGAGCGCGCCCTGATACAAAGCCATACTGTTCATCTATTAATCTATTCTTAGCACTAACTGAAAGCAGGGAATACAGTACAGATTCAAACACTCTTGACGCAGCGCAGAGGCTAGATAAACACCAGTAGTTAGTAACTCCACTTCTAGCACCCGATTTGTGTACGGGCACTAGCCGTGCTGCCTTCCAAGTGCTAGGGAACGTACACTAGACCTAAGGGAAGTATTCAAGATGCGTGTAAGAACAGAGCCTTTGATACCATTTTCCCCGGTAAAGCCTCAGGGAGTGACGGACTCTGTATATTTAAGGACGCCATTTTGGAAATAAAGCCATTCTCACACTTGGCTCGTCGGTACCTGACATGGTGACAGAAGTGGGCGTTTTTTCGCGCCACAATGGCTAGCCTCAAGCCGCCGGACCCCTTCGACTTCACCAACCCGAGTGACTGGCCCGCTTGGATAGAGGAATTCGAAGACTACAGCTACGCGTCGGGCCTCCAGGAAAAGGATGGCGAAGTACAAGTAAGAAAACTGCTGTACACCATGGGTCGGAAGGCGTGCGAAATTCTACGGTCCCTAAACGTTATGCAACATGAGCTCGAAAGTTTTCACGCCGTCACACAGAAGTTTCAAGCGAACTTCGTTCATACAAAGAACGTGGCTTATGAAAGTGCACCTTTCAGCCGGCGCAAACAAGAGATAAGCGAAATGGTAGACGAGTTTGTCACCACACGAGCTTGCAAGCCGTTGCGAATTCAGCATAAGTGCATATGGTTCGTGACAGGTTTGTAGTTGGCCTCCAGGATCAGTCTTTGTCAGAAGCTCTTCAAATGGACCTGAAGCTTACCTTTGGCATCTGCAGTAGCCAGGGCTAGGGCTGGCGAGACTGTAAAGAAACAACAAAGCGAGCTGAAAGATCAAGTAGAACCGGCAGTTGTCGACACGCTCCAAAACAGAAGAAAGGCGAGGCGAGCCGATCTCCAGCCTAAATTACCGGTTGCCAGACGCAAGTCGTGCGAATAATGTGGCGGAGAATTCCATGTTCGTTCCGCATACCCTGCCAAGAATGCACCTTGTCGTTTTTGTCATCGCAAGGGACACTTTGACAGCGCCTGCCGGGTGAAGCAGCGGAATGCAGCGAAGCTCGACGAGTTGACTCAAGGCGAAAACGAAACTTTTCTGGGAGCGGCGCAAGAATCGGTGAAAAGTACGGAAACTGCTTACTTCGTCGAAGCCAGCATCAAGGGCTATCGCGCCCGAGCGAAGGTAAACACAGGTGCCGAGGTTGCGGTGGTCAGTGACTCATTTCCAGGTCTGCCGACTGAACTGGAACCGACATGCGACCTATGTGGTCCGAACAACGATGCGCTGCGTACGCGTATACGCTCGGGAAATTGCAGGCTGATTTCTCATGGAAGGGAAACTCGTCACTATAGACGATATATGTCATCGCAAACCTCCGTACTCCTCTACTCAGATTGCCTGCAGTTCGTGCCCTCGAGGTGGTCCGCTTTATCGACACGCTGACCACTGAATCCTACAGGAGGAAATGCCAGTGGCGTAGCAATAGGGGGGGCCGGGGGGCCTTGGGCCCCGGGTGCAAGGGGCCTGTGGAGGGGGGAGGGGTGTCATATACGTCTGAAGACACCCCTCTTTCCGCCGGCTACACCCGTGGGGGCGGGGTGACAGAAGACCTATGGGCCCCGGGTGCCAGACGATCTAGCTACGCCACTGGGAAATGCCAAAAGATTTTCGCTGGAATCGGCAGCCCAAGGGGCTCCCTTTTGGCATAACTTTGGCTCCGGAAATATTTCAAAGAAAGTTTTCCCAAATCCTGGATGGCCTTCCAGGGGTAGTGAACTACGTCGTCGATATCTTGGTTCATGGGACCGGCAAGAAAACGCACGACGAACGGCTGGCTCAAGTCCTTCAACGACTGCAGGTAGCAGGAGCTACACTAAGCAACAAGAAGTTAAAGTTTGCTATGGACAAACTTTCCTTGCTGGTGTTGCGATGGTCAGCACGTCCCAAGTTCCGTGAGGTCAATCTCAGCGCTGACTACCACTGTTGCGAAGTCGGGGGTCCGTGCGATCAACGAAGTTTCCATTGGTGGCGCCGTGCCAGGTGCCGGGAGAAAGGGTTCCGAGCAACGTTTTAAGAAAATGAAGAAAAAGGAATATATTCAAAAAGGTTACGTGATTTAGAATACAAAACGGCTCCAACTATCGGAGCACACTCAGGTAGCGTCTTGGCATGTCCGAGTCACAATGTTTCCGAGTGTCCTCTGTCAGCCATCCGGATCCGCTTTTTATGCCTGCGTCGTCATTGTTCCTGGTTTCCACCAATCCTGCGTCAGGAGAGCCATTCCGGCGTCCGTGTGCTGGTTCTAGGTGGCGTTGGCAGGTTGCCTCTTTTAAAGTTACTGTATATGCTACCAAAGGTAGCTACCTTTGGTAGCATATACAGTAACTCTAGCCCCTTTCGGTGCGCCTGGTCGGAAACGCACGCCCCTCCCGGGGCATCAAGAAGGAAAGTCGGAGGGACGCACGCTGACTCCGATCCCCGGCGTGGTCATGCCGATTGGGCTGTTGACAGGCGTGCAATGTCGTAGCCTTGCACCGACCTTCACTCCGGTGTGGACAGGCCAATTTGGGCTGCTGACAGGTGTGATGAATGGAGGCGTGACGACTGCATGTCGCAGGTGCAATATATATCTTCCCCGCTCTGTAGGGCCGCCGGGCACAACACTGGGCATGGTGCTGGGTTTCCAGCAGAACTTTTTGTTGGGCTAGTAGGTGCATGTTACTGATGTACTAAAGCGCCAAACGGACGACACAAGAAGAGACACGGACGATTGCTTACTAACAACTGATGCTTTATTGTCAGAAACACACAATATATACGCGAATCTGGCAGCGCAACTCACACATTTTTCCCCTTTCTTTTCAATATATGCCTGAACAGCTAAATACAGCTCCTTGTGTGGGATAGAATAGAAAAGATCTTTAACATCGACCGAGAGAAAGCGAGAAAAACCGAGAAAGCGGATGGGGTACACCTCGATTCGAGGGCTTCTTTCACGCTAGGAAAAATACTTTTATGTAGCACGTATCGAGAAACAGAAAGCTGTATCGGGAGTTTTTCATGTTGCTCTACGATTTTCTCATTTGCAGTTTTCATCTAGTTATACTATTTGGGAAGTTAATTAATTAAAACTAAATATGTAATTAGGCGGAATGCAATATGAGTATCTCCAAGCAACGGCAACCAACATTACCTTGGTTCTGTCCAGCCATGTGGCATTTGCATATTTTTTAACCTTGGTGCATGATAGTTGGGACACCCTGTATAGTGTCTTGATGCGCTCTCTCGTCGGCATTCGCATAGCATAAGCGCGCCACACAGGCTGCAGTATACATGCATAGGTATTTGTCGACGTTCAAGACATTACTCCACCCTCATTTGATACCCGCATATCTGAGTATTTTAACTCACGGTGTATTTCGTATGACGTGACCGTACACCATTCGGACAAGAAAAACATATTTCTTTCTCGACTGTAAGTCTTTCACATATCGTGTTTTCTTCCAAATTTAGGCACCGTTCCCCGATTTGATCATTAAATGTGGCGCCTTTATTTATTATTATTATTATTATTATTATTATTATTATTTACTGCAATACATATGAGCCGTATAGCGCTTCCAGCCTTGCAGCAATGAATTTACAGCCCTTCGAGACTCCGCCCAGCTCGCGATCTATACAGCAGAAAGAGCCTCAAAGAAACGGGAAAACGTTCCTGGTGACAGCGAGGCCACCGAATTGCACTCCAGAGCATGGTTTCCAGGATGACGAATTCGAGACAGTCATACGCCGCACGGCCAAAAGGTTTCGTAAGGTGTCATCCGGATCGCGTGTGTCTGCCATGAAGCCCGGGGGCTATACTTGATTTCAGTATAGTCTGACATATGTACAGCACACTATATAAAATGGACACATAGCATAAATGGTCGGGCGCTATACTTGCCCGTCCTATCGTCTTCTCCAGGCTATGTGTTCATTTTCTATCATAAAAATAAAGTGCGGCATGCAATCTCGCTCGTGTTCCGGGGGATATTCGCCGCGCTATGTGCGTGTCCATCCTGTACAGGCAAACTTCATCCCTGTTTTTATAAAGCATTGCGCCGCATTAAATTAAGGATGTGAGGGCTTCAAAACAGAAAGAACCTCTTTGCCACTGACGTTATCGACAAGAGCGCGTTTGGGCACTCTGCGCGAACAACTGCGCAACACCTCAGTCGAACAGGGAAGACACAGGATAGCGCTTGCACTGCGTTTTCCCTGTTGTCCTCGTTGCGTTGCTGGTCGCAATGCGCGGATCAGAGTCCGACGTTTTATGCCTGAGGACGGTGTCACCAGAGCCAGTGTTATCTATTACATTGATGGATATATACATCAGACGCGGACTTCCCGATACTTACAGGGTCTGTCCTGAAAGTAATGTCAGTGAATTTACTATGACGCGACTGTACGTCGGAGCGCGGTCTAACCGGTTGAAACTGGTAGTGGGGGAACCCAGCTAAGCAGCGCTCCGTCGCTCAGTGTGCTCCGAGCATCGGAAAGTGTAGGACGGGCCTGTCCGTGGGAGTTATTTTTTATTCTTGTGCAAGTGAAAATGCAGCGCTCGTTAGAACAAATATTTGCGATCAAGTTTTGCGTGAAGCTTGGCATGACCGCTGCGGAAACTGTTACTATACTCAAGCCTGCTTACAAAGAACATGCCCTGTCAGATCGGCAAGTGCTTCGATGGCACAAGGCCTTTTTGGAAGGCCGGGACAATGTCGACGACGAGGACCGCGCCGGACGGCCATCCACGACCACCACGGCTGACAATGTGACGCGAGGGAGGGAACTGTTGAACACAGACCGACGATTAAGTGTTCGTTTAATGGCCGACATGTTCCGAAAGCTCAAGTTCATGAAATCGTTAAAACGATATCGGCATGCGGAAGATGTGCGCAAAGATGATTTCAAAAGTGCGCACTGACGACCCAAAGTCACGCCGCGTTGAAACGTGCCAAGAAAACCTCGACATGTGCAAACGTGATCGAAAAATTTTGGACAACGTCATTACAGGTGACGAGACTTGGGTATTTGAATATGACCCGGAGACCAAAAGGCAATCATCGGAGTGGCACACGCACTCGTCCCCTCGCCAGAAGAAAGCCAGGATGAGCAAATCACAGTTCAAGATTATGCTCATCATTTTTTTTTGACATCCATGGATTGGTTCATTGCTATAGTTTGTAGAACCTGGAACCACTGTGAACTGCAAATTTTATGTGGAAGTCCTCAAAACACTGAAACGCAGGGCTCAACGCATCCGGCCGGACATCGCAGACAACTGAAAGTTGCACCACGGTAATGCGCCGGCCCACAGTGCCTTCGTAGTCACCGACTACCTAGTTAAAGCAGGGGTGCCAATGATCCCCCAGCCCCCGTACAGCCTGGACAAGGCTCCCCCCCCCCGCCTTTTTTTCTGTTTCCACGCCTCAAAACACCTCCAAAAGGCAGGCATTTTGGAACAGTAGACGGGATCAAAGCAGCTTGCACCGCAGCATTAAAGGCCATTCCGGAGGAGGACTGCCACAACGCATTCGAGAGGTGGAAGTTGTGGGCAGCACCCGCCTCCATTTCCTCCCGCGTATCCGCGGCGTCCCGTTCGCACGTGGCGACGGGTCGGGCCATTGGTCGGGCCGGCGTAGACAAGGGAGAGAGGCACTACGCGCCCTCCCTTTCTCCGTCGTTTTGATGACGCGCGTACCCCTCTTCCCCTACGCGTCTCACGGGAAAGGGAAACATATTCGGTGGGCGAGGAGGGCTTCCCCTCGCAAAAAGGTAAAAAGGCATAAAAGCGCGCCACCGGGAAAGACTCGCTCTCTTGGGACGCCGATACCTAGGACCGCCTGGAGGACAGCACCTGCCGCATCCCGTGAGTGATCTCGTTTGTCTGACCCACCCAGACAATGAGGCAAGCCTATTTACTACTATTACTGAGAGGACGTCCCTCTTCGAGTGTCCGCTATTGCTAATAGCAATAAACGGTGTTACCGTTGGCACCGCTGGTTGCCTTATTCGTCCGAACCCGGCGTAGCCGCGATTCCCGGGCTACGGGTTGGGAGTACCACAAAGCGACTGCGTGGGGCTAGATCCGGAGCTCGCCTTCAGCCTTAGCCGCACGCAGAGTGGAACCCCCACAAAGTCGCGCTGGGGCCTATGTATCGACGCAAAAGGAGAGTATTTTGAAGATTTTTGTACACTTGTAACGATAAATTCAATAAATGATTTTTAATGGCCTTACTGACATTACTTTCAGGATAGACCCTCTATAAAGCCTGCTACCGAAGGTGCATGGCACAGTGCATATCAGTGCCCACCGGACGCGCGTTGTGTGAATGGCGCGTTTCTGTGAGCAAACCATTGATATCTATTTTAGGGGGGGGGGGGGGGGACACGAGCAGAGACGTCGAGCACAGCGAGGGTGGCTTGTAAGCACACATGGATAGCAGTGATAATAGGATAGATTCTTTTGAAGTTGGGATCGTGCTTCGTCGCAGTTGCAAGCGTGAGGAGCGAATATACAACGTGACGGATATTCTTTGGCCGTTTAAGTTCCCAGCATCCTTTGAGAGCTGCCGGCTCAAATACACCTGCATGGTCATGCAGCTGCTAGCATGGGCTGCCACAGTATATGATCGAGCGCTTTTGTTCCACGAAGTAGAGCCGGTCACTCAACTCGAGCTTCAGCAATTGTCACTGACAATCGTTGCCCAACATGTCAGGCAAGGCAAGGACACTTTGCTGTTCCGGCCATTTCCTTTAGTTTTGATGGCGGACAAGATGCGCTCCTGTTGATGTAATCCAAGGTGTCGCAAGCTCCGATCGTCTGAACATCAGCAAGCCAAATGCGCCGCTGCCGTCATGCCATTGTTCGCGTGCTAAAACTGAATCATTTCTCGATATCTGGCCCTGTCGACATCTCCTTATTCCATAACTCCATAGTCCCTAGTAGATCGACAAGCGATCCACATTTTATTAACGCCTCCGCTTCCCCCCCCCCTCCCCCATCATCGTCATCATCATTTTTTCTCTCCCCAGTGCAGGCTACCAAACAGGATATTATACATTTTCCTCTATTCTTTTCCCCATCTCTGGAAAGCAGCGTTTTATGGTAAACGCAAGCGTATGAACAAATGTGCATTTCACGGGCACAGTGTACATTTATTCCTGTATAAAAGCAACGATTGCAGCGATTGTGGCATGGCTGCATGCGATAGCACGACAGCGATGATGGCAGTGGCTTGGCAACGAGGAGGACGTCGAATTGGCCAGACAGTTGGTCACTGTATTGCAACGCTCATTCATTTAGCGTTACACGACAGGGGCAGTATAATTACGGGTGTGTCAACGGCATTGTGCTCAAACTCGGTTCCCTATATATCATTACGGCTTTTCGTAAGAACTGCGCAGATCATGCCGAGCACGGCGCGTTCTGCGCAAATGCGATCTCTGCCTTCGTCAGCATAACGAATGATGTGCTGTTCCCATCGTTGTTCTTTCGCGACCATGACGAACACTCCTTTGTATGTCCCTGATGGTCTTGTCGGAAACGAGGCGGCTCATGCCAGTGCCCGAGTATTTACAGTCCGGGCTCAGGCATTACATGTGTCGGACCTCGTCACGGAGGAGGCGACGTTTACAGCGCGAGATCGGCTTATTGCCTACCACGACATCTGCACACATTACCGATTAGACCGTTTAACCTTTCTGCCGCTCATGGGCAAATCCCCGCGCAGGTGTGAAGTTCTGTGGCGACAGCCGCAAACTCGCACCTTTCCCTCCCCTTACCTCCTCCACCGCATTCATCCCTCCATTTACCTTTCTCCCTCTTGCAAATTCTGCGTCTCTCCCAAAGCAGACCTAAATCACATCATGCGTGAATAACCGAGGTTAGTGACACTATCTTCATAAGATTCCATTGAAGTTTCCACACTAATAAATAAATTAGATCGTGATATAGCCGCGTGTGTAGATGAAATTTATTCGACTGTAGTCATCACTGAAATTAGTGAAGTACTAGCTTACGAAGTAATTCAGCTTTATCTGCTGAAGATTTTCTGGGAGAACTAAAATATCGAGTTACGTCGATACACGAAGGTGTGGATCAAGGACAGCTTTATAATTACATATAGATATCTAATTTAACAGTGCTTTCTAAAAACTTCTTATTTATTTATTTATTTATTTATTTATTTATTTATTTATTTATTTATTATACCCTCCGGTCCAAACGGCACTACAAAAGGAGGTGGTTAACAGTCAGTACGAAGAACGTACAAACAAAAAGGACAGACAAAAATAGTATACACGAAACAACATTGTTATATGATGTTAGCCAAGCAATTCAAGTTTTCATCGTCAACTGTGGTGACAATGTACACAGGAAGGGAATTCCACTCTTTGGATGTTCGTGGTAACAATGACTGGAAGAAAACATTAGTCCTGCATGTTGAAAGTCCAACCTTGTGACGATGGTCTAGTCGAGATGACACATAATGGGGAGGGATTTATGACAGATTAATACAACTTTTCAATGCACACAGGATAATTTCTAAGAGCCAATACAGGATAATTTCCAAGAGCCAATACGGCTTTCGGTTATCAAATGAATATATTCACCGAACAGGCTACTATGTATATTAAAGATAATATGGCAAATATGGAACATAAGAAGTATGCGCTGGGCTTATTTTTAGGTCTGGAGAAGGTCTTCGATTCTATTGACCATAAAATACCAATAAGAAAATTTGAAAAGTACGGAATATACAGGGTGTTCCAGTACGTTTGCTTGAAAGCTATTTGTGTAATCAGCGACTGCAGTGTACTGCGCATTTAGGACTTTTCGTCGAGCGTTCTAGAGCTTCAACAAGACGACCCTAAAGGCTCCAAATTCGGTCCATTATTATCACTGATTTAGTAAATGATATAGTTATTATTAACCCCAACTGAACAATAATGTACGCTGACGACACAAATCTGTTTTTTATCTAACAAAACCTGAACGAATTACACCACACTGTGGATAGGTACCTCACTTCATTCGCACGGTGGCTTAAACAGAATAAGTTACAGCTAAACGCGGCGAAAACAACTACATTATCTTCAGGTCGCGCAATAGACACACATACAGCAAGCCAAGCATGAACCATAACGGCACGAAACTGCAAAAAGTAAGAGCGGTGTTTCATGAAAAAGTGAGTTGGAATGCACGGTATTATTCAATAGTGCAGATAGTTATCTAAAAGTGTTAGAATTATATCGAAAAGCCAAGTTGATTCCGCTATGGTTGAAGCAGCAAATATACAACTCCCCTTTTTTTATTCTAAACTTTGCTAGAAAGCTCTAGTATGGGGGACGATGATCCAAAGCTAATTCTAACGAGAAAAAAAGTGCTTTGACCATACTGCAACCACCAAGAACATTATGCAAATTGAAGGGCAGTTTCATTATTTCAAGAATATTATATGCCTCGTGCTGATCATATTTATTTACATAAAAGTATTACAGCGCAGGTATAATGAAAAGCTGGAAATAGTACACTTGCTTACCAATCAATTTATATAATAAATAAAGCTGAACAAAAACTCAACTTCAGTTGCCAAAAAAAAAGCTTTCAAGAAACAAGCAAAAGAAATATTAATACAGAAAAAATATATTTTGTAGGCTAGAACACGAAGTCGTCTTTAAGCACAGCACTCACCCAGAATATTACGCAACACAGTAAATATCTAACAGTATTTATATAAGGTAATATGATGCCGTATCCAATTAGGCCTGCTATCTTCAGTTTCCGTGTGTGACATTACGCCTTACGTTGCTGTCGTTAAGCTATGGGATTTGTATGCA
Source organism: Dermacentor albipictus (assembly GCF_038994185.2). Classification (NCBI taxonomy): domain Eukaryota; kingdom Metazoa; phylum Arthropoda; class Arachnida; order Ixodida; family Ixodidae; genus Dermacentor; species Dermacentor albipictus. Next base: position 38,052,059 of record NC_091821.1, read on the forward strand.
TTGTATTCAGTATACCAATTCCATATTCCTTTTGTCTCATGTTATTTTCTGTTTGCTCAGAGTGTTCTTTTTTTTCGCTATAATAGCATTTTTCGATTGTCCTAGGTTGTCTACGCAATATCATATCTCCAATATCTGTTTGCATGCGAGATTTTAGGTGCTCTGCAAACAGTGTTCTTGTACTGCGTTTATTATTGACATCGTATTTTGTATATATATGTGTGGCTGTGCGAACTGCTTTCAATGGTGTTGGGACCTATGTCAGGCTTTTTGCTTTTATAGTGCCAACGTCCTTTTGATTTGACAAGGAAATAATAAATGATATGAAATTAGAAATGAGAAAAAGAAAGTACTCGTAACCATTCCCTGCGGTTACCGCGGCGTATCTGGCTTCCTGCTTCACGTCCGAAACCGCGCCTACACGGCACACGTGTTGAGCTTGTCGCAAGAGCGCGACGTAAATATTGGTTGAGCTCGCGAGTAACTGAGACGCAGTGCCTGGCTTTCCTCGCCGTACTCATTCACGGGTTCCATGTGCCCCATCTCTTTGATGCCCCCCTGGCCACTGTTACGTCACCTGTCTCGCACCTGCTCGCGTGGGACACGACCGCTTCGTGCGTGGTCTGCTATATCTCCCGTGCACGTGGATGATAGTTCTGGCTTATTTGTTATCGCACTTCTGGCCCGTCCTCAATAGAGCGCCCGTTGGATCCTCCAATCATACTGGATTTTATTGCGATAGCAATTATATGGACACTCCAGGCGCATTTCTGTCGTCGCCGTCACCATGGCGTTCCGAATAAAGTCCAAGGGCGATGAGTGAGTGAGTAAAGACTTTATTGGGAAAACAAGGTATTGACGGGTGACCTTGTGGTTAGGCAACCACGAGCCCTTGGGCCTGGGCGGCTTCTTCAGCTATCTTGATGACTTTGGCCTGCAGGTCAGGGTCGGAGCTGAGGAACACGGCCTCCCACTGCTCATTATTACTTCGTGATTCGTAAGGGCGATAAAATCTTCGCATCGCCCCCGTATGCTGTGTGTGCGAGTGAAAGCGTGCGAGGGTGAGCCGGCGATGGTGAAAGCCATCTGCGACGAGGACAGAGTCCCCCGCGCGCGATATCACGGCATAGTTCGCGTTGAAGGTCAATTCGCTCGCTGCTGCTGCCGCGCTTTCTCACTCGAGAGTTTTGACAGCGAGTTTCCGCGGTCACCGAGTGAGATGTGTTCATGGTTGCTTGTGCGTGCATGGCACCATGGATATGCTTGTTGTTAATTTAGTTAATATGCGTATGTTTACAAGTGGGCTGATAAAATTACTGTCCTTACTTCATATGGCTGTCCACTAATTTGCCATCGCAATCGATGCGTCGCCTTTCGGGCGAAACTGCGACTTTTTTGTCTGTGACGTCAACGGTTCAAGCTAGAATAGCAGCATCGGCGCCTCGAATCTTCAGTGGGCGTAGGGACAGCAGCTCATGCACGATGTTCAACTGTTGCCTGTTTTTCATGCAGCTATGCTATCTTGAAAACGCACGTTCTTTTCGTTCTGATGACCGCTTTCTGCGCCTGCACCATCACAGCTTTGTTTTTGTGTCTTCATATGCTCAACTTATGCATTGTGTGAATAGTCTATTCTTAAGCGGGGACGTTGAATTGAACCCTGGCCCTAGGTACAACACATAAGGTTCCAGACCAGCCTACCCGATTAGACGGTAATTCTACCTCTGACGAAACTCATGACAATAACGATGATGAGTCCTTAGTTGCTGAAATGTTCAATAAACTGCTTTCAGGGCAGGAATAAATGGCTATTGATATCTTTGCTCTTCGTCAGACCGTCGATTCCCGGTTTCAAGAATTGAAATTTGGAGTTGCTTTCCCCGAATCCTTGTCACCTAATACAAGTACCTTTGATGCCGCTGTGGATTTGCGATCTGATGTGTCATCGTTTACTCAGAAAGTAGATTCTCTGATGGCAAAGGCGGCCGCTTTAGAAACAACTTCCTCGAGTAATGAAGTCAAGATGACTGCCCTGGTTATTAAGATGACTGTTCTTGAATCCTTTTCTGTCCCTTAAATCCGGTGATGTTATTATTATTCCTGCTGAGCCTTCCAATGTATTCTTGTCCTCAAGTAACACGGTTAACAAAATTGTTGATAAGAATGATGATCTTGAAAACCGCTTGTGTAGAAATAATATTATATTGTTCGGACTTCCTGAACAGCCTGAATAAAGCAATAGTTTACTGTTAAGCAGCATGCTGCCTTTTTCGCAGACAAACTGCACATCAGTTGTCCCAAAATTGAAAGGTGCCATAGAATTGGACGACTCCAGCAGGGTCGTACACGTCCAATCATTGTTAAGTTGCTCGACTTTCGCGATAAGATGGAAGTATTAAAGAATGGTCACAAACTTAAGAACTCAGGCATGCGCATTGGATAATATTTTTCCGCACGCGTGCGATCCTTACGCAGGAAATTGTGGGATGGCACTGCCTCTCAGAGGAAAAATGGTAGCGCTGTGCGTATAAGGTTTGATCACGTGTGTTCATCGACAACATCCGCTGTGACTGGGATCAGAGAACTAATGCCCTTATTACGGCTTCAACTCGTTCTTCTTGTATACTTCCCCCAAATCCGCTTCTAATGGTAGACAGTGACGCCAGAAAGTGTTTCACGATAAGCTTAAAATTATGGACGCGAATGCCAGAAACCTAGTTAATAAGTTTCCTGACTTTGTCTCTTTGACCACTTCTAATTCTCTTAACATTATCGGAGTTACCGAGACATAGTTACACTGTGATATTTTTGATGCTGAAGTTAGTCGATCTGGCTCTACCGTAGTGCGTTGCGATAGAACACGCAAAAGAGGCGGTTACGTACCTCATTTATAGCGGTCTGATCTTACCTTTTCGATTTTTTGTTGTCATAATGAAGTAGAATCTGTATGACATAATATATCAGTCGGCAAGTGTTGTGTCGTTATGGGTGCAATATATCGCCGTCCGGAGTCCAATGTTGAGCAACTGTATTCTTTAGGAGCATTTCCTCATCAATTATGCGTGACATGATCTATCTTAGTTCTGCTGGGCGATTTTAATGCACCATGTATTTCGTGGCAATCTCAGTCAGTCTCCGGCTACGATTCTTTAACATGTAAACAGACAGACAGACAAAGAACTTTAATAGCAAGGTCCTGAGACGCTTTGCCCTAGGGCAGAGCTGCGGGCCGCTCCCACGTGGGGACTGGTAGGCCGAGCCTAACCGCCGCATCGTGGGCTCTCTGGACAGCCCAAGTTTGATGTGCATATTCTGAGCTCCGGATGGCAGAGCTCCATTCTTGTTCTGTGATGCGATTGGGTCCCTGTAACGAGGGGCATCGCCAGAGCATGTGTTCGAGATTGCTAACAGCCCCACAGTCGGGGCAAGTAGAGCTGAAAGCCTCTGGAGTGATCATGTGGAAAAGGGCCAGGTTCGGGTAGCACTGCGTCTGAAGCATGCGTAAAGTGGACGCCAGAGGTCTAGCCAGTTTGCAGTGAGGGGGAGGATAAGTCCTCCTACCCAGGTGATAGTGCATAGTAATTTCGCTGAAAGTAGTGAGAGCGTCCCGAAACTCGAGAACCCCAGAGTCTGAGCTCAATCTTGCTCCCGCGCGGTGGGTTAGTGCGCGCGCTTGGGAGTGGGCAATGTCATTAAGATTGGGAAACGAGTCAAGCTGGGGGTCGAGGTGAGCCGGAAACCACGTGATGGTGTGCGGAGAGATTATCTTGTTCTTGAGAATCTTGTGAGCCTCCTCAGCGATGGATCCTGAAGCGAAAGCCCTGACCGCCGATCTCGAATCAGTGAAGATTTGTGATCTGCTGTTGTCTAGGAGTGCTATAGCAACTGCGACCTGCTCCGCTCTGGTTGGTGTTGAGCACTTCAGGGAAGCCGCATTCACTATCTGTCCGTTGTGATCAACGAGGGCAATGGCGAAGTTAGACGACAGTCCATATTGGGCTGCGTCGACAAAACATGCCGAGTAAGGATCGTCTTTGGTACGCTTGAGGAGGGCGAGGGCTCTTGCCCTGCGTCTGCCTACGTTGTGTCGAGGATGAACATTACGGGGAAACGGTGCAACTCGTATGTTGTTCCTTTGATTTTCTGATAGTTCATATTTCCGCTCTTCCATGAGGATAGGGTTGATCCCAAGAACTGCCAGGATCTTCTTTCCAGCCGGGGTACAGGATAGACGGGCCAATTGGGCTGACTCCTGGGCCTCGATTATCTCGTCCAATGTGTTGTGCACTCCTAGTTGCATAAGGAGGTCCGTGCTCGCCCGTAACGGAATGCCTAGTACTTTTTTTATACTTTTTCTGATGAGAGTGTTTAATCGTTTTTTTCTCGGACTTTTACCAGTTGTGCATGGCGGCCACATAAACTATATGACTCATGAGGAAGGCGTGGAACAACCGGAGGAGGTTGTCTTCCTTTAAGCCTCCACGCCTATTCGAGACTCTGTTGATGAGTCTCATCATGTTCTCAGTCTTGGCTGTCAGCTTGTTGAGCGTAGTATTATTACTGCCATTCGATTCGATGAACATGCCAAGGACCCGAATGGTGTCTACTCTGGGGATGGTACAGCCGCTTTTAGTGTGGAGTTTGATGTTTATTTCAGACAACGGTTTCCATCCTCTAGGTTTGGGGCCTCTCCTGACTGGCCTGTAGAGGAGGAGCTCAGACTTGCTCGGGGAGCATCTAAGCCCCGTATTTTCCAGGTACATCTCTGTTTGATCTACAGCCTCCTGTAAGCCTAATTCAACAGCTCCCTCGCTTCCTCCGGTGCACCAGATTGTGATGTCATCAGCGTAGAGCGTATGATTGATCCCTTCTATGTTGGAGAGTCTTTGCGATAATTTCGTCATGGCGATGTTAAAAAGCAGTGGTGAGACTACCGCTCCTTGTGGCGTGCCTCTGGGGCCCAAACTGAAATTGTCGGACTTGAGGTCACCGATTTTGAGCGTGGCCTTGCGATCCCGTAGGAACGAGCTGATGTATCTGTGAAAGGCGTCTCCCAAATTGAGCTCTGAGATGGAGTTCAGAATGTGAGCATGGGATACATTATCAAAGGCTTTCTCTAGGTCTAAGCCTAGGATGCCTCTTATATCTCTTGTGGTGTTGTCAATGATTTGACATTTGATGAGTTTCATGACATCTTGCGTTGACAGGGCCGGACGAAAGCCGATCATGTTGTACGGAAACAATCCTTGTTTCTCGATGTGCTTAGAAATTCGATTGTGTATGACATGTTCCGCTACTTTCCCCACGCAGGACGTGAGGGAAATGGGTCTGAGGTTTGAGAGACTCGGGGGTCTACCAGGCTTTGGAATGAGGATGACCGAGGCCATTTTCCAGGACTCCGGGACAACCCCTCGTTCCCATATTCCATTAATCTCCTCTGTCAACCATTCTATAGAGCAGTCGTCCAGGTTTCGGAGGGCGCGGTTGGGGATGCCATCAGGACCAGGGGCAGACCTGCCATTTAGATGCTGGAGAGCTTCCCTTACCTCGCATGCCTTGAAGGGGTTATCTAGCTCGGGGCAAGATGAGCCTTTGTAGGGGGGATAGTCTTCGTCACTCGAGTTGCCCAGTGGCAGATACTTGCGAGCTAATCTGTCGAGTACGGTCTGCAATGTCTCTGATTGTGATGCCTGGTGTAGAACCTTCGCTATCACTTGTCTTTGGTTTGACTTGGTATTGGTATCATCCAGCAGATGCTTGAGTAGGTTCCATTTAGCTCCAACTCTCATCTGGCCATCCACAGAATTGCAGACCTCATCCCACTGTTGTCTGCTCAAGGTTTGGCAGTGATCTTCTATAGTTCTGTTGAGCTCCGCGATCTTTTTTCGAAGCCTTCGGTTGAGTTTCTGCCCTTTCCATCGTTTCAAAAGTGACGTCTTAGTTTCTAGAAGATGAGCGAGGCGGCTGTCCATCCTGTCCACCTCCAGTTCAGTCTGGATTTTCTTTGTCGCCGCGCTGATGTCCTCCTTTAACTGTTCAGCCCACTGCTCAAGGCTAAGTGCTGATTCATGCGTTTGTGCTCGCTCTTCCCGAATCTTGCGAAAGTAATCCCAATCTGTAATAATGAACTCTTTGAGGTCCCCGCTTTTCACGTTGACGCAGGTGGCCAGGATGTTGTGATCACTGCCAAGGTCAACTTGGAGGTTGGACCAAGATGCCGATTCCACATTACGTATGAAAAAGAGATCGGGTGTGGTATCCCTAGAGCAGGAGTTGCCAATCCTGGTCGGAAAAGCCGGATCTGTTATAAGCGTGAGGTGATTATTGACTGTAGTTTGCCATAGGTCAACGCCCTTGCGGTTAGCTTGTTGGTACCCCCATGCTGGATGCGGAGCGTTGAAGTCTCCGGCCACCAGGAGTGGAAATGTCTTGGCCTTGCTTGTAGCCCTGTTAATAATTGCCGCGAATCTTTGCCTGAGGTCTTTGGGTGTACTGTATATGTTAAGTATAAAGATACTTGTCTTGAATGGTCCGCTGGGGATTATTTCAACAAGCGAGTGTTCAACCTTATTGGATTGCAGATTCAGATCGTGGGCTATGAACGCACATTTGTTCGAGACTAATGTGCTTATTCCCCTCTTCCCATCAGCATATTGGGTATGCGATTTATAGCCTGGAAGGGTGACCTTATCCGTGAGCGTTTCTTGTAATAATATTACATGTGGCTTTTCCGAGTGGGTCCGAATGAACTGTTGGAGGACGTTCCTTTTACGATGGAATCCCCTACAGTTCCACTGCCAGATGTTAATTACTTTGTGATGTGCCGCCATGGTGGGACGTAGTAGATAGCTTGTATTATAAAATGCTGCGGAGCGCAGCCGCTGCCGGCCTTTCAGTGTCGGTGTCATTCACTTTTTCCAACGGTGTAACTGAAGCCATTGTAGAAACGTGGCGTTCCAGATTATCGCATCTGATTCCTAGTGCTTTGACCGCCTCCGCAAGTTTGTCAATAACAATTTGGACTTTTTCGAGGGATTCATCAATTTTATCTACCGTTTTTTCCAATTTTCGAACGCTGGCGCTCTTGTCTGAGGCATGAACTGCCAGCGCCCTCTTTTTGGGTAAACCATTGGCAGTCGGTTCCGCTACGGGCGTTTCTACAGCAGAGGCCTGACTGGGTTGAACTGACTCTCGCTTGCTGGCTTGCTTGCTGGCAGTCGGTTCCGCTACGGGGATCTCCATGGGCGTTTCTACTGCAGGGGCCTGACTGGGTTGAACTGACTCTCGCTTGCTGGCTTTCTTTAGCTCTGCAATTTCTGCTTTGAGCTGCTCCATTGCGTATTTTTATTTTATTTTTATTTCCTTCTCGTGTGACTTAAAACAAATCGATTTAGGTGCACGTTAAAGAACCCCAGGTGGTCACTACGGCGTGCCTCATAATCAGAAAGTGGTTTTGGCACGTAAAACTCGATAATTTAATTTTTTAAAACAAATCGTCGCGGATAATAAGAGACGCTCCTCAAATATAGGCCTTGTATTTTTTTAGCGGAAGCCTTATTGAAAACGGCTATACGTGTGACGTTGCGGATGGAATTGCTGACCACAAAACTGCATAATTTTTAATTAATGTTTCTGTTCCTAAAACTAAGTTTGTTCGTCGCACTTTTTATGACTTCGTGCGAGCTGATGACCAGTCTATTGGTAATTTTCTTTTTCTGATTCTTTTGCTGATTTTGAGCGTCGCAGTGTCTATGATGATGGGAATAATTTAGTAAAGTTTTCTAACGCTACCGTATGCACATGTGTCAGCCGTTTTTTTTTTTTTTTTTACTTAAAACCAAGAAAAAGAACGCTGATGTGCCATGGATAACTAGCGATATCCTTCACCTTTATCGCCGCCTTGTTAGACTATAAGGCGACAATCACGCACTGTAGCAACGCTTTGTAGTCACACGGTTTCGAACTTCAACTAATAACTACAGCAGCCAGATATTTCTTTTACGCTACCACTTTACCTAGTTCGTTAACATCACATGTTTAAAAAATTAGGGGTCTGATTTCACCTGGAAAAGCAACACCTCTGTCCTTCATAATGAGTGATGTCTCCACTAACGATCCCCGTGTCATTGCAACTGCTTTTAACTCGTATTTTCACTCATTTTTATGTAAAGATGACTTCGAAATCCCTCCTTTCAGCTCAGATTCACGGCTTCTAATTAATGACTTAATTGTATCTTTGCCAGGTGTCTTAAATATGATTTTAAATTGAAATGTTAAAAAGGGTTTCAATTCTGATAACATTCATAATTCCTTTCTCATACAGTATGCGTTCTGGTTCTCATGGCTGTTAACATATACGGCTGTGCGTGATGTGCTGCATATGCTTCACGAATACCATAACAGCAATTCCCTGAAAGAAACGTATTGTGGTTAAGATCGAGAGACAAGCCATTACAAGCGATGGAATGTTTCATAGTATAGCCTGCACAGGCGCCTTTGTCGACTACATGGGACACCCTTCCCGTAACCGATATATATATTACGACCAAGCGTGGCGCCAGTCAGAAGACGGTTTGATGTGTGTAGGTGGAATCGGTCTCGACAGACATCTTGTTTATGCATCGTTGTCGCTCTTGTAAATATTGTAAATGCATCTTTATATGTGACTTCTGCAACGTAAAAATATATATAAATGAGATGCGAAATGCAGGGAGGTTAACCGGAAGATAGATATCCAGTTTGCTACCCTGCACTGGGGAAGTGATAAGGGGAGGCAGAACGATAAAGAAAGAATACACAGGCATAGAAAGAGAGGGATATTAAAACACACACACACAGACAAAGTAACAAACATCGTCTGATATCCTCTCTACGTCGTGGACCACAAGACCAACTTGTGCTGGAAATAAGGCAGCGATATCACCGCCATCAGAAAAAGGACATGACATCACTTTTCAGTGGTTCCGAGGCCACTGCAGCATCATGGGCAAATAAAAGGCCGATGAAACTGCTAGGAGGGCTCACAAAACGCTGGGAAGGAACCCATCCCGCTATCAAGAACTGATGCAGCAACAAAGCTTCGCATACTTGCGCGTGATGCCACACCATCTATGTGGGACACGCCAGTTTTCCGACATACTCCGGATGGATCCGGCAACGTCTGGATCCATCCCTCCGACTACGCATTCCGTCTGGACTATCCCGAATTGAGGCAACTGTTCTCTGCCGACTACGGCTAGGAGTATCTTTTACGAATGCATTTGCTTGCCGCATCGGAATGGCTGACAGTGCTTCCTGTGACAGTTGCGGTAACGCGGAAACAATCGAACACATCCCCTGTCATTGTCCCCACTACAACTCCCAGCGGCGTTGGCACGCCTCGACGACCGGCCGCTTTCCGAGTTGGAGTGCTGGCTGATGCGGTCTTCATACCAGAAGGCGACGAAAGCGCTACTGAAGTTCCTCCGGTCAGGCGACCTGTTTGAACGACTGTGACATTCCTGAGTTCCCGCAACTGAAGCAACTTACTGTCGTTATGGCGTTATGGCAAGCCACGCATTGTTCACGAAACCCATCCGTTTACTACAACTTCGAATTAAAAGCATGAAGCAGCTCTTTACCGCGTCAACTGCAATGCTTAAAGTATACTCAAGGCACTAGAGCGCAGCTTATAGGCTGCCTTGAAGAGGAAAATCCGTGTATTTTCTGCATCACGATGTCTCGAACTGCCTTAATTTAATTATACAAACTGATAACTATTAACTTACACATCATATTAACATACTCGCATCATACAGAAGGCAGCATAAGTCTCATATGAATTCACTTCATTTTTAACCTCTTCCGGTGAATGATATATCTTCAACGTGTCCCATACAACTAATGAATGAGACTTCGGCTTTTGCTGGCTCCAGCCATACGGTATAAAAGGCGTACTTCGCTCAAAAAGTTCGGCCGAGCAGCTGCGTCAGTTTCGCCAAACAGATCCGTCATATCTATTCCTTAAGCAACAAGCACCTGTAAATTAGTGTACTGAGTTTAAGGTGTAGCACTGAAAACGAGATAAATATTGGTTCTTGCCTTTTCGCGTGCTTCTACCAGCTGAAAGCCTCCATTATTTTTACTTAAAATTACCGCCGCTAGGGTATTAACCGGCGAAGAATAGCCTGATATTGAGAAGCAGTTCAAAAGGCAAATGGTGTCGGCAGAATCTAGACTGCAGTGTTATAGTTCACTCCTCGTGCTGCTGCCGAAAGTTTCCATGAAGAAATGTGAAAATTCGATATTTTGCCATGAACTATTCGTCGTGAGCAAACAAGTTTTAGCGCATTAAAATCAAAGCAAATGTTGCAGAAGTCATATGCAGGGTGTCCCAACTATCTTGTGACAAGATTTAAGAATATGTAATTGCCACGTAGCTGGGCAGAATTAAGGTAATGTTGTTTGCTGTCGCTTGGAGATATTCAAATTATTTCTTAAATTCCACCTAATTATACAATTGGTCTTAATTAAGTAGTCAACTTCTCAGATATTATAATTAGACAAAAAGTGTCAATGAGAAAATTGTAGAACAACATGAAAAACTACCGATACAGCTTTATGTTGCTCAATACGTGCTACATAAAAGTGTTTTTCCCAGCGTGAAAGAAGTTCACAAATTCACGCAAAATTGCCGCCGGACTGGTCGCGCGAGGCACTTCGCTTGTATTTGCGGGCTTCTTTCTCGCTCGGAAAAACACATTTATGTAGCCCGTATCGAACTACAAATAGCTGTAGCGGGAGTTTTTCATGTTGCTCTACAATTTTCTTATTGACACTTTTCATGTAATTATAATATTTGAGAATTTGATTAATTAATTAAGACTAATTATGTAATTAGGTGGAACGAGAAAAAATAATCTGAGTATCTCCAAGAAACAGCAAATAACATTACCTTGGTTCTGTCCAGCTACGTGGTATTTGCATGCATTTAAATCTTGGTGGCCATTCGGGATATGTCGTTGTCCTATCCCGAATAGCCCCTAGCCATGAAAAAGAAACCTGCTAAGAGTAACTACTTAAGAGGAAAAAACGAAATCAGGAAAGAAACACTTTATGATAACAAAAAGGTAAGCTCACTACTTTTCGAAGCGAGATCGGGATGTCTTATAACACGTTTCTATAAAGCCTGATATAAAAAGGAAGAAGAAGCATGTGCTTGCTGCGGTAAATCAAGGGAACGATGGAGCATGTTTTCTTAGTATGTGAAAATATGTGTACAGCGGTCGATTTAGGCACCTCTGGCCTCCTTGAATCCCTTGGGTTCTGCGAGAGCAAGGGAAAAGTAAACATGCCCACAGTAGAGATTAGTAAGTGGCGATTGGAAGATTGGCGGAAGAAAAGTAGGAAAGCGACAAACAAGAGAGGCGTGCTAAGTTAATTAAATTATGGGGTTTTACTTGCCAAAACCACTTTCTGATTATGAGGCACGCCGTAGTGGGGGACTCCGAAAATTTGCACCACCTGGGGTTTTTTAACGTGCACCTGGGTACACGGGTGTTTTCGCATTTCGCCCCCATCGAAATGCGGCCGCCGTGGCCGGGGTTCGATCCTGCGACCTCGTGCTTAGCAGCCCAACACCATAGCCACTAATAAGCAACCACGGCGGATGGCGTGCAAAAACAAAGTTCACAATAGGGGTTTAGAAAGATTGGGTATGGGAATTAATCGTGTTCTTTTTTTCTACTTTTACTTTTTTATATTTTAAACATAAATAGGGCATTAGGCAATATAATAACAAGAGCTTGGTGGGGCAACCCACAGTCCCGTTCCAAAGGGGACGCTCACAGCATCCACAGCGTCGAGCTCATAACCTTTCATCTTTCAATAAAGTGATTCCTTCCTTCCTTCCTTCCTTTTCCATGGCTGCCACTCATGAGATTATCTCAGCCTCTCTGACTTTCCGCTTGACGTTCTTTATTGCCATGTTGTTCCCCATACAGGTCGCACACTTGCTGGTAAGCTTCCTAGTTTTCTTCCTCTCCTGTGAATCACTGTTTTTCCTGTACAAATAGCTCAACACTCTCCCAGCCCATTTAATTACTTTCTTCCATATTCCTCAGTCCAGGCACGTACTCAGGATATTTTTCGGGGGGGGGGGGGTACCTTTACTAGTACAAAGGTGAATAACGCCCACCATTCCCCATAAAGACCCGTAAACTCGCAAAAACGAAATGAAATACGGTGAATCTCACAGGTACGCCTGTGAGATGCACCTCTCCTTTACTTGGCAAACAAGGAACCGCATCAAATGGACTTGCGCAGGAAAGAAGAGCTGGAAGAACACTGCCAAGAACAAGTAAACAAGCGGAAATGTAAAATAAAGATTTCTATAATAGTATACAACTTAAAAAAAAAACAGCAGTTGGCAACCAAGGCACACGGATCGCGTGGGGTTGTGTTACTCCTCCAGTCAATCACAGAAGCAAACAAAATCGTCGTCTTGTGCCCTTTTCAAAATGGCGTCGTAATTGACACCTCCGCAGCGTCTGCTGTTCTTGAAGAGTGTTTTTCATCGACGGAAGAAATGAGGTGTGCAACGGACATATACAAAGTGTATGGAGCCGGAACATTTAACTCTTCGAAAGTCTACCTGCCGTGGTTGCTTAGCGGCTATGGTGTTGGGCTTGCTAAGCACGAGGTAGCAGGATCGTATCCCGGCAACGGCAGCCGCATTCTCGATGGGGGCGAAATGCGAAAACACCCGTGTACTCAGATTTAGGTGCACGTTAAAGAACCCCAGTTGGTCCAAATTTCTAGACGGCGTGCCCTCATAATCCACGGCGTGCCCTCATAATCTGATAGTGGTCTTGGCATGTAAAACTGCATAATTAATTAATTAAATCTTCAAATGTCTGCGGTACAGTTCATTTCACTGCTGAGCCCGCTTTACTCCTAAATTTCACTGCCAACTGAAGTGTGAAACTTGACAATAAATAGTTGCAGCGATGCAAGCATTTTATTGCAGTTTAATAAAAAATTAGGCTTTCGCCATTCCACTGTAATAGGCGAGGGAAACGTATAAAATTACGCGCTAATAATTTTATTTTTGTGGTTACCGCCTTATTTGGCTTACATGAAAAGTTTGAAGTTTGTAGCCTCGCGGAGGAACAGTGGCTGGCGGTTATGAGGGCGGGGCTTCACTGCAGACTTACGTTGTATCTGACTATAGTAGCTTATAGTGGCTATAGTAGTATAGTATAGTTTTTAAATCAGCTCTGGTATAATTATAGAGAAATATACATTTGCGGAACAATCACAGGTTTTTTTGTATCCGTCGTTTACTGCGCTTCCAAGTGCCAAAACCGACTCGTATTGTTATTTGGGAAATTGCGTAACGATGCGCGGCCGCCAGTCCCGTGCAGCCGCGTAGAGCGCAGGACGCTGCAGTTCTAGACGTACTGTGCCCACCGCGGAAGGTGAGAAAAACACCTACATAAGCACAGCAGAGAAGTGGCTACGTCAAGCGGCTTGACTGATAACTGAAGAAGCGTCATTCAAAACACACAAAATCATTCTCCACTTCCGGTGGTGTTTTCTCTACTTCTATTTGTCGCATCGCATAATTACAGTGCACTTCTGTTGTCATCATTGGGTACATGTTGCGACGATAGGTTTCCATCGTACAACAGTTATCTGTAGTACAACAGAAGTTTGTCGCATTACTTCAGGAACACTTCTGTTATGACAATTTGGGGCCTGTTGCCACAATAGGTTTCTGTAGTATTTCAACAGCTCTCTGTAGCACTACAGAAGTTTGTCGGGTTACTTCAGGAACATTTCTGTTGGCACAACAGGGTGCCTGTTGTGATGACAAATTTTTCTGTAGTACTACAATAATCTGTTGTAGAGCTTCAGCTTTCTGTTGTTACAACAGACATACGACAGAGTGTACTTCTGTGGTCACAACAAGAAATGTCTCTTGTACATCAGAAAAGTCTGTCGCTCCATCAGGAATCTGTAGTTACTACAGAAAAATCCTGTTGTACAACAGAAATTTCTGTAGTACCGAAGGCAATCTCTGTTGTCATTTTCAACTGGGTATTTTAAATAAAAAGATGTTGATCCATAAGTATTTTCATAAACAATGGTTAAATTTGTTAATTTTCGCTTTTCCTTCCTGTTTGGATGTTCCCTTGGCTCTCTCCCTTAGTATATCGCCTAATTTCTCGACTGCTTGCGACTCTTTTTTCCAGTTGCCAGTTTTGCACGAAAAGTGCTGTACAATTAGAGAAAAAGAAGACGAGGTTACGGGTTACAGTCATATTGCTTATGGGTTTAAGGGTTGTTCGATAATGGACGCTGTTTCGCATTATTTTATTTTCCACCTTATCTAACCCATATCGGGGGTATACGGTTCCAAGGATTTGCCAGCGTCCCGCCGAGCCGTCACTCACGGAAATAATGATTCAGAAAGGGTCCTTTTGAATTCCTTATCTGGCATTATACCGCAGCTCCACCACTCAAAGACCCCACAAAGGCCTCCCACACCTTCTGTATAAGGCTTTGACCAGATGGCAGTAAAATCAAAAGGTGGTGTTCCCTACCATGTTCCCGTTTTGAAGTGAAATTTAGTGAATTTAGTGAAATACGAGAATACTCTCAAGCTGAATGTAATTTTCAATACCACGTGTGCTATTCACTCCTTTAGTGCAACGCCACTACTCCAGTGTTTTACATGGTCCGAATGGCCAGGAGTGTCTTGTTGCGTTCACTGGAATGCGTGTCGTCCGTTATGTGGTGCTTCGATGCAGCCCAGTGGGAAGGAAGGTATGGCAATGCCCCATCAAAACTCCCCCTCCCCCCCCCCCCCGCACCCTCAAACAATTAATTAGTAGCGAGTAGCTGTGGGATACTGCCTTGCGCAGCTCCGATCCCACCCTACAGGACCGAGTCCACGAGGTGCGCTGAGGAAATAGCGGAGGCATACCACGACTGGTAGACGGACGTCTAGCCACATAATGTGATGACGGACGCCTGCTGGGACTGGAGTACGTAGACCTCTCTCTCTCTCTCTCTCTCTCTCTCTCTCTCTCTCTCTCTCTCTCTCTCTCTCTCTCTCTCTCTCTCTCCCCCGGCCCCTCCCCTCTCTTAAAAGGGAAATAAAGTTCATTCATTCATTCATGACAATTCTCCACGTTGTCGTTACACTAAAGTTCGCCTTTTTTTTTTTCAGTAGGTAATGATACTACGGAATAATCGGAATTAACACATTACCCGCGTCCTTCAAACAAAGGTCGCAGCGCTCCTCAGAAAAAAGTCATCCGGCGGATATTCCTCTGGTGTATGCGTTGCAAATTGGAAGGTCGTGACCTTGGGTTGCCACAGATGCGTAAGTTCTCGTGTAGTTGCACGCAAGTGCTTCCAAGTTAGAATACGTAGAGGTCAGCATTACTGATCGAGGAGGCTCTCTACGCGGCATAATATTCGTGACAAAAGAACACTAGGCGGCAGATAAACAGAGTACGTCACTAGAAACGCGACAACAGGCACGGAGGCAAGAAACAGTACTACACAACGCTCACTTTGCGAGACAGCGGAAGGGACAGACCTACCGCTATTTATAGCCATGCACTCCGAGGAACCGATCCGTCCGGTGATCGTCCCTGTACCACAACAACTCACGGGGCGAACAAAGGAGACCTACCTCGCCAGGAAGTCACGCTCACCGAGTGTGACGTGTTCTAGGCGTCTATTGGTCATTTTGCGAGTACTTTCGACGCATGCCGCCTCCTTTCTTTGTTTCTTTTCGAAGGAAGTTGCAACGTTACTCCCGGCGATGATATACTATAGCATGGATTACTCAGCTAGGACCCCCCGATGCGGCACAGTGAAGACATATAGCGGGCAACGGACTCTGCAGACTCGTCCGTCCCATGCACCATTTGCAGCAGGGGCGACACTCGGCTTTCCGGCACCCGGTGCGGCTGCTCGGAGTGTCGCACCCCCTCCCTTCTTTTCTTGCCGCTCCTTCCTGTTTTCGTAGCGCACATTTTGTATAGAGAATGTGAAGTAATTTAGAAGGGCAGCGCTCTAAGTTTTAGAGCGAAAAAGAAAGAAGAAAATATGGTGGCAGTTTGACATGCCACATTTTTGTAAGTGTTCTAGAAATCGTGCCGCTAGGCCCTGCAAACTGGGAGCCCACATGCAGTTTGTAGGGACTAAAATATTATACATTAAAATGACACAAAGTAAACAATGCCGTTCACGATACAAACTATGATTATATATACTATAGCTTACCAGGGTGTGAGCTCGGTGTGAGTTGGTAATACAATTTAATTTGCTAAGGCGTGCTATTGGCGGGAGTTGGACGAAGAAACGTGTAAGACAAGTATGGCCCTTCTTGCAAGTCACGTTTATTGAAGGGTAACAGAATATATACGAAAGAAGCGCATCATAAAAACAGATAATGTTGCCATCAAAGTGAACAAGGCGTGAAGGAGAGGACTGCATCAGCGCGCCTTCCCTGTCCTTATCGAACAAGGAACTACGTTTCCTTGCTAACTCGCCTTGGTCACGTTGATTGCAACATAAGTTTTCATCTTGGGTTTCTTTGGTATATACTCCATTGCCCTTCAATAAATGCGAGGTGGAAGTAGCACCATGTTTGTCTTACATTATTGTTTTCGTAATACTGCCAGTCGCCTTTTGGCAGCCAAAGCAGGGAGGGATCACAAAACACTAAAAGAAAGGGTAAGAACGAAGCAACTGACAATACGCGTGAATAAAAAAAAAATGCATCATACACAACTAAATAAAACGCATAAGCGAATGAAAGATGGGTTGCAAAACGCTGATACAAACCAAGAGAAATAGGAACGAAGCAACTGACAATTCGCGTGAAAAACATTTATTAAGTACACATGTTTCTTCGTCTAAGTCTAGTCAGCAATGCGCTTTAGCAAGTTAAAACGCTTATAACAAAATATAGTTACTACTCCTTACAACGGGAAGCAGTTAGTTTTTATAAACATCAGGCAAAAAAAAGAAAATGTATTGGGCGACAACTTTGAACGGTCACATCGGGTGTACTTAAGGTATAAAGAACAAAATTAAGCTCACACGAAAACACACTGAAAACATATTGGTTCCAAAGCTTGTGCGTTCAACTGAAAACATTGAGGAGCCATTCCATTCTGTGAAGGTGAATCACCAGCGAAGCTGCATGTAGCACGTCACACATGATTAGACAAGGGTGCATGTATTAATTTTCATCATTTCATCAGAATACCACTGCGAACTCACTGGCGATATACGATTACTGATAATACTATAGACGGCACCCTATTAAACACTAAATATGTTTACCAAAAACAAACACGCGGGCTGCACCCTTGTCAGCACACCCCCTAGTGACGCCACTGGTCCGAAGTCTTTTATTCGCCCAAATTATATTGCCATAAAAAAGAAAGAAAACAGTTGAAAGAAAGAGAAAACCACTAACCACACCAATTTTACACCGTGCCTGTATACAGGGTGTCCGACGTAACTTGAGCCAAACATTAAAAATTTGCAAATGCAACGTAGTCGGACAAAAGCAAGGTAATGCTGAATGCCGTCGCTTGGAGGTATTCAGATTATTCTGTTCATTACACCTAATTCGATAAGTAGTCTTAATTAATTAATCAACTTCCCAAATATTATAACGAGATTAAAAGTGCCAATGAGAAAATTGTAGAACAACGCGAAAAACTCCCGATACAGCTTTCTGTTGCTCTATACGTGCTACATATAAGTGTTTTTCCGAGTGCGACAGAAGCACGCGAATAGACGGGAAATCGCCACGCGACTGGCCGCCCGAGGCACTTTGAGTGTATTTGCGGGCTAGGAAAAACACTTTTATGTAGCCCGTATCGAGCTACAAAAAGGTGTATCGGGAATTTTTCATGTTCGTCTGCAGTTTTCTCATTGACACTTTTAATCTAACTATAATATTTGAGAAGTTGATTCATTAAGTCAGATTAATTATCTAATTAGGCGGAATGAAAAAAAAAATAATCTCAGTATCTCCAAACGAGGGCAAACGACATTACCTTTTTTCTCTGCGACTACGTGGCATTCGCATATTTTTAATGTTTGGCTCAAGTTACGTGGGGCACCCTGTATAAAGCACGTATATATATATTTTTAGTCGGGCTTCAAACGACAAACCACGACCACTCAGAATAAGAATAAAAGACGTACTATATGTCCTTAATATGCAGCCACTGGAGACGTTAACGCAACAAACTTTACTTCAAATAAGTCAGCTATAAGCGCCGCGTGTTCCTGCTGCTCCAGGACGAAACGACGACGAGATGGGGAGCGAGAAAAGGACGCTGTGGAAGAGAAAGTAAAACCACGGGAGTGGCCGCTGCCAGTGATTGCATGGCTGCTGCAGTGATTGCGAGCAGGGTTGTCAGGTCTTCGGGTGAATAAGTAGCCGAAAAACTCCGAAAGGTAGCCAAAAATGTCGCCAACTGCGGAAAAAGCTTTAATTGGTAGCCACAAATGCAGCCACGGTGCGACAAACGAACGTTTGCCCATTTTTAACACGGAAATAAGGAAGAAAAGGCGAGAAAGACCTGTAGTTTCCTGCTGCGCTGATGACAAAGAAAAAATAACAGAACAAAACAGTAGTTATCACATTATATTGTATCATAATTTTCCATGATACAGGACCAGCTCATGTTCTTTCATCATTTCTGCTGCACAATTGTGCGCTTTCTCATAGCCGAAGCAGTATCGCCAGTTGCAGTAGGATAAACTTGCTGAACGCCGTCGTTGCACAGATGGTTATACGTATTAACTCTATGTCACCATGACTTCAGTTCAAACGTTCCCGTGCGAGCTCTATGACTTCACACACGTTCTACACTCCCTAATACGCAGTCGCATAGTCACATATACATTGGTACCTGCCATGTCATGGCTGCCATCACGTGTTTTTGGCTGTTGCAGTCATTTCTGACGCCAGGAACCATGCTCTTCGAGATTTCCTATAGAGGTAACCGTCGCTGGGGTTGATATTAGGACACCACGGACTGCTTCCGTCCTTCGATGGGCGCAAAAGCATCGCCTTTAAGACTGGTGAATTCCAGCTATCTCAGAGGGAGCTGCTTGGCCCTGTTCAATTATCCGTCAATGACAGTCCCGAACTGGCCGAGGCGTTGATTTCAGCCAACGAGCATTGCAAATGAAGCGTCTCGGGCAGTCCTGGACAGCGCAGGGGGACATGTCGAAGAGGCCCATCAACCATGTGGCGGCTATTTTCAGCTCCTGAATTTGCTTCCGGAGCTTGCAACACACAGAAGCGTGGACTTGAAGATCTGACGTTTGGGGCTGTTGCTTCGAGGGGGCCGTCGGGGGGAGTGCGATTCGGCCACTACCTATAACAATGATCACTGCCAAAGTAGCCAGAAAGCAGCCAAGTCGCCAAGCACAATTTTTGGTTGCCAGGAGCCTCTAAAAGTAGCCAATCTGGTGAGGAATCGCCAAATTTGGCAACTCCGATTGTGAGGCAGAGGCTTATCCTCTATACATCACGGGCCGAAGTTATCGAGCGCAGTAATGTACTACTATAGACATTTTTTTTTGCGACATTGCAGTTCCGATTTAAAATTTACCTTTATTATGAATTTTGAAGTACCTATAGGGTAGTACATTTTCCAGCCACCGACGCTAGTCCAGCGCTTCCTGCGTTCGCGTTCACTCTGTGAAACTGCACGGCACCACCTGCTCTTGCGTTCGTCGCGTACGTCTTTGTACGAGGTCTGTTAGAAAAGTATCCGACCTTTAGCCGAAGAAAAAAAAAAACTGGCATAACTGTAGCGTTGGAAACCTAATCACGCTCAAAGTAGCCTCCTTGGGACTCCACAGACTTCTCCCAGCGGTGCTGCCATTGTTGGAAACATACCGAGAAGGCCTCTTTCGGAATGGACTTTAGCTCAGCTGTCGTTGCAGCCATAATGTCCTTTCTTGTCTGAAATCACGCTCATTTAAATGGCCTCTAGATTTTGGGAAACAGCCAGAAGTCGCAGGGGGTCATATCAGGGCAGTAAGAAGCCTGTGGAACTACAGAAGCTCGTTTTTGGCCAAAAAAGACTGAATCAAGTGCGAGGAATGTGCAGGAGCATCGTTGTGATAGATGCGCCAATTTCCTGTTGACCACAACTCCGGTCTCTTGCGCCGCACAGTATCACGTAGGCGACGGAGGACAACCTGTAGTACTCTTTGGTGATTGTTTGACCCTGCGGTGCGTACTCGTGGTGTACCACACTGCGGGAGTCAAAGAAAGCAGTCAGCATCACATTGAAGTTGCTGCGTACTTGGAGGGCCTTCTTTGGTCTTGGTGACGTGGAATGCTTCCACTGTGACGACTGGGATTTGGTTTCCGCGTCCTAACCGTACACCCAAGGCTCGTCATCAGTGATTATGGTGTTCATGAAGTCGGGGTCACTGTTTGTGGAATCCAGCATGTCCTGTGAGACTTCAATACGAAGTTGCTTTTGCTCCACCGTGAGCAGCTTCGGCACGAATTTCGCCGCAACTCTCTTCATGGCCAAATCTTCTGTCATAATGGAATGTGCAGAAAAAGTGCTGATGCCCACCTCTTCCGCAATTTCTCGGATAGTCACGCGAAGGTCCCGCATCACTACAGCGTTCACTTCGGCAATGACCTGGTCATCTCGGCATGTTGATGGCCGACCGGAGCGTGGCTCGCTCTTCACCGATGTGCGGCCGTCTTTAAACCGGTTGTACCACTCCTTAATCTGTGTGCTGCTCATAGCATCGTCACCGAAAGCCGTCTGAATCTTCCGAATGGTTTCCACTTGGCTGTCGCCCAGTTTCTGGCAAAATTTGACGCAGTAGCGCTGCTCCAGTGGCTCGGCCATTTTCCTTGGAATAAAAAACCGACGATAGCACTGCGCACTACCTCACTCAAACGCTGCGTCCCAGCGAATGACGCTATCGGCAGGCGGGAAAAAATTCGCGCATGCATATATATATATATATATATATATATATATATATATATATATATATATATATATATATATATATATATATATATATATATATATATATATATATAAGTGTAGCAGAGGGCGGCAGGAAGTTAGGTGGGCGGATGAGATTAAGAAGTTTGCAGGGACAACATGGCCCCAATTAGTACATGACCGGGGTAGTTGGATAAGTATGGGAGAGGCCTTTGCCCTGCAGTGGGGCCTCTCCCATACTTATCCAACTACCCCGGTCATGTACTAATTGTGGCCATGTTGTCCCTGCAAACTTAATCTCATCCGCCCACCTAACTTTCTGCCGCCCTCTGCTACACTTCCCTTCCCTTGAAATCCATTCCGTAACTCTTAATGACCATCGGTTATCTTCCCTCCTCATTACGTGTCCTGCCCATGCCAATTTCTTTTTCTTGATTTCAACTAAGATATCATTAACTCGCGTTTGTTCCCTCACCCAATCTGCTCTTTTCTTATACCTTAACGTTACACCTATCATTCTTCTTTCCATAGCTCGTTGCGTCGTCCTCAATTTGAGTAGAACCCTTTTCGTAAGCCTCCAGGTTTCTGCCCCGTAGGTGAGTACTGGTAAGACACAGCTATTATACACTTTTCTCTTGAGGGATAATGGCAACCTGCTGTTCATGATCTGAGAATGCCGGCCAAACGCACCCCAGCCCATTCTTATTCTTCTGATTATTTCCGTCTCATGATCCGGATCCGCAGTGACTACCTGCCCTAAGTATATGTATTCCCTTACGACTTCCAGTGTCTCGCAGGCTATTGTAAATTGCTGTTCTCTTCCAAGACTGTTAAACATTACTTTAGTTTTCCGTAGATTAATTTTTAGACCCACTCTTCTGCTTTGCCTCTCCAGGTGAGTGAGCATGCATTGCAGTTGGTCCCCTGAGTTACTAAGCAAGGCAATATCATCAGCGAATCGCAAGTTACTAAGGTATTCTCCATTAACTTTTATCCCCATTTCTTCCCAATCCAGGTCTCTGAATACCTCCTGTAAACACGCTGTGAATAGCATTGGAGAGATAGTATCTCCCTGCCTGACGCCTTTCTTTATTGGGATTTTGTTGCTTTCTTTATGGAGGACTACGGTGGCTGTGGAGCCGCTATGGGTATCTTTCAGTATTTTTACATACGGCTCGTCTACACCCTGATTCCGTAATGCCTCCATGACTGCTGAGGTTTCGACAGAATCACATGCTTTCTCGTAATCAATGAAAGCTATATATAAGGGTTGGTTATATTCCGCACATTTCTCTATCACCTGATTGATAGTGTGAATATGATCTATTGTTGAGTAGCCTTTACGGAATCCTGCCTGGTCCTTTGGTTGACAGAAGTCTAAGGTGTTCCTGATTCTATTTGCGATTACCTTAGTAAATAGTTTGTAAGCAACGGACAGTAAGCTGATCGGTCTATAATTTTTCAAGTCTTTGGCGTCACCTTTCTTATGGATTAGGATTATGTTAGCGTTTTTCCAAGATTCCGGTACGCTCGACGTTATGAGGCATTGAGTATACAGGGTGGCCAGTTTCTCTAGAACAATTTGCCCACCATCCTTCAACAAATCTGCTGTTACCTGATCCTCCCCAGCTGCCTTCCCCCTTTGCATATCTCCCAAGGCTTTCTTTACTTCTTCCGGTGTTACCTGTGGTATTTCGAATTCCTCTAGACTATTTTCTCTTCCACTGTCGTCGTGGGTGCCACTGGTACTGTATAAATCTCTATAGAACTCCTCAGCCACTTGAACTATCTCATCCATATTAGTAATGATATTGCCGGCTTTGTCTCTAAACGCATACATCTGATTCTTGCCAATTCCTAGTTTCTTCTTCCCTGTTTTTAGGCTTCCTCCGTTCCTGAGGGCATGTTCAATTCTATCCATATTATACTTCCTTATGTCAGCTGTCTTACGCTTGTTGATTAACTTCGAAAGGTCTGCCAGTTCTATTCTAGCTGTAGGGTTAGAGGCTTTCATACATTGGCGTCTTGATCAGATCTTTCGTCTCCTGCGATAGTTTACTGGTATCCTGCCTAACGGAGTTACCACCGACTTCCTTTGCACACTCCTTAATGATGCCCACAAGATTGTCGTTCATTGCTTCAACACTAAGGTCCTCTTCCTGAGTTAAAGCCGAATACCTGTTCTGTAGCTTGATCTGGAATTCCTCTATTTTCCCTCTTACCGCTGACTCATTGATCGGCTTCTTATGTACCAGTTTCTTCCGTTCCCTTCTCAGGTCTAGGCTAATTCGAGTTCTTACCATCCTGTGGTCACTGCATCGCACCTTGCCGAGCACGTCCACATCTTGTATGATGCCAGGGTTAGCGCAGAGTATGAAGTCTATTTCATTTCTAGTCTTGCCGTTCGGGCTCCTCCACGTCCACTTTCGGCTATCCCGCTTGCGGAAGAAGGTATTCATTATCCTCATATTATTCTGTTCCGCAAACTCTACTAATAACTCTCCCCTGATATTCCTAGAGCCTATGCCATATTCCCCCACTGCCTTGTCTCCAGCCTGCTTCTTGCCTACCTTGGCATTAAAGTCGCCCATTAGTATAGCGTATTTAGTTTTCACTCTACCCATCGCCGATCCCACGTCTTCATAGAAGCTCTCGACTTCCTGGTCATCATGACTGGATGTAGGGGCGTACACCTGTACAATCTTCATTTTGTACCTCTTATTAAGTTTCACAACAAGACTTACCACCCTCTCGTTAATGCTGTAGAATTCCTGTATGTTACGAGCTATATTGTTATTAATCAGGAATCCGACGCCTAGTTCTCTTTTCTCCGCTAAGCCCCGGTAGCACAGGACGTGCCCGCTATTTAGCACTGTATATGCTTCTTTTGGCCTCCTAACTTCACTGAGCCCTATTATATCCCATTTATTGCCCTCTAAACGCTTGAAGTTGAAATAAATCAAATAGGAGCTGTTAACTTTCTAAACCCGCTTCAGTCTAAATTGCAATACATAAGCTGAGGGGTCTGATGTGGGAGTCTCACACCGTACTCTTGGGACAAATGAACGACAACGCAGTAGTGCAAACAATCACAAGGGCATTTATTGCACCTTTCATAGATCAATGCCTGCTAGCCGAGTTGCTATCCACAAAACATGCCAATGGACGCGCGACAAATCTAGAAGTCCGACTCACCGCGACCGCAGAGCGAGCGAATATGTTCGCTCCATGCTGGATCCCAACGCCTGGTCGTTCGCGTGTATAGTCACGCGAATCGTGGCGCGTTCGAAGGCGGCCACGCGAGGTGGTCTCGCAGATGCATCGGTCGCCGCGCGCGCGGAATGTCCGCGCTGTTCGGCGACCCGCCGGGGAAGAGGGTTGCTGCACGTGCAGCACGTCCGTCCCGCTTGCTGTCTCGAAGCCAAGAGAGAGCGCCTTGTCTCTCCCGCACCCAAGTAACCCCGCAGCAGCGCAACACTAGCGCCATCTCTCGCACTGCGCCTGTACCGCTCGGACCGCCGCGTGTGCGGCGAAGCCGCACTACAGGAGACGCGCTATGCGGGAAAAACATCAGGGGAGGCGCGAGGGTCGCGCATCCCCACATCCCCCCAACCTTAAATCACTTCTTATTCCGGCGAAACATGTGACACGGTCTAACATTAACCCGTGCTCCGCGAACAGGGTGGTACATGCAACAGTGGTCGCGCTGAGGAATGTTCACACGCTGTCCATAACATGCGAGCCGACTGTCCTTGGGTACACCGCTGGCGTCCGCCGGTCACAGCAGCAGCTTTGCGACTCGACGGCACGATCCCAGGCCAGGACTCCGGAGACGACGACGCAGTAGTCGGTACGAGCAAGTGTCGCTCGCGCCGACGCGCCCTGCTGGCTAGAGCCGCCGTAGCTGTCGGTGACCGCCGGCTCTTTTGTCCGCCGCCGAGGGTTGTGAGCTGGATACAGGAGGCCGCCGAAGTCGCCGCGCCGAACTGGCCACAGCATCACCATCGCCCGGGGTGGCTCGATCGTAGTCAGGGGCAGCAGCGCAGTCGATGTGCAGGTGACGGCAAACCAGGGGTGACTCCAATCACACTGCGTAAACTCAACACACTCGGCAAACACTGAAGTAGTGCAAGGGAGAGGAATTATGCATGCGCATCGCCCACGTGGTACGATGTTCAACTCGGCTAGCAAAAGATCGGGCAGCTACTGAGATGCTAAGTTCACGTGAACGAAGCTCGCTTTCTTGAGTCGAACGAGTAATCTCAATTCGTGCGAGGCTAACTAGAATGAGGGAAGCAAATTGCAACACCTCAACGCCACGGTCCACCAGGTTGTGTCCCTCCACGTGCGACAGGCAGCTTCGTAAAGCCTTAGGCCTAAAGCGTCGCTACCCTGACAACAACCGGCATCCAAAAACAACACCCAAAATGAGCGCAAAACAGGCAGCCGCGAGGAGACGTCAGCTCTGTGAGATGGTCCTACTCCGCTCGGTGCACACAGCATCCGAGTTGACGGCGCCCACCGTCCCAGACAGTGTCGGAGCGCCCGGTGCCAGGCCGCAATACCAGTCAGCCCGTAGTGGGACCCGTGGCCCGCGGCCACCCGGCTCCCAGAGCCGCGACTTCATCAGAGCCAAAGAGATAGAAGAAGCTATTTACATAAGAAATTCGGACCACCCACGAGGCTTCCGTACTCACTCGCTTCAGGCTTGCCACGCTTCGAGGGCGCTCAGCCTCGCTCTCCCAGGATGCAGACCACGTGGCTCTCGTCCCGACGAATGTCATTAAAAAAAAACACTTGCGAAAAGGCTAAGCACGTTGACATGTTCAAACACACTACAGCCACCGTCGCCTCGCTCAAGAAAGCACGCCGCCGACGCTAGCGATCAAAATCCAGGCTAGGCGTACGCTTCGGTTCAAACAAAGGTCTAGAACGAAGCAAATCGTCCGATGCCCCAAGAGCCCCACGTTGGGCAGCCAGATGTGGTGTCTGATGTGGGGATTCTCCCACCGTACTCTTGGGACAGTCTCGCCGAAGCATCGGTCGGCGCGCGGCACGGCACGTCCGTCCCGCTTGCTGTCTCGAAGCCAAGAGAGAGCGCCTTGTCTCTCCCGCACCCAAGTAACCCCGCAGCAGCGCAACACTAGCGCCATCTCTCGCACTGCGCCTGCACCGCTCGGAGCGCCGCGTGTGCGGCGAAGCCGCACGACAGGAGACGCGCTATGCGGGAAAAACATCAGGGGAGGCGCGCGGGTCGCGCATCCCCACAAAGCAAACGGGAAAAATGCAAGAAACGGAAATGACTTTTAGCTGCGTATCAGTAATGTGACCACGGAACGTATAGAAACTGAACTGAAAATAGGACGAAAGACCCCGTTCTCTCACCACATATTTGTCAGCTACTAAGTAATCATAAAATAAAAAGTTATAGACGTAATTACTAAGGTCACCCCTTTTCCGCCGCACACATGACAAACTGTGTGATAGACAGATATTGCGTTCGATCCACGCACCATTTTTGCGGGACAAAACTACGTTTACACGCCAATGTTCTTGATGAAAACGTAATATCTCGAAAGTGGTGCAAACCTCAGGAATCAGTACGTATCAACCGACCGCAGTCCTCATTTGCAACATGTGCTATATAGTTACCAATTAAACGTTAATAAGCTTTTAACGCACGAATTTTTTAGCATAAATGGCTGTCGGTGCTAATAACAATCGTTGCTGAGGAAATAATTCCCACCTAATCTGCAACAATTTATATATCATAACACGTAAATTGAGACCAGGGATTTCACTTGAAAGAAAGCACTAGTCGTGCGATTCACTGAGCTAGCGGCTTATTAATTCCTGGTGACGTTGAAGTACCCTTCACCAAGCCCCATAGCAAATTTTGGTTATACGCTCGAAGTTGTTACATGTCCTCTAGGGAGCGTTGTGCAGCAAAAATTTTTCAAATAGCCTCATTAATAGCCGAGATAGATATATGTCAGTGCCGCGAACCCATGATTTCAGCAGGCGGGCTCCACTGCCAAGCAAGACGCTCTCTCCACTCACCCCGTCTAGCCTTCGCAAGCGAAATTGCTTCCCTGCGTTCTCCCATACCAGACCTCGAGGATCGCGTGACGCATACGTCACAGGCCCCGCCTTCATATTTTTTTTCTCCTCGCATTTTTTTTCTCTCTGTAGTACGCATTTCCGCTGACCGCGCCGCGCGCGAGCCGTTGTCTCGTTCGCGCAGCGCACGATGTTGCGCGCTGTGCGCAAGGAAACATGGTTAGCGGTATAATTCTGTGCTACACGAATACTGAGGCAGGACAAGCGGATCGCAGAGCGTGATCACGTGCTGGAACAGGGTAGAAAATGGCATAGTTTCGGTACCTGCGCACGTGACCGCACGACCGTGGGAACAAGCAGACGAAGCGGAAGTACATGTCTTTTGCTTCGGTGCGAAGTAAAACAAAATACCACGCAGACATGCCGTTTGTGTGTTTAATTACTTCTTTAAACTTCAATTCGTCAATTCAAGTAACAGATCGCACAGATAACAGATGTTGTATTGAATAATTCTCGAAGTCAAGTGTCACCACGAGCGACGTCGCACTGCGGACACGAGTACGTAGACGCAGGGACAGAATTACGTCACCGTCCGGCTTGGAGTGCGGCGTCCGCGAGTGAAGAGGGAAATGGCTTTAGGATTGAAAGTTCAGATCTTTCCGCGGCGCGTAGCGACGTAATACTTTGCAGACACGATTGTTATCGCGTAATGTATGCTCTGCGCTTGTCAGCTCAAAATGGCCAGACCTGGTGAGGGGCCCTTTAAGATGTCAGCCACGACGAACCGCTGGCGCACTCACTGTGTCAGAAAAACAGAATATATATATATATATATATATATATATATATATATATATATATATATATATATATATATATATATATATATATATATATATATATAAAGAGAGCTGAAAATTGTGGTATGGAGTTCACGCATTTCCACGCACACTTTACATAGGCCTTTGTTGTGTGTGATTCGCGAGCGCCGACGATTTCGTTAGCCGTAACAGCGACTACGAATAAGTAAAGCACTTTAGCAATGGTGCTTGATGGGTGAGATTGTTCACGGATGCTTAAAAGAACAAACCAGTCGACCCGACGATTAAATGCACATGCGGACGAACACATAATTCGGGCTATGCCCTGAGGTGAAATTAATTATCCTATTACAGTACTTAATTACACCGAAACGATTTTTTTTCACCGATCCGCAGAACTACTTATTCACGTTTTAGACAGAAACAAAAGTAGATTTCTATCTTGGTTTTTGAATCGTGCTTTATCTAAGAATGAATAAATAGCGGCGCTTGATCGCTGCGCTAAGAACGTAACCGTAATGCCGTAATCCCCATGTGACAGCGTCGCCTCGACGGGTCGACGGTTTATGAATGTACCGCCCTGACGTTCCCATGACTACAGTGTACCTTGACGTTGTTGACGCTCTGAACGCTGAATGGCGTCATAAAATAGACGCTCGCAGCGTCACCGTTGGCCACGTTCGAAACTATGCAGGCTATGCATCGATTGGAGAAAATATTTTTCTGAGTTGCTTCTGTTTGCTATTTGTATCACTCACGTGTATGACATTCAGAGAGCAAGGTGTATTCGCAGAACACTTTTGACACACCGAAACCGAAACCTAAATACACTGACACTTGTTTTAACCGCGAAAATGATTATGTTACTCTAAAAGCACCGTTGTCTACATTTTGCAATTTTGAAGGCTTAAAGTATGCGCACGTTCCTGCTACAATGCTATTCAAATGCACTTAACCTTTGCTGCAACATGCTTTTGCGACTTGAAACGTTCTCTGAATGTCATATGTGCTTTTACAGATGAGAGCTTCTTTCTGCTTTTTTCCGCGTACACTTGAATCATGTATTTCTGGCGGCGGAGCTACGCTAGCTTTGACGTTCTTGATTCAAATCAGGTTTTGATCAACGTTACGACTTGGGACAATTTTTCACCGTCTGTCCTCGCATGGCAACATAGGATCAATAACACAGCCTTACGTCAGCTTTAATGAAGTAACAATATTAGGGACTGTCAATAATTTCTTTAGAGCAGGAATTTTTTGGCACGATGTTTACATACTTCTGTCGGTCTGAGTCAAGTGACTCTATGCTCAAGAACAAAAATGACAAGTTGATCCAAAGCCAAAGAAACAAAAATGGCGTCGGCAGCGACCTTGGCATTACCCTCGCCGTAAACCGTGATTCTCGTAGCAGCAAGCAGCAGGAGCAGCACAGAGCTGTAGCTTTGTAGGTATTCTATTCTGCGACTGTAGCATATGATCCCGGACGAGGTGATCCATGCATTTGCTCTCGATTTTGGTGGCAGGTATACGCAGAGACGGTACCGTGAGTGTTCCTCGGCGAAAAACATATTTGCGTCGTCGGGCTTTTGGTAGTACGGCCCGACCTGCCACACAAACCACGCGGTTCGCTAGGCCCCCCCTGCGAATGGGAAGACCCGAAAGCATTGTTCTGTGCTGATAGCCTAGCATCCAGTATTAGGCTTAACATCGGTTCAAGAAAAGAATTGTCTTCGTTTTCTTGCGGATCCGTCCCCCAGCGGTGCGAATGTGGCCAGTCCGCGTTGGGGAAACCGCCTCGGGTGCCGTATCGGCGTGCTACGCAATTCGGCGGCCGCCTTTCGCAAACGCTGAGGAGCAGCACCGCCACTGAGTTCCGCTCCGAGTCCTTCCCCACTGCCCCCACCCCACCACCACCTCCCGCGGAAGTGAGCGGTCGCGTCTTCGTCGGAGGCTCGTACGCGACTTCGTGCGGTGTGCGACTGGCGATGCCGTCCGCGCATCGTGGACACTGTGCGTGAACGAGCCCCGGGCCCGGTGGCACGGTTGTTCCAGGTTTCTCCTGCGCGCTAGCGTAAGATGATCACCCTTTGGAGCTGACACAACCGCCGAGCGACTCTGTTGCCACAGCGCCGGGAGACCCTCGCCGGTTCCTTTCGTTGAGGTGAGTTCCTTCGTATTCTGCGTATGCGCGCGCTCATTCCTGTGCTTTTCGCCGTCCGCGCGTCGGCACGAGGCTTCATTACCCTATACTTCTCACTGTGATGAGAAAACATTTAGGGGGGAAAAGTCGCCGTCGACATGTTATCCTCCCGTGGTTCAGCTTCGCGCATGCCGCGGCTCCGGGGCATTTCTATCGTGCGGGGCCCTGAACCTAGAGGTTTTTGTCGGAAACAGAGGAAGCGGTGCGAAAAGACTCGCAAAGGTAGAGATTTTTGCGATTCGCTCTTCTTCCTTTCGTTTTAATTTTTATTTTTCGTCTGTATCGACGAGAAGCGCAAACGGACATGCCGCGCCTCCATCGTCGTCCGTCGTGCGAGAACCGGCGTTGCTCAATCAGCTGTCGCCTGGTCACGGCCTTTTTGTTTCTTCTTGATCGTTGCTTATTTTACCGAGAAGACGAAGTGATTTTTTTTTTACAGTTTTTGCTTGTACAGCGCTGGATTACTGCTGCTGAGTAGCGGAGTAGCTTCGTTGCTGTTGCGTCTGATAGTGGTTCGTCGTTTCGTTGTAACTGCACGTTCCTGTTTAATTTTTGGTTGAGCACTTGCTGTGGAGCTTGCGCATTGTTGAAAAAGAAAAGGAAGTGCCGCTTCGCGCGCTAAATGCGATTAAAATCGTAGCAATGAGCTCGTGACTCCTGCGCATACTGTCTGTGCGCATGTTTCTTTCTCAGTAGCAGTCATTGAGGTAGCGCGCGCGACATTTCACTTCGTTCCATGCAACTTCGTGCGCTCACGTTGCCAGTATGAGCTCCGGGAACATGCCTAAAGATTGTTTTGGCTGCTGTATGTGTTGATAAGTAACATATATTTCCATTTTCTTTTGCTGCAACAGACTGCTGTAGCGGAGCGGTTTCGTACGTTTCGAATACTTTATCACTGCATGTGGGTGTTCTATGAAGTACGTACTACATTTGTGTTCGAAACTAGCCTTGCTCGTGGTATTAAATTCGACGAAGTAGTTCGCGCAGGATGTGATTGTGAGGAACATGTTTTTAACACGTTGTGACTTTGAACAACAACAACAAAAAAGAATGCTTACTTATTGGTTGTACGCCGATTGAATCTTCGCGCAAGCAATTATAACGGTTTCAAATGTGACTGGGTTTATTCAGAAAACGAACCACTTTTTCATATGTGTCATCTGTGAAGATAGGTTTTTTTTAAAGCTATTTTGCCCGCAGCGGTAGCTCAGTGGCTGTGGCGTTCCGTGGCTGAGTGCGAGGTCGCTGGTTCGATCCCGACCACGGTCGCCGCATTCGGTCGCATTCCAGTGGGGATGGAATACAAAGTACGCTTCTGCATTGTGCATGGTGTGCACGTTTAAGAATCCCAGGTTGCCAAAATTATTCCCCCAGTAAGGTTTGCCTCATTATCAAATCGTGGTTCTGGCAGATAAAACTCCAGAATTTAGTAAATCTTTTATGCGGTTTTGTAAGTCATGTTTTTTTTCGCTACTGCAATTCTGTTTGCGAAAAGTGTGCACACCTGCTTGGTGAGCTAGTTCTTTTCTTGTGTAGTGTTCATTACAATTAACATTAATTTTTCATTCTTCCACACTTTGTATAGTTCAGTATCTGAGTTCAGTATTACGTTTCTGCATGACCCCTGGCCTTGTCTTTGTTGCTTAAATTGCATTGCATTTCTTGTTCAGGCACGCAAATGTGCAGTGTATTTTTTATGCTTTTATTGGGTCTTGTTGGCATACCTGATAGCACATGTGTATTGAACTTGGCGTTCTGATGCAGCAGCTATTGTAATTAACAGTGACAGCTTCCACCATTTTTAGGTTTCATTGTTTCGGATAATGTGCCAAAAAAAAAAGCTTGCTCAAATTTTTGAAATGTAAAACGCCGTTGAGATTGATCCCCAGGTTTCTTTGTATGTTGGGCTGGTTTAATTTTGGCCGATAAAGTAGTGGCAGTGAGCACAATTCGGTTCTGCATAATGAAACCATAAATGGTAGCATTAAAGCTGTTCATTTAGTATCTGCTTATATGCATATCTAAAGCACACAGACTGCTTAACAGAATAGTGCACGAGATTCAACAGTTTCTCAATTTTCTTAAATTTCTTATATTTGTGCTCACATTCAATGGCCACATGGTTGGTGCCCATGTTTAGCTAATCCCCCCAAATAGGTATTTAAATGTATTTACATATATCATGGTTTATACACCTTGAGTTCCTTGAGCACCCTTGAATTTGAGAATTTCTTGAGGACCCTTAAAACTACTTGAAAATACGTGTGCTGCTTGTCTTTCTTCAAAACTAGGAGTGGAGGTGACTTTTCAACATTGAAAGTAACAAACCCTGCATTGGGACTATGCCATGGACACTGGATCTCTTAGGCTTGTCGTCCTGGACTGTCCAGGACTGCCTGAGATGCTGTCTGTGCAATGCTCATTGACCTCCTCAGGCAGCCTTGGATGGCAAATCGAAGAGCCCCATTGTGGCTATGGTGTTGGGCTGCATAGCATGAGGTCGCAGGATCAAATCCCGGCCACGGCGGCCACATTTCGATGGGGGCGAAATGCGAAAACACCCGTGGTGCTTAGATTTAGGTGCACGTTAAAGAAACCCAGGTGGTCGAAATTTCCGAAGTCCTCCACTACGGTGTGCCTCATAATCAGAAAGTGGTTTTGGCACGTAAAACCCCATAATTTAATATTTTAAGAGCCCCATTGTCTATTTGGAAACAATCCTTGATTTTTTCAAAGTGCCGCTAAGCAATGCAATGTGGTGTGTCCACAGCTACCAATGACAGGCTTGTTTAAATTACCATTGCCATCGTGAAGCTAGACCAAGACAGGTGAAGTGACTGAGCCGTACCACTATCTGTTTGCTAGTTTGTTCATAGCACAGCCATCATGGCTTTATTTTCAAGCCCTAGGCTGTAGCAATGCCTCGTGGAAAGCAAATTTCCGCCATTTGGCTTTAATGCTGTGAGTATCATTGGCTGAAGTCAGACACCACTATCATGACAGAGGGCGACTGAAATCATTACATTAGGTCAACTTTGGAAAGCCAACTGAAGAGCTGGAAGCGTGTGTGCAGCAGTTGCTATGCTGCAAGAAATTTCACTATTTTCTGATGTATATGTATGCATAAAGTTTGTTTCCCCTCCTTGAATTTTGGCCTTTGTCATCCTTGAACTGCCCCTGAACTTTGGGTTGACTGTTCTGATTGAACTCTGGTACATGTCATATTTCTCTGTGCATACACATCCATCACCATTCTTTCATTGACAAGCATCATACATTGCATTTATTATTGACAAATGTTTTGACATCTTGCATTGTGCATCCCTTTGATTTGGTGTTTGCATTTTGGTGTAGCTTGTGAACGCTGTACTACATAGACATTGCATGAGATTAATGTTGTGACCTGCGCAGAACAACGGCGTAACATTTGTTTGTTGTGGAGTATAGCAAATCAGTCATAATGCCATCACTAATACTGTTGCTGTTACCTTGTTCCTGTCGTTCCACACAATTACTCGCCGCAAGCATGTTTGTCCATCTGGTAATGCTTTGTAGCACCCCAAAGCCTATTCTAGCCACTGTAACCATGGTGCCCCAAATGCTGAATAGGTAGCTAGCTGCAAAATCCTTCACATAAGATCAATTCCAACAATGCACGTGACCTGCCTATTTTTTTGAAATTCAGTATTGAAAAGTACTTCGCCAGCTTGATTCGTCTTATCAATTGGATGTTGCTTGTGCTTGTAACTTTATGCCAGTAAGCTATTGTGCACAAGCGCTGTTTTAATGGCTTTAGTAATGGCATCATATAGCCAATCGTTGAGTTCAACATATTACTGTCTTAAATTTTTTTTTTACTCAACACTTCAGCTTATTCATGCAGATGCAAGTTCAAGTTACTGAATTAACATTTGATGCATATCTGTGTGATGACACGTACTGGTTGCAAGTCACAGCAGCTTGTGACAGACTACACTGCTAAATCTGTGATGTTGGGTTCTCAGTTTTTGATTGTGGGATTTCATAGATGTGATGTGTGGGAATTCAACTGACTTGTGCATGTAGATCATGGCCTACATGTCGGATTCTTGCTGGTCACCTGCATGGGTTAATCAAGTAATAAAATTTAGTAGTGTAACTGCGTTATGGTTGGGCGATTACTCTGCCAAATTTTTGTAAGTGAATGGGCTTCCTGGGACTGGCTCTGTCAATTTAGGGAATGTCTAATGAGTGTGTGCTTTTTAGACACATCTCAAGTTGGTGGGGCTTGGGATTGCTCTTGTGTAGATTGAGGGTCATTCTGGTGAGCACCATAGAAAAAAAAAAGTTCCTTATGCAGTATTGTGGTACTTGCTGTGCAGGGTGGCTCTCCCCATGTTGGTCTAGGATGACCATGACCGCACGCATCAAACAGGTTGTGAGCAAGAACAAGAAGCGATACCAGGATGAGGACTTTGACTTGGACTTGTCATGTATCCTTTGCTGCCTTCTCTTTGTTTTCTATCCCTGAATTGTATCCACTTCCATTGTATGGTGCCTTTCATTCACATTTACTGTGAATAAGTCCATTAAGCCCCTTACAGTCCTGTCACTTGGTCATATGTTGTCTACTGTATCATATTTATGTGCAAAGAAAGATAGACGGTGCTTGTATTCACAACATATCTAGCAAGATTTGAGACTTAAGTAGCTGTAAATGGCCATAATAAGAATACTTGGCTTTAAAAAAAAAACTTAAATGAACAATTCCTGCTGTGATGTCCTTCCATGCAAGTTTTGTTAGGAAGCATCAAGCCCAAACCCCATGAGCACGATTTTGTGCGCAACCAGCGATGAAACGGGCCATCGCGCAAACAGATTGATCATTCTTGCCACTTGATTGCTTGTTTATCGAAATATAAAATTCGTTGC
Source organism: Dermacentor albipictus (assembly GCF_038994185.2). NCBI lineage: Eukaryota > Metazoa > Arthropoda > Arachnida > Ixodida > Ixodidae > Dermacentor > Dermacentor albipictus. The sequence goes on from NC_091821.1 coordinate 38,087,074, forward strand.
TTGTGACTGGGATTGCTATCGGCAACTAGCCAATAGCACGAAGCCAGAACTGGATGTCATCAGTCAAGTAGTACTGATTGTTGCACGGGATGAGCTAACGACTAAATTTGTTATGTGCAAGGATAAGAACCTACTGGAAGATCTTTAGGAATATTTTATGCTGCCCTTTACAGTAAAGCACATAAACTTAAATTAATAAAGCACGTGTTGCATCAGTTCTGGCGCATATTTGCTGCCTTTGTACCGGCAACACCGAGGGGATGTCGCTCAGTCATCGCTCGTGTTGTGGTGCTCGACTTGCAGGCAACGACCAAACGCGACAGCTGTCTCATCGCTTGTTGCTGTCGTATGCAAGATCGCTTGCATGGAGTCTATACTTCATACGTTTCTGCTTAAAATAAGGAACCATTATGCAATCTACATGCTAACATCATCCTCTCTTGGGTTGGGTAGCTGGATTTATTTTTATTTATCTACTTGAACAACTGCTGCATGTGTGTGCATATGTGAACACACATTTCTTGCTGTCAATTTTGCTTTAGCACTTTACCCTTGTCTAGGTTACTAGTTTGAAGCACCACTAGTTCAACAGAGTAGTTACTGCAATGTTTTATTACATTTATCCAGATTTGTGTACAATTATTATAGCGAGGGAAAGGGTCATACTTTGTTATAGATGAATATATGAGCTTTACTGTAAGTATAGCCATATATGATAGAAGGCTGTTACTTGTGGGGTATAAGTTATGATTTATTGAATTTTAGGGTTGATTTTTGCTTGTAATGCAGCATCTACTGTAGTTCATTGTTGGGGAAATGTATGTATGCCGATGTCACTGCACGTATTTATATGCACGTACCTCAGAAAGTAGTGTGTGCAGTGTTTGTTGACAGTAGTCGCATGAATGCATGCAGTGATTGGCTTCGGTATGAGCAATGCCTTCTACAAAGAAGAGAACCATAAAGGTAGAGAACTGCAATGCATACCTTAAGTTATAGCACAATACTTGGGGATGTCATCTGAAAACCATAGGAGCTTCTAGCTTGCTCACATAAAGTGGACACTCGTCAAGAATCTGACCAATGCCGGCATTTACAGTTGCTGCTTTATCTCAAGTGAGCAGCATTTATAAGCGAATCCTACAAAAATAGCAAATGAACTTTCTAAAATTAACTAGCACTTCGATTAGCTTTCTACTGGAGCAGTTGTTGTGTTCAGTGTCACCTTAATGTGAACTTTGCTGGATTTCTTTGCCAAAATAGGTAAACATTTCTTGAGACTTTGTCTTTGTTGTTTTCAGTGATGCTCAGTAATATTGTGCTGTTTGTGGTGGCTAGTAGCAGAATCGATTTCATATCAGTAAACAACATTGGATAAACATTCAATATTGGATAAACATTCAATGTTGGATAAACATTCAGGAGTGGGAGTAGTGTGGGAAAGATGTTACTGTAAGAAAACAGTAGAGACGAAGTCACATGGGTAAACGCCTTGCTAAATATAGTGGTCTATTTCTATTAAAACAGCCTTTTTTTAGTGCTTGTGAGCCCACCTTGCTAACATGGCGAGATGCTTCAGTGGTAGCTGCATCACCATTATGGTCTTCACATGAACACTAGTGAAGTAAACATCACGCCTCTCCAGACTTCTTGCTTTCACTCCTGTAGGTGTGCTTAGTTTGTAGCTAAAAGTGAGTAGTTAACACTACCGGTGTTTATGGTGTCAGGCAGCGAGTCTTGCAAGTCCCTGCGTACAGCCCGTACATTGTGATGCTATCACGTCTTCATACACAATATGCACAGGTCCATCAAATTCAAGGGGCGAAGTTCGTACCTTCTGGCATTTGATAGCCACATTTTATTGGAGTCTTGTCATTCACACAGTACTGAAGTGGTCCGCCATGCTAGCAATTACTTTTCCCAGTTCCTTAAAGGAGTATGGACGTGCTATTTCTGACTTGTAATTTCTTTTTTTGTTCTAAATGAAGGTCCCAACCCTCTAAACCATAGAAAACGTACTGGCAAAAGTCTCTGAGCATCTTAAGTAATCCATTAAAATACTTATTTGTTCCTATGAGCCAGTTTTGGTATCGATACTCAGGAGGTGGATGTATTGTGATGTCATGACATGTTGGCTCACTCAGTTCTGCGATTGCTTCAGCAGCTAACCATGAGTACATCCAAAAGAAACGCACGCAACTATAGCTGTGTTGCTCCACAATGTCAGCAAATTTTTGAGGTGTGTGTGTCATTACGTTGCACTAATATAGATAATGCGAGGCATGGAATTTTAATGCCAAAAAAAAATTGAAGTGCTTCTGAACCTTCATACTTGCAAAGTGTCATCCTTTTAGATGCAAGAAGCATGTGATAGAGTTTCTGCAACTTTGAACATTTGTGTCACTACTCTTTTAAGATGCAGGTGAGACAGACTAGTAGATGATACAACACCATGTGAAAACTATGTACAATTGCTTCACTGCATGTGTTGGTAAGAAAGGAAAAATTTACAATGCAATAGTATGGGTCTGCAATCATAAGGTTTGTTCTGAGTTTGTGTGCAAAATTTTCTTGCATGGAAATAATACTGTTAGTATGAAGGGAAGTGTCGAATGTTTGTGAATGTTAGTGCAGTTCAACTTTTGCAAGATTTTGAACGCATCCTGTGTGGATGTGTACACAACCTGTACTGTGCTCACAGCTTTGGCATTCACCTTACTCACTGGAGTACAGCCTTAATTTAGAGCAGCATGCTAGTTAAGAAGTAAATAGCATTCTGCATCCATATCTGTTGTGTTTTCTGGTGGCACCTTTTCGTCTGCATAAAACACTGCAAAGCAGTGACTAGTGAGTGCCTTCTGGCCTGCTCATCGTGTCATTTTGTGTGCACCTTGGTGTGAGAGGCACATTGGAGCCAGGCGTGTAGGCGCTCTTTAAGGTGCTGATCCATATCGTCTTATCTAGCTATCAGAATGGGCCATTTGGCACAGAGGCTGATAAGGTCACTGTATAGATGTACGGGTTCCTTTGTTGTATTGGGAAGCTGACATTCTATTTTTTTGCTGGGCATTGTTGACTTTTCCAGGTGCTGTGGTTTGGTGCCTACTACATTGAAGTATTCTTTGTGCCATTATATGTTGCATACATCGAAGGAGTGCTAGTTGCCACAAATGTTACATTATTGTATGGGCTTTGTGGATTATGGTTTTTCTGCCTTTTGACCATGTCCTGCACAACAGTTGCATACATGCTGTAGTTTATTCTAATCAAAAGTCTTGACAAAGTTGTGCTCAGGTGGTACTAGGCTCTAATTTTTGCACTGTACGAATATATGCACTGTCTACCACATACAATACCTTTTGTGTGTGTGTGGGGGGGGGGGGGGGGGTAGAGGCAATTGTGTGTGTGTGTGTGTTCACTTTTGGATATGGAGTGAAGATATATGTGGTGTCTGTGCCAGAGTTGTGGCTACTTCATGCATTACTGTAACTGTTGCTTCACCATGTAGAGCAGGGTTTTGAACATGTATTTTATGTTACCCTTGTAAAGGGGGGTCATATATGTGACCTGTGTTGCCCTTTTGTGTATCACACCGTTTTTTCCCAAGTTGTCCAAGTCGTAGACTATGGTGCCACTTGCCCCAAAACATGCTTCTGTGCTGCTTGTGGCGAGTAATGTACTGCATATATGGTGTGATGCCTCGGGTGAGTTTGAGACCTCTAATGTACAAGGTGTCCTGTACCTTCAGAGTGCACTGCTTGCCCTCTTAAGGTACAGAGGTTGAGGAGGGCATTTCTTACTCTTCATAGCTTTGACATACCATCAGTACTACGGAAGGCGCAATACATGGTGTACTGCAGAAGTTGCAATGAAAAGAGTGGCCTTTAAGCTTCTGACACACATGGCTCGCATTGCACAATACCAACACAGTGATCTTTTATATTTGATACACTCATTGATGGTAGTGCTACATGAATAATTGACAATTTGAATGATCAAAAATGATTCACGGTAGAGCATATTGCATGGCTCAGGAAGTACGGGCAAAAATTTTTGCTTTAACGAAATTGTTGACAAAACATGAATTGTGCTGATTAAGGTTTATGATTAGTAATCGTTATTTATTTATTTATTTATTTATTTATTTATTTAATGTGTTGCAAGTACACAATTTAGTATGCCAGGCTGCTTGCTGCTTCAAACTTGAGGAGTTCACAGCCAATCCTGTTCTTTTTGGTGGCAGTCTGTGAGAAGGCTGGATTAGGCAGTGGATAGAGTTAATCTTTGTGCTATGGTATCCTACCAAATGAAATATTAACTAGCCTCATGGTAGCTTGTTATGGAATGAACAAGTATTCCCCCCAATAAAGGAAAGGGTTTCGGCTTTGGACTGGCCTCTAAGTTTTAGACTATATACTTCTGAACATGAGGTCTGGTTGTGCACTTGATATACATGCCCTTGTAAAATTAACAGTGCAGCCTGCTGCAGTTTTACTATTAGGCTGAGCTGATTGTTTCAAGGTGACATCACATTACAAACTAAATGCCTGCCTTTGGGGGCAGCATTTTCGTATAGTGAAATGCAGAAATGCCTTTGTCCTAAATGAGCAGTGACACAAAACCTTTCTTCCTTGAATAGCTGTCGCCTCAATAATTATGGTACGAAGCCTCAATTCCTCAAAAAATAGTTACTTACATATTATATTGCATTGTGACCAACTGAAAATGTGTCAAATACACTCCGGCCATGAGCATGAAGCAGAACTCCTAGTTATTACACCTTGGACATCAGAGGTGATGGTCAGGGACCCATACCACAAAAATATTTGAGTACTGCAAATCACTGGTGCATTGTAGCAGTTAGTTGCAAGCTACCCCATAACCATGTCACTGAAAGCTGGGCAAGTGGCACTACTTTGGGCATTCCTTTCTCCTCTGCTCTGTGCTTCTCCCCATTTGAGATAAGCCTGATCCTTTGCCATTGTTTCTCTAAGAGAACTGAGAACCACCCTCACCTTCTGTTTTCTGTCACCTTGCCAATTGCCGATTAAGCTCAGATTTCAGCAATGTGCTCATGGTGTGGCATGTGACAGCAGTAATTAGCTGACCTATACATGAGTGATTTGCAATACCACTTGACTGCTACCTCCTACTTCAGTCCTGTGACAAGGAGTCCAGCTTCAAGACCAAAACAGTGCTGCACTTGGTGGCATTTTGTATTAGTAACATTGAAATATGATTGTTATGTGTTCGAGGAATTGAGTGAGGGCCCATTACCATGATTAGTCACCTAAGCAAAATTAAGGAGAACAAATAGTTGAAATTATTCTGAGCTGTCCACTGTGATGTCATCTTGGCCTTGATACAGCTTTCGAAATGTATGGTACCATGAGGAAATACAATGACAAGTTGTTTTTGAAAAAATAAAAAAATGTTGGAAAAGTGATAAATGCAGGGGTAGAAAGATTTGCATTACATGAAAGATTTTTCAGAAATAAAATATTTGTATAGTGACTCTTGAGTGCGCAGATATCTGGATGCAATATTCAATCCCTCCATTAGAGTTAGCAGCTTGAATTTCTTGCATATAGTTCTCACGTCTTCTTGGGCCTGGGTTCATTAGTAAGGCTTTCTATTTGGCAGTTGAATTACTGGTACAAAATGCATTTTACATCTGACAGCGTGAAGCTTCTGTGTTTTTATACCTTGACTTGCATTACATCAGACATTAGCGACAATATCATTGCCATGGGCTTCCCAGCTGAGAAACTGGAAGGAGTCTTCCGCAACCACATGGATGATGTCCAGAAGTAAGTGGCACATGCCTGCTTTAACTTCTTATTTTCTAAACTGGTCTCTTTGTTTGGTAGTGCTTATGCCGAGAAAAGGGGCACTCTGGAAATACGTACGAGCATTCATATACACAAGAAAATGTTGGTTTATTTCTTGATTTGTCATCTGCAATAGTGTGTTTTGTGAAACAGCACTAGAAAGAGGCTTGTATTAATGTGTGACAAACTTCTGAAAGAGGCCAGCACTGGTGAAGGATAGGTTATGTCAAGCATGTACAGGTGTGTGTCTTTTGAAATTTTGGAAGCATTGGATATGAACTGACAGCTGTAATGTCTGTAAATTTAGCTTAGTTTGTTCTGAATGGCTAGGCTACTGGGAGCTGCAACTATAGTGTTTCAGCCAGCATGGGAATGATGGGTAGTATATGAAATTGGCTGAACTTTGTCCTTCTTGCTTTGGCTGATTTTGTGGTTTTGCAAATTGACAATTTTCAACAAAGTATTGGGCTGTGCATGCAACAATTAGCAGTGATTAATTGTGTGTGCAGAGACGTGTTCACATGCTTAGAAAGAGATTGCATGAAAAATTAGAAAATTGAAGTCTTACAATTAATGCAGCAGGAATGTTCGAAGGCCACAAGCACGAATATTAGACAAATACATGTGCTAGCCATCGTTCCCATGGTGGCCGAACGATGGCGGCGCCGGAGCTCCTTTAGTAATTTCCAGTAAGCGCAAAGGCATGAGATCAAATCTCGACCTTGGCCGCCACATTTTCAATGGGGATGAAGTGCAAAAACGCCTGTGTACCGTGTATTGGGTGCACATTAGTGAACCCCAGGTGCTGAAAAATGAATCTGTCAGAGTCTGCCACTATAACCCACATAAAACCCCAGAATTTCGTTTAAATTCTAATTTAGTAATTTCTGTAGGAAATAATGATTGAGAGGAATATACTCTAAATGGAATGGAAAATGCCTAAATCAATAAAAACTGGAGTCACTTTGTTGAACTATTTCGAACATGGTGCTCTTGCTTTTCTTGCCAATTTGTCTGACGGGCATGACACTCTATTGAGCAGTGGAACAGGTGTGTTAATGAGCATAATATTCATTTCTCTGGATTTGTGTTCTCTTTCAAAAGAAATTGGTAATACCAAGTGCCTTTTTAAATCTGGTTATATTATCTGGAATTATTATGAATTGAAAGTTACTGTTAGAATTTCAAGGGGCCCTGCAACACTTTTTCTTAAAAACTGGGAAACACTGGAGTAAGTGTGATACCTCTCAATGAATCTGTTCCCACAGAAATGTTTGAAAAGGGCCTCATTATAAGAGAGATATAGAAAGCGCATTGCTTACTTTTCTCATCCCTCCTCAACACATCTCAGCTGGGGCGGTGCCGATAGCAATGCTTTGTCTATGGCTTTTTTACATTTTCTTCTTTCCGTGTTGCATTCATGGTAACGCGTCAAGGTTGGTATCTGACACAGATGCCGGAGGGCAACAAAGGAGGGTTGACAGAACGGGCGAGATGCAATAACAGCTGTGGCTTGTGTGTTTGCTAGATGAGTGGAGTGATATATTATCTGAAACTATAATGAATTAAGTGGCCAAATCGCCTTAAGGCCGGTGTTGATGGGATCATTCTTGCCCAAAGCGATGCAGTCTATGGGCTGTCGCACAGGTCTATGACATCATAGGTGGGGCATAATATGTCCACGGCAGGTTTTGGATCCCACAATTCGAATTGGTTTGAAGCAGCCATATGCTAAACTTGCTGTATCCTTTGCTTCTGCTAGTATTCGTTCGTTCCAAGAAAAAAGAAATTGGAAGGAAAGCTAATGCTAAGTACAACAGCACTTCCTCATTTTTGCATGCCTCGCAGCTGCCTGAATTGAATGAGGATCTTGTTACTGCCAGAGCATGTACGCATATCTATCAGACTGAAGTTTTATCAAGATATTTCTTAAAGTTGCACCTTTGCTACTTTGCTTTCTTGACGTTTTTGGGAACCGCTGCAGTGGCATAGTGGCAATGGCATTGCGCTACCAAGCCTGAGCATGCGGAATGGAATCCCCGCCGTGGCGGCCGCATTTCGTTGGGGTGAAATGCAAAAACACTTGTGTGCTGTGCGTTGGGTGCACGTTAAGGATGATTGCCCCTCTAAAGCTTGTGCTGCAGAATTCAGACACTGTGAAGTGCTGAAAAAACAAGATTGGCCAGCTGGTTCGGGAGATAATTGAAGCAGCTGAGAGTGGCCACACTTCGTAACCAACGTGTTAGTACACCGTCCTTGTTAGTAGCAAAAAAAAAGAACTGGAGCTTTTATACGTACAATCATTATCTTGAGTGCAAAAAAAGTGCGTGTTTCACATGATGTGCAATGACGTGTCCGTGACACGTGGGCAAAGGTATAAGAAGCTGTGTTTCTTTCAAATAAACGTTGTTGAAAGTCGGCACTTGTAGTGTCGTCTTCTCGTCTCGTGTCCTGTCTATGTTTTGCGCTGTTAGCACCAGGATGGAAAACCAACAAGCCCAAGCTGCCATTCTAACGTCAAGGAACCCCAGCTGATCAAAATTAATCTAGAGTCCCTCACTACGGCATGCCTCATAATCAAATCGTGGTTTGTCACGTAAAACCCCACAATTGGATTTTTAAATTTCATGAAATTGTTTGGGTGGGGAAACATTTTTTAATTCAATGTGTATAAAAAGAAATGGGTTTGCAAAAGTTAGGAAATGAATTCTGTGATTTAAGCAGCTGTGCATCTTGCGTAACATTTTCGTCGTTATGCTGTGCATGCACACTTACGAATAAGCTGCTCACTTGCAGAGGTTCAGGCAAAATGCTTCTGTATGGTTGCCGAGGTGCTTATACTTAAGGTGCTGCATTTTGCATCTTTTGTCTCACCTCGTTTCTTGCTCCATCCATTCCACAGGTTTCTTGAAAAGAAGCACAAAGGGCACTACAAGATATACAACCTGTGAGTGTTAAGAATTTTCTCTAGTGCAAAAAAGTGAAGGATACTTTGGTTGTTTCCTTTGTTAGGCCACTTTTTCATGCTGGAAATGGGGGCATGGGTTCAGGGGGTGTGTCATGTCATAGCAGGGATATGAATTCGGCTGTTTTAGCACATGGCCCATGGATGCCCTTGAGAGTCTTCATGGTCACAATATTATGTTAGATTGAACTTTTAATTGAAATTGATGTAATACCCCATAAGCAGTTTTTAAGGTAATAAAATGAAATGAACTGGCGGCAGGTTGGCTGCTTCATGGGCATCTTCAGTGGCCATAGAGTCAAAGTTGGCATACTTGGTTCTGATATGAAGGGGGAATGCTAGAGGAAGTCCTGAAGGAAGGCCTTCACATTTGGGGATTCAGGTATGGTTCCAATCATGCAGTACATACAGATGTTTGTACATAGGAATATACCTTCAGCGGGGTTATTTCTAGGAAATTTTGAGGGATTGACATCTTGTGACTGGCAGGGGGACTGCACTTTGAAATTCGAAATTTTAACAGGTCGACCGGGGAGTGGTGGACAGTATTTTCACAGCCGCTCATCGTGGCGAGAACCCTAATCTTGAGTTACCAGCAAGAATGAAAAGATTAAGTTGTCTGATCGAGCAAGCACAGTGTTATTGGCACTGTAGAAAAAAACATTGCATTGCATTAAAGGGAGTGTGCCTCAGCTAAAAAGCAAGATCTCCTTTGTTAGAACCTAAACACATGTTATAAACAGTTTTTCTTTTTCCACTTGTGCAGAGCAAATTTTACAGGCTGATTAATTTGGGGAACTGGAAACCAAAATTTGTGCCCATGTTCTGCTTGGCATTGGCACAAATTGTTGGTCATTACAGCAGTTGCTGGGTTTCTCTATGCGGCAGTGGTGTAGTTTCAAACTAGAAGGAGCTTGGAAAAAAAACCTATAAAAGGCTTTTCATTGCCTCTTGAAAGTGCCTGTATGAAGTTGTATATACACCAACAATGGCAAATGCCTCTCAAGCTTATGTATTTGGCATAACTGGGACTGTTAAGGGCCATTTATAGTCCGACGTAACGCACGCGCGCGCGCACGTTACGTCACGTCGGCGAAAACGACCCCTCTATAGTCGGGCGCACCGGCGCAGCCAACGTAACTGGCGGCTTTCGACGCGCCCCCACGGGCCCGGCGCAGATATGGCTCCTGAGCCATTCGCGTGTCGGAGTCGGCGAAACTCTCGCACCACAATGCATTGCGTGCGAAGAAAAAGGCACCAACACAACTCCGCAGAAAACTCTGCGCATGCTCCGAAAATAGCAACAAACGGCGCGCGTGTTCAAGTATGGAGGGGATGGCATCTCGGCTGGCGCAACGCAACCGACGTAGCGTGACTGACTGCGAACGACGCTCACCCGCGCGCCGATAACGTCGGACTATAAACGTGCCTTTAGAAGTCAGTGCTTGCAATTGTGATGGAGCAGCTTAATTTAGCTTTCTTTCACAGGCCTTGTCGGGATATAGTTCCCCATACAACAAAGAATTCAACAAAGCAGCTATAGCTGGGAACAAGAAAAAAAAAAAACAGTTCCTGCCATGATTGAACCTGGGCCTGCTGTGTGCGAGTCAGCTACTCCACCACTGAACCACACCAGCGCGTGCTAGCATGCGAGGAGACGCACGATGCGACATGCGCACCGCATAACATTGATATGTGCACATTTTGCATTGCAGTTGCATATTTTTACACCAGGTAGAACGCCATGTAGCAGATGCACAGGTAGTAGTACAAGGCTGTTAAAAGTGGGTTTGAGGAAGAAAAATAAGCTTAAGGAGATGTATACAAGAATGCCCCCAAAAATATGTGTTGTGCACCTGATTAAACCAAGCTGGCTAGGTGACTATGTCACTGCCGCATTTCAAGGGGATGCCAATAAAGCATCATCAATAGCATCATATCGTGCCAGTTGCCTTGCGATGTGAGATGCATGCTGTGTACAGTCTTTATGGATGCCCTTTGCATTGTAGTTGCATATTACACCAGGTGTAACAGTTACAGACATAGCGGTACAAGGTAGATATAAAAGTTTTGAGGAAGAAAAAGAAGATTAAGAAGATGTGTAAATATTGATGTAATGAAAAACACGTATAGCATACCTGATTAATTCAAGCAGGCTAGGTGACTGTCACCGTCTTGTTTCAAAGGGAATGCCATTAAACCATCGTGATCATTAACATCATATCGTACCATTTGACATGAGATGTGGCGAGTGTGCGGCCTAGTGTCAATACGTTCAAACGTTGCATTGCAGTTCTGTTATATTCCACTAAGTGTCTCGACATGTAGCAGTTGCATGCTGCTTGTGGTGTGACCTGGTTAACTCAAGCAGGCTAGCTTGCTATTTGTGACCACCCCGTTTCAAAGTGGATGTGAATAAACCGTCATTATCATCATCAGCAGCAGCAACAACGTACTGTGCCATGGGTCAAGGGATGTGACATGTGCGCCACATTGTCTGAGTACCTGTGTTTACTCTTTGGTATGCATTATGGTGCCTCCTCGCAAAATACAAACTGCTGCTGAAGAAGTGAATTGTAGAGCTATGTGCGCGGCTGCAGCCAGTCAACATCGGGCTCAGCAAACTGCTGTGCAGAGAGCAGGATAAGCCACAGCATGAGCTGCAGCTCGCCGTCAATGAGAAAAACAGCATGAACAAACTTCGCTGCGAAGACCCTGTAGTGCGTGGTGCCAAAAATGCAGCTCCTATAGAGCCACTTTTCCAGCTTACGCTGGACTGTGCTGCAAGTGCTGCGCAGGCCTGTGACTTTTTTCTTTTAACCCTGCTCACTTTCTCAATTTAAGACCAGCTAGGCCAAACTGCTGCCTAGGTAAAACGTAGGGAACGGGAAAGAGCCTGATGTACAAGAAACCTGCGGCAAGATTGTGTTCATTTGGGCTGTTTGGTTTTTGGCATTGTAAAGACAGTGTGCGCTTTGGACACAGAAAAGAGGCACACAGTGTTGATGTGTGTCAACACTTGATGCAAGTGGGTGTCTCATTTGTGTCATGAATGTGCACTGTTTTGCCTCAACTTTCTACCTTGTAGCCCCTGTGTGGTGGAGCCCTAGGACAGATGATAGCAACAGTAATTATGTTTACAGTTTTCAGCACAAATATTACTGTTAAGAACTCGGGTGTAGCTCAGTTCTTAAATAAGAACTGAGGTTTAGCATTAGGTTAATTTTGGTGGCTTGCAGAAAAGGCTTCAGAAATGGACATGAGTTGGTAAATAGACTTCTTTGGGTACAGTTTTTATAAATTTTTTTTTATTTAGCGTTGCTTACTTGGATAATGAGCAGGGTTAATGATTAAGTTGTGCTCGAGGGTGGCAAAGATAGTTTGTGATGCGGAGAGCAGTACTGGGCAAACAGATGGGGATCTTCACCTAAGCTACTGATCACAGAGCTTGCGATGCCTTGGCTTATCTCTATCTGAAGTTTGGGTATGCTGTTTCCGGTGGAGTAAGTTTAGTTTGGTGCTTGTAGTTCTATCCATGGTAATTCGTACTGCTGGTGTTCTGCAACATTTTACTGAAAACCCATCTTGTGTAAGTGCACATAATTCACTACCATGATTTCACCCATGCTATCTCTGCACACATATCTGGTGTATATAAAGGCGATAATAATCTGGCCCTACTTATAGTCTATTGAGTGCGCTGGCTAACTCTTACTACATTGCAATATTACCAACTGCTAGTGCCTTACTTGGGAGAAAAATGATGCAAGATTTGGGCAGTGTAAATTAGGCATCAGGTGCCCATTCACCTAAAGGGAACTGTGATATAATGGTGGGTTTAAATTTCCCGAGTTGGTGTCTGCACCTGCCCACATGTTTTCAGCATGTTGAACTCTCAAGAGAATTACCTTGCAGCTGAATTGCATGGCCTGGAATTGAAGGGGGAACAGCGTAGTGGCACAAGGCCTCATACACTGCAATGTGCATACCTTCATTTGTGGTTGCACACTTAGGCAAGAGATTTTTGTGGGTACTTGGTTTTGAAAACTTGGTATGTCCTAGCATAGTAAAAAAACTTCTTGATATAGGGTGTGAAATTGGTATATGGAAGATACAGCACAGTTCAAAAACTCGCTTTTAATTTGAAAGATTTATGGTATTGTATGACATCGTCTAAGCTGTGGTACAGCTTAAACAAGGTGTAAATTGTCTCTAGACATGCTAAGTTGAAAAGTTCTGCAACTGAAGCCCTCTGTGAAAGCATTTCCAATCAGAAATGCTTAATTGTGAAACTGTGACTGTGAAAGTTCTTTTCCCCCTTGTGTGCTAGTGCCTGACACTGTTGCGCAAGAAATAGGTTTCATGCCAGACTTCCGTCATTTTGCCAACTAAAAACAGTTGCCCCACCTTGCATGCTTATAACAAATGTTATCAAGTAGGACATTGTTTGATCCTACATGTATCAAGGCCTTTACACTGCTACATAATGCACTTGTCACTGCTCATGGCACTTTGATGTGGTTTCAATACCTGCAGTTGCTTTTATCTTTCTTCCCTAGTGTATGCTGCTCATTGTCTTGCACCAACTTTTTTGTTTGCCTTTGCTTTGATGAGACGTCGATATGAGCGGCTTGTCTGCTGCTTCCCCTTACTGGGCTGATAATGGTGTTGAAACAGCAAGCAGCGGATAATGTATTGGGAAAGGACAATACCACTTGGGCATTGTCATTATCACATTAGTAACCATAGAGACACCATGTTTGGACAATAGCCTAAATTTCTATGAATGCTAGCTGATATTTTTTACTTCAGAACTTTAAGCTTCAAAGAAATACAAAAATGCAGCCTGTGACCAGTTCTTCACCTGCTTTCCAGGTTGTGCCTCAACTTTGTGCTGTGCTTTTGCGATCGTTTACTGTTTCGATGGGAGCTGTAGAGGTTCAGGGAAGTGTAGTCATTGAAAAGTGGCAATTATAGTTGGCCCAATGCACTGTGCATATGTAGTGCGTGTATAGTAAATTGCGGGGAAGAAATTTGAATTTTGAATATGGAGGGTTAGTTGCATGTACTGGCAGCTTTGTGTATGAGAAGTTGCTATGTACACTGTGCTCGTTTGCAGTGTGAATTAATCTTTAGCATGCAATGTATGTTATTCATAGTATAGTATAGTACGAGTTGCAAACCTGCACTTGTATAAAATGTGCCTCCTGTAACGCTCCCTGTAGCACACTCCATATGGGAATTGCTCACCTGTGGCTAAGTGAGTTGTCGTTTTGTGCTGCTCACCACATTCATTGCCAATAAATGTTATACTGGCTTTCACTTTGTTCAACCTTGCATATGCAGCAAATTATGACCTTGGCAAATGTGGTTACGGTGCTTTTATGCCTGTTGGATATGTGACCTCCCAAGGGCATGGAAGCAGCGAAAAGCATTCAGGCAGAAGTAGATTTTGTATATTTCCTCCATTTTAAGTTGCCACTCGCTGTTCTGCATGCCAGTGCTGTCTGTATCAAAAGTGTGAAGACCACTGCTGCTAAGCTCTCCTCCCCATTGGAGCACCAATCGCTGGCTTTCGTTGGCAAAATTGAAGCCTAATCTTGCTGCAGGCAAAACTTGCAAATGCACCACCAGTGCTCAGAAAATAGCAGGCACACTGTGGTGGCACAGGTGGTGTGTCCTTTACAGTTTTTCAACTTTGTCCCCACCAAGCTCTATGCATGGCAGCAGTGCCCGGCTGCCATACACTGATACTAGGTTCTATTTTCTTAATAGTAGTATACACACACACATTCACTGATTACAGATACTGTGCTATCTGCCATCATTCAGCTATTCAAAAGCAGGTGTTTCTTCTTACAATGTGATGTCACGTCTTTGTGTTGTTGAACCTGACATACTCATCAGCATTATGCCACAGATAACTATAATGTGGGCAAAAGTGCCCTGTACAGCAGGCAAAAAGGCACCTGTGGCTTGGTGACAAGGCTTTGTAGATTTCAAAGTTTATATTACACACCAGCTGCCACCGTCTTTATAGATGTGTGCTATTCTTACTTCCAGGAATTGAAGCTAGAAACTCTGTGGGAATAATGTATTGATAAAATGTTTTGTGCACATTTGGAAGTTCTGCATTATACTTCATGTTGAGGGTTGAAATTTCAATTAATTTGAAATAAAGGTTAAGAATTTGATTCCAGTAATTCATTTAATGATGTAATGATGTAATTCAGTAATGATGTAATTCATTTGCCTTGCAGCAGCTTTTTCCATTTTGCAGTGTGCACCACAGTAGTTGAACTCATTCAGATTACTTAGCGAAATGTATTTGCAGACGTGTTGCAAGCATTTCAGACCGTGTAACACCTTGGTAAAACAACTATTGATTGGTGTGCATGTTGTAAAGAACTTGCAAGAAGTGCACAGCAGAGTGTAGAGCTATGGGGCTAGTGTCTGTATATTGTCTTAGCTATGATACATGAAGCTTTGTGAGCTTATGCCCATGTTACGAGCATGGGCATAAATTCTTCTCAACACCCGTGTACTTAGGTTTAGGTGCACGTTACCAAGAACCCCAGGTGGTCGAAATTTCCGGAGTCCTCCACTACGGCGTGCCTCATAATTAGAAATTGGTTTTGGCACGTAAAACTCCATAATTAATTCTTTCTTCCCAGATATGCATTACTTAGGTAACCTGTGTGTTCAGTTCAGAGTTCCTGCATGCATCTCATTAAGGGTATGATTTCCACTTACAAGCAAGCTTCATAAGGAGCAAGTGGGGGTTGAGGGAAAGCATTCATGACTCGGAAGTGTTTTCTTTGTAGTGGGAAGCAGTGTTTTTGCTGCCAGCTTGTCTGACAGCATCACCTTGTCCACCCCACGGTCATACCACAATGTGTTGCACATTTTTTGCACACCGTTGGTTGCATACTGGGGACTGTCAGTATGATGAGCATTTATAGACAAGAGCAACAGCGTTTTCTTTTCCCCTCTCATTTTGAATAGGGGAGAAGGAGAGGTTGCGCAAAAGCACGCAACTGTCTTACTTCTTTTGTGCCTTGCAAATTTGTTCTCCCAATAAATTTTAATCTTTCGATGTGGTGTGAGACTGCAGGGAAGGTGAACGGTATTATGAAGGTGGCCTAAGTGGCAGTGGGAAAAAAGTAGGCTGAGACACAGTGTAGACTGTTGTGAAATGAACATGGACTTGCGCTTGTTATCATAAATCGTTCATAACCCTGTTCTCGTGACATTTGCATCTTTCAGAAATTTCTGGATGGAACATTTGTCCCTGACATTATTTTGCCTATCTTGAACATAGTTTTGTCACGCGAATGTGTGCAATAGAGCTGGCAAGTGGTCTTGCTTGCATGTGCAACATGCACAAATTTGCATCCTCCCGGCAGTGATGCTAAGGCTATGAGTGTGTTGCTCAATTTAACTTAGATATAAAAAGAGGGGTATAGGTTTTTGGGAACAACCTTGTATTTCATATGCAA
This sequence comes from Dermacentor albipictus, assembly GCF_038994185.2. NCBI lineage: Eukaryota > Metazoa > Arthropoda > Arachnida > Ixodida > Ixodidae > Dermacentor > Dermacentor albipictus. The sequence continues at coordinate 38,103,369 of NC_091821.1, forward strand.
CTGCCTGTCCACGGCAGACGCATATCGACGGGGGGTGAAATGCAAAAACACCTGTTCACTTAGATTTACATGTGCATTAAAGAACCCCTCGCAGCCAAAATTAATCCGGAGTCCCCACTACAGCATGCCTCATAATCAGATCGGAGTTGTGGCAAGTAAAACCTCATATTTTAATTAATTTTTGCAACTGCGTGAGAGCTCTGGCCTTCCTTCTGCTGTAGGTGCTCCGAGCGGCAATACGATGCCAAGAAGTTTGAGAACAGAGTGGCACACTACCCGTTCAAGGACCACAACCCACCGAAAATTGGCCTCATCAAGCCTTTCTGCGAGGATGTTGCGGAGTGGCTGTCTAAACACCCGGCTAATGTTGCTGTCATCCACTGCAAAGCGGGCAAGGTGTGTGCAAGCTGCATTACATGTTATGTTACATGTGTCTTTGGGTTGACAAGGTGTAATGTGCTGTGAAGTTGGTATTTGTCAAGTGTAGTGCGTTATCATGTGATTTTTGTTGTAATTGCAGAGTTGAGAGCTTAGCTTCTGAAAAATATTTTCGTGATCTTTCATTCTAAGGTTCTGGAATTCATGGTAGTATTGATAGAACTCTGTTTATGCTTTTGAAAACTCCTTTTCTTTTGTATATTTTTTAATGCCTTTTACATTATGTTGTCTAATAGAGAAAAATATTTTTTTCTTTTCTGTGCACATGGCATAGTAAATGACTGAGTTGGCCTCATCATTGTCATCAAAGTGGTCATGAAATGTAGAAACAATACTACAGTGGTTGGATGGAAACACTGCAGTAAACAGACAAAAAAAGTTATGCACAATGGCACACAGTGTGGGGAATTTTGCATTTCTTTTGTCTGCATCTTTTTTGCTGCCCCCATAAAGCACATACTACCAGCTAGCCTGAGGATGGCATTTATTTTCATGGGCAGCTCTAGCTGGTCTCCGAGCATGATTGATGATTGAAAGGCAGTGCAAAGCACAAAGTGTGAGGAAGAGAGGTATGCGATTCAATGGGAAAATTACTAGAATGTAAGCTCGACCTCCCTCTTCGCATTATCATTTCAAAAAAAGAAACGTGGCAGAAGGCTCTAGTAGGTTTTTTAGCAGGATTACATTTCAATACTAACAATAGAAAACCTCTACCATGTATTGCCCATCTGAAGGACAGAATCTGGTAGGATGCCAGGTGTTCTGTGAAGATAAGGTTGACCTTCTCTTCCTTGATATGCCTTCTTTTGGCTAATAAAAAATAGGCGCAAAGACTTCCCAATTTACCCTCGTAGTGTGATGAAGTTCAAATCAAGTTATGCACTGTACAAGATGCAGATGTAAGTCGTGCTTTGTAGCTGAAGTTAGATTGCCACAACGATCACAGCATGCAAGAAATCTCTGAAGCATTCTGTATTAAAAAAAATTAGTGACAGGTGCATGAGCCAACCATCAGTGGCTTTGCGTGACATTGAGCTTGCTCTTTTGAACCTATGTTCCTTGTCATCAAGATTATCTGTGAACTTTTGTTTCGTTTTGCCGTTTGCTTAGCTGTCTATTTGTTTCTGCTGTTTTCTTTTTCTTTTTTTCGATCTGCTGGTGTTGCCATGTGTGTGCACTGTAATGTTTGATAACACTGTCACCTTCTCTGTTTTTATAGATACATTCTTTTTCCAAAAACATTTTAGTTGGTAGTTGGTGCTTGTGTCCATAGTTCTTTCATTTAATTGCACAATTTTTTTCATTCCACTCTTTGTGCTACTTTTCAATGATGCTCTCTCAAATTGCTATTCTGGTTCAGTCTTGGATGCTTCAACTGATTTTGTAATATAAATTCTTGTTTAGTTAATTGTGTGATTTTTATCCCTTCTACCAGTAGAAGAATGTTGTAACTGGACTATGCAAGTGTAGAACAAGCATAGTGAAAGTTCTAAAACAAAACACAAAAACTGTTTAATGTAAGTTGCGTTTTATCAGTATTCGCATAGACGTCTGATAACGTGCAATGAAAAGCACAGTGTGTTTTCTTCCCGATTTTTTTCTTAGTGTAATGTATAACATTCAGTAGCATTGTCTGCTGTTTTTCAATCCATATTTTTGTGGTTTATTGATGGAAGTTTGAACAATTCCACTCAAGTTGTCCTGAATGTCTGATGGAAATATTTGATAACTTGTAGGTTTGAGTTCTATAATATATGTATATAAAATGTGTTTCAAATACAGTCAACTCCTGTTAAGATTAATTTGAAGTGACTGTGACGAATGTGTTATCAGAAGTAAGTCTAAGAGAAGTGATCTGCCAATCTCAATACAACGTTCTCTGTTATGCAGAAATATATACAACATGAAACAATTAATGAAACAGCATTAAAACCAAAAGGCAGACATAAATAGACATATTTATGGTATTTTCATGATTCTAAGTGTTGCTTTTGCACTCTTATGTGTTTAATTGTTGCGTGCCGGTATTGTGCAAGTCAGTGCCAAATCACAAAAACTGACGTTTCACCTAAACTGATTAGATATTTTTCTGTGCCCTGATGCTGTGGAAAAAAAAAAGAAAGCAAAGTATTCGGGGCATTATCAGCTGCATCACGTGTGAAGCTAGTTTTGTGGCCCCTAGGCAGTGTCCTCGTCTTATTACCAGCTTCCAGAGGTACACCCGTGAGCAAACGTATACACACCATAGGCTTGGCTAAAAACCTGATTTCTTTGAAATGAAGCTGCACACACTGAATTAGATGAGTGCACTGAAAAGTGCACAATTCCAAGATTGAAGTGCACTCCTCGATTTCAAGCTAATACTGATATGAGGAGTAGAAAATCAGCTTTATGGCGGAATGTCTGGGCAGTATGCTTTTGTTCAGGGAAAGGCATCGAGGGCTTCCTAAGTTACTATATGATGTCATCCCTGCAGCTTTCCACATAATCTTCAATACTGGTGTAGCTATTTATGTATTCAGAAACGCCATTTGCTTCTCGAGTAGCTAGCAGAATTGCCTCCTCCAAAACTGTCAATCCTGGCATCTCGCAGAGTCCAGTAGCAAGTGTCAGTTGTGGCTATGGAAGTTCAGTTAACTGAATTAGTGCTTTGTGTCAAGCGGATTATTATTGCTTCTTCAGTGGGTCTATGAGGAACCAACCAAATGTTCGCTCAATGTTTCTCATATCTGAAAATTAGGCTTAACCAGGTTCGTATTAGTGGGAGTCTACTGCAGATGTTTATTATCGGTTGTTTATCTATGAGCCTGCTGTGTATGTTTTTGTGAGAGTACATGTTCCTGCTACAGATGGTGTACTCACACTGTCTTTCATGTTTCACGCTTGTGTGTCGCTTTTGCTTCCTTCATGCTGTTTCCACACGGCAAAAGTATAATACCAGGGACCAGTGTGGTGGCTCCTTGTGGCTGGTTGCGAACAGGTGGAGGATCACATGTGGTCCACAAGTTAGCAAGAGTTGCATCTCGGTTAACTAGAACGAATAGAATTGCTGATAAAGCAGAATATGAGAATTCAGCAGTTAACGTACCTAAATTGAAAGGAAAACTAAGTGCATTGCGATGCCACAAGCTGTAGTGAATACCCGTAGCTTTCAGTGCTCAAGTAGTGGAAAAAGGAGAGTGAAAACATTGAAGGAAGCTGTAGCAAGCCTCTGATTTTTGGTAACAATGCTGGATAATACTTGTCAACAAAGTTAATAAGGTGATGGTCATTTATTCCTGTGACATTTTGGTGTAGTGAGTTATTGCAAGGTAACTCACTAACCATTGTGCTTTCTGTTCATGAAACAAACTGCATTTCCACCTGCAGGGTCGAACAGGAGTGATGGTGTGCTCATACCTGGTACACAGCCGCATGTTTGCCACTGCTGGGGAGGCTCTCTCTTATTACAGTGAGCGCAGGACGAAAGACCTCAAGGTAGTAAAGCACGGATGTTTTCCCTGGTTATGATGATGCCACTAAACCTTGACAATTGTTAGCCCCACATGCAGAGGTGCAACTGGGCTGCAAAAGGCAGCTTCTTGAAGGGATGGCTGTTGCCACAGCTTTTAGTAAGAATAAGTGGGCAGAGATATAGAGCATTTGCTGGAGCACGAGGTGTGCCATTTTGTAATCTATGTAAATACAGTGTCCTAAACATAGGTTGAAACATAGGTTGCAAAGAAAAGGTGTATATGTCCTGCCATTGCAGTTGAAGACCCAAGCTCTATTGCAGCGCTTGAGGTTTGCTGGTGACAGTAAAAGCATCTTGACACAGTTGCAGGAAAGAAAGAAAGATGTGCACGATGACTGCTAGAAGTGTTGATACTGACATTACAATCACGAGTAAAAACCTGAGACTTTGGCAGTCGCAATTTCCTTCTGGTGTGGCCATGTAGACTAGAATTAGATAATGCACAGTGATTGTCCAACTGCGCCATTTGTGCCATTTTGCTACAATTCTACTTGCCTGCAGCCACTCAAGTGCCAGTTCCGCCAATCATGCCAAAGTGCAGTATTTTTGCCTACTTTTACAGAATAGGAATGTTTTCAGTAGGGGTGTGCAAATACTTAGTTAAACGTCGATATAACGAACTTCAATATAATAAAATTCTTGATATAACAAAGCATTTTACTTTTTATTATTATAACTTGTCCATAGAACAACATGTAACCACCATGTAACGAAGTGCGTTTATACATGATTTCAATATAATGAAATTTCACTGCTGCCACAAAGAAATACTGAGACAATGAATGATAACTTCTGTGGGTGCAGACGGTTGTCAAATGATTGAATTACAAGTGGCTGCTTGCAGACACACTTCAAATTGTGCTCTGCGCGAGCGACCACTGAAGCGGAGCAGCGCCATGTCCTGTATTACGTCTGAGTGCCCTGTTTTAGAGGTAATCTGCCGTGTGTGCAAGAACGGGTGTGCCGAGGTGGCGCAGCATCATGCCAGCTGTCTTCCCACACATTCAATACTGGAGGTTATGTAATCCCGAGTTTTGAAGACTCGTGAATCCATTCGCTCCTCACTGCTGGACGGATCCAGGCGGTGTCCGGAATCGCAATGCTACCACTGCGCAGGTCTCGGCAAAACATTTTCCGCGTCTGTAGGGAGCACATCGCAAGGTGACAAATCTTCGGCCTCCCGGCGCCCGCTTGCCGGCATTCCCCAGCGCAGTCTGTACGGGCGCTGTCGGCGCCATTAGACACTTGACGCAATGTTTCCGTATGCCGCGTTGGATCACCGGAACCTCGACACAGCACACAAAGCAAACACCACCGTGCCGACACTAGTCGCACAAACGAAAAACGTGGCCTCGCAGCGTCGTGCGCGAAGAAACAAAACAGCTACTGGATTGTCTTGACATTGCTTACTAAGCTGTAACCGGAACTGCTGTAGAGCCACTCTATTGAACCAGGCAAAAACGATGATGATGAACGGGGATTTGCAGTTGCACCACTTCGTGGGGCAGCAAGGAGGCTCCGTTCAAAACAAAAATGGCGTTCAGCATGTTGAATCCACTTTAGACGGTGGATTCGACGGTGGTCGAACCATGCACCGGTCAGAGTCGGTGCATGGTGCTCTCGATCGAGTTGGCTCAAGGATTGTCCGAAAAATCAGACGAGAGGTTGCAAGGTGTCCGAATTTTCGGCAGTTGTTATACATTATGGTCTATGGGGAGAATGGCGGTGCCGCGAAGCAGACCGAATAATCGAGCATGTCTGAATTTTTGGAGTCTGGAAAATCAGTTGGCGACTGTAACTGTATGCAAATACAAATTGAATAGTGAGCATTCAAATAATTTAATTCATAAATTGGTTATTCGCTGCTCCATTTTTCGAATATTCAGTAAAATACCCAGCTGAAGTCCCCTGCACGCAGCCTTTTCATGGTGCTTGGTTTGTCTCAGTAAAGAAAAAAAAAAAAGCACTTGAATATAGGACTGACTAGCTACTGAAAGGCATGGAGATCGTATTGTGCGTTCTCATACAAACAGAAAGTTAAGCACCAGTCCTGTATTTCATCCTTGTTTTTTCCGGCTACTGTTCTTTTCCTTCTTAGTTATTGGCTGTTGTTGCCTGTTGGCTTGTCTTCTTTTACCTTTAAGCAGTAATAAGAAGCTGCACCAAATGGCTACACGTTATTGCTATACTTCTTGAAGTGTTAAAAAAAAAAGGCCCTCTTTTCTCCTTCAAAACTGCTCTGAACGTCTGGTGTGGCTGTTTCTAAACTGCTCCAGAAATGTTTTTTCCTGCTCCAAAAAATTTTTCAAAATTTTTTAACTTGCTGGACTATTACTGCATGCACTGCACTGCGTGAGCAAGCACATTTACATTGAGCCGAATTTTTGTCTTGGTTGTGAATTTTTTCCCCACTTGTATAGTACTTGAACTTTTGCTCATGATCGTATGTATTGCTTGTACTTTTTGCATGTTCAGGCGATGTAAGTATGGTTGAGTGTGTGAAAGTGCTCCATTTAGTGGGAAAAGACTGTCAAGTTTATGTTGACGTGGGTTTTAATTACATTAATGGGATGATTCTGTTCTGTGATGAGCTGCATACCTGCCTATCCTCTATATTCACCCGGGAGACTCCTGATTTTTTACTGAACTTCCCGATTGTACGATCACTGTCTTATATCTCCCGAAAAGTGGTCTCTGTTCGTGCAATAATGGTTTTTGCAAAACCGGCACTGCGAAATCTAAAGCCGCATCGTAATCGTCAGCATCACCAACAACGACCACACTAGCACCATCGGTATCATTGACTAAGCAGCCGACTATGGTGCCTAGTAAGCCGACCAAACCCAGAGCCAACGTAGCTCTCGCATTTCGTGCAGGCCTTCCTCCATGGTGCATCTTGTTGCTGCTGCTTGCAAGGCGTTGCTGCTTGTGTGTATGATTAGTGTTGGCTAGGCTGTGCTGTGTGTATCTGGTGCATCGTGTAAAGTTACAATCCTCGTGTGCTTGATGCCATGGCGCTATCAAAGCCCAAGAAAAGGTATTTGCAGAAGTTTTTGCCATCTTATACTTCTGAATTTCTGTGCTTTTTGTCATCAAGAAAAGGAGAACCTTATGCATTTTGTACAATGTGGGGATGTGACGTCAGCACATGGTGGCAAAGGTGACTTGAAACTGCACGTTTCCACGATGCACCGCTGAGCAGCAAGACAACATAGTGAACTTTCTCTGGAACAACTGCGACGACAGTGTCATACGCGTGGAGTGCCTGTTTACTGGATTCCTCGTCGAACACAACCTACCCCTTATTGTCAGCGTCCACGTTGGGCCTCCACTACGGAAAATTTTTCAGAAATGCGATGAGGCGAAGCGTTATGGATGTCGACGCAACTCTGAAACGCAACTCGGAAGAATGCGGCGGTGGCCAACCTGAAATTTATTTAACAGGCATCGCTCTCGAGTCTTCGTTTTTTTATTTAGTTTCCCTCAGCTGCTACCCCGAGATTCCAATGAATCTGCTGAAGACGCTTTAGATGCTCTCAAAGCTGAATTTGCCATACTACATGCGTACAGTACAATCTTCAAGAGCACATTCTGAATGAAGGAAGGTGGGACGTGCAGTGGTCTATGGTTGCAAAATGAAAAACACTGATGGAAAACATGTTTCACCGAGTTGCTGAGGTGATGCTCAACTTACTTGTGATACCGCATAGCAAGGCAGAGTGTGAGAGGATTTTGGCACGGCGCGAAAAACTAGGACTGAATTCTGCTCATCAATGTGCAACACAACCCTCCAACACCTGCTGCTAGTGAAGGGCCATCTCTCTGGACCATGTTTTGAGCAAAACTACTTGGACAAATTGTTGAAGTGAGTAAAGCCTGCTACTGCAAGGTCCCTGCAAAAGGACTAATCGAACACTGCCTGAAAGTATGACCTCCCCCCCCCCCATTGGCGCGAATCGGTATCACCATCGGTGATACTCTCGATCATATATCACCATCAGATATCACCATCGGTGATACTCTCGGTGGTCTCTCGATTTTTTATCTCTCCAGGTTGGCAGGTATGAAGCTGTCTTTCTTTGTCTTTAATTATGTAATTATGCATTGACCTTAATGTGAAGTAACTTGGCACTGGCATTTGACAGTGTCTGCATTGTGATCAGATCCTGTTGGCTGCAATGGAGGGAAAAAGGGGATTGAATCCAATTATGTCTATGGCTAACGTAAAATGTTATAACAATACTGCTTAATGCAGTGAAACCTCCTTTATGCATAGCTGGCTGAAATGAGACAATTATGCGTTGACAGCTATGGATACGTCTTTTAAGCAAAAAAAAGCAAAAGCGAAAAAGTTATGCGAAATAAACAAAAATTCAGGTGAAAAAAAAAAGATGTTGCTGTGTAGGCAGCTTGTGCAACACAGCTGCTGTCTGATAATTCGAACATGCTTGATTATACAGACAGCTTTACGACATTGCCCTGGCCCCATAGACAATATGCAAGGTTGACTGAAATTTCACACTTTACAGTACACAGTTAAATCATTTGGACTCTCTGCCTGCACAACTGCATGCTGATTCAGCCATTGCGTTGAGCAGAAGGAGCTATATTTTTGCTTTGATACATCGGCGCCTGTGTCACCAGCACCTCCTCTAAACCAACTACTGGAGCCTCATTGATCCAGTAGTGGCCAATTGTGCCCAAACCACAGGATGAGCCAAGCCAAGTTGCTAAATTGTAAAGGTGGTGTTTGCGGATTGTTGTGCGAGTTCTGTGTGTCCTGCGTTTGTTGGCGACACAATCCCTGGTGACTTTTGATTGCCATTATATTTGTTGCTCGGAATCAAGGAGCTTCAAGTGGTGCTAATGCACCCTCGATTTTTGTTCCAAGGACAGCTATTAAATGAGGGAAAGGCTGGACAGCGACTGTTGTCAAGGAAACCGCAATAGTTTGGCTATCGCAGTGTAGTCAACCTTTTCTTAAGTTATCAGGGGATGGAGCTTCAGTGTGTGCATTGACTGTACTTTGATCTACCTGTAGCGACAGCATGACAATAGTTGAAATACAAACTGACTATATTGCACGCAAGCAATGTGCCCACAGCAACTCATTAACAAGCTTTTTTTTGGCCACCTGTGGAATATCGCTTATTCTTTGGCGAATTCGATTTTTTTACACTCCCTATTATTCGGACTTCTAGACGGTCCCCGTCGAGTCCAAATTATCCGATGGAGACTGTATCTTTTAAATCTGGCGTTTTTGTACAGTCGTGCAATGTAGTGAGACAGTAGTGAGCACTCTTTCAAAACTGTGCGCCCTGCCACTTTGCTCTGGGTCGGTGCATTGGCTTGTTGCAGTTATCACTGTGTGCCTATTAGTGCAACCATGCAAGAGCCAGCATCATTTTCTATATGGTTCATGTCCCAGTGAGGCACTGATCAATTTTTTGCGGGGTCTGTGCAATGTGCCGATTTTAAATGCCCTCGGAGCCCTTTTTGCAACCTGATGTGCAGTGATGGTTTGCTATGCGTGTGACCATGGTGCATTTATCACTGAACTTATGTAGTGCCTTCTCTTGCTGGATGCCTTTGTTTTGTTATTTTACACATGCTTGAACAAGCTCTCGGGTGTGGCAGAGGTAGCACTTATGGGTTATCTCGAAAAAGAATGCAGAGTGCTGGGGATGATTGATTTGCACGTGAAGCTTTGTGGCCTCTGTGTTTTCAGGCACAGGCATTGCCACAATTGCTAGAATGTGCGCTGGTATTTAGATCGCCAGTGCTCGCTCAACGTGCACTTCGCAGTGGTGTGGGAGGTCACCAAACTGTCAGTCTGGGCTGGGTTGAAGCTGAGCCGCACTCGGCATTCTGCCAAGCGCGTCTGGACAGCGACGGCGCACCTGGATCACGGTCACTTACGAGGCCAAGGATGCACACCGTCATCCCACCGACTAGCGGATTCAAATTCCGGCAACGGCCTTGTGGGTGCGCTACCATCACACACCCCCTACACCTAATCTAGCTCTGGAATTCAGACCCACCACCTGGCCAGAGCCGAGCAGAGTGCTTCGAGTCACAAAGTGTGGGCAAAACACTTCCCACACCACTCGAGCCGATTGGCTCGAGTGGTGTGGGAAGTGTTTTGCTCATTGGAAACGCTACAGGTCAGCTTGGGACATGTCGATTGTACACGACCAACAAGTGAACGTGGTATACAGTCGCCGACCGTTTAGTCGGACCCCACGGGGACTGCGGAAATGTCCGAATAAACAGGTGTCCGAAAAAGCAGATTAAGAAAAAAAAAAGGAAAAGCAGACGGAATAATCGAGCATGTCCAAATTTTTGGAGTCCGAAAAATCAGTCGGCGACTGTATTGCATATTACCCAGGAGGTATGCAAGGCAGACAACTGCACCTCAGCAATAGTCTCCTGCAAAAATTACTAGAGAACTCCGGTGCCGCAATCCTTCAGCTACTGTTGTTCTAATGATGGGTAGTACTACATCTCTTCTTCCTTGTGGCTTATGTTCTTGTGGTGTTATTTATTACACTTAATTTTTCTAAATTTCCACGAAATCATTTTTCTAAATGCTTCAAGGCAATAAATTTCGGTGCATAAACGTAATGGTTGCAGATTGTTGTGTATTTATAACGCAACATTTTGTCGAAAAATCAATTTGCAAAGTTGCAAAGCAAGTTGAAGCCAGAAGCTTGGGCAAATCCATATTAGTACTACACTAAAACCTCGTTAATTTGGATTTCACGGGATTGAAAAAAATTTCCGAATTAACCGAATGTCGAATTATCAAGGGTACCAAGAGAACAATGAAGAAATGCTTACTATGTCAATACGCTTTTATTTACTGACAGAATCAGCAAGTCCTGTTTCTATTTTGCACAAAAGCAGTGCGAAAGCTGCAGTTCTCATCATTTCGTGACTGATAACTGACGACGAGTGGCGAAGGCCTCAAGATTTCCTTTACAGTGCGGCCGCAGCGCGCACACGCGCACCGCGGCCGCACTGTACACGCACGCACTGTCACAGTGGCACATGCACGCACACAGAGGCACACGCACGCACTGAGTCAAAACTAAACCATCATTTGCTGCAACTGCGGATGAAATCGCTGTCACTATCAATGCGATCATGGATAGCGACTACGCAGCTATGAAGGCACGTTGCCGACAAGGGCACCGAGTCGAAGTGGAGCTACTGCTGCAGATGAAACTGTAGCCACTATCAGTGTCATGATGGATGGCGACTACGCAGCCATGGCATACGGCCAACGACCAACATGGTGCTGTGCACGGCGGTAAACGCAAGAATAAAGGATTTAAGGGCACAAATAGGTACGAAGCATTCTGGCGTTGCTGTTATTCACGTAAGATTTTCACTGATGACTCTGGCGATGTGGACTCCATCGCTTCGTTTTGGTAGATGCAAACGCCATGTTTGTTCTTTTGCGTTGCACATTTGCAGCGCTCACCGAGCTCTGACAGTTTTTCGAATGACCCAATATGCGGCCAGATACGTCCAAATTAACGAGAGTTTCATTGCATTGAATAATGCATGCGCCTGCCGGGACCATAGGACTAGTCCGAATTATCCGATTTTCTGAATGAGCGAGGGTCGAATTAAGAATGTTTTACAGTATATAAAATCACTCCCATGCTGGCTTAAACCATCGAATTAACGAGGTTTTACTGTATTTAAAATCACTCCCATACCATCAATCATACTTGCAGCACCCAAAGATGCTAGTGCTCCTCTAGTAATTTTTGTGGGAAACTGTAGTCTCAGTGATCTGATCGGGGGTTCATATTAAGGACGTGTTGGTTTTGCTATTGTCATGCTGCCATTGCATTGTGATGGCACTTTCTGATAAAGTGTGCAATGCAGGGGGTGACAATCCCAAGTCAGCGGCGGTATGTGGAGTACTATGCCAAGCTAGTCAGCACACGTGCGGAGTACAACCCAGAGACGCTGGGGCTGCACTCGCTCTCTCTTGAGCCCGTGCCTACGTTCAACGGAGGGACCTGCTGTGAGTTGCACATCCTTTTGATTAGCTTGACCATGGGGGTGACCACTTTCAGTCGGGAATTTGAACTATTTGTTAAAGTGCACGCTGCATAGCTTTTTTAGTTTCTAAATACTTTCAAAAAATTTTAAAGGCAGATACTTTTATGTACCTCTGGCATGGGTAGAGGGTAGACATAGAATGTATAGCGTTTGTGCATTTCAGGGTTTGCTACTGCTTCTTTTCTTGTTATCATGGCCGTGCTTGCTGTTCATTCATGTTGTCTTTCTCTCCCTTTCTCTCTCTCTTGTTGGAGGAAAAGAAAGTGAGAAATATTGGAGTTCTTTAATGACCATATTTATTTTATTTTGTTTAGGGTTTAGGAGAAAGTGTACTGCATGGGTTCTATAATTTTAGCACTTGATGACTTTGAAGTGCTGCAAGATATTCTGTTCCACCTTGCATATTGTTTGAACAATACAGTTGGGCCTCAGTGTAACCAAGTTGTCTTTTCAGGTGATAACTTTGTTAAACTGAGGCTTTCTGTGTTGTTAGCCCCAAAATCTTGCTGGACTTCTAGACAGCTACTGGGGGATAGAACTTCGTCAATAAGCCGTTGTGAAATTTCCTGCAAGAAACACAAAGCAACTATTTTGTGACCAAGTGTGCTGGCCATCATCTTGATTTCAGTGAATGTTAAGTAGACTTGTGTGAATATCAGTATTTGGTTTGAAGCAAATAGTAATTAGTGTTGATAATTTTGAAGCAAATTGCTCAAATAGTTGTGGGATTTGCATACACTAAAAAAAGTTGGTTCTTTACTTGCCAACAAGGAAACTGATTTGTCTCTGGTGCTGTTAGTCAGATACAGACACATCACATACACTTATGATACCAGTTTTAAAGGGACCCTGAAACGATTTTGATTATATTGTACAAATGTACCGAGTCGTTAGAGTAGGTCTTTCTGATCATTAATTGACACATCTAAGTGCTCCGTGTAAGCGTCACCCTGTTGCGGGAATCGCACACACTGCGCAAAAGCGCCGCAATTCGCAGAAGAGCGCTGCATTGGCGGGGGCCACCACTGTCGGTACAAGGTTTGTCCGGATCGACAGGACCGATTGAAATGATAATCTAGCGCAAACAGAGGGAACGGCAACAAACACAGCGCATACTTCGTGAAGTGCGAAGATCGGTGGATATGCGGCGATGAATTTCACATCACTTCAACAGCTATCAATCTAACCCGCACACATTATCTCGGTGGTGATAACTGATGAGGCATCCGTACGAATATATTAACGGTATCGACCAGTATCCACATCGACTAGCGGCAAATTTTTGTCACGGCCGTACTGCCGAGATCATTCGGCCTAAACCGCTGCTTCATTGGGCTTGGGCGAACAAAAGTTACAGTTTGGTGCCGAATCAGCACAGATCTGTTTGCAGCAGCTGCCCGACACTCGGAAAACTGACTAACCGCATCGCAAACGAAAGCAACTGCACGGGATCATGACAAAGTTGTTCACGGCTGCCATCTTTGCGATACACCCTATGGCAGCTTCTCGTTCCCGACGCTGTGCGTAGACACGCGTCAGAATCTTTTTTGTAGCTTCGAGCAACCTGTCATAATACTAGCTTTTGATTTACACGGTGGGTGCAAAAGTGTACCATCCTCCCTTTCCCTCTTTTATCCACAAGGTGGATGAAAGAGTGAAAGGGGGGAAGGAGCGTTGCGCGAAGTTGCCATTATCCTCCCAATTTTTGAATCCTTGATAGGTGGCAGATCACGCTGACCCAAAGTTTTAGCAGTGCCGAGTTACCGTGCGGTAAGTGTGGTAATATTGTACTGGCTTGGGACTGCGTTTGTGCACACTTACTGTACGGCATACTAAACAGTAAAAAGTTGGTAAGGCTCGGCTCGTACTGCGTTTTGCGAGCCGAGCCGCCCGAAGTCAAAACATGTCCATGTCTCACATGCGTTTTCGCCATAGTAGGACCAAGGCACAAGCTAACTTTAATTCACTTTCTGCGGCATGACAAAGTGGCAGCATGTATGACAGCCCATCTGACTGGAAGGTAAACTTGAGCTGAATTGAGCTTGTGGTGGTACCCTTCGTAACAGACGAGTAATATACTCATGCTGAATGTGAAAAAAAAAAAAGATATTAAAGAAAGCAAAAATAATTGAAAACGAGAAAAATGAAAAAAGTTAAAACTTTGGGTTGGTGGCGCCATCTAGTGACGCAGAGTTTACTTAGAGGGGATGGAGAGTTTTTATTGCAGTAACTATATTCTACTTATCTGTAGGTGTAAAGTGTCAGCAGCGGTGCAATTGACAACAAACAGTCCTATTTTTATATATTGCTTAGACAAAAACACCTATGTAAAAAAAATGTTTGACGTGTTGTAGTACGAAGTGTCACAAAATGTTGCTACCGGCCTCGTGACTGGCGTCTACATTTGTCGTAACCCAGCACTTCAGTAAAGAATAATATGTGTATGAACAAGGTAAAGCTTTTTAGTGTTGGCCAAAATGGATATTTCGCATTCAGCGCATAGTTAATGTATTCTGCAAGGCCTGGATGTGAGCCACGATCATCATTATCACGTTACCGTACGCATCAAGCCACACACGCGGCTAAAACATCTTCAGTCATCGCGGTAGGTTAGTACGGAACATTAATACTATACCGCATACGGCACTTACCGTATGGTAATACGGCACTGCTAAAACTCTCTAATAAAATGGGACAAGCGGTGCCTGTTCTTTACCGACGGCACCGGCTACTCGCGGAGCGGTGATTGAGTCATGTGATGCGCAGTCCCTTCGTCTGTCACACAGATTGGCCGTACGATAACCGACCTGCTGTAAAGTTTAGATAGCCTTTCTGTATTTTGCAGGAAAACTGGAAAGCTAAACTTTCTGTGCAATAAATAAGATTGCCACACAACACAAGTCCACTATTAAACTGAGAACTTGTTGCTGGGCGAGTTGGTTGGGATCTAAAGAATATATTGTTGCGCCAAAAAAGTCTTCCCAAGTCTTTATTTTCCTTTTTTGGCGCAACAATGTGTTCTTTAAACTGAGAATGTCATTGGCACTCAGGGCGCCACTAATTCACTAGTTTCAGAGGGAAAAAAAGCACATGATTCTGTTCAACAAAAATATTGCAGACCTTAATATACTAGAACTGAGCTGTAATCAGCGCTGGCATACTAATTTGGTGTTCCCTTCAATAAGCCTAGACAGTGCTGCATATCTTTAATTCCATGTACCTAAGTTACAGATAGTGAGACACAGTCTTGTTATGAAATGCTAGGAGACTCCTGCGCATGTGCAGCACCGTATTTTCTTGCCAAAAAATTGTAATTAAATTTTGTGAAAAACTTTCTGGTATTTGATTTGACATTTGGCTTTTCTTTCTTGATTTGATTTAAAATCTACTATTCAGTGTTTGCATACCTCCAGTTATAACAATTAAATCTGGCTAACTGGGCGGGTGCGCCGAAAGGAAAAAGACCGCAAAATTCTACAAGTCGCTTTGTCACACTCCTCTTTGTACCGCACACCCCGTATTGAAATTGATTTGTTCATTATAGATCACAGGTTATATATAAGAAAGAGTTATATACAGAAGGAGGTCCTATAGTCAAAGACTGTATCGGGACTTCCTGTTTTTTATCAATATGTGTTTTCTGAAGCAGTGAGGAGAACTACAAGTAAAATCATATGTCATCATCATAAGGACGCACCTTTGTTGCATCACTGGCCTCACGTGCCCTTCTCCTCTCGGTGAGAGGGGTGAAAGGGAGAGGGGCAGCGTAGGCGTGCCTTGTGCGGCACAAAGGCAGGTGTGGCGAAGCGGGTCACACTTTTTTTCTTTTCCTGAATTTCGCATTCCCTTTCTTTCCGGCACAGGTACCCAGTAGCCGGATCTAATTGTTATAGCCAATAATGCAGCATAGGAACATTATTCTAAGCGGTTTATTTTACTGTAGAACACACTCAAAAGTTAACAGTGCATAAATTGGCTCGACTGTACTTTTTTCTGTCTACTTAAAATGTTTTAATATTTGTCCCCCTCTGCTTTTTTCATGCAACCCGGTTATAACAATTATCGGTTAGAACCACGAAATTTTCTTGGCACTTGAATGTTATAAGTGGGTTCGACTGTATCCTCATGCAAAAATGCAACGTCTACATGTCTTACATCTCCAACAGCATAGAAAATTTCTTTAGACTTTTGCTCACTGTTGTGCTTCAGTCTACTTAAAATTTCGTGGTGGTTGAGGCAGTGGGAGCATTTCGATTTCGCTCGCTGTGCATCATCACAATGTTGGGAAGTGCTACCTTGACTGCGCAACACCGGCAGATTATGTTGCGTTGCACAAATTCAGCTTCATGCATTTCGTCTACATGTGAGCATAATAAGGGGCGAGGCTACCCTGGAGACCGAACTTATTTTTTAAGATATCCAGATGAAACTTTCAGGGTACGTTCACACTACCGAACTATGAGGAACTGCAAAGTTTCATGAACATATGTTTATTAGTTCCAGAGTTATTGAGGTCTAACTTGGTGATTCATGTATATGCCTGAGTGAGAGCCTGGAGAAATGCCAGGACATCGTAGGAAGCTGAAATTCACTGTGATGATCCCTTGATAGATATCCCAGGGGCTAAAGAGCCCTTTTCTTTAATTTCCCCTCCAAAAAATTTTAAGGCAACATTGAATTTGATGTAGCCATTAATGACCACATTCATCAAAAATTAATTGCTTATTATAAATTAACTGCACCAGCTTTCAAAAAAAGAAGCCTGTTACCTCCTGGCAAAGTCATTCAGGAACAGAATAAAAAAAAAACGGCATGCAAATCTGAAAAGCGGTTATTGAGATATCGCCTTCCCCAGCACCACTACTAGCGAAAAAATCAATTCCGAGAAAACAGGCCTTAAAGTTGAACACGTGCTTTTTTTTTATTAGCTTTTAATTAGCTCTTGCGGCTCCAGGCACACTCAGTGTGTCGGATTTTCGACTGGCGACAGCCGAAAGCACAGTTCCGCCGCTGAAAAGCGTCTACGCAGTCGGCACTCGCTGCGGGAGATCGGAAGTTCGATGCTCGTAGAAGACGCATATCGCGCTCCCGTGCACCGAACATCTGCACTGTCTTGGGCTTTGCCGGCATCGCGTGCAGCGAAGCACTAGCGAAAAAAAAAAGCTGAGTGAATAATCTAAAAGATAGCGCAAGGCGATGAGCAGCGCGCAAGCTCATGTTGAGGCGGACGGAGCAAGGGCAACGACACGAACGCGGCATCAGCAGCCGCCGCCGCCCGCGCAGCAGCCAATGGTAGCCCGCGAGATTTGAACGCGCTGCTCCGGCCAATCAGCGCTCCGCATCACATCGCGGGAAAACGCCAATAGCGCCTCAACCGCGCCGACGATGCCATTTTGCAAGGCGGCAAAATAGAGACAAAGAATCCACGGTCAAAACGACACCAAGATGGCGTGGGCAGGCCGCATGGGCCGGGAATGGCGCGCGCGCGAAGTTTGACTTCATTTCGGCATTTGCGCGTGTTTTTTGGGCCGCGGTGGCCTCAAAAGTAGCGGTATTTTTGAATTAGGTGCTGATAATTAGGGAACAGGTAGTTTATTTGACATACAACCCAAAAATATGGTTTTTCAAAAATCGACCTTTTCGCGATTTTTCGGTTTTCAAGGGCCGCGTCCCCCCTGCTTTGTTTATTAAGCGTGCAAACGAACTTGGTAGGCGTGCTCGGCACTTTTGTGGTCCTCAATCTAGCCCACGTCCATGACCACCCGGGCCCGATCCTGTGGCAGTATGCAGTCCACCACAGTGCCTGCCTTGGCTGTTAGGCCTAACCAGCGTTGCTTCACTGAGTGTCTGCCACGGAAGTTACGGGTTAGTACTGTGTCGATGCAATTGCAGCAGTTGTACGGCTCTTGCGAAACCAAAAAAAAAAAAAAAATCATCTCGCCAATGAAAGTGAGAGTACATATCCTGAATGGCACTACATTCACGGCTACCAGTTTTAAGTATGCCGCCCGTGGATGTGTCTAAAAATTGAGCCAAACGCCTTATAGCACCCAGAACTTTGGTTGCTGTTATACATTGGTTCAGTAGGGAATGTGGTTGTGCCGCAAGATGAATGTTAGAATAGCCGAGCAGGGGCAGAAATTAGTACAGGACTGTAAACAAATTTGTCTTTGCATTGTCCCGACTATGAGGTATGCGATCCAACTTGCTCACCAAAACTGAAACTGTTGATTGTACATGTTTTTTAAAAGTTAAAAATTTTTGTATATATAACCCGTACCAAAGTATTTCTTTAAATATAACAATGGAATTGGGATGTGGCTTATATGCGAATTTTGCCCTGAAATGTGGCTTCACAGTAGCACGGGTCATGCTGCTGTTAAACTGCACCTTTAGGTCAAAGTTCTCCACATAAGCGTCACCGAAGAGGTGGGGAGCAGAGTTGCTTGCCAAAAATAGGGCATGAACGATCCTTGTATCTGCAAAAGGAAGCTGTTTTTACAAAGATTTAACTACTTTTGTATGTAGATATTTCTGTGGGTGATCCGCAGGTATTTTTAATTTTTTAAAATTTGTTTCTGGTGTGCTGTAATTAAAATTGTGGTTTATATAGGGAAGGGGGTTATATGCGGAAGAATACGTAAATTAGTTCATTTTGAATACTTTGGAGACTTCGAATACTGAAATTCGAGTCAAGGCGGATGTCGAATAGCATAATATTCACTTGAATATTTGAAAATATTGAATATTTGCACAAGCCTAATGTAAAACATGTACAAGATAAGAGCAAAGCTACATAATGTGTTGCATCTATTGCTTTGACCAGCTTTTGGATGCTTTTATGTGCATTATAACTTAACAGCCGATGCTAGCAACTAGATTTCGTTTGTTTACAGTACTGTAGTGAAGTCTAGTTACCTAGTAATACATGAGGCTGCAGCATATGCTACATTGACCAACGACAGCAACAAAAACTTGACTTGTCCTTGGTGTGTCACGAACAGAAAAAAAAAAGAGGAAAAGGCTCTTGACATTACTGGTAGATAGCAAAAAGAAAAGGCTCCTGTGTGTCCTGCATGCTGTAAAGAAAAAAAAAGAAGATTCCTTCACTTGCAGTACCTTCAGCCCTTTTCATTTTTTTGACTAAGCGTGAAGCTTGACGGTACATTCTCGTTTCTAGATTTTAGATTTTTCATCTTAGGGTGCTTGATTGTGGTGCATGAAAGGAACATACCAGGTGTGGGCTCTGTTACGAGGTGACAGATGTTCCTGTGGTGCATTTTATTTTTGTCAGCTTTCAGATATCAGTAAATGGAGGCTCAAATATGCCAACAAAATTGTGAATAAGACATTGTTTTTGTGGATGATATTGGTGAAAGTTTACAATATTTAGATCTTGCCTTTAAGGCATCTTTTCCCCTCAATAATTTAAATTGACGGATTCACTTGTGAAGAGCTCAGAACTAGGGGCATGCAAGTATTTGAGCTTAAGATTTGAAAATTGTATGCTGGCTGATAACTAACAGTGATTTTCAAATACAGCAGAACCCCTCTAATATGTTTTCCACGAGACCGCAAGAAAAAAAACTTAATAGCTGGGAAATGTATTATGTGAACGTGCTCTTTGGGTCATGCAGACGTGCTGTTAAATATTAAAACAGACAATATGCACATATCAGCCTCTATAGGATATACTGTCACCAGACTTGACGGGAGGCTGCCTAAAAGTTTGAATAATCGGGAGTTTGAAGTATCGGATTCGACAGAGAATGAGTAATATTCGTGTCACATGGGCATCCACAAACTCTTTTAGGATAAGGGAGCGCGAGACTTCCTAAGGGAGTTAGACCTCAGGGAAGTTGTGGTGGTGTCACACAGCCAATAAGGAGTTTTTAAAGGTAGCTGCCAGAGGTGCATTCAGCGGTGTTTTGTTTTTGTACAAGTACAAGAATGTAACTTCTCATTATGGCCATAGCTATTATACCGTAAAAACCGGAATATAGGTCGAACTTTTTTTCACAAAACCATCGCGAAAAGTCGACCCTCGACTTATATACCGGACATTGGCGGAAAAACTACGGAAGTCTTGCAACAATGGGCGGATGAAGTAAACAGCCGCCATCGCCATCAGCAGCAGCGCGGCGTACAAAGCACTAAGATTGATCATGTTGAAAAATACCACTATTTGGGCATATGGCTAAACGAGGGCAAAAAGTACTTGGAAGAACAAGAAAAAACTATGATTGAAAAAGTGAAAAGGAACTCAGCTGTAATGAAATACAAGGCACTTTGGAACTATAATAGGTACGAGGTGGTTAGGGGCGCATGGAAAGGGGTTATGGTACCTGGCCTCGCATTCGGAAATTCAGTACTGTGCATGAAATCGGAAGTTCAGGCATGCATGGAAACGAGACAGAGAAGTGTAGGCAGGTTGGCCTTAGGAGCACACGGGAACACCCCTAATGAGGGAGTGCAGAGGGACATGGGATGGACGTCATTCGAAGGTAGAGAGGCAATAAGTAAACTAAAATTTGAACAGAGACTCCCAGCACTGGAGGAAAAAAGGTGGGCAGGAAAAGTGTACAAATATCTGTACATGAAAAGTTTGAACACAAAGTGGACACTCAGAACGAGGAAGCTGAGGAATAGATACCTACAGCCGAGGGAGGGGGTCCAACGTGGTTCAATTGTGGGAAAGGAGGTGAAGGAGACGGAAAGAAAAATGTGGGAAGAAAGAATGCTCGGAATGCCATCGCTATCAATGTATAGGTCACAAAAACAGGAGATTAAGAGAGAGCTCTTATTTGATAACCCGCGGGGCAGCTCACTATTATTCGAGGCTAGGACGGGGGTTTTGAGAACGAAAACATACAGGGCTAAATTTAAAGACCTGGACCTTCGGTGCACAGCTTGCGGAGCCGAAATGGAGACCACTGAGCATGTAGTGATGAGATGCACAGACCTTCGCCCGACCCTGGCAGAGGGAACAGTGACAGATATGGAAGGGGCATTGGGTTTTCCCGGGGAACGAGGGCAAATAGACGAAAAAAGAGTGGCAGTAACGAAGGGGAGGCTAGAGGATTGGTGGAGGAAGTCAAGGGATAGATAATACCATAAATCGGGGACATAATGTTTCATGATTTTGGCTTCTAGCGCGAAGTGAAACACGGAAAGGGGTTATGGTACCTGGCCTCGCATTCGGAAATTCAGTACTGTGCATGAAATCGGAAGTTCAGGCATGCATGGAAACGAGACAGAGAAGTGTAGGCAGGTTGGCCTTAGGAGCACACGGGAACACCCCTAATGAGGGAGTGCAGAGGGACATGGGATGGACGTCATTCGAAGGTAGAGAGGCAATAAGTAAACTAAAATTTGAACAGAGACTCCCAGCACTGGAGGAAAAAAGGTGGGCAGGAAAAGTGTACAAATATCTGTACATGAAAAGTTTGAACACAAAGTGGACACTCAGAACGAGGAAGCTGAGGAATAGATACCTACAGCCGAGGGAGGGGGTCCAACGTGGTTCTATTGTGGGAAAGGAGGTGAAGGAGACGGAAAGAAAAATGTGGGAAGAAAGAATGCTCGGAATGCCATCGCTATCAATGTATAGGTCACAAAAACAGGAGATTAAGAGAGAGCTCTTATTTGATAACTCGCGGGGCAGCTCACTATTATTCGAGGCTAGGACGGGGGTTTTGAGAACGAAAACATACAGGGCTAAATTTAAAGACCTGGACCTTCGGTGCACAGCTTGCGGAGCCGAAATGGAGACCACTGAGCATATAGTGATGAGATGCACAGACCTTCGCCCGACCCTGGCAGAGGGAACAGTGACAGATATGGAAGGGGCATTGGGTTTTCCCGGGGAACGAGGGCAAATAGACGAAAAAAGAGTGGCAGTAACGAAGGGGAGGCTAGAGGATTGGTGGAGGAAGTCAAGGGATAGATAATACCATAAATCGGGGACATAATGTTTCATGATTTTGGCTTCTAGCGCGAAGTGAAACACGGACGGTCCGTGTTTCACTTCGCGCTAGAAGCCAAAATCATGTTACCGTACCAACTCGCCCAACTGTCTATCCTTTTACACAATGTTTCCTCTACTGTTTTAGATAGTTATCTTGGGGGGAGGAGGGGAGTAAAAGCTGGGTTGAGAAAAAGAGGATATAAAGAAAGGTAAAAAGAAAAGAATAATAATAAAATAGGATGGGGAGCAAAAGGCTAGGTGGCGCCAGCCACCGCCCGTTACCAAGGGTATAGCCGCCATCCATCCATCCATCCATCCATGGCGGCGTGGCGACGTTGTTGCTCCGGCATTT
The DNA here is from genome assembly GCF_038994185.2 of Dermacentor albipictus. NCBI lineage: Eukaryota > Metazoa > Arthropoda > Arachnida > Ixodida > Ixodidae > Dermacentor > Dermacentor albipictus. The sequence continues at coordinate 38,125,719 of NC_091821.1, forward strand.
TGCGTTTCCATTGTCGCAAAGTTATATGAATTAAAGGCTGCATTTTCGTTTTGTTTCGAGCGGAAGCTGATGTCAATTCACCGTCGCCTTCAAGAAAAAGGCGATTGAGTACGCGGAAGCCCACGGCAACCTGGCGGCACAGCGCGAGCTTGAAGTATCCAAAAAGAGCATTTGGTAGTGGCGGAGGCAAAAGCAACGTATTACAAGTGTCAGCAACCAAAAGAAAACGTCATTTCGTGCCGGATCGCAGCGGACTGCAGAACTGGAAGGCAAGGTTGCGGAGTCCGTCGGAGAGCTGCGTGTAAGATCGCTGCCTGTGACTGCCGAATGCATCCGTTTGAAAGCGGTAGAGATCGCACGCGCCTATGGACTGGGCAGCGAGAAGCACTCGTCATCCGACTCTGATAAAAGGCGTTGCTCTGATTCGGAGTAGCGCTTGCGCACTTCGTGCCCTTCTGTGTACTGTACACCCGACGAATTTTTAACAGTGTCGCGCGACCATCGGCCCGCGTGTTTGTCAGCACCTTGTCATCACGGCATGGAGCGGCGAAATAGCGAAAGTAAGGGCATGTGTACACATGCGCGTATCTCGTTTGTTTCGCTGCTCAGCGCCGTTAATACGGTGTTGACAAGCACGCGGGTCGATGGTCGCGCGATACCGCTAAATACTTGGCCAGGTGCACATGCGAGCAGCATTTAAATAAATACTGTCACCATTGTGCAACCCCCTGAATCGCATTTGTTTCACGGTAAGGGTGTCATGTCTTTCGGTACTTTTGCCATTGAAAAATATTTTTTTCATTTTGAGAATTCGTTAGTTGGGGGATCGACCTATATTCCGGTCCGACCTATAGTCCGGTTTTTATGGTAATTACCGCTCCTTCCATAAAAATAGTATTCAATATCTTTGATGCGGAAAAGGTACACCTTGTTAAAAATTGGAATGCGCTCTCTTAACGTACCAGTGCTGACAGCAACGCTAGCTGCCCTGTGCTTATCTGTGTTTTCCTTTGCGGCATGGCGAGTTGGCTCTGCATTCTGCTCCCCAAACTGCTGCAAACTATACTGTAACGCAACATTTCGTGCATGGTGACATCCTGAGCTTTCCTTTTATTTTGTCTACTATGCCTGTGCCAATCGTGAGTGACCAGACCGAGCACTGCACGACTAGCATGACAAAGGCTATGTTTACATGAACCCGACACGAGTGGGTTGAGTTAGAAACCGGGCTGACCGAGCCCGATGTGACTGCGTTTACGTGAATTGCTTCTGACGAGTCTTGGACAACGACGGCACATAGCGCCAAGCCGAGACATCAAAGCATTTGAACTGGTCTTCTGGTTCTCACTACCGTCTGCAGCAGCTCTATATTGTGGGTCTTATCGCTACGTTGAGGTTGCAGTGCCTTGTCTTGACCTTGTCCAGATACTATTCCTGCTGCTGGCACGTAAATCGTGACGTCCTGGTGTTCCCGTGCAAGTCTCAGCGCTGGTGGGCCGGACCTGTCCGCACGTGTTTACATGCACACTATGAACTGGTCGGTCTGAGTCAGCCTACCCCATGCAGTCGAGCTGACTCAGCCCGACTTGACACTTGTTCAGTCTGATCGGCTAGCGTTTACACAAACTCAACAGGCATATTTCAGCCCGACAAGCCGACTTGACACGCTTCTGTCGGGTTCATGCAAATGCCCTGAAAGATGAGAAAAACATGGCACCAAGCGGCCCAAGTCTAGAGTATTGTGCAGAAGCAAGCAAACTGTTGCTGACTTGTGCTTGAACTTTTATTTAATTCAATAGAAACATTCTAAACACATGCAACATTAATTTTAATGCAAACAATAATTAAATTATCAGTTTTACAAGTATGGGTACGAGAATACTCCTTTCAGCCGCTGAAGGAGATCGCCATCTCCCTTGACCAAAAGCTCTGTTAAACTCCCTTAGTGGAAAGGTGATCGTGTAACTCTGAGTGCGTCTCTCCAGATAAAGACAGCAGAGTGAAAAGGAGTTTGCAGATGCCCATGTGTCAGTGGTATAACTTATTCCTTGAGTGGCCAAAAAAGGTGCCATATTCTCGGATGATCCCTTTTGGAAGATTTCGCGTGACTAGCTCCAGACGTATCAGCATCTACGAGTAGGAGCATTCTTTGCGCAGGGCCAAGCACTCTATCGCAATGCCAGAATCACTTTCGCCCGTCCGTGCTTTTGGTGCTATGAAACTGAAAGTAGTATCTTCGAAAGTGATCGTCCGAGTATGTGGCCCAAGTTTATGTGTTGCTGCCTGCACATACATGCCTGTGACCTGGTCAGCTTGTATTTCTACCATTGTCGTGCTGTCGCTATATATAGACGAAAGTACAGTCATTGCGACGTTGGGGTGGATGTCTCATCTTCCCTTTATTAATTACTTCTCTTCACCTTGCGGGTTTCCGCAGAACCATTATGCCAAGACAGTGAGTCACGTGCCAACCTTAATTTTCTTGTCCAGTGTTCCTGTTATAAACCAACAAATGATACTTGTCAAACTTCTTGTTCCTTGTCCAATGTTCCTGCTCTAAACCGACAAATGACGCTTGCTACCTGTCATTCAGTGTTGGCTGAAGACATTTAGCCAGAAACTTCACACTCAATGCTGAAACTTGGCAAGAAAAAATTATTTTTTGTTATGTTGTCTGTACGCAACACTTGTCAATAAAAGGTCGAGGGTGCCTTGAAACACTTTTTTAACATAATAAGAAAACATTGCCGATCTGTTGCTGTTGTATCCGACTATAGTAGAGATCGAAAGAGTGAGGAAGCTGCTGATGGGGCTGATAACTATGTCTAGCTTCGCTTGTGCTTTGAAGGATTAGAAAAATTCTTGTGGCAGGAGGTTCGGGAGGTGGCATAATTTAATAGTAATCTCATTCTAAGAAAATGTTAGAGCTGTGTTTCAGGGCCACTTTGAAACCTATTTGTGACTAAATGCAATCCGCAGTTTGCCTTCAACAAGACTTGTGACAAAACATCACATACCGTATTTACTCGCGTAATGAACCCACCTTTTTTCCAGATAAGTTGACATAAATTTGGGGGGAGGGTTCATTACGCGGGGAAAAAAGATTTAGATATTTTTTAGGTCGAAATTTCATGTCACAATAAAGATAGGAAAATCGCAATCCCAACCTTACCTTTATAGTAAAAACACGTACGCGATGAATGTGAATTAAAAATTCATTTTTATTTTCATGCTGCTGGCTGCTTATGGTCTGTCTCACTCGGGCTCGCTATCTGAATCCATGCTTCCACTCATATCGCTTGCGACTTCGTCGGCGTCGTCGTCTTCCCACAGCGCGTCGTCTTCACTGCCGTCGAGGCTGTTGGAGATGCCAGTCTTTTTGAAGCTGCGGACGACCATCTCGCTGGGAATCACACTCCATGCTTCTAGAATCCATCGACAGAGCATGTCGATGGTGGGCCTTCTAATCTTACCTGCGGGAGTCAGGTCGTGGTTTCCCGCGGCCATCCACTCTGTATAGAGCCGGCGCACGTTGTCCTTAAAGGGCTTATTAATGGAAACATCAAGGGGCTGCAGCACTGATGTCAAGCCACCTGGGATGATAGCGAGGTCCGTGCGTAACTTGCTCATTCGGCAGTGGACATTTTTTTCCAGATGGCCGCGGAAGCTGTCCATAACAAGCAGCGATGGCAGGAGAAGAGCCCTGGGCCGCCGTCCCCAGACTGTTTTCAGCCAGTCGGACACCAGCTCGGCCGACATCCACCCTTTCTCCTGGGCGCGAATGTGGATACCGGCAGGAAGAGTTCCCTTTGGCAGAGTCTTTCTTTTGAAGACGACGAACGGCGGCAGCTTCCTGCCGTCCGCTGTTACAGCTAACATCACGGTGCACCGCTGCTTCTCGGCGCCCGTCGTCTTAACCTGCACACTTTTCGCACCTTTCATATCGACAGTGCTGTTTCTTGGCATGTCAAAGTTTATAGGCGTCTGGTCCGCGTTCCCGATTTGCGACAGCAGGAACTTTTTGTCCTCACGGATCCGAATGACAAAGCGGTGGAAATCACGCACTTTGTCCCCACAGTCTGCCGGCAGCCGCTGGCATAACGTAGTACGCCTTCTGAGGCACAACACGTTCCGGCGCATGAAACGAGTCGTCCAACCACTGCTCGCCTTAAATTCACTCGCGGCAATGCCGTGACTTCTTGCAGTGGCCCGCGCGTGATTCTGTATCAGCTCGTGGGATACGGCACATCCTTCGTTGCGGAGCCTCTTCACATAGCTCAGAACTTCTTCCTCGACGCGAGGAAACTTGCCCTGCTTCGGCCCGCGAAAGGCCCGGCGATCTTTCTTCGTCGCTCTGAGTTCCTCTTGTTGATTCCTCCAGTAGCGCACACGCACGGGGTCTACACTAAAATGCCGTCCAGCCGCGCGATTGCCATGCCCCAAAGCATGCTCCACGACTTTGAGCTTAAAACCGGCCGTGTAGCTAGCGTTACGCCCCATCGCACAACGCGCAGAAAATGCACAGCACGCACGAAATAATGCAAAGGTCGTAGCGAAGCACTTAAACAGCAACAAAATAGGACTGGCGAAATGGCGACCGACGCTGTCCAAGTGCGTTGTCTTTACTTCGTTCTGCCGCCGCCGCGCATGCATGGCGCTATAAGCAGAGGTTTGCTTTGCATTTAATAGATGGCACTCGGCAACCTGCATCATCATCATCATCATTGTAAAAAAAAAGAATCTAGAGAAGTTTGACAAATTGGTTCGAGAAATACAAAGAAAATAGCCGAGCGTGGTGGAAACTGCCATCACCCCATTTCAAAGAGGACGCCCCAGTAAAGCCCTTTGCGCATCCACCAACGAATCATGCAAGGTCAATGAACGATCAACGAAAGCGTGCAGTCGACGCCCGCGTCACCCGCGTTCGCGTCGCCGGTGTTCAGCATCGTTGGCTTCAAATGATGTTTATTTTATCACTGCGCGATCAGACAATTTTATGATCGTCGACAGTCGACAGCGCCGGCCAATTGAGCCGAGATAACGCGAACATGCTGAACACCGACCCTGCGGGCGGGTGCGCGTTATTTACGCGACGTAAAAAAAAAAAAAAAAATTCAATTTTCAACGACAAAAGTGGGGGGTGGGTTCATTACGCGAGTGGGTTCATTACGCGAGTAAATACGGTACTGCTTCGACTGCTGTATTTATGCCATTGTATAACATTCCTTGGTTTTGAATATTGCAGCGCCATTCTTCCTGGTTTGGAAGAGTGAAGCCAACACCATGGAGAAGTTGTACGGATCTCCTGTGCTCGAGGGACGTAAAGGCAACTCCTCGTCGCTATGCTTCCACCTAGGACGCCCAGTGGCCCTCAAGGGCGACATCAAAGTGGAGGTCTACAACAAGCCCAAAATGATGAAGAAGGTGTGTGCCACTGCTTCCTGAAAGCAGCGTACAGTAGAACCTCGTTCATACATTTTTGAAACACGAGAAAAAAGTGTGCTAAGCAGGAAAATGTATGACGTGAACTCACTAAAAAAAATCTGTGCTTGTAGTTTTTTTGCTTTTGTTTGGCAGAATCAGCCGTAGTTGACATCTATGTATTGTGAAGTGTTGCACGAATCATTGCGGCACAAGACGCTGACGCATGCCGAGCTGATGGAAGCCCAGCCAGGCGCAATCGAATGAACAGCAAAATCGAATAGGAGATATTCAGTTTGCTAATCGAAGTATTAGAATGTTCACTATTCCATTCGGTGATGTTCGAGTATTCTCACAGCCCTGCTTATTGCCTATTAAATGTATGTGCTTTCAACAGTACTACGCCACACACGCTGGAGCTCCACCCGGGCGCCGAGCAAAATATTTATTACTGTTGCTTCTAAAAGAATAAAATGTACTGGTACTAGGTAATCCAATGTGCTAGTTGTAAATATGCAGCTAGTTTTTCTCTGCATACCGTATTTACTCAATTCTAACGTGTCCTCAATTGTAACGTGCACCCGTTTCCCTGACAAAAAAAAGTCCATTCCAGTATCGCACACCTCATGCTTTTATACAGAAATACAACTTTTTTGCCTTTGGCAAAACAGATATACAGTGAAACCTCGTTAAACCGTAGTTGGCCGGAGCACAGAAAAAGTGCGTACTAAATGGTAGTACTACTTAACCGAAATAGCACGAGATCGCCCACTTACCTGTCTAAAACGGAACTCAGAGAGGGTGGAATGAGAGGGGAAAAAAACATGTAGTATTTATTCACTTCGCACTACAAAAGTGTTATTTTCATTTGATGCCGCAGCGGCCTAGCAGTGACAACACCAATCTCAAAACTTGCTGAAGCTGCAAGCCAGCTTTTCAGCTAGCCCCCTCTTCTCGGCGAACACTCGCATGGGAGATTCCTAGTTCACGTTACGTATTCTTCGTGCACGCGCACGGTATCGCTGCAGAAGTCGCGGGGCGCCGTTTTCATTGCGGGGTGCTGTTCTCGTCGCGATGATTGCATTCATGAGGCTGACGTAACGCATAGCTTCTACCACTCTCGAGCCTGAATTGCCTGTGCTGGCGCTTTCTGTGTCGTCCTCATCACTCGCTAGTCTTCACTTCGGTAACAGAGGCAACAATGGCAAAAAGTTGAACCTCATAGCCAACATCTCTTTCAGGTCGCAGCAGCGCCGCCGAGCACCTTCTTTGCAATCCAAATGCCACACACCGTAGTCAATAGCAGATCCCTGTCACGTACCAGTGCTGACTTCTTTGTGTCACGTTCCATAGCACGAGTGATGTCTAATTTTTCTTCTATGCTGAGCACCCGGCGTCTTTTTTATTCGAGCTTCGGCATGATGCAAGTCCTTGGTTGCACGGTTGCACGGCGCCGAAATGATGTTGATGTTGATGTGGCTTCACGCGCAAACGCGCAGGGCGCTTGGAGGCTGTTGTTCCGATTTCTGAGGCTTGTTGTTCTGGCGGGCTGCCCGATGGAGACAACGCACCGCAGTGTTTGCACGACGAAAAGTGAAAACACTACGTGTTAACAGATACGTACGCAATAAGCAGGTACGGTATATGCGGATACAAAACACATTATGTTCAATGGCCGCTGAGTCGGGGATTTGACCTTACTACCTTTAAAACAAAGCTACTGTTCAAGCGGGTACGGTTTAACGACGTTTTACTGTACTTGCAAAATATTATTTTTCCCTTTCTGTAATAATTGACCTTTGCATGTAGTTTGAGTGGATGATTTAAAATTTTTGATGAAATGTAGCATGACTGACTACACTAAATTAATATTGAATTACTACGGAATTATGATGGGTCACTATAAAATGCTCAGTCATTCTCCCCGCTTGACTCTCTTTCTATGTAGTCTCCAGCACTTTAGCATAAAATTATGTAAATGTCACACATTCGTTGACAGTCGATCATAATTTGTGGCTGAAAGGTTTAAAGGGACCCTGAAACGATTTTGGCGATTTTCTACAAACGTACTGAGTCGTTAGAGTAGGCTCTTCTGATCATTAATTGATGCATCTAAGTGCTCTGCGTAAAGCGTGTAATTTATTATAAGGTTTTAAAAATACCCGTCGCTGCCGATCGCAGCGCACTGCTCGGCGGAATTTTAAGCCGCCCCTACCCATATGATGCAAATAACCCATATTACGTCACATGGGCGAGCTATCTGATTGGCTGACCAGGGCACGTGGTCGATAATTTTTCCAACTTTATGGTGAACAAATGATGCTCGTAATAGTTGGAATGTTAGTTACTTTGTTTTTGTAAAAAGAAAATAACTTAAAGAGAATACACAAGAATAGTTTTTTAGTACACTTCAGCACTTCCGGCACACAGCAAGTGTCGTCTGCTTGTGTTACAACGTACTCCATTTTGACGAGAGCTCCGCGGTCAGAGTCGGTCTCAGTCTTTTTGCGAGCACTATGATTCGACTTTGTTGCCTTGTGGACTGCAAACCTAGCGACCTGCAAACCGCGAGTCCAGTATTAGGGCAAACGCAAGCGCAAGGGGACAGGGTCTGGCCGCTTCACTGTGCCGGGATGAGCCACGAGATGATCAGAAGGGCAAATGTGAACGGTCTGCACGGTGCAGCCACCTGGTGGCATAGAGCTCAACCATACACAGTAGCAGCAACGAAGTGTATTCTTTGCTGCTGGTGTGTATTTTTCGCAGGAGTGTAATCATCAACACGTTGATTTATAAATGTTTAAAATGCTTTACACTTGGTTAGAGCAATATTAGCGCTTTGTTTGAGTGGTTAAGCGCTGCGCCAGCAAGTGTCTGGACCGTGCAGACCGATCAGGCTGCTCACGTACGTCTACGCTAAAGTTCCTTCATCAGCTTGAGTTTATGCCTCCAGTCATTTGCCGAAATGACCAGCTTGCCTGTTTTTAGCGGAGTACCGGACACGTTCGGCGCTACGACAGAATGCTCGCTACGCACGCTGCTTCGATAGCTCTCGGTCGACGGCCAAGCGGCTATCGGAGAGGTCTCGCGCGGGAGGGGGCGTGCTCCTAAACAACCGGAAGTAAGCGATGTGACGTCGCATCGTGACGCTAAACCAGTGAAGGCGGAGCTTAGCGCCGCTCGCTCGGCGAGCGAGTTGAGGAGGAAATGCATAGCTAGGGAGGAGGGTAACTTCTAATCGCTTGCAGCTCCATTAATACGTAACGCTTCACTTAAATTGTGGTGCGAATGTTCTACTTAAGCTGTACCCTACGCGCCTACAAAATTTGTCCGAACCGTTTCAGGGGCCCTTTAAGATATCAGAGTGGAGGTACTGCTCTGCTTACCTGCTCACAGTAGAATGAAAGTGTTGGTGTTGTGGCCGTGGTGGCCATCTCTCTTGAGGTTTAGTGTAATCACCAGCATCTCGGTTTTGTTTCTCTGTTTGTGTGCTGATTATTATTTGCAAGAATATTTCTATAACTCATTAAGCAATTATATATAAAAACATATAAAGGAAATTGGAAGTGCTGAGTGGTCGTCCTACTTGTCTGTCTGCTCTGAAATCACCCGCAAAGTGTCTTTTTCCTTTTTCTTTCCCATTCAGTTTGGGAGGAATATTGGTTCAACCTACTACAGTGCTCCTTTAGTATGTTCAGCCAGAGGTTGCTGGCTTTTGCATCACTTGTATTTAATGTTCATGCAGGAAAAGATGTTCCAGTTCTGGTTCAACACCTTCTTTGTACCTCCAAGCTGCAATAGTAGCAGTGGTGGCAGCAGTGTAGGGCGAGGTGACGCACACTCACACCCCAATGGTGTTGCAGGAGGAGGAGGAGGAGCAGCAGCAGCACCTGCAGAGCTCAGGTGGGAACTGCCTGGTCAACTTTATTAAGGTGAAAGCCTTACGGGGGGACGACGCGGCCTTTGAAAATCGAAAAATCGCAGAAAAAGTCGATTTTTTTAAAGTTACATATTCGGGCAGTATGTCTTATAAACTACCATTTTTGTAAATATCAATGTCTAATTAATCGCGAGACTATTTCAAATAAAGTTTATAACGAGCTGCGACAGCCCTCAAGCAGCGAGCGCGAGCACTCAAAATACCACTACTTGGCGCGAATGCCATTTCTCCACTGCTCCCCTGAGCGCCGCCATTTTGGTGTTGTTTTGTTTGTGCATTCTTGTGCTTATTTTTCCCTGCCACCCGCGGCTGCAACAATAGCGCAGGAGAGGTATAAATCGCTCATGATTGGAGGGCTCGCGAGAGCTTTCAAGTTTCCCACGGCTGAGATGCGAAGCTGAGATTGGGTGAAGCGCGCACTCTTCAAGGACGCGGGGAGCCCGCAACTGCCATTGGCTACTGCGTGCGATGACGTAGTGGTCTCCTGCATAATGCGTCCGGCCGTCGTCTGCTTTGGCTCCCTTTGTGTGTTCCGCTTGCCATCGTCTATCTTTGCATACGTTCGCATATTCTCCCAATTTCTTCTGTCTTTACGAGACGATTTTCAACCGTCTTTACGAGACCGCTGTTGCGTTTAGCCTGCCGATTGTTGTGCAGTCGGCCACGATGCACCCAAGGAAACTCGAGATGTTGCACGTGTTCAGTGCAAGGAAGGGTTCTATGAAGCTCGCTTGCATGGCGAAGCTTGCCGCTCGCTCGTGCGCCGACGATGATCGCACTGATAGTTCCTATGGGGCAGCTTTTGCTTCAGCTATGCAAGAGCGTAGTTGCGTCGACGCTTCTAGCAACGTGACTCCTGCTACGGCGCAAGAATTTGTCGTGACGAGTGCGCCTGGTGTCTCATGCTCATTGACAGCCGCTTCCACATCCTCTCTTTCATCTGTCTCGGCAATTGCAATCGCGTCGTCCACTGTGCACTTGAAAACACTTTTACAGTAACACATAGTAGCAGTAATGAAGTGTATTCTTCTTTGCTGCTGGTGTGAAGTTTTTGCAGGAACCTAATCGTTAACATGCTGTTTTTGTAAATGTTTAAAATATTTTACACTTGGTTAGAGCAATATTTGCTCTTTGTTTGGCTAGTTAAGCTTTTCGCCAACAGGTGGCTGGACCGTGCAGACAGATCAGGCCGCTCACGTACGTCTATGCTAAAGTTGCTTCATCAGTTTGAGTTTATGCCTCCACGCATCCATCGAAACACCCAGATCGTTTGTGGTTACCATAATACCAGACACGTTCGGCACTGCGACAGAATGCTCTCGTTTGGGGTTGACTGCCAGGCAGCTGCCAGAGAGGTTGGTGAGGCTTCGTGCGCTCAGTCCTAGAGAACCGGAAGTAGACGACACGATGTGCCATCACGATGTAGAGCCAGGGAAGTGTTTTTACCAATCGTGTTTCTTACCAATTTTAACATGTCATTATTTCGCATGATTGGCGATGCCTCCAGGACACCAAAGCGGCAACAGGGACACAAAAGCTGGAAGCAGGGTGGCTTGTGGGTTGGGGGCGATCGGCTGTCTGCATTTGCGGACAGCCCATTTTGCATGCGAACACCCCCTGGCACGCTTCGGCCTCCGCGGCCCCAACCCACGGACTGCCTTGCTTCCAGCTTTGATCCCCCCGCTACCCCATGGGTGCCCTGGAGATCCTGCGCCGCCTGCTTTATTATAACCTCAGGTGCTCTCCTGAGGCCTCCGTCTGCTGGCTATGTGTGCCCTCCTGGAGCAGTGCTTGTAAAAAGTCCAATCTTATACAACACCAGTCAGAACCTTGCTCCTTCAGGCACACTGATCACCAAATGGGGCGTCCGTGCTCACTGCCTCACCGTGCGGGCAGCCAGCGGCGGAGCATAAAACAAACTCGATCGCACACCGCAATGCTGGTATGTCTTGCTCGCTCTTACTTGCGCTTGCGCACAAACGGCTGGCGATCCCTAAAATGAACGTCTCGTGAACTTTCCGCTGGTGTGTTGGCTCAACGCACATGCGCCACTGCAGGTATGTGCTCCATTCAATTCGACTCCTTTAATTCAAACATTTTCAGGCCCCTCCGAGTTCGAATTATCGAGGTACCACTGTATAAGTATAGGTGCTGTCCTGATATGTATCCCAGCGATCCTTTCCTTTGAGTAATAGCCACGAATCTCAAAGGCTATGCTTTTTGGTACTACGAGCGTCGATAAACGTCACGGCTGCCATGTTTTAGACATTACCTGGTGCCACTTCTAGGCAGAACACCTCGTAGAGAAAGAGCATAGCCTGCCTATAAGGTGTAATATGAAAAAAGAAAGAGAGAAAAAAAATCCGCAGAGCCGAGTCCGCCTTTTTATCTTGAAGGTCTTGATAGAAGAAGAGAAGCGACCTGCAACAGAGGCGTTGGCCATGCCCGGCCAGGCGCAAATGCGTCTCTCTCCAGTCAGGCCTAAACAAAGGGTCGCAGATGGAAAAAGCAAAGCTGCAGGGTCCCCGCGACGACGGCAACGTCACCAATGTGCTCTCATGCACTAGCACTCTCCCTATCGACGATGGCGCAGAGTTTGAATTATCGGTGGTAGTGCGGATTTCAGCATGAATTAGCGGCATGCGTTACATACTGCTTTCAATACATTGTTGGATGGACCGCGGCGGCTATTTCGAATTATCTAAAATTATGAATTAAGAAGCATTTACTGTAGTGAAATAGAACAGTTACTATGGCTGGTTAGCTGAAGTGCAGTTTTTTATTTTATTGACATCCTTTTCCTTCGCTCCATTTGAGATTGGGTGCAAGACACTAGCCATGTCCTCAAGCGAGAGGGCATTGTGCTTAGTACACTAGCACCTTGTTCATACGTTTTGGAAAAACATTTCCAGATTAATTGTACTAATTGAAAAAAAAAATGTACGATCTGAAATGACGTAATGCGAAGCATTACACACGAGGCACGAGACTCCCTTGGAGCTGGTGGGGGTTCGGCGGCCTGAGACGCATGTTTTCCTATTGCGTAGTGTTTTAAGACCATGACAGGAAACCAAAACGAAATCAAACTGTTGGGCAACGGCGGATGCCACCGGAGTGAAACATGACACTCGTATCGCATCCCCTGCAGCAAAGAACGGCGGTGCTTTTGGATTATCGCCTACTAAATGTGTGCAGTATGCTACAAATGGCACTAAGTCCCTACGCTTTAAAGAAGGTAGGTGTGTCATGTGCGCACGACATCATACCTGTGTTGGCAGATGTAATGGATGGCTATAACAAACAACAGGAAGAAGAAACAAGCAAGACCCAAACAGAAGGCAGGCAGTAGCGAAATGTGTGCTCTTCTGTGGCATGTGATTTCTTGCTAATAAGCATGTTAGATATTTGCAGTTGCTTCACGATCCATCAGTGGTATCTACATGCGTTTGATTAGCATTTTATATCTGGAGTGTGTAGTTTAGAAATAATTATGTACTTCTGGTGACGTACTATTGTGAGGGTACAAATGCTTGACATGCCTTCTTCGCGGTCGCTTAGCGGTTTTGACAAGTGTGTACAGCGCGTTTTATTACGACTAGGCAACTCTGACATGGAAAAACAGATGTGAAAATGGAGCATGGAAGTAGACATGGATGCACAAGCCACTCAACACAGACGCTATTCCATCTATGCCAGTGAGGACAACAAAAATAGTATTCTTGTTTCTGTTCCATCTTGAATTGCACTGCTTAGTCGGGCTTCTGATCAGCTACCAACTCGTTCAGCTAGTAATTTCAATTGTAATAATATATATAGTATTGATATAGTACAGCTGCCCAATTCTTTAATAATATCAACGCGATCGCTGTCCAGAATATGTGTTAGTGTCTTGCAATGGGGCAGACATATCTCTGCAAGTGGAACAACCTAGCTGACCATATGCTGTGACTCGAATGTGCTTTAAGTACATGAGCTTATTGCGGTGCATTATTATTAATGCATGAGGATGCGGTGCTTGTACCATATTAAAAAATTGGGCAGCTGTATTTATTCAATTTGTGTACATGAGTTTAGCAGATGAAATGGTTAATGAAACCCAGGACAGCTGGGAGGAATTTACTCTATATTGAAATGCTGAATTAACTGTGAATTAGGCTTAAATCTGCATTTATCTTCGTGTATAATAATAAAAATGTCATGCAGAAACTCTTCTGGGAGTTGTCCAAGTATGCGTAAGCATTGTGCCACTTGCTCATCTCCATGCAACTCAGTGTCATTGTGAATGTTATGAAACTTGATCCGATTAGTATCAACAACAGTGCTGCAGCAACACAAACTGCTGTGGACGGTGGCGCAAGGTGAATTGATTGCACAAGCAAACTACTGAAGGGGGCGGCGCCAGGTGGGCTGATGATATTCCCATCATTCTAAGCCATTATTGCTCTTTAGCTCCCAATCCATCCGCGTCAAACCATTATCAACTGTGATCAACCATGCTCCAGCGGCAACGGCGTATGGCGCGGTTGTGCAGGCCTTGTCTTGAAAGCAATATGCGATGGGGACAGTGCGCCTAGTGCCCGTAGCCTTGTGTGCACTGTGTTCTCGCTGCTTAGTTCGCATTGAAGCAGGACGCATGGGCCCTATCTTGAAAGCTATCTGTGATGGGCACAGTGTGCGCCGAGTGCTGATAGCTTTGTGTGCGCTGTGTTATAGCGGCTTAGTTCGCACTGAAGTGAGAGGCAGCGCAAAGGTCAATTCGCTGGCTGCTATAGGCCCTATCTTGAAAGCAATTGTCTTACGTGGCAGAAGGAGAGGAAATCATGTTGGGTCGGCATAGAAATGCTTACACATTAAAAATATAGAACTACAAGTTGAAAATGCTTTTAGTATAATACATAATGATTGCAGTTTTCCTGATATTACTAACATATATAACGTCTTTTATCGTTAACTGCATGTAAAACTGCCTGTTTTCACCAGAGCAGTAAGTTACTGCTCCAAACAGCAAATTTTTCTGCTCCAAGAGCATATATTCCTGCTCTGAGCTGTGATTTGTCTGGCTCCGAAACCTGTTCCAAAACAAGAGCCACTTCAATCACTGAAAAGTTCATAAGGCCAGTTCTGTTGAATAATCAGTGTGGGTGATTAAATCTGTTCCAGCTCCTTGGGAGGCTATCCGCATGCAACTGTTCACAGAACTGCAATATGCAATTTAGTGTCTAGCTTATAAGATCTTATGGATCACCTTTCAGGACGAATGTGATATTGTAATTAACGAAGTGGTCTAATATATCTTTCTTGTTTTGCTGCTCTTCTTTCGCAATAACACGTCATTGAAATCTAGTAAAGGGATTGAACTTAAATGTAGGGCACTGTCCAAAATATTTAGGCAGTTGCATGTACTGAAGAAAAGTTAGTCATTATTCTTATGTGCTGTATAAGATGTATTACTGTTGATTTGATAAATTTGAACCTTGATTGTTGGCAAATACTATTTCATATAATATCTGTCATCAATATGTCAAACATGCTGCATGTCTGTGGCAGATTGTTCCAAATAGCACTTTTTTTTTTTTACTTGAGTAACCTTTATAAACAAGCATGTACTCTTTCTCTTTCTTTTGATTTTAGAAGAGCAAAAGCACACTCTAATGCAAGATCACTTTACAAGCAATATATGCAGACAACAACAAACATAAGAAAATGCCGCAGGTGAGATGTGCTTAATGTCGGTGCCAGCAGTTCTGAAGTATTGATGGGGAGAAGGTATTTTTCTTGATATGTCACGAGCCTTGCACATTGCTTTAAATGTTTAGGCCACTATTGCACTTATCGTAAGATCTTTGAGGTTGATAGCTCTTGTAAAAAGTTGGTAGTCTGTAGTATTACACTGTTTCATCAGAGTAGGGCAGTGTGATACATTGCTGATATATTAAATGCTACAGTTAAACCTCGATATAAAGAAGTGAGTAAAATCGGCACTTTCCTTTATATTGAAATTTTGCTACATCGAAATTGGACCTTTTCTTCACAGCACTGTAGCCGACCTATTTTTCTTTCAAGGAAGGGAAGGGACCGTAGAAATGTCAGAATAATTGGGCATTTATAAAAAAATGAATTTAAATAAAAAAGTCAGTTTTGGTTAATTTTAGAGTCGAACAATGTCACAACATGATGCTGTGTCGATAAAGTTCTCTTCACAGTGACCATGCAGCACTCTGAAAGCCGAAAAAAGTGCAGGTCTAATGAACTGTGGTGATCGGTGTAGGTTGAGCTTTCGCGTCTACCCCACTGCCGCGACTTGCCAAGACAGTCTCCATTGTCGCCCAGAGTTGGATGACACTGAGTGCTATGTTCACCTCAGCAAACAGCCCTCCACACAGTCTGACCCAACACAGCATTAAAACTCCTTGGACGCTGCAAAGAAAGATTTGCTTGAAATCGCATATAAGCAGGGAAACAACTTCAATGACAGCATCTTTGCTCGCTGCTGCCACATTTATTGTTTTATGATATTGTGCGCTCACGTAATGTCTAAAAAATTAAGCATGATTCCGTACGGCGTCTGAAATTTCTTTTGCAGTTATGCAATTGTTGTACGCAGTAGGTGGTGGTGCCGGGGGTATTGTTTACTGTGCTGTGAATTAAGTCGGTGTGAGACCTCGCACAGCATCAGGAATTTTGATTGCTATTACGATTTGTCCCACAGAATGCTTGCAAGTTGGTTCTGTTAAGTAGGTGGTGATGCTGCTAAATCATCAAACAGCTCCGAAAAATCAGTGCAGGTGCAGTGCACTTATACAAAACACTATTACAGTCGCCGACCGATTTTCCGGACTCCGAAAATTCGGACATGCCCGCTTATTCGGTCAGCTTCGCGGCGCCACCATTCTCCCCATAGACCATAATGTATAACAACTGCCGAAAGTTCGGACACCTTGCAACCTCTCGTCTGATTTTTCGGACACTCCTTTAGCCAACTCGGTCGAGAGCACCATGCACCGACTCTGACCGGTGGATGGTTCGACTTGCTAAACGCCATTTTTGTTTTGAACGGAGCTTCCTTGCTGCCCCACGAGGTGGCGCTACTGGAAATCCCCGCTCATCATCATCGTTTCTGCCTGGTTAGCTAGAGCGGCTCTGCAGCAGTTCCGGTTTCAGCTTAGTAAGCCATGTCAAGACAATCCAGCAGCTGATTTGTTTCTTCGCGCAAGACGCTGCGAGCAGGCCGCGTTTTTCGTTTGTGCGACTGGTGTCGGCATGGTGGTGTTTGCTTTGTGTGCTGTGTCGAGGTTTCGGTGATCCAACGCGGCATACGTAAACATCGCGTCAAGGATCTAATGGCGCCGACAGTGCCCGCGCAGACTGCGCTGGGGAATGCCGGCAAGCGGGTGCCGGGAGGCCCAAGATTTGTCGCCTTCCGATGTGCTCCCTACTGACGCAGAAAATGTTCTGCCGAGACCTGCGCAGTGGTTGCATTGCGATTCCGGACACCGTCTCAATTGACAGTTTCATAGGTGCTGACACTGCTGTATTGACATGCGCAGAACTCGACGACGGCAAGATCATTCGTCAGGTTTCTGCTGCACCGCCAGACGATGACTCTGAGTCGGGAGATGACGCACCATGTGCTACGCTGCCGTCGCATGCGGAGCGTGTACAAGCAGTGACTGTGCTTTCAGCCGCCAATAGTGACCGTACGATCCTCTCCGAGATTCAGGCTTATCTGATTGCGCGTAAACGGAACAGCGTGCAACGGCGCATTTACGATTTCTTCCAAGCCTACTGCCGAGCCCGAATAAGTGCTTGGAAATAAAGGATTTCATTTTTTTTTTCTTAATCTGCTTTTTTGGACACCTGTTTTTCGGACATTTTCGCAGTCCCCGTGAGGTCCGAATAAACGGTCGGCGACTGTTTGCTGTCAAAGTATGTAATCTGTATTCCAATTTATTTCACCGGGATCTGTCCCTTTCTGAAGTGGAGGACAGCTTCTTCTGACTTCAAAGTCAAGGAGAGCAAGCCCTGTAATGTCCTGAAACAAGCGGCAACATCCTTTTCTTTCTCGCTGATTGAGATTGCATGCAAGACACTAGCCTTGTCCTCAAGTGAGAGGACATTGCGCTTAGTACAGTAGCACCTTGTTCATACGTCTTGGACAAAAACTTGAGAAAAATTGTACTAACAAAAAAACTTGCAATCTGAAGTGACATAATGTGCAGCGTTGCACACAAGGCTTGAGACGCGCTTCAAGTTGGTAGGGGTTCGGTGGCCCGAGACAGGTGCTTTGCTTAGTGTTTTAAGGTGGCGACCGGAAATTGAAACGAAATGGAGCTGGTGGGTGACACGTGATGCTCACATCGTGCAGCCTGCAGCAGGGAATGGTGGCGCATTTCGATTATCACCATCTAAAAGCATGCAGTACACTGCCAATGGCACTATGCACTGCATGCTTTAAAAAAGATAGGTGTGTCATGTGTGTGATGTATCTCTCCCATGCAACACCATCCAGACGATGCTCGCCTCTTGCCATCTGTGGCAGCTGTGATGCCCGCTTTAGGGGGAAACAACAAGAAAAGAAAAAAAGAAATGGCAAGCTCGCCTTCGTGCGTAGCGTTCGCCACCAGCATTTCCAGGGAAACATTACGGTTAAATAAGCTGCAGTTGCCAGGAAGTGTGAGAAGCAAACAGCGATCTTTGAATGCTATTGCGTTCCACTCTTGAAGGCGAACTATAAGCATCCTCCATTTCTTTGCTCCTCTTTCTAGTAAGCAATGCTAATGACTCGGCAATAAAAAATTAATAATTTACAGTATATATTAGGGATGGGAACATGGCCACTTGAATGCAGAAGTCATAAATATATATAATTAACTCAGTAACCAAAATGAGACCAAGCCAGATTCACTCGAAATCAGAATCAATAGCAGTCATGGGCAGCAGCACTTATACTTGGACACAGAGAAATCGGGTTGTGAAATTGAACTGTCGCTTACTATGAGGTCTTATAATCTGATCATATGATCAGATTATGATCATATAAAGCCGTCACTTCAGGGAACAATTCTTTGAGGTCGCATGAAGTTTCTTCAAGTGAAACTAGTTTGAAAAGCTTTATATTCATACGAGGCAAAAACATATTTAAACAACGCGCGCAGGTTCGTGTGCCCCCTCAAGAGGACAACGGCGTATTGGAGGAAAAGACGAAATAATGGAACGTGTTTTCACCACACGCACTCGCATCGTAGGCGGCTGTTGTCAGCGTCTACGAGAAGAACAGGTGAAGCGATGCTCGAGAGAAGGCATTCCTGACCTCCTGTTTAGAATGCGGCATTGCTTTTTTATTTACCCCCAGGGCACAAGTTAGCCCACAATAAATAGTTGTGTCTGGACTCCCTTAACTGTTCGTTACAATATATAATAGAACATTTGGAAAGCTGGTCGGACCCCTGAACCCCCCCTCAGAAAAATGAAAACTTCGTCAATGAACGGGCACAACAATGAAATACTTAGCGCAGCTCAGCGACTATGTTCGTGTCCCACCTATTCGTTCCTGCATGCTATGACCATGTTTTCATTCGAGTTCTCCTGAGTCATAACTACATCGGATTCCCTTTCATGAAAGTGTAGTGTCAACAGATCGCATTTTGTGCACAAATGGCTTTGTCTGATATTAGCACCAAGGTTGCCCCTGCGTGCGCGATATCTTCACGAGAACCTGTCTTCATAAGGTGAAGATGCTTATCGCAGTAGGGTTGGTGGTGATAGCTATGAATGGGGCGTGTGACGACCCCGGAGATTTGCTGGTACCGGATTAAGAAACTGAGTGCATGGCAGTGTTTTCACATAAAACAGGCAGGCTAATATTGTGTGGAAGCCGATGCATTGGGCAGCTAGGTCTCAGTTGCAGGCGCCTCGCATCTTGCTTACACGGGATCTAGAAACTGTAAAACATATATGATTGCAGTTTGTTGATGTACTGAACAATGATGCCGAGAAATTGATTTGTGAGACCTTATGAACTGGTAAAAAATAAGCATAACTCTGTTAGGTCATTTTTTTGGTTCTTGATCACAATCATTGGCACCAGGAAATCATACGTAAGGGGATCGTATCAAGGAGGTACTGCTGCAACGCAGTAGTCAAATCTTTTTAAATGCAGTCTCGCTGATACGTGACTCTTTGACATTGCATCTTCGGTCAGTGGCTTTGTTCCCCACCTCTTCAGCGACGCTGATAATCTTCTGTTATGCTGTGAAAGACTGCCATTGTGATCCTAGTTTTTGTTCGCCAGCACTACATTTGCCATTCACCACCAATTGCTGATGCAGCGATATCGCGCAAGGGTGGTCAGAAAAGAGGAGGAGAATGGGCAACCATAAGAGGGGAGAAGCAGCTTCAACAGACATTTTTTTTAATACCCACCGTGGTGGCATAGTGGTTACGATGTTGCGTTACTAAGCCCAAGGGCACGGGATCAAATGCCACCCGCATTTCAATGGGGGTAAAATGCCAAAATGCTCATGTATCGTGCACTGGGTGCCGGTAAAGAACCCCAGTTGGTCAAAATTAATCCGGAGTTCTTCACTACAGTGTGCCTCATAATAAAATCGGGGTTTTGGCGTGTAAAACCCCAGAATTTGTTACTATAACAGTTTTCAAATTTTGGTGCAGGTTGTACGTGCAAAAACGCGGTACATGCAGATGCTGTGCATTACTGTGAATATGTAACTGTGCGATCGGTGTTATCGTGCGGGTTGGCAAGTTGGCTTGCTAAGTGCAGTCTAACCAGCCAAGTCACCAGCCGAAACACGCACACACACCCAGCATGTGCCATTTCAAGTTGCTGTGGGTTGAGTTTCACTGCCGACAGACTTTTTGGACACAGAAGGGCCACACGTAGGTCAGTACTCCGCTACTACGGCTGTCAATCTAGCCTGCGCATCTGATCTCACACTCGATTACAGATGTGATCTGTGAGTGTGACCATATTGACGCCGAGCTTCCCGTGACGGCTGTCACCAGTCGCTCTGCCGGCTGCACTGCTTATGTTGGTAGGCTTAATGAGCGCTGTTTTGCGGGAGTCAACAACCAAAGTTGCAGTTTCGTGCCAGTATAGCAACAACTTTGCTCATCACTGCATGTTTGCTGCATCGCATGCACGGTTCATTCCCAAAACATTGTGTGCTGTCATCGGATGGCAGCACCATTGAGACATGCATTATCAGAAGATGGAATGGAAATGACATGGTGCTTGTTGAAGGAGGGAGGGAGCGATAAAAATCAGTTTTTGTTTTTATTTGCTGGTAACACCTCAACTCCAGCTTCACTTTCATGCCAGACTACAGTGTCTGAGGGAGGGTGTGGAGAAAAGAGTAAAGGGCAGCACGTATTCAGCTCGAGGAAGCTAAAAGGGAGAAAGGAGAAAAAGCATGTATGAAATTCCAGGTGCACAGTGATGGGCGAAAAGCTGCGTGTATACTGTGGAGATTGAGGTATGCCACGACACCTTTGTGTGTCGTGGACACACAAAGGTGTGTCGTGGACACACCTTTGTGGACAGCACTCCAGGAGAGCACTGGATATGTACATGTTTTCCTCTTGTCTACCAGCCCCTTCGCTAGGGTCTTGGACTTAAGCTCGCCTATGGTGCCTTTGCACATATTGCGAGCACGTACCTTGTGTTGATCATTTTCGGAACGTTAATCTGAAGAGCGGCGCCTAGTGCTCATGCAAGGTACTACTAAGCCGAACTGCACTTATCAGAGGTCCATGCCTATGGAGATTGCATGCAAGGTATTACTAAGCTGAACCGCACTTATCCGCCTATGGAGATTGCCTGAGCTCTCGCAAGTGGACTCGTTGGTTATCGCTAGAGCAAGTAGCATAGCTGCAGGGAGCCATTCTCTCGCAGTGAGGTGCTAGCGGCGCCCCTATGTTTTTTGCCCTTGGTGTGAGAGCCCTCTGATTCCTGTGCTGGCCCAGGACTGGGCGTTTGTCCAGTGTTGGGTGTCACTGGAGACAATAAACGGTTTATGCTAAGTAAGGGCAATACTGTGTTTTCTTGCATATATTGTTTCGTTCCTTTTTAAGGATTTTGCGCTTGGTGCAGACGCCCAGTACCCAGATTTAATTGTTACAGCCGATTATGTGGCATTGGAACATTGTAGTAAGTGATTTATTTTACCCATTGAAAACACGTAAAGGTTCATCGTGCTAGGGCTGCTGATTGTTATATCCAATATATTGTTAGAACCAGTACTGTTATAAGTGGGTTCGACTGTAGTAAGCAAAGGGACAATATAAATGGTACGAAAGCAGCGCCACTTTTCAGCAAAAGCTCTCTGTAGCTACTCTCTTAAAAGAGGTACAAAAACCCTAGGGATAGCATGGAAATAACTCAATAAAAAACAGCGTACTTGGCAGTGCCTGAGGCACTGTTTATCTGCCATAACGAGGCAACTTGTCTGGTTAATACGTTTCACCACTGTGTATTCAATTTCAATTCAATCAGAATTTATTCACGACACATACAAAAGTCGTGTTGAAGGCCTTCCTGGCAAGGAAGCTGTATGCAAACAGCTTGCAGTGAATTGATTGCTGCGCCAAGAGTTGAAACCTGCCACATCCTCCTACATTTGGGCAAAAATTTGTATCATTTGTGCCGAGCATGTTGGACCAAGATGTCATTTTATTGGTCTTTCGGAGAAAGGGAAGACTGCAAAAGCTCTAAATCTCTCACTCTTGCCTCCCATGACTGTAGAACAATTTTGATTGGTTGCGAGTATCGTCAGGTGAGTGTTCCAGAGGTAAAAAATTTCTGAAGGCCAGCAACCATGCCCTGAACAAAGGACAGTGTTGTGCTTGGCTGATGGTGACGAGTAGCAGACTTAACATACACTTCACTATGTGTGAAAAGGTGCGGCATCGCGATGAGTGAGCAAATCCACAATTGTTGCCACATGATGGATACAACTTATAATAGCCTCAAATTTAATTACTATTCGTGCTGCAGCTATAGGGGCAGGGACATGTGCCTCAACACCACGTCTCGTAAACAGCGAGGCCAGCATCGAGACGCATGCTCTGCTGTGAACAGCGTCATCGTTTACCTTGTGGAGCAAGAGCATGCATGGAACATTTGCTCATGTACAAAGGGTTTGTGGTGTGCAAAAACGTACAAGCTTGCATGAAACCATAACCTCCAGACACCGATGTGTGCGAATTCTCCTTAAAGACCATCACATATTTGACATTAGTATTTGACGACTGTTGTGTTCACCTCAAAGCCTAAGACTAAGTGCGCTGTATACTATATTGACATGCTTTTATTTCGTGAAGGAATTCATTTGTATTTCACATAAAACCCTTGCAAGAGCTGCACTTTGCTTCAGTGCTTGCAAATGATAAATGCCTTCTGCCATGTTGAATGAACTAGCATGAAACTGCATAGGAACAGAAGTGGCTGCGGGAGTGGAGGGATAAGCGATGGGCACTTTTCTCAAGTAGCCAGCAACATAGTCAAGTACGATAGTCAGCGACCTTGACGCATTCACTTGGGTAGAAATCAAAGCATCTTTCACTTTGCTGATGAATGGCTGCCGTGTCTGCCTTGCATTCAATCAAAAGGAAATTGTCCCCTTCAGTTGCGTTGTATACATTTGTGTACGCAACTTATTTTTGCCATTTCTGTGCAGTTATGGCAAGGAATAGACCACAAATTATGCTTAGAGTGAATTGAACGTTCTGCTTACCTCAAGTACCTTCATTTTATTTCTGAGGAAAATCTCTCTCTACTGAAGATGGCTTTGGAGAAGCCACTACAGTGTTTGATGGGAGGTGTGACGTGGCATGTTTCAGTACAACTGCAAGAGGATTGTCTTTTCTAGTAATGCTTGCAACCAATAATTAACTTGTGCAAGTAATTCGTGCTAGTGAGTAAATTCTTTTTATTAAGAAGCATATCATTACTGAGTGCAGAATAATTAGATACAGTCGACTCCCGATAATTCGAAGCCGCTTAATTGGAATTTTCGGTTAATTATAAGTGAAGTGCTGGTCGTTTAATTGGAAGTTAATTTTCAGCCGGGATCCTCAAGGTGACCGTCATTCTTTGGTAGAATGTGCAATTTTTCAAGTGTTGCAACAGTTCTGTGCTCCGTGTTGGTGTCATCGCCACCGCAGCCGCCTGCAACGCCATCCTTCTTGGAGCGGCGCGATTATTCATTGCTACGGCTGCCGTGGCCTCCGCTATCAACTCCGGTGGGAGCCGTTTCGCCTCCCGCCGGAGGCCACGCGCGGCTGCCGCGTGTGGCCGGAGCTGATCGCGGAGGCCACGCAGGTACCATAGGTGTACGCAGCGCTGCGTACTGGCAGTGGCGAGATTGTGCGAGATTAGTCTTGCAGCGTGCGTGCGCAGCGTATGTCGAGGCGTGTGTTGGTCGAGCGCCTTTGTGCGGGAAGCTCGTAGGCTAGGTTGTTCCACGGGTGATTCGGAATTTACTGTACCTAGTCGAGCAGTTTATAGCCATGGCAAACCGTGGCTTTTATCGCACGCTCGACCTGGCAACGAAAGTCGAGGTTTTGAAGGAAGTTGAGAAGGGAGGTGCTGCCAAACAAGACATAGTGCGGAAGTACGGGATCAAGCCGAGCACGCTCTCAAACTACATCAAGAACAGGCACACAATAATGGATGCATTTGAGAACGACAAGTTCAAGACTTCTCAGAAGCGAATGCGCACCGGCGCTTACCCAGAGTTAGAGAAGGCTCTGCTGGTTTGGATTAGGGAGGCAGGAGCAACAAACTTCCTCTCAGCGGAGACATCGTTGCGATGAAAGCCCGAACGCTTGCAGCAATGTTGGGGATCGATGACTTCGTTTCGTCAGATGGATGGCTGACGCACTTTAAGGATCGCCCTGACCTGGTTTTCAAGAGCGCGTGTGGTGAAAAGGCGTCCGTTAACCAGGAAACATGCGCCACGTGGAAGGACGGAAAGCTGCGTGAATATCTCGCCGAATACAGACCAGAAGACATCTTCAATGCAGATGAGACTGCACTCTTCTATCGGCTTCTACCAGAGAAGACCCTGACATTCAAGGACGACGACTGTGCTGGGGGCAAACGCAGCAAGGAGAGAGTGTCGGTGCTGATCGCGGCAAACATGACTGGCACGGAACGATGTCGGTTACTTGTGATCGGGAAAGCCGCGAAGCTGAGATGTTTTAAAGGCGTGAAGACGCTGTCTGTGGACTATGAGGCGAACAAAAAAGCGTGGATGACGGCCGAAATCTTCAAGAGCTGGATAAGCAAATCGAACCGCAAGGTGTTGTTCCTTGTCGACCACTGCAGTGCTCACGTGAATGTGCCAGCCTTGAGTGCAATACGCCTCGCATTTTTGCCTGCAAGCACAACGGCTGTTTTGCCGCCAATGGACCAAGGCATCATCAAGAATGTTAAAAGTCCTGTACAGGCGGCACCTCCTCGAGCGCATGATTTTGTGTATGGATAGCTCCACAAAGTACGAAGTGAGCCTGCTTAGTGCCATCCACATGTTGGCGCGAGCATGGGATCGTGTGAAGCCAGAAACAATCGCAAACTGCTTCAGGGCTTGCGGTTTTGTGGCAGCTTCTACGGAGGATGCCTCTGAAATTTCAGCGGAGGAAGCGTCAACAAGCGAGCTTGACGGCACTGATTTTGGTGATGCTCTCGGGGACGTCAATTTTGAAGATTACGTTGCCGTAGACAAGGCGGTCGAAACGTGCGGTGCGCTGACGGATAGCGAAATTGTAGAGATTATTCGGCCCCAGGAAGCGACCGAGGAAAGCGACGACGACGTTGAAGGCGAGCCGCAACCTAAGGCTGCCGATGTATCTGCGGGCCTTGCTCTCGCGGAGCGCTTCTTCGCCGCTGAAGGTAACACGGAAGAAGCGTTCCGCCACATCTACAGCCTGCAGAACTTTCTTTCAGCAGCGCGATTCGACAAGAAGAAGCAAAGCAAGATGACCGACTATTTTTTTTAGAGAAAATACTCGATTTCGCCACAAATAAAGTGCTGTTTTTTGTGTTTTGTGCTTAATTGGAAGTTCGTTTAATTCGAAGTTTTTTGCGGTCCCCGTGAACTTCGTATTAACGGGAGTCGACTGTATATATCGTGTAGGTTTTGGACATGGAAGTCCAAATGATGATTTTTGTCCTGTATTCTATAGAGTGCAAGAAACCATTAGACTGAAGATTCTGACCCTCAACCAATGGACAAACACAGCAGGCAGATTTCCGTACACAACTGCCAGACGTAGCTTGTACTGAAAGCGAACATCGGGAGGCTTCTTACCAATAGTAAAAAGAATGCCTCAAAACTTTACTCGGTGTGCGCTCCCAGTTCTGAAGCAAAGCCTGCTTCATGTCTTAGATACTACAGTATCTGGGAAAGCCTGCTTGAAAAACTTGTGTAAATTGTAATATGGAAAGTGCTTTTTACATTAGGAGGCCTGGGGCCACGGGATTGAAGAAACTTAAAGCTATTCACTGGAAAATGAACATCAATACACGAACTTTATCCTCTGGGATATCTTTTACAAGGATCTGTTTGCACGTATGCACCTACAGGTTCTCGTGGAAGAGCATGGCAATACTCCTCTAGATAGCTAGACAAAATATTTGCATACGAAAATGTGTGGCTGGGTAGCTTCTCCAAGAGGATGACTTGTTGGTCCAAAAGAAAGCTTTAGTTGCTCCAAAAGGTGCCCCTGTGTACCTCGGAGCAATCACATCACTGAGCTGTTTTGATGGAGGTCAAGGGGCCAGTAGCTGATATTAGTGACATCCAGAAAAGTGTTGCCCACATTATTAATTCATACAACAGGCACATATCTGCATACTAACATGGATATATACTCATACACATTTATAAATATTCACACGTGTGCATACATATATGTATAGATAAATGCTCACGTATATTGTACTTTCCGTTCAGCTGCCGGAGCAGCTTAGTGGCTATGGTGTTGCGCTGCTAAGTGCAAGGTCGCAGGATGAAATAATGGCCACGACGGCCGCATTTTGATGGGGGCAAAATTTAAGAACGCGAGTATCGAGTTCACTGGGGCCATGTTAAAGATGCCCTAGTGGCCAAAATTAATTCGTAGTCCCCCACTACGGTGTGCCTCATGTCAAATCATGGTTTTGGCATCTAAAACCCCAGCATTCATTCATTTGTATTTTCCGGTGTGAAAGTTGTATTTTACCTTTGCATGAGACACACCCCCTAGTTTTCCTGAGTTTCGAAGAAATAATTTATTTATTGGCGGGGGATACGCATTTATTACACTTCTCTCGAAGACGCCGTAGGCCTTCTCCTGTGAAGCACTGTCAAAAAGTTCATCTACTTCATCCGGCGGCATTGCTGGGTCACCTTCGTCAACCTCAAAATAACTCTTTATGCGACGTTATAACCATCTTGAAGCATGTGCCTAGTGTTGCCTCTGCATTGTGGTGTGCTCGGTACAAACACACAAACAACAATTCCATCACGCCAGAACATGTGCATTTGAAAGCGAACTGGCAACCTTCAGCACAGAGACTACTGCTAGACTGCCATTCCCTGGGACTGCCACGACTTCTTGCGCGGGTGGCTGATAATGATGATAACAAAGTGGTGCGTTTTTTTCCCTTTTTTTAAAATGTTTATGTCGGGCACCACAGTGTAACAATAATAAACTGTGGTGCATTTTCCTTAATGTCAGTTCTGACGATATAACTTCGTTTTTAAGAAAAGTTTTGCAGATCCCATGTATTGTGGGAATTGGAAGCTCTTGAAAGCAATTTGCATGTAGCTGGCTATGGCACTGACCCTGCAGCGGTACACCTTGACCGACTCTCCGACTCTCTCGATGACTTCGAGCAGGCACGCATTGTAGAACTCGGACATGCTGAGGATCAGCAATAGTGTGTTGCCTAGCTGCTCGATGATTGCGAACACATTCCTCTTCCTCTGTGCCCAGTAGTACAACGCTGTAATATGCCATCCTCGAGCTGCTCGAGTAAACCTCTGAGGAACACAGGGTCTAAGTTGACACACTTCTCAACAAAGCTGTGGTCTTCCGAGAGCTTCTTTGTAAGCACCAAGAGCCAGTTGGTATACACAGGGTGGGAATGTTGCTTTTGAGTCGCTGTTTGTACGGAGGCAGTCACCACCTGGTGTTCTGCAGCCAACATGTCCAGACTTTCTTATGCATGTCACCTGGCTTAAGTGTACGTAGTACGTGAGAATCAGAGGCAAGAATTCGATGACGGAGCTCGAATGATGATGACGCTGCAACCATGCAGCCAACACGAACACGTGCCTATACCCAGTGGCTTATGCTGGTAGGTACTACCAGCCCTGCTGCGTAGAAGGCGAGATGATACGATAGACTTAAATTAAGTGCCTGAAGTTGAAAAAGATTATGTCGCATTAAAACTAAACCATAGCAGCAAACTGGTATGCCTGACCTTCAATCACAGAGACAACTATATCGCTGGTGGCCTTTACTGCTGCCACTGCGTTGCCTACATGGCGAGCCCAGAGAATGCCTATGGTGAGCCCTAGGAGCTGACATCTTTCACAATGTTCACTCCACTCTTAATCCTTTGAAAGTAATAACACTGAAAAAGCTTTAGATATGTCTAAAAACACATTCTACGCGTATAATGTGTGCAAGAAAGAAAATTTGAGTTTACCAAGAAAAAAGAATTAATAGTACAGTGTACCAGAAGGTGGGCTTCACTGCACACAAGCATCTTTTGGGTCAGTGCGCTCTTCATCAAAGAACTGAAGAAACTGCTCCACTACAATGGCTGCATTATTAAGTTGGAGGTTCATTTGAGGTTCGTTTGAGGAGACCCAGTGAAAGGAAACACAAGTGGTGCTGGAGAAATACACTTGGTGGTGTAGTCACTGTCATCACTGCTTAGTTGCAGAGCCCATGACTCCCTAAGTCGTTTGAGGCCAGTTCGACATTGCTTCTACTTGAGAAGGATGGAAGTTTTCGAAAGCGCACATTTTCTGTTTGTATGAGCAACCCGTGCTGAGTTATGGGCGCTTCCCATGGGAGCTATCATTTTGAAGATGAATGTGGCTGGTGCAACAAACCTCTACTCAAAGAATGCATCTTCGCTAGATGTAAAGCATTATCTGGTGTTATCTACAAATACATCACAATGGATGAGCCAGAGCCATCTCCAGGATTCCATTATGAGATCAAGCATTTCTGGATGAGCTTTGCTTGTCTTCCGTATTTTCTGCTAGTTAATCCTCGATGAGCTAGCTCCTCTTATGTATGGAGAGGCTTAAAACTAGATACTATTTATTTCATGATGCTGCTGTGCAGTTTCTTGCAGTAGTGAAGAAAAAAAAAAAACTAATTGGTCACACCAATGCGCATGGTTTTATGCATATAGAAGTCGCACCATTGATGCACTGGGTATGAGTGAAATCCAAACAAAGTACCATTTTCATGTATAACATAAGAGTGCCGTGTAGTAGTTTTTGCTTTGTGATGTTAAATATTAACCTTAGGAGGCCATAGGGTTCCAAGGACATTTGCAGCATGTTTTCATCTTTAATAAACATAAGCTTTGTTTACATTCTGCAGGCTGTTTGTACGTGTTGAAGGAGCTGTGGATTGCCTATTTTGGTTGTGTTTATAACTGTAGTGACCTCATTTATATTTGTAGCTAAGCATGGTGAAATGTGTAGTGCATTGTCAAGGATAATAAGTTTGCCATGGATGAATACACAAAAGCCACAGTGCATAACATAGCCTGTGACGTGAGTGTTTTATAAAGTGCGATAAAGCTTCGTAATGTAGAGATGGCTGCAGTAATCTGGAGTCAAGCTCTTTCCTACAAGAAAACTATCGTAAATTTTGGCATTCTGTCAAGCATTGTCTTGTCCTGAATGAGTGCTTAGGTGGTATGATTCGGTAAGACACCCAAAGACATCTAGGTGAGCCTTCCTACCTTCATGTTTGCTCTATATTACGCTTTGTCATTTCAATAATGGCATTAGAGGCACATTTGATGTCCTGGAACAACTGAGAACCCGGCTTTTACACAATCAAAGCTTGTTTCACAAATCACCGACTGCCCATTTTGAGGGCCTCCTGTCACAGTACTGACACTGCAAAACTAGCTATTAAAAAAAAAAAATACAGGTGTCACACTGGGCAACAGCAGACAAGAACAAGAGTCGGGAGGTTATGAGCTTTGAATCTGAGGGATTTGAGCTCTCGTGAACTTGTTTTGTGTGTGATGTATGTTGGCAGGACCTGAACGCAATGATGTCGAGGCCCAGTAGTTTTAAATTTGAACCGTCTTCTTTTATTGAAACTACACAAAACACTCTTCTTCCTACTTGCTGGGAAGACCTAGGTGGCAGTGAAATTGTGCTGGCAGTGTCTTCGCCATTGAAACACTGGTCGTGATAAGGTGTTTCAAATCTTTTGTTGGTTTTCTCGGAACCAATTTTTTTTTTTTTACAGTTGTTCCATAAGTCAACAAGCTTAACATTTTTTTCTAATAAATGTTTTTTAATGAAACTTTGCACACTTGTATCTCACATATTTGTGTGCAATAGACCACAACAAAATAAAGTTTTATTATTTTATGCATGCCATACCGATCAGAACAGCTTTTACGTTTTTCATTCTTGCATCTTTACACTCCCAGGATTCTTGAGATCTCATTCGTTTTGGCACTGACCTGTCGTGGTGGCATAGTGGCTTTCGCGTACGTCTGCTAAGCCCGAGGGCGCAGGATTAAATCCCAGCTGTGGTG
The DNA here is from genome assembly GCF_038994185.2 of Dermacentor albipictus. Lineage (NCBI taxonomy): Eukaryota > Metazoa > Arthropoda > Arachnida > Ixodida > Ixodidae > Dermacentor > Dermacentor albipictus. The sequence continues at coordinate 38,155,892 of NC_091821.1, forward strand.
GCTGCATTGCGACAACGCCCTTGTACCATATTGGGTGCATGTTAAAGAACCCCAGGGGGTCACAATCAATCTGAAATCCCCCACTATGGCATGCCTCTTAATCATATTGTTTTTTTTTATCATTCAAAACCCCAGAATTTACGTTTTGTTTCACTGCACAGCTCAAAGGCTCAACTGTGAGTGTGAAAAATTGTTCTGTTGTTGTGAGCTATATTCAAGTTAGGAGGGCTGGCGGGATACCCACTTGTGATAAAAATATTTTAAATAAGAAGTTATAAAAAATTTTACACATATAAGATAGCAGTTTTACCAACTAGATGTGTTCTATAAGCTAGATTATAGTATGCATCTTCCTCTTCTAAAAATTTTTTGCCTCAGCTTAGTTTCATACTTTAAATAGCCTGCTTCTAAAAAGCAAAGTTAGGATCCTTCAACATATGTAATTCCTCAGCAGTAGAGCAGACAACAAAGACACATGCATGGTTGAATGTTCAGAACATTGTGTTTATCCTAACCTATGTAACATTCTCATACTGTGATCCAACAATAGACAGTCAGACAACAGACATTAGTCCAATTACAACTGGTAAGATATGTTAATTTTCACTGTGGTTTCTTCAGGTATTCCAGTTGCTTGTTAGACTTTGCTAGGAAGTCTGAAGCTTTCATCCCTTTTATTCATGGCTGTTATCCTCCTCTACTCCTATATCACTTCTTTGTCAGCTCCACTGCATATTGACCAGAGCGTACATGCAAGTTTGACTGTGGGTGTTTAAGCCGCTCATTTGTGAGGTGGGAAAACTTTTGGTTTCTTTGTGGCAGTGTGCAAGCAATGTTTACTGTTGTTCCTGGCAGACACAAATAGCACAAGATATACTCAGGGCACGTGTGACACAAATAGGATGGATGTGCTTTGTCCTGTTTGTATCTCTTGTTCCAATGTCTCGACTGTTTGTCATGTTGAAAGAAAACTAATTAGCCCAACTTTGAAGTTTAATTTATTGTTGTACCATGAATTTTTGTGCACCTGCATGTGTAAAACCTTCTGCTGCTTTCTGCTGCAGGGTTCACAATGGGGGAGAAGAGGAGATGAGGACGCTAGTCCTGTGCAAGGACGACCTTGACAAGGCATACAAGGACAAGACTCATAGCAAATTCAGTAAAGACTTCAAGGTGAGCACTTCCTCTGTTATTCTCAACTAGTGTAGGTACACAGATTTTTTGCTAATTTTGGGAACCTAGGTGCAACTATTTGGGGCAGTAGGTAGAATATACTAATGATGATGAAAGGCTAAACAAACCGATGTGCAGTTGAGGGTACGTATCAATTTTGAGCAGACTTGAGGGTGCCTAGCAGCTGTAAACACTGGGAGATCGTGGACTTGTTAGAAAAGGGGAGTACTGTTTATTACAAGGAAAATTTTAAGTACAGGGGAAAAATACTGAAATTGTTGGAGGTATATTGCAAAAAAACAATGACCTAGTAAAAGCACGAAGATGGTAAACGGGGCTCTCCCCATGTAAGTGACAGTGGTTTTAACACCCACCAGTCACTGCCCATCTCGTGATTAACTGTCCACTGCTTGATTACACCTACCACAGCTGCAAGGTGCACCAGCAATGTATGGTGTGCCACAGCCACCGTATGTGGAAGGGATGCGCTTGAGGCATAAATAGTGATAGCTGCCTAATGCTCTCCACAACCACACAAGAAACAAGCTGCGTTGCTCCATAGCTCCATAGCAGGAACATATGTTGGGAAATGTGTTTTCAACCAGTGCTGACTATTTTTGGGCCAAAAGTGGACCAGCATCCAGTCACAACAACAACAACAAAAACTGTTTGGCAATGTGCTCAAGGGCTGTTCCACCATTTTCTTCTATTCTTGTCACTGTGAGCATAACCGCAATCACTGATACAGTACTCGCAGAGCTTGCCTCCTTATATATGTTGAGATGACGATTGCCATGCACTTCACCAGGTGACTGTCCTCATCAGCATTTGGAAATTAACAGCGTGGGCTGCAAGTACCAGAATGGCAGAAAAAAAAAAAAATTACAGGAAAATGTAAAGGTCTTAACGCAATGTGCAACAAGGAGTGTTCCCTAAACAAAACACAAAAGATGCCATACTTATACAAATCTAACGTGCACCCAAATTTCATGGGTTTAAAGTGCGAAAATAATAGAAACTGAATGTCATTGGCACTCATTTTATATTTTAAAAGAATATATATATATAGCATGCCCCAACGCTTGCAAACACAAGAAATGAGCAGTGCAGAATTTACCTTCACCCAAGGCAAGCTTTTTTTAATGAGCGTTCATAATGAAACCAACACATTGTCATTGCCGTTTGTGCTTCATGACCACAGACATGAAGCACATAGGGGCAGTATTCTCTAGTGATCACTTTTAGAGATATACTGCCATCACTTTCACAAGATGTTACGCGACTGCATGGGATTTGTCAAAGTATGCAGCCCGGAGGGTTCCTGGAACTGTGCGCTGATGGCGAGTTGGCACAGCGCCAGAAACGCTGGCAGCCGTAAATGCTGACTCAACTGGTGTTGAGTCGCATGAAATCTCGTGAACGTGTTATGTCCAAAAGTGATTGACTGAGAATACCGCTCCATTTCGTAGTCGAGCACAAAATGAATCCACGGCTACCTTCTCGAAAACATGCTTTGTCACCATCTTGTGATGCCGTTTACGCTGCATCTGACGGCTCTACCAGTGGGCTATGGCCAACACCACAAATGCAATTTTGGTTTCGTATCGGATTGTACATGCAGGCGATTTTTGGAGCAATTTTCTCTGAAAAAAGTGCACATTATTCGCTTTTAAGTACGGTAACTTATAATACCAAGGCACAGCAGTATTTACTGTAAGGTGTGCAAAAGGGAAACCATAATAGTGTCCAGAATAGAGAACACACAACCAGAATAGAGAAGCAAAAGTAGCGCTTTTCCATCCTGTAATTGCCTTCCTTGTGACGCCCACTGAATGGAAGCTTGTCAGGAGGATTGGCAGCACACAACAGTCGAGCCTTCCTCCCATCTCGGAATGCATAAGCGGCTCTTATTGCTAATAGCCTGACACGAGGCCTGGACTTTGCTGCGTTGTATGTGGTTAGTGAGGGGGAGTTAGATGCATTTATGGTGCAAGCTAATGTAGCAGAAGCACGACTGAGGGTGGTCACCAATCCATTTAAGCGACTCATGCAGCATGCACATGAAATGCATGGCCAGCATTGTGTTCATTGTCTGGGAGCTCTTGTTGCACATTGCAGAAGAAACTGCCCATTTGGTGCATTTGGTGGAAAACAAGCAATACATTGGCCTGCCATGTGAATAGACCATTTTTGTAATGGTAACGCCAGCTTTCCTGTGAGTCAGTTTTAATGGCAGGTTAGTTGTTCTAAGTCAGTGTGCATTTGTGCAGTTTGCACATTTTATGAGATGGAAAATGTGAATGCAACTCTCATGATGAAACAGTGCACAAACAGACAAGCATTAGCATGTGCAGATTGCACTTTCTCATTTGAACATTGACTAGTGCCATCATTCTTTGGGCAAATATGCAATGAGGAAAATAGTCCATTGTGTGAGCAAAAAGTTGTGATGGGGTGATACAGTCGAATCTTGATAATTCGAACTTGAAGAGGCCCGAAAATTTGTTGAAAATTTGTTCCAATTAAAAGGACTTGTTCTTGAAGTACAGTCGAACCTATTAATAACAAAATTCAAGTGCCGCAAAAATTCCATTGTTATAACCGGGTTGCATGTGAAAAAATAATCAAAATGGGGGATGGCATACCTGTTGCAAGAAAACTATTATGACGGGGAGGCCAGTTCCCCTCCCCACCACCTTCCTCCATCCGGCTTCTGATTGTGTTGACTCTTTTAACAGTTTAACTCTGCTTCCTGCGCGCTCCGATCGTGTGTTGTTAACAAGCCGCGCCTGTTGGCATTCAATAATGGCACTGCTATAACAAGTGCAAAGAGGTGTCACAGGCGGCAAGTGACATACGAGCTCTGCCGAGGCACCACTTTGTTGGCCCCTAAAGGTGCCTTTTAAAGAATGCGGGAAGGTTGCAGTGACAGCATCTCAGCTTGTGAAATCCAGAAGAAACGCTGGGACATGATCGCCACAAGCATCTCGCCACATACTTCCCACTGGCTTGCACGAGAAAACCACATGTCCGTCAGCCTTGCTCGCTTTACGCGAAGCTTGCTGACATTCTTTTCCAAGGCGTCCATGTGCTCCACGTAGTGAAGCTGAAGGTCCCTCGTGAAAACATGCCCACGAGGGACACAATGTTCAGGCAGCCTGCCCTACTGCGTCAACGCTGCCGTTGTGGCCGTCACTTTCGCTATCCGATACAAGCACGTTGGCGCCGATCGCCTCATCGGTTAGAAGTGCTTCATTTCCATATCTATAGCAGTGCGCTTTCTTTTCACCGGGGCAACGTCTTGCATTGCCGAAGATCAGTGGGCAGATCAGCCATCTTCCGTTTCAGTGGCAAGTCAAACGAGCTTGAGAAACAACATGGCCAGGAACGACTTCGACGCAACAAACAAAGAGAAGCACGAGCGACTTCATCCATTAGCAGAATTGCGCAGAATGAGGGCCATAGCATAAAGAACCAACTGTGAAGCCCCAGCGAGCAATCTAGGAGCAGCGCCTGTAGCGTTGTCAGCCCAGTTGGTGCGGTTCATTCATGTTTAGTAGGGTGGCGCGTCGCTGAGCTATGCGCGTAGCCCATTCATGTTCGGAGGGGTGGAAGGGCGACGGGAGAGATGTACGGAAGGCTGGCGTGCATCTCTCGTGGAGAGAAGCGCGCGGCGGCAGTTGGGGTGGCGGGCGATCGTGCGGTGGCTCGCATTTCACTTTTTCTGTTTTTCTTTTCAAGGATTTCGCATTCCATTACCTTTAGGCATGGACACCCAGCAACCAGACTTCATTGTTATAACCGATAATGCGGTGTCGGGACATTGTGGCAAGCAGGTTATTTTCCCATAAAAAAAAAACATACAAAATTTGATGGTGCAGCAGCTTTTCATTGTTGTAACCGATATATTGTTAAAACCGGTATCATTATAAGCGAGTTCGACTATATTCGTGCACCATAGCACGATGCACAAACGGTGCGAGTCGTGAGAGGCAAGCGAGGACCACGAAACTGGCCTGGCTGGCCAACGCTTGCTTCCCGAAAACGGCAGAAAACAAAATTTCAAGAAGCAAGCTGGTGCCGGGCCAGCACGGTGGCAGATTCGGGCGGAGAGGCGGGTGCGTGCAGAAGCCGTCAAAGGTGAGGGAGTTACGAGGGTGTTAAGAGTGAGGGTGAGATGCACATAGTTGTGAGGAAGGGTGGGAGGAAAGCGGATGTGCTTTCCTGCCAGCTTGATAGATGGCGCTAATTAGCTCTGCTACGTAAAGTCATTGGAACATTACTGCCACCTAAGACTGCCACTGAAGCAGCAGAGTTGCCGAGGCTGTACTGGGCCTCTGCCACTGGTTCCCTCTATATGCTCGCACGCTTTTTCTTTCGTCTGCTGACAGATCAGCCCTGTGTTTACGCAAGTGATGTCTTATCAAGATGACAAACTTGTTTCTACTGATCATAATCATGTTGGTGCGCTGCCTTCTGTTGCAGCATTGCTGTGCTCAAAAGACAAGGCGAATGAGGTGCTGGGGGTCACCTGTGGGTCCTTGTATCCAGGGGCTGTCTTGTCATACAGAATTGGATATGGTGCACTGTCTCCAACGACCTTTTTCAACGGGACGTCTCGGTAGACTTGCCATTGTAAAAGAAAGAAGTGCGAACGAGACCAAACCAAGCCAACTAAAAGATGTGGCGTCAGATCCGCCGGCTTGTTGTCGGGAGACCCGTTGCGCGTGACCCGTTCACGCGAGCAGACAATAGTGCAAAACAAGAGGCCCGGCTGATCGAGACGCGAGTATGAATAGAGTGGTCGGGTTAGCTTGCGTGTCATCAATTTCCTGCGCATACATCACTGTAGTGGCCACTCTTATTGGTCTCCTCCACTCGCGGCTCGCTTGTTGCTGCAGCGAGTCGCGAACAATCGGCCAAACCGGACCAGGACCGATCCTTTCCGTGGCGTGCGTTCTGCCGCTAATGCAGCTGGGGTTGTAGCAGTGCTACTATCGCCTCCAAAGCAGCCAAAGAAAGCAGCCTCGCGTGCAGGTAGCATGAGGATAGAACAAGCTAGCGCCCTCGACCTCAGCGGCCGCAGTGTTGGCAGCTCCCGAGATCCCGCTGCACCATGGCTGGCCATCCTAAATAAACCGTGGCTACAGTGGCTACCTCATTGCGCTGCCTCCCTCAGGGTATTACGGTGCGATGCAGAAATGATGACCTTGCCATTTGAGAGACAGGGAAATTCCGGCTGCATTTTTTTTTTCTCTTCGTACACGCCATTGAGGGGTCTATCCTAAGCTTTTCTTCTATGGCAGGGTAAGAGCAATGCTGGTCATAGGCGCCACCATGTGATTTGGCACGCTGCTTAGAAGATTGTCAGAGCGCAGTATGTCTGAATTAACCTTCGCAAATGCTTGCGTGTTCGAATTACCAGCCGTTTTCACCCATTGGAATACACATAACTTTGTTGGTACCACTGCGTCAGTTCGAATAAACCAGAAGTTTGAATTAAGTGTGCTCGAATTAACGAGATTCAAAATTGCCTGAAATCAACTGTATTTGCTTACAGTGAGCTCTTGTGTGTGTTGGTGGAGACTGTAATGATTTATCGTAGATATCTATGGGCTTCATGCTTGTAACATTCTTCTATTGTTTTGTCCAGGTGTCACTAAAATTTGTATCCCCAAGCCACCTGTGCCCCCCGGGTGCTGGGGGTGACGATCCCAACAGCGATATTGAGCCAGGCTCTGACAGTGACACCACAGACGACGATGATTGGGACACACAGGAGGCGACCCACATCTAGGTCCGGCTCTCTCCACCCTTCACACACACACCTGCCAGTTCCCACAACTCACCTCTGCCCCCTCCCCCGCTGCTTGGAGGGTTCCACCACGAGCACAAGTGAACCCCCCTCATTATTTCACCACACCATTGGCATTCTCTCTCTCTCACCCACATACTTGTGTAATGTGTTGCCATGTGTTTGTATATGTGCATATATCTGTATGTGGAGTTGGCAGTGTACTTTGCTATGGCAAGGTTCTGTATTTATTCAGTTGTTGACCAGACATTTTGCCTTTGAGGAGGCAGACCTTTGTTGGACTAGTTATATCATCTGGTTTAAAAAAAAGAAGTGAGAAATTTACGCAGTGTGCTGTTTGTATTATTCGGTTCTTGCTCACAGTTAATTCTTGTGGTTGACAGTGGGTGCCGGCAATTGGCTGTAGCATGTGGCTGAAAAGCATTAATGCAGTTTGCTTTTGAGAACGGAACTGCTGACGGGAAGCACTGTGTAAACGAGCGCCGTGCTTTTATTAGGGGATAATTTTTGACAATTTTTGGATGCATCTTCAATTTTGATCCATGGCAAGTGGGAAGTCGCCATGCGGTGAGGAAAAGGCATATTTGGGAGAGGAGGTTTTAGACAGCTGAAACTCCTGTGGCAATATAAATGTCGAAAGGATAAAAAGATTTGCGTGTGTGTGCATGCGTGCGTGCGTGTGTGTGTTTGTGTGTGTGCGTGCGTGCGTGCGCGCGTGTGTGCGCGCGCGCGCGCATTAATCGTTTTTGATAGCCTTTTTTTAAGGAATGTGTTTTGCTTTTTATACCTTTGGTTGGAAAAGACTGCAAGGTCTAAACTTCGGTGTTTTTAAAATACAGAGATAAGCTATTATTTGTGCAGGCAGGTGTTTGGGTCATAGTTAAGTACCTGGCAATGCTCCAACATCGCTAGTGCAGATTTCTTTGTGATACGACATTTTGAAGGTTTTTATTTTCTTCATAAAGAATCTGCTGTAATGCAGTGGCACTGTGTTCAAAATGGCATTGACATGGCTTTCAGTCTTTGACGTACGTGTAGGTTATAGCACAGCCTTCTCCATGCATTGACGTGAAACCAGAGAAGACCGGTCACCTTAGTGACCTGATTGTCAAAGTTGCCATGCTGTATTGTCATTGGGCGTAATCAGGTTGCATTAGAAAATGGGGAAAGACTGGATGACTGCAAGATCCAGAAAGGAGCAGTACTGGGCCTGGATAATGTAAAATTGTTTCAGTCTGTTTTTATTGCAATCATCCATTCGCCCTCCGTGATAGGTCAAAATGACTCAGGCTTTGCGCGTATGTGCACGGTGCCCGCTCATATAGGCTGGGCCTGAGCTATTTTGACCTATCATGGAAGGTTAATGGCGGATGTGGAATAAAAACAGATTGGAATAGTTTTATATTATTCCAGCCTTGCTGTTACTGTTCACTTTGTTCTGTGCTCATCTGATGCCTGTTGTTTAATGAACCAAAATGTACTGTCCTTTAGCATGGTGTAATTTGGGGCTTCACAATTTTCGTTCGGTTTGTACTCCACTGCAACTGTTAGAATGCTCCACCTGATTTTTAAGCACCTGTTAGTGAAGGCAAACTTTAGTGTGTTTTCAGGCTTCTTGTGCTTGCCTGTAGCATGTGCAGTGTGTGGAAGGCTTGCTTTTCCAGTGAATCTTGGTCACCGAGCACAGCTTTTTTAGTTTTTTTTTCCCCTTCCCAGTCAGTGAGTTCTTTGGGTAAAGGAAGTCTTGATTATGGATTATTTTTAGGAGTACCTGGATATATGTATGTAGAGGTATATATACGCACAGGCTATAAATAGATTTTTATGAAATCCATGTGTGTTTGAAGAAGCTAAAGAATCCTTTGCCGAAGAAGCTAAAGCATCCGGTGATCATACCTTTTAGTGTAGTAAATGAAAATTACACTGTGCAAATCTAAGTTATAAATGAAAAAGGCCCGTCTGCACACTGTCAAAGCGTAGTAGTGCTTGTGCATTTCACGCTGTAGTGTAGCTAAAAAAAAAAAATTAGCGGTATGGAGTGACAGATATGCAAGTTAAGATAATAATAAGAACGCTGTGTAATACGTATTGAGATCTTGCAACCAGTTTACATTTCCTATAATTTAAATGCTTAGCCCTTAAAAGGAAGCTTAAAGGGCCCCTCACCAGGACTGGGCATTTTGAGCTTACAAACGCAGAGCATACAATGCGCTATAACAATGATGTCTGCAAAGTATTACATTGCTACGTGCCGTGGAAAGATCTGAAATTTCAAATCGAATGCCGTTTTCGCTTCTTGCGGCCTGTGCGCTCCAATCCGGAGGATGACGTACACGTGCTAGTGTGCCTACGTAAACGTGTTCGCTGTGACTTCGAGAATTATTCTAGGGAACATCTGTTATTTGTGTAATATGTTGCTTGGATAGACGAATTAAAGCTTAGAGAAATAATAAAACACACAATCCGAATGTCTGCATGTATTTGTTTTACTTCGCGCTGCAGCGAGAGGTGTACTTCCGTTTCGTATGCTTGTCCCCACGTCGTGCAGTTGCACGGGCAAACACCGAAACTATGTCGTTTTCTACCATGTTCCAGCGCGAGATCATGCTCTGTTATCCGCTTGTCTGCCTCAGTATTCGTGTAGCAATTACTTATGGCACTAGTCAGGTGTTCTCATGCACAGCGCTCAAAATTGTATGCTGCGCGAAACAAGACAATCTCAACAGCTTGTGCGCGATGCCGTCAGCAGAAGTGTGCTGTGCCGCAAAAAATGCGAGGAGGAAAAAAAAAAATGAGGGCAGGGCCCGTGGCGTATGCGTCACGCGATCCTCGAGGTCCGGAATGGGAGAACGCAGGGAAGGAAGTTTGCTTGCCGAGGCTAGACTGGGCAAATGGAGAGAGTGTCTTGCTTAGCAGTGGAGCTTGCCTCCTGAAATCAGGGGTTCGTGGCACTGAAATATTTCTGTCTTGGCTATTAATTAGCCAATTTGAAAAATTTTTGCGGCAGAACGCTCCCTAGAGGACACATAACTTCCAGCGTATAACCAAAATTTGCTATGGGGCCTGGTGAGGGGCACTGCAGGAAAATATTAAGTTGAGTTAGATTGAGAGATATTGTATTTGAAAGATCCTTAATAACAAGTTCATCATTTGTAGTGAGAACAGACCTTTTTAAGCGAGAAAACGACAAAAATTAGAAACAGGAGTGGCACCACTTGTGGCATATACCTCCTATGTGACATCAGCACTGGCTGATTTGCAGAGTAAGGAATAGAGGGAAGGCATGTGGAGATTATGTCAACACGCCCTTTGTGGCACGTTCCATTCAAATTGGGTAGCGACAGCGGGGCTTTCGGCTGCGGTTATTTAAGCAACAAAGGGATGTTTGGGCACACAGAAAACGATGATAGGCTTCTGGACGAACAAACTATCAGTCTAGCTCAACTTATTGCATATTTTCCTTTAGCGTCCTGTTAACAATAGTTATATTTACTGGAGTACTGGTCACATTAAAATATTGCACATGGCCATGAGTACCGTGGGTTTACCACCGAAATTCCACAGCTTTATGTTCGTAAATGTTTTATTTCTGTGTATGTTAGTCATTGTAAGACAAGTGGGAAGTAGCTCAACTTTGGAGATACCATCTGTATTCGCAGAAAATCTTTCAATTTTTTTCTGTGTTAATTAAAAAAAAAAATCAAGTACACACATGTTGGGTTCATTCTCCTAGAGGGAACAAAAGTGTTGCTTGGATGCGTGGTTGCGTACATGCACATCAATCCTAAGAACGTTGAGGTCTTTTTTAGAGAATTCCTTGTGTGCAGGCAGTTTATAATTGCACCATAGATGCACAAGCTAGTGACCGATACCTGACTGCTGAAGACTTTGACAGTGATCCTTAGCACTTGTTTTCAAAGGCTGCATTTTTTTACTGGTGTGATTAAAAACGAGCACTTCTGTGAGTTTCTGAAGTCTTACTGCTTGCACTTACACCCTGTATATATGTGTATATGTAGAAACTTTGTACAAGGCTACATTAATAAAAGTGTGAATGTAGATGTGGGTTACCAAAACCCTGTACAATACTGTATCAGACAAATTTGGTGGAGGCATTGCAAAATGTTAGTGTAATTGATAAACGATGGAAGACACACTTCTATTGAATTCTTCCCTGTGTTTTGCTTTATTGAACATTGGCATGCATAGTCAATGCTACACCCATGAGGAGATATGTAACCTGCATTCTTGCAGTGCATTTGTGCAGATTCACTCTCCAGGCAAAGTGAGTTGCAAGTGAAGGCCGCATATATGTGCTGGTATTGGCACTTTTGAGGCTCAGTGATCTCATAGTGTAGACCAATGACATTGCACTGGCTGTTAAAACGCTACCGTGTGATGCTTTTCTAGCTTTGAGGCTATAAAACTGTGGTCTGCTGCATGTCTCAGTAGTGTATAGTGTCTGCCTTTGTTTTGCTGTGTTGTCCTCCATTTTAGAATCAAACAATATTGAATTGCGATGGGACAGGTTTGTGTGCCTCATGTGAATGATGTGCATGATGCTTGGGAGTCGGTGCAATGTGTGAAGGTAAAATATGGTCACCCAGCTTTGTTTTGCAAAAATTTAGGTGGTTCTGTGGCCTCACTTTCTAGCTTGAAAGCTGTGAGCTTTCTTACCTCGTGTCTATCAGTATGTTAAGTTTTTGGTTTTCAAAACTTGTTGACACGTAGTAAATTTATAATAATGGCCCCTGTTCGCTAACTAACCATTGCATTAACCCTTTAGCGAGCAGTGGGAATATATACTCCCTACTGTTCGCTTTTTGCTGCTGAGCTTACAGTGAGCATTTTTCGTACTGCATGACAGTCACCCTCTAGTGGCAACAATGGGAAAACAAAAAATTTCTCGTGTTATCTTTTATGCTCCACCATGAGCTTCACAGAAACTGCTTTTCTCATGCAGTGCGCAAAACATGCAGTAGGTACTGAACTAGTGCAAAGGCAGCAAGGGAAAAAAAAAATAATAATAAGGTAGCCTTTCAAAGCATTTTCTTCTTTTTGAAATACTATAGCCAAGCGATATTTCTGTGACGTCTACAAAAATTTGCCTCTTAGAGTTTAAAAAGCAGCTATTCAATTATGGCACCGCATGCTGCCATGAGTTTGATACCATTGCCAGGATGCTGCGATTGCAAAACCAAGTTTGGAGTAAAAAGCACCATCATACAAGCTACTTCCTGCGCACATTGCATGGCTGTTGCTGCTCCACTGACTTGCTTGTGACAAAATGTGGTCAACAGGATCATGCGGTTTCTCCAGGCTAAAGTGTCTAATTGTCCGATGTTTTGACTGACGAGTTCAGATATGTTGAATTTGATTTGAAAGAAAGGGAAGCTTCCTTTCACACTGTCAATTCTTATTTTATTTTTCGTGCTTTGTTCTGGCTTTGTGAAACGTCCGAAGGGCCAGGGTATCCAAGGTCTGTCTTGAGCAGTTAATTGCCATTGCCAAAATTTATTAATGGGGCTTGAGCTCTTGCTTACCTTATGGCATCACTTGATTGACTGTTCCATTTTCTTGCCAGTTCCATGCTCTTGTCATGATTGTGGTGCTCTGGAGCTTTCAATGTGAGCTGCACAGGTGACCCTGTCTTTACCTTAGCTGGTCGTATGTGCATTCGAGTTCGTGATCATTGTTGGTATATTGCATTGTGTTTTGCATTGTGCTCTTCAGCTTTTTATTGGTAATCCTATTTTTGCTTAGTTCACCCATTGCTGCATGTTTTTCTTTTTTCTTTCACTCTTTTTTGTAGCAATACATTTTTGCTGGGTCTGTCAGCATGTTAAATGATGCTATTTTTAATACTTTACCATATGCTGCGTGCTTTCCTGTTGAAAGGCGGTGCTTGCTGCTTGTAGTAGTCCTATCTTATGTTGTGCTGTGTGGTTTTAAAAAAATTTTTTTTTCATGATCCTTTTTTTTTTGCTTGCTTTTGAGTTGCGCTCGATGCCTTTGTTGCCCTGTTAACAGGCACATGGAGAGGCAGTGTCAGTGTAGTGATTACTTTGCAACTGGTAAACATACTTGACTGTGTGATTGGTTGTTTGACATTATGCAGAGGCCCTTGTACATTAGTTTCCAATAGGTTCATGTCATTCTGCCAGCCTGCGCATTTCAAGTGCACACCTCACTTGACCTTTGTTACATCTGAAAACAGCGCAAATAGCTGCCTTGTTCTATTATGTCTTTCCGCAGAGACGCTCTTTATGCAACACACTTTTATAGCTTTGTGCAAACTGATGCTTCTGTCCAGGCAGACATGTCCCTTGTCCATCCCCTGACGGCTTTATGGGTATTACTGCACATTGGATGACGTACATGCAGATTAGGGACAAATTAATTCGTGGTTGATGTCGGTCGTGTTTATGCCATTGTAAAACAAGAAAAGTCTGTAATTGTATGTCTCAATATATAATCCATTGGGTGCCTTGGTTCGTGTATTTCAGCTTTGTTTTAGGTGCAGTGTTAATTATTTTTATCAGTTTTACATTACCCAAAAGGCTTTTATTTAGGGGTGTGCAAATATTCGAAAAGTTTGAATATTATAAAATATTATATTTTTAATGTTTGTATTCGATTAAAAAAATAGATATTCAAAAATGTTCTAGTATGTGGTTGAATACGAATATTCGAATCAAATTGAATATATTGCTGGCTATGTGGGAGCACAAACACGGTTCTTAGTATTTGTTTCTATTTAATCTATAAATATTGGGGCGATATTAGGCTGAATTTTGGGATTTCGTGCTGCTAGTGAAAGTTTGCCTGTAAAGCACACTTGGATACTAAACATCCAAACTGTGCGGGAAATCCAGACTCTCAGTAGCAAGCCTTCTTATTTTTATTTTTCAATTTTTTGTGCATTGGCTACCCTCAATTTTGAGCTTATTGCTTGACAGCAAGTGCGATGAGTGACGACTGGCACAGGGTCAAATGCCGCCGATTTTACAGGCGTTTGGTGTGGTATAAGAAGGCACAGGCTGGCAAGGAGAACTAGTGAGAATTACTAAATATTCTGAGTTAACATGAGTGAAATACACAATGGTTTAGTATAACACCTTCTTAGTGTAGGTTTTTAACACAGTGTAATTGCAGTGTTCCAAAATGACAGATTGACCCAACTTGCTAATAAATGCATGTGCATATCACTGCTCGATATTCAGTTTGTATTTGAAAATTTTGATTATCGCACACCCCTACTTTTATTTCACTGTGGCTCACATTATTTGAATACGCATTATTTTAAGGCAAGCATCGTTTGTGGAATTGTGCTAGAATACTGGAAGGCTGGATTTCTTGCTGCTAAAGGGTACTAAGAATGCAAGATCAAAGAAACTAGACAAACATATGATCTCAAGTGCAAGTTCTTTTGGTCCCTTGGCCCATGGCATTTAAACCTGGTAAAAACCTCCCACCCCTTTTGTTTGTGTGTGTGTGTGTGTTTGTGCGTAGAAGGACATGAAACAATCAATTCAGCTCTGTTAGTACTTCTGCACCATAGTGCAATGAATAGTTCATTTTCACTCCGAGAATGAAGAACAGCTTTCTGGTAACATACATATGCTCTTGCATTTTTTCTGTCTTTGTCATAAATACTTTGGGCTCCAGTTAAGATTATTTGTTACTTGTGCATTGAAATCGAATTGCAGTGCCAGGAAATATCCACAGTGGTAACCTTGCTCATGAGCTTTTATTTTTGTCAATTTAGCACTGGCTTTATCTGCTGCCCCTATCGCTTAGTTGTCAGTAGCCATAAACCACTTTATAAACATGCATCACAAATTAATACCCGTGCCACAATTACATTACTGCCAAAAATGACATTACCGTATTTTCCAGTCTATAGGTCTCGTCTCTTCTCTGAATTTTTCGTCGGCGCCTCTTATAGAAAGGTGCAACTTATATGCATCCTTTTTCCATGGAAGAAACTGCCATCAAAACTGGACATGCAAAGCGCACTTGGTTGACTCCTTCTGGCAGTTGCTACAGGTTATGTGCACACTATGGAGGTACTGGGTTCTTCTTGTGTTCGAGTTGCCAAGCATCTTGTGAGAAGGACAGCAGCAATGCAAGTGCCAGCAGGCTGACCATGAGTTGACCAACTCAGAAGTCTGCACATCTGCAGATTGCTTTCAAGATACAGCACGTGCCACTGCGCAAACTACACAGTTGCTACGAGAGTACAAGCCACCCCCCCCCCCCCCTCCATCCCACGATGCTTTCCTCCCTTGTGTGCGATTCGGCTCACCGTCGCACGTGTTCATTCTCACATGCAGCATACGGGGACAATGTTATCGGCCTTAGGCTCTGTCCAGAACTTCACGGCGATCACAACAGCCGAAATGCAGCTGGAGTGCCCACATTGCTGTCGCAATTCTGTAGGAACGGCACCAATACGCTTGCGTGTGACCCGCGTTCACGAAGTGAAATGTCACTGTGTTTTTTAAATCGCTTGCTGAATAAACAGGTGCATCCTATGCACCGGTGCGACTTGGGTGTTTCTTTTTTTCTTTCTTTTTTTTTGAGAAACTGCCGTTTTGAGGGGGTGCGACTTATACAAAGGTGTGACTTATAAACTGGAAAATACAGTAATTGCTTAATGCCTTCAAGTTTGAGGCCATTCACGTGGTGCCGCATGGAAAATACTTAATGGTGTCGAAACTTAATGCCACTTGCGATACAGTGCTTTCTTCCATCTCATTCAGCTGTCGAATGCGTACTCTAGCTCCCGATGTTTTATTTGCTAAATATTATATATATTTTTTATGATTGAAAACAAGCTTACTGCTTTCACCTCTGCTATCATCGTAGTGCTCAGTGTCATTAAGAATGCTCGTGTAGCACCTACTTTATAGTTGGGCACTTAATGGCATTAACTCTTCCATGTGGCATGGGTATTTGGTTCATAGAGTGCCAAACTGCACAAGAACCTCTGTAGGCACTGTTTGTAGCTTGGTTGAAGACTTCATTGTCATCACCACCAGCAGCTAAATTGAGTCCACTGCATGACATTTGTGTATTTTGTAACTAAAAATTATGAAAGGTAGTAAATAAGTTACCTGTATTAAAATGCAAGTTTTTTTTTTTTGACACCAGTTTTTACACATCTTATCTGGACCGCCTATTTAATAAAAAAATATCGGAACTTCTGTATGGATCAGACTGTTGCTTCCTCACGAAAGAAAGCGTTTGTGACTCCCACCGTCTAAATTTCTGGTGCAAGCAACTTGTCTCATGTCTAGCCTGTACTGGCCCTGCCAACATTATGTGCAGTCAGTGTCTGATAGTGCTGTTGACATTTTTCATGTGGCACTGATGTGCAAGTCTAAATTTGGTTCATTACAGCACGTCGTAGC
Organism: Dermacentor albipictus; assembly: GCF_038994185.2. NCBI lineage: Eukaryota > Metazoa > Arthropoda > Arachnida > Ixodida > Ixodidae > Dermacentor > Dermacentor albipictus. Next base: position 38,172,296 of record NC_091821.1, read on the forward strand.
AAATTGCTAACTTCTAGTTTGCAAGATTTAGTGTCGGTGACTCACCTGTCTACTCGTAGTTCTCTCTTACACCGCCCATATGAAACTAGGAAGTGTCTTCGGAAAACGTTGTACCATTCCAGAATACTTTTCTCAGACTGTGTAAAAAATATATATATCGGGGGCCCTAAAAGCATCCCTGGGTTGGTGAGAAGTTTCCTGCCTACATGTGCACTAAGTGGGCGATTTGTAATGCACTGTCATTGTTCCAAAATGTTGTGGTGCTGAACAGTTCATGGTGCTCCAGCTAAAATTGGCAAATTAGAATCGTGAGACACGTTGTTTAGTGGCATGTGTTTGAGGCTCTGGGTATGCCTTCAGTTCTTGGAACTGGCTTAAAAATAAGGCTGCAATATTTGATTTGCCGGGCGTCAGTGCATTGGCCATCCTTCTATTTTTAAATGCAATAGCATTTATTCTTTCTGACTGCTTATTGGTTGCAGGGGTTGAAGGTAGCAAAAATGTGGGCTTCTATTTGGCTGCAGTGGAGCTAGAAGAGAGAAATGGTCAGGAGCATGTGGGCTGCCTGCCTTTTCTGTGCTTGTACCATTTTCTTCGTGGGTCAATTTTGCCCAGACATCTGTGCATACAAAGCTTCATTGCCTGCTGTGTGAGAGCATTCATGGCAAAATCTCTCATCTTTGCTTCATTTTTTTTATTATGGGGCCACTGGCAGGGCTAGTTGGCTCATCATGGAGCTGAGCATGATGAGAATCTTGATTATGTGAAAGAGGGGTTAACACGTTCACCTTGTACAGTCTTCGTTAAGTCATCTTGTTTCAACCAGATAGCTAGGTACTTTCACATTATTTTGTTCTCTTTTATTAGTTCTGTGACACCTGTGTAGTATGATAATTTATCTACTTTGATTGAGAGATGAATGAATGCATACCTCTCTGCCTGTCACTCATGCTGTTGTGCCTGTTACATGTACAAATTATCCCGTGACCTGCCCACTTAGAGTGCATGTTGGATGGCGTGTGGTTTTTATATAATGTGATGTGTGGACACTAGGAGACATGTTTAGTCTTTTGTGTACAGCTAAATTTGTAGACATGTTTATTGCCGATATCTGGAAGTGTCAAATGGGCTTGAAATGTTGGTGGCAGTGAGCATGTTTACTTTCTCAGTAAGGAGCTGTTGAATGTGTCCTCTGGTGTGCTGCAAACTTACATGGCAAAAGTGGCATGTGAAATCTTCTCCCTTTTGCTATTGTCTGCACTGATTTTGACTTCAGCTTATCTGAGGCTATTCACACCAGCAGTGAATCCAGGCAAAACTATGATTTTTGGTGTTAAACTCCTTGTTTTCTTTATTTAAATGGAGCTTATTCACCTTCTTGTTGTCACAATCACATGCATGATGCCCAACTGGGTGCTAGCCTGGTGTGTGGATGGCTGTTGCCAGCATTTTCAGTGTCTGTGTGCATGTGTGGGAGAGAGAGAGAAGCTTGTTAAAAATATGAAAAGAAGTGCCTGCTTCTTTTGCACATCTTGCCATCATTTTCATTTCATTGATTCCTGTTTCAGTACGAAAGTGCAGAAGGGTGATTGTTGGCACTAAGGCCTCCGCACAAAGTGACCCAGAAATGTTCTTGTGTGCTTGTATCCGAGCGTGTGCATTCTTCTTGAGCCCAGTTTAGAAGCCCCTTGGTTGTATGGGATGTGGTGGCAGCCCCAGCTTTTCGCCCTTACAGTCTGTCCCTCTGATTAGCCCCTCTTCCTTCCATTTGGTGCCATACTTGTGATGACTGACCGACTCGCTGTATGAACACATGCAAGTAAATCACAGGTTCAATCTGTTCGCACACCTCTACTCAGGAATGTGGGCAATCATCGAGTTGTTTAATATCTCTTGGCATTTTCTCATTCCCTCTTTATAATTTATTTCCTGCGAGTGCTTTTAACCTGATTAGCAAGATTAATGCGTTTCTCTATGGTTCTCTATGATTTGGGGGTTTTCCTCTGTCAGTCTCTGCTTGTCTTGTTAGTGTACCTTTTCTTGGACAGTTGAGTCAGCTTCGTTCCTATTACTTTTGTGCTGGCCAATAGGGGGCATCATGCAGATGAAAAAGAAAAACAAGTGGAACTTTGGGCGACTATGGGCCACTTCCAGAAGATAAAGAAATACATTAGTCTGTCTATGGAGGTATTTTCTGCTATGCTTTTTCTTTAGACCAGACCTGTGCACAAGGCCTTGAGTGCTGTGTGTTTGCTGCAAATCCGGTGAGCTTGTTCATTCCATCCCCCTTCAAGCCAAGTTCTACATCTACTGAATATGCTTTCAGTGACAGGCGCAGTTTTGGTCTTTTGGTGTGGAAGCATTGTGGATGCCGAAATTCCGACCGAGTCAGTCATTACAGTCGAACCTACTGTAATCAAAGCCTTGCACCTGATCTACAAAGTTGAGCCTTTATCTTCAGTGCCTCAAGTGTTGGCACTGTCAACATAGCATTAAAAGTGGTTGGCTTCTTTCGCTGATGCCGCATTTGCAATGAGAATCGCAATTCTGGTCACCCTAAATTTTGGTTACAAAGGTACTGTCCTTTCTGCAGAGCTTGGCCTGTGCTGCTTTGCAAAGGCAATGGAAGTTCAAATTATTAAAATGGTTGAACAATGTTGCTCCTATCGAGAAATTATTGCTGATGGTCAGGCAAGAAGCTTGCGGCTGGGCCGTTGCACAGCCCGTTAATCCTGAGAAGCAGATGTGGCCCTTCCTCAGTCCCTTGCTGATGCAGTAGAAAGGGCTATGTAAAGGCTATGGACCTCTGTTGTGACCTGTTGTGACCTCTGAAATTTCAGATAGTCTGCATTCATTGCATCGTCAAATATAAACCATTTCCTTGCCCTCGCTGTTCAATATGCAGGTCCATTTACTGCTCTTAACTGGCCTCAGTCAGGATGTCTCTATAATGATGTGCTTGATTCTGATGATGTGAACGGGGATCCCCACTCCGTCGATTGCTCCAAATCCCCCTTTATCTGAGAATATTTGCTCTCTTATTCAATTGACTAAAAAGTATGTGACAGACAGCCTTTCAAAGAAAAACCTTTCAGAGTAATGTATTTTAAATCGGGCAGTCTCCCATTCAATATTTCCCTACCATAGGGTCTCTCAAAATATTACAGTGGAATTGCTGACCGATTCATTGTGCAGCAACAGGCTTATATCTGTCTCCTGAGTTTTCTCCAGACATTGTTGGGTTGCAGGAAACTTGTCTATCTTGTCAAACATTTCATTTGAAGAACTCTTGGTTTTTTAGCTTAAGCAGAGGCGTAGTGTTCTTAAAAAAAAAAAATTCATAAAACAGATGTATAAGTGTGTCTCCTGTCTGCAAAATTTTCGCCATAAACATGAGTTAATGACATGGTTTTGTGTTAAATTATTTCGCTGTCAGTGTACAAGATACCTGCTGTGGAAGCAGCTGTCAATCACATCGTGCAGGAAATAGTTTTTGCTTGACTCTTCACTCAGATGACCTTGGTATACCTTCATTGCTGTTCCTTACTTCTTTTTGTCACTTACTGGCCTTAAGTTCATGCAGCACAGATTGTTTTTGTGCAGGCTAAATCAAAACCTTCAAATATCCAAGATGCCGCACCCTCAAGAAAATTCGGTCAAAATTGTAAGATTGAGTTCGACATTTGTGTCGCAAAATAATAAGGTTCAGTTATTTGGGTATCTAAATCTAAAACAAGATTATCTTCCTTGTATCGTAGCTATTAGTGCTTCATTGTGTAAGAAGGCTGGGGTAGGTATTTTCTCCCATTTGCTGGTCGTTTTCTTTATGGCTTCCAAATTTCACTCCCATTTTCGAAACTTAGCTTGGCGACTAACATATTTACTCGAAAATAGGTTGAACATAAGTATAGGTCAGCCCATATCTCTTCGGAAAAACTAAAAACTTCGAACATGGCACCTTTATTTACCTAAAGCTCAGCTGCTAAATCTCGCTTGCCGATGCCACAAGCTGCATCCTTGTCGGAACTGCCAGAGAAGTCGTCCTCATTGGATGCTTTGCAGGCATCCTCAGTGCCATTGAGGGTGTTGGATATGCACGATTTCTTAAAGTCAGAACGACAGAAAGCTGAGCTAGTTGGTAAGGATTCATTATGCAAAAAAGAGGTGAGGCGTGCAGACAGGACACAAGAGTAGAGACGTGGACATTGCAAGTGGATCCCCATTCTTGGCCCGTCTCCCATTTGTGGGTACATGTTATGTCATGGGTACATGTGGGTACACGCCTCACCTCTTTTTTGCCTAAAGTCAGTGTGGATAACCTCCATACTAGCTTAACCCTGGGCGCGACAAAGAAACTCCGTTAGCTCAATACTTTTGCTAGCCTTCTCACAAATATAGGTTGACATTCTTCGATCACGGATATAAATTGATAGCTCATTTTGGGCAACATTTTCCAGAAAAGAAGTAAACCTACATTCGAATACATACAATATGTATTCTCGTATTGATTGCTCTTAAGTGGTCATTTGCTTTCAGTTTGTTCTTTGCTTACACCCTCCTCAAATTCAGCTGTCTTGGGGGCATTCCTCTTATTCATTCCCCAACCCTTACTTTTTTCTAGATTATTATGAGCACCTGGCTACTGTGGGTTATTCTCAAATAAAATGGCTGATTCAGTAGTGCGAGCATCTCTCAATGAACCTGTCGTCTGTTATGCCAGCTCTGGCTTATGCCACCTCAATTAAGTAAAGGAAATTTTCAATATGTATCGATTCCATCAAATCATCAATGGTACTCTGACTTTCAGCATCTGTTCTTTTTTTTTCTGGAAGATTCCGTGGTGTCCCTAAGTCATCTCAAGGTTTTATTTGCAAGGTCATGTGCCCATATACCACCTTTGTCAATATTTACACAGGTCTTATATGGTGTCGTTCCTGTAGTCAAATGGAATCAATTGACCACTGCTTCTTATTCTCTTACGGATTTATTCAAAGAAAAAGGCTTCTTGAATCACTACTTTGCAAAGGTTGTTTGAAACTAAGTTTAGGTTTTACTCTCCTTTGGAGCGTCGGCACTAGGTTCTAGCCACTGCAATGTTTAATGCTGTATTCGATTTTGTACAAGCTACAAAACATTTGCATATTAATCTTTTTCTTTAATGTCACTATTATCTTTTTTACAAATTCCTTATGGTCTGAATTGTTTTAGGAATCTGCTCTTAATCTGTTGGCTATTCATTTTGTCTTCGTTTCCAGTTTTTCTTTCTTCAACCTTTGCATTTCTGTATTTTTTTTTATTGCGTTCCTTCCAACTGCCTGATTCTTGGCCCGTCCCCCATTCGTGGGTACATGTCATGTTTGAGGCTCAACAAGAACATTTTGCACAAAGTTCTGCTAGCTGGCACACAACTTGTAGACGCGTGATTGAGAGCACACTGAACAAGGCATTGCACATCAATCATCAAAAGAAGTAGCAACTGAGCAGGTGATACTCAGGGCAGTACCGGATTGAAACTAGGGGCCCTTGCTCCATTACACATACAGGACACACTCTACATAACCAAGCAAAAGTGGAGGAGCATAAGGCTGGTCATTCATTGGAAGTTCCTCTTGTGGATGGTAACCTTGGAGCATGCATGCATAGTTTGTGTTGGTCTCTATGTGGGTCTTCATTAAGGTGTGAAGCAGACTCCCGAAGCTGTGATGTCTGTGTACTATTGGCGGGAATGAACATTATGCTTTGCAGACTTTATTTACATACTGCTGTTCAACAGAGTAGCAGTGAGTGGTAGCCAATTATTGCTCAGCATTCGGCAAGATGTTGGCAACCAGACAAAAGAAAATGTACCTGCTCGGATAGAAGTGGACGAAAATTATGGCCAGTGGTGTGATCCTAGGTTCCTTTGCAAGCAAATTTGCCAGTGTCTGCGAGGAAATCTTTGTGCCAACCATGCTTGATTCGATGCTCGTGGTGGTGCCATATGTGTGGCGGTGTACAGTAACATTGCAAGAGTCGAATCTTTTCACCTGTGGCGGAAACGCAGGTCGCCCGCTGTGTCATGGTCAGCTGCAGAATGGGTGATCTTCAGCGACGTACGCCAGCCATAGCTGTCACTCGTACGTGTGCCTGTGTGTGTATGTGTGTATGTGTGCGTATGCGTGCATTGCTGTTGGAACTGGGACAATGTTTCGCCGCTCACTAACTCGGCTGCTGCGGAGAAGGGACAGCAACCGGCCCGCTTGCCAGCGCACAGAGTGATGACGCAACGACGTCGTTCCTACGGACGTTACTTCACTGCGACGTGATTGGTTCGCAGTTTTTTGTGAAGTGGGAGAGGCTTCAGGACTACTGTACGGGAGTCGCCGCTTTCACCGGGCGGTGTTGAAGTGACGTTTGCTAGCGACATTTAAGGTGGTTGCTGGCCTTCATAATATACGGCTGGGGAACTTGTTGACAAATGTGCTTCGCGAACACTTTAGTTTTGGCTGCGTTTTCTCTGTTTATGACGCGAGTGTTTGTTGACCGGTTTTGTGCGTAGTCGCGCGCATGGTTTGCGTCGCGACCGGCCTGTCGGTCGTTTTGATGTGCAAAGAGTTTAGCAGGGGCTTTCAAAAAAAAAAACGCGAATGACCTGCCTCGTAGAGAAGCAAGCGTTGTTTGTGTGTGCGTGGTATGAGCGAACGCGTGTTGTTCGATATGGTCCTGCCGTGGCCGACTAAAGGAAGTCAATATAGGTTTTACCCTCCCTTTACTTTTTTTAAACGTGTGTAGGCACGGGATGTTGGGCAATGCGCGACACGGAGGCAAGCTATCGCGACAGGTTTTGCACCCGTTTTGTCCGCGACATGGTGCTGGCGACCATCACGCAAAAGATGCACATCGCGAAAGAGGCCAGCTCGCTACGGGCCTGTGCTCTAATCGACGTCACACACAGAAGTAGCTGAAAGAAGTATAGCGCCGCCATATTTTGTCCAAAATCGACTTTGTGGCCTGCACTGTGGAGTTGGATTGCGACTCCGTCTCATTAGCTCTCCATTTGCAGCTAAGCGTTGGTTGTCTGACGTTATCGATCCTACTAGAGTAACGAAATACGGCATGATTGCATCCCTCTGCTGCCGTTCCTGTTTGATTGGTCAGGCAGTTGTCCTGTCGCTGCGAATCAGCACCGTTGTCGAAAGAGTTGTTCAGTTTCGCGTGGTAAGAACGACGGCAGATATGCCTTGTGCTAAGGCTGCATGCTGTGTTTTGGTCCTGGGCGAATGATTCAATGTCATCCACATGTGTACCCTGTCTCTGTCGCTCGATATATGGATTTTCGTTCTCCCAGTATGCATTGAAAACTTTCGCTGTCTTTCGACACTATTACCTTGAGGTTGTGCCGCACTTAGGACCCGTATTGCTGCACTAAGCTAGCGAGACGGTGTCTAGCGAGAAATGAGGTCATAATGCCTGCATATTGGGCTGCAGTGAGTGCGCTGTGCGCGGCTCGGCCTGCCTTCACCTAAACGCTGGAATTCTGACCATGCAAGCAGCAACCTTACTCTGGGCGGTGCACCGTAAGTGAAATCGTTTCGATATATCCTCACGACGGTTTGCACACATTTTGGTCTGCCAAATCATGTTTTCCTTTTTTTTCCAGAATCGGCAGCGTTAGTAATCTTATATTGGTAAAATAGCGTTAAAGGCAACCGGCAGCGTGTCGATTGGCACAGTGCGATTTCTGCATGGCAGTGCCGCGAAGTGATGACACGGGAGGTAGTAAAAACGGAGCAGTGGCACCCCTGTGCACCCAGGCGCCGCACATTCGAATCGTCCAGCCCGATTTTGCGCGAATGGTTTGTGGAGCGCTCAAGACAGCAGCGCAGGCGCCATCACTGCTCCAGCAGCCGATGTTTCTACGATGGCAGTGAATAGCGATTAAGCTGGTTTGTGTGCACGTGTGTAGTCTCGGGTTGCTGGTTTTCTGAGGGACAGGTTCGAGTTGATGGATCGGGCTGGTTGCGGCGCAACCAAGGGCTGGTTATGAAGACTTACACTAAATTAAGGGGACAGGCGCTGGCATTGCCTTCGGCACGTGGTGCACGCCCGGTTCAGTGGTATGTATTACACATTCAGCTGCAGCCACAGTCTGTGAGGCTCGAAGATTTTCGTGTGCGCGCGATTGTTCACGCATTCTGTTTCGGCCACAAACGTCGGAGAGAGTCGCGTAGACGCATTTGGTGTTGCATTTGTGCGCTAACGCTACACTCAGCGCCGCACTGAAGGCCCATCCACATGGAACAAGTTGACGACGGATTGTCAGCGCCTGCCGGCGTCACTCGACGTCGACCGGCTTTCATGTTTCGCTAGCCACATTGGACGTCGGCGCTGTGATCTGACAGGGCAGACTTAGGCGGTCGAGCGAGCGTCGCATTGCTCTTGACGAAGGCGGTCGGAGCCAACGCTGAAAATCCGTCGGAAACATGTTCCTTGTGGTTGTGGCTTTGGTGTCCGTGTTAACGTTGCCTCTAACGCCGTGTCTATCAGCCGAAGCTGCGACGTGTGCTTCCGTTCTTCACCTCCGTTCTCATTTTTTCCACGCTTCACTGAAAGTTGTGCGCGATGGTACTGATTCATACTGTTCGTTGCGCAAGAAGCACATGTTGCGCAGAAGCAAGGAAGGAACTCCTATCGTCTGTGCTTGCCTTTCGGTACTTGTTTCTCGCGCAACTCGCAATATGACCCCCTTCCAGCTTGGTGCTGTTAGGTGACAGGGAGTTTTAGGTTTCGTGTACGTATAGTTGGAACACGCAAACCGCCGGGCTTGCAAAAGAGCGCAGAAAGGTATACAAATGAACCCCAAAGGAGTACAAAATAGCGCAAGCCGGTCGTGGCGCTTTCAGTACGCAAATTCAAACTCTCTTGAGACACGTTCTGCACCTCTTCTCCCAATGAATTCCACTAACAACAAACGTGCTGACACTGGGCAAGCGACGCCAACCATGCTCTGACGTTAGGACACGTGGCGAAGGGGCATTCTCATGATTCCGCCTCTGTTTGGCTGACGGACAGCTGTAGCTTCCACTCCGGTGTATCATCGTTACGAAACAATGTAGTAGTGTTGGACCGTGGGCGCTGCCAGCTCATAAAAGCTGTTCGGTTTGCTGTTACGTGGTGACGCTAAGTTTGCGCGCTGTCGCAACGACTATTAATACGTCTGGTCCAAGTCTCCGTTCTGTGCCGGCTGGCTCCATACACTGCTCGCTGTATAGTAACGCCACTGTCCAATTAACAGCCCGGCGGAGGCTTTTGTTCGTTTCTTTCACATTTACCGTGACCAAAGAGACTCGCTTAGCTCCTATCTCGAAAATAATTGCCGGTGCTCGGGCAGCTCTTAGCGGCCAGTCCTTGGTCGCGCTGCAATTGGTAAACCTAGGGAAGTGCAACTTCTGGACGCGTTGCGTCGTGAGAAAGAGCTAGGCTAAAGTTGTGGAGGGAGTTTGATATGTCTGTCGCTAGGCCATTATTTGGAGAATCGTACAACCTTTCTTGCACAATCTACGATGTATTTTTTTTATACACGCATCAATATATATATATATATATATATATATATATATATATATATATATGTTGTGAGAGCGATGCTGCGAACACGTCTGGTGGACGCAAAAACGAGATACGACGTAGAAGTGGAGTCGGCGTCCGTTTCTGTGTTCTTTGGCGCTTTGTTCATTTCTTGCTTGTCGCTGCGAACCCTGCGCGGTGTATGAACGACGTCCCTCCCCCCCCCCATCACGCCCTCTTTTCTCCCCTCCCCCCCCTCATATCCCAGTGTACTTACGTCCCAACGTTGTGATATTCCTGTACGAATACATGGTTCGTATTTTGTTTGTCTCCTGCGTTCCCCCCCGCGCGTTTTTGTATGTGAGTGTGTGTGTGTGTGTGTGTTTAGTGCGTATCATACAGACGAGTCTGTGCCAAAAGCTGCTGTAAATAAACATTGTGCTCTTTTAATTTGTGTCCTGGCTGTGTTAGTGCCGTGGAGGCACCGGCCTGCGGTTCTTTCTGAGGCCAAGCCTGGTGGGTTAGTTGCTCGAGGGCGAGGTGCGTTATTTGTGTCTCTCGTTACGACCCATGTAAACCGGCTGTGTACTCGTCGGAATGTACGAGTGTGCTGTGTCGATGGAATTAAGTGCTCTAGCTAACTTAAGTGTGAAATACCGAAACGAGTGCTGACGTTCATTGTCTTTTTCCCCTGCTCATCGGTGAGGCGAGTGTGTGTGTGTGTACAAACAGATTAAACGAAATGTAGCTTAACAGTGCTGCAGGCGTAGCTCGCATTCGTCGAAAGTACGTTTGTTATGCAAAACGGTGACGTTATATTTTTGATTACGCACTGTTATGCAAAGGGACCTTTGAAACTGGACAGAAACGCACCACGCACAGCGTATACTGACGCATAGTTTTAAAGGGACACTGAAAAGGAATATTTAATCAGCTTATACTGCTATTTAAGAAATCAAATTTTCTGCCTGTTGTTTATATCATTACAGCGAAAAAATGAGTGCCTAGCTTCACTTCCTTCAATTAAGCGCCGAGATCTCGGCGCCGGTACATCGGTGTGAAATGTAACGTATTTTTTCGTATTGGGCCTATTTTGGCACAGGAAAAGTACTCCAGAGTTATTTTGAGTACCCCTTCTTTTTAGAATACAATGCAATCCTTATTTGTGGCAGTACAGTTAAGCTATAGAGCCAAGTAGACACTGAAAATCGGTAACCCTGCGGATAGCTGGTGCGGTTGGAAGGGCGGTGTCGCCACCTGTCCTGTTTTTGCGTTATTTCCGGCTTGCCATACTTCCTGTAATGCCGTATCGTTAGGTACTTGCCCACCTTTATTTAGGTGCACGTTAAAGAACCCCAGGTGGTCAAAATTTCCGGAGTCCACTACGGCGTGCCTCATAGTCAGTGGTTTTGGCACGTAAAATCCCATAATTGTTTTGCCCACCTTTACTTAATCTGTGCACTTAACCTGAGCACTTCGCCTTCTCTGGGCCTTGCATCATAGTAGCGGGTTGCGCTATGCTAAAACCAAGGGCATAGCTTTTTTTTTTTTTTTCAAAGGCGACCACCTTGAGTGGGTCATACCCCCGATGGTGTGGAAAACGCGAACTTGCGGTACAGAAAGTCGAATGAGCTCGTCTCGCGCAGGCGCGCTCGTGCCACTGCTCGCGCGTTCGTCGTCTTCCATAGCTGGCTCCGATGCCGTTCGTCATGCCAAAAAAAAAAAAGAAAGCGAAGTTTATTAAGATTGAGTTAATTCAGGCATTCGAACACACGACCTTTGGCGACAGTTGAACACTCGAGCTTATGTGGAAGTCGAACCCACGACCTTTGGTGTCAAGGTGAAGTTAAGGCGCAGTTAATTAATATAGAGTTAAGGCACTCGAACTCGCGACCTTTGGTGGGAGAAAACAAGTAACAACGCATTCGAATGAGAATGTCGAGTAACTTAATGAATGTGTCTTGAGCGCGCAGGCTTTCGCCTTCACCCTCTGACGTATGCTAAACCGACTATTTTTTCTTGGTGCAGCGTTGATTTTGCCTCGCGCGGTCTGTAGTTACGGCAGAATCGGCCTTCGTCACGGAACAATTGCAGCGCTTCCGCGAACCTCGTCGCGCGAGGAACATCTCATTTCGAGAACCCGGCGAAAGGTGACGCCTCGAATCTGTTAAGCCACTACATTGACTGCCGCACATCTTGGCCTGTCGCCCCCACTGAAATTGTTCCACATGCGTTCCAATTCCATGTAATAAAGCGAAAATTGATTAGCCGATTGTTCCGCTTTCGTGTCGTATTCAGTCTCGCTGAGCATCACTCGGAGGGAGGTCTCAGCAGAAAGCCGAAGGAGTGAGTTACGTTTAGTTCACTTTGTCACCATAGGTGTAATTGTGGGGCTACGGCAACAACACAGACAGGAAGGTGCCCTGATCGTCGCCGACTACTTCCATCTGCACGAAGCTAAAAAAATGTGGATCCTCGATTCCATGAAGGACACAGATGGCCTCAAATGGCTTCAATTTGCTACCATGTCTTGCAGTGGGGTAGGAATGTACTACGTCTTGTTTCGCGAGTTGGATGTCCGTAAACGTGCACATGTACTACGTCTAATACTACTACTACACGCTATTGGATTTCCGAGGTTGGAAGTTTCATCCGGGACATCCGTTATTTCCCCTCTGCCAGGTCGGTGTCCGGAAACCTCCAACGCTCTCCGTCCAGAGATGGTGTTGCGTGCCGAAGAGTGCTGACGCTTGGCGAAGGAACAATTGGTTTTACATCGCATTTTTTGCCGGCATTAGGCAAGGAACAAAAAGAAACGTGAGACGACAGCAGAACGTGCGCTGGCTTGGAAAAAGTTTCTGGAATCGCTTTCTCGCACTTCCGCGATACGGCTTTTTAGGCAATTCTCTTTCCCTCGACGAGGGAATTCAGTGTCCATCTCTCGGCCAATTGAAATTGCAGCACAGTCCATGGTGTTGCACCACCTCGCCGAACTCCGCCTCTCGTGTCCAACCTTCGACCCGTCCTCGATGTAATGCAGAGGCATTTTCAGGTGAAACCGGAATCGACGTTGTTTTACAAAAATTGTCAGCGTTGGCTCTTTATGAACTTGATTGTCGCCATCGTTTCCAAAGAATGCGGCGGTTGTGGTCACCCTGGAAGGGAGTTTTTTTTGGTGTGCCTGTCAGTAGTCGGCGCCGCGCCCCGTCGTTCTACAGGCGGGTCTTGGTGCTTCGAGTGAAGCACACAGACTGGCGTTGCCGCCCATGGTCGATGACCCATTGCAGTTTGGCGTCCAAGAAATTGTCACGTTCGTCAGCTCTGGGCCGTCAAACAGACGAAGAGGTGGCTCATAATCGTTTGTCAGTTATCTTGAGGTGACCCTGGTTCCGTCGCCAGCTTGGTGTTGAAAAGCCGATGAAGCGTGGGTGGCATTCTATAGCTGCGCGCTCGTCGGTGAAGCGCCTTTTTTCCAGAAGGACCCCCCAGGCACAACATCACCAAGCAGCGGCAGCCGACGCTCGGCGGGCCGTATGTAACAGTGCACAGACACCTCGAGCATGCTGCCGCAATGCCCGCGCGCTGCTTTGCGAGAAAGCGAGGAGAGTTGAGCAAGCAGTCTGTCCGTCCTGGGCATAGCTGTAGATCTTTTGTGGTATCCTGGCGTCGTGCAAGGCTAAGGTGTCGCTGACAACAGGTTAAGAAAAATGTGGAACCCATGCAAGCGTGTGCGATGGCTGTGCGTCTTTGTGTCGCCCTCGTCGCTGCGTCCGCCTCTTCGAACGATTCTCTAGAGGACACCAGGAAACACCGTGTGTAATGTGTACGCTGTCAGCGTAAATAATTCACTTCGATGAATCATAAATGGTACTGCTTGTATATTTGGCGACAGCACTTGTACATACTAAATATCATTCCTCAGAAAAAGAAAGGAAGATTAGCTGCTTTTCATTCTTGTACCTTCAATGGATCCTGCGTGCGACTTTTGAAGTGACCTTGATAAGAAAAGCGCATTTAAACAATCGCAAAGCTTTGCTTCATTTAGATGCTGATACTACCATGACCGGGTGCGGTGGGCTTTACCGCAGGAATTGGGAGACGTCGACGAAGGCGGGCGTCATGATGAAAACGAGAAGAAATTATATGATACGTACAGGGTATTGACTCCACAGAGTCTCGAGCTTTGCTGGTTAATACTGGCCAGGACGGCCTTAAATAACACCCAGCATATAGCCAAGACAATCAGCGCAAAGGTCTATTGTCAAGAACAGCAGAGGGTGGGAGGCGTACCTCCAAACAATGGTTGTCCGGGATAGGGTGGGGGGATCTAGAAGGAAGGGGTGATTTTCCCCTCGTGGTTTATATTTGTTGCTTGAGTCATCTCAGGGAGGTGCGCCCCTGTTCGCCGCAGACTTTTGGTCATCTTGTAGATTTGCGACGACAGCGGCCTCCCATTCGTTGCTTAAATTTGTTGCCCGGGTCAGGTCAGGTAGTGGCGGGGAACAGAATTAGTGATGGCGCTTTCTTGTAGGGAAGGGCAATGCGACACTGAATTCCAGGCCGATCATAACAATGCCAACATTGCACTGAATCTGCACATTTTCAGACAAGGTCGTCTTAGCTGACTTACACAAGTTTGGCGTACCTGGGTATCTTGTAACCGCTACCAGAAAAGAAAAAAAAAGTCCCTTACGCGCCTCCAGAGCGTCGTAGCGAGTCGCAAGAGGTATAAAAAATCAAATTCAAATTCTTTATTTCCAAAACAGGTTTGGTGGTTGACAGGGCTAAAAGCTGCGGTCGGCAGCTTGACAGAGGCCCGGACACCATATTCAAGGCAGGGCTTGACTTCGACGTGCATGTAGAAAAAATGGTTTATATAGAGAAGAAAAAATATTTAAAAAGTAGAACAATAAAGAAATGGGTGGGGGGAATAACGTATGTACATATATACATACATATATGCAATTCACATATGCATACTCACACATATAATACATCAGGAAAAGATATTACATTCTAAAAGACTACAACATGAACTACAAGTAGACAGAAAGAATTGTTAATGTATGTAACTTAACAACAATAGTCGTAGGTATGATTAAAAAAAAGCTGACGTATTAATGCTAGTGTGAGCTTCGCTATATCTTTGTATTTATTGAGTATTACCGGGAGATTATATTTCAAAGATTGCAGTTTGAAAAAAGTACGGAAACGGTGTTACCCAAAAGTCAGGAGAACGTGTACAAACATTGGTATATTGCTGAAGCAGTGCTATTGTGGTAATAAAGTTTTTAAAAGTGGGTGAAGACACGTAAAATGAACGCAACACCCGAAATTCATACATATGTTGTATTTTCATAATGTTGTGCAACTTAAAATAATATTTGTGGAAGCTAAATAATAAATATTTGCCATATTGCGAACAACTTTCTTTTGTCATAAACAAATCCTTGCAATATTCCATTGTGTAGTGGTCAACCATGCGAGACTACAGTAATTAATATGGGAAACGAACAGTGCAGAATGCATTTCTTTCTTTTTTTGCTTCCACTGGGAGAATTGCACGGCAACGCGATAGAGCTCCTGTGGTCATTCAAAGTTTTTTGCATAAGTTGTCAACATGCGACTCCCATGCGAGACTTGAGCTAAATGTTACTCCGAGAATTTTATATTCATTGACGATTTCAATCCTGGGCCCGATGCAGTATGTATCCTGTTCTGAATTAATTTTATGCATGGAAGAAAAGTACCTTGGTTTTAACTGGGTTAATTTTGGGGCAGTTAGAATGTGACCAAAATACGAGCTTCTCAAGGACGTGATTACATCTTCACGCTAGATCGGCTTCATCAATTCCGAAGAATAGAATAGTGCTGTCATCGGTATATATAATAAATTTTAAGCTTGTGTCAATACCGACAATATCGTTTATATATACGTTAAACAGAAGAGGACCTAAAATGCTTCCTTGGGGCGCACCAATCTTATATGGAGGGGAGATGAATGGTAATTCCCAATGCACACACACTGAGTCCTGTTGGCTAAATACAAACGGAATAGTTCGAGCTGCTTACCACGAACCCCGTAGTCTGAGAGTTTTAGTATAAGTATGTTATGGTTAAGTGAAACGAATGCCCTGCTGTAATCTACGGAAAGACCGAGAGTTATGTGTTTATTTTCAATGTTTTGTAGCACACTTTCTTTAGAGTTAAAGCTGTTTCAGTAGAGCGTCCTTTTCTAAAACCAAACTGCGCGTCGGAAAGAAGATTTATTTTGTCAAAGAAGTTAGTAAAATGTACGCCTCATCTAAGCCAAAAGCGAGAATCAGTCGCAGATTAGGCAAAATTAACGGTACTGGCGTAATTAACGCTAGTATAGTCGGATCTTAACCACATTGTGCCATACACTGCACTATCTCCGTGGTTAGCCCATCCGACCTGTTAAGGAAAAGGAAGGGGGGAGGGGGGGGTCAACCATGTGTCGAAGCAAGGTCGTGATAAATGCGCGTGAAATAACGTACGAGTATGATACGAAACGAGTCAATAATGAACATTAATAAGGCCGAAAGTGACAATAAAGATATAATCAACATTTAATCGGGAAATACTAATTTGAATCATCATGAACGTCGACCTTGTCTTCTTTACCGTCGACACTTGATTGACCCTTTCTTTCCGTACGGTTCGCGCATCACTATTACGGAACCGATAGGAATTTCGTGTTATTTAAACGTAATTTCTGCAAGAATAATACGGAAAACATGTGTCGTTGGATGTACACAAAACGCTTCAGTAGTACGCGCTGTCTCCATCGGAGTTAGGCCATTCTTCGGTGCCAGGCAGTTCGACGCCACCTATGGACTACGCCGGACTCCATCCTCCGGCAACGTAGAGATAAACTGATTCGCTATTATGATGAGTGGATCCATCCGCCGCGACTACGAGGCCGATGGTCGAAATAGGCTGCTTGTAGATCCTAGCCATTTGCGCTCCTACGTATGCATGTATTTCCACGCCGACCCGGAAAATGCGCACGATGGCGATAGACTTCGCCAGTTGGCGTGGAATGTAAGTACACGTATGTTCGCAAGTACATTCATTCTTGCAGTGCGTGTCAGCGGTAGAAGACCTCTGTTTATACCAAACGGCTGGCCCCACTACGACCTTTCGCCGTGCCCTACTCACCCATTCGATCGGGTTGGTATAGACATGCACTGGCCTCTTCCTTGCACCCCTGCAGGTAACCGGGGGATCATTGTGACTGTTGGTCACTTAACTCGGTATGCCGAAACCACCGCTGTGCCAACCACTGCAGCTCTTGATGTTGCTGTCTTTTATCTTGCGCAGCTTCATTCTTCGCCACGCAAGCTGCTTAGCGACCGAGGGCGTGCGTTTCTGAAGTTGTCCAGGAGCTTCTGACTCAGTGCAATACTGTTCACCGCACCGCGCGGAGCGCTCTAACCAAACTTTCGGCGACACACTGTCTATGTATATCGCCTCCGACCATGCAAATCGGGAGTTCGTACTTCCTTTCGTGACATATGCGTGCAAAAATGCGCCAGAAATTACTGCATTTTCGCCTTTCTTCCTTTTCTGTGGACGTTGCGCCCTCTTCCGCTCTTGATCCCGCCAAACTTCTTAACTCGCCCAGCGCGTGGAGGATGCCGCCGGCCAGCACGTTATGTTTACATCTGCGACACAAGATCTCCTGAAAGATCGACTTGCGCTGACCGGCTCACACTTTTCCCGTCGGCTCGCTCGTGTGGCTTTCGGCCCCGTGTCAAACCCGGGGTCTCTTTCTGAAATTTGCCGCCGTATATTACGGTCTGTATCGGATCGTCGAATGCACGTTGGCAGTCAGCTACGTCATCGAGCCAGTGACACTTTCCACCGACATGGCCGCGAGACAGTCCACATCAGCCCTACCATGGCTATGATGGTCGCATTGCCTTGAGTCGACGGGGCCGACGTAGCGAGGAAGAGATGTTATTTGCGGATGCTGACAGTCACATGTTATGTACAGTTATGTACATATTTATATGTTCATTAAAAAAATGACAAATGTGATTTGGAAATCTGCGGCGCTATAGTCGAGATCCTCTGGATGTAGTCCACAGGGATTATCCCAAGATAGCATTCGGAGAAACTACGCGCTCAGGCGCTTTCTCGTCAGCAGTGGACTCACCGGTGCTCTGGACCTCTCGCTGTTATGCAGTTGTTTAGGGTTTTGCCAGTTTTGTGAATGTACTTTCGTTAATAGGCAAGAAGACGCTCGCACGACCACTTGAACAAGGTCAGCCGTCTACTTTATCGCTCATGTTTGGACGACATGCGTTTGGCAGCTTGGGCCAGCTCCATTCCTGGGAGAGCTCAACGCCCGAAGCTATGGGCCATCGAAGCTATGACAACGACTACACCGTAGCCATGGACCATCGCATGAAGAAGATGCGCCAGCTGTCGAGTGAACAAACTTCATCTAACCAGATTGAGCAGCAATCTTTCATGGTCTCTTACGTGCCGCGTACGGCGTCGCACAACCTGAACTCCCCGAGTAGGCAGTTTTTAACAAAATAGTTGGAAAGTGTGGCACCAAGGCAAATCAACGAAATCCGGATCAACTCTAAGAAAAACACCCTGACTGTAGATGCAAAAAATTCAACTATAATTGAGAAGTGAGACTATTCCGACATTAAGTGGAATTCCCGTCCGTTCCTTTATTAATTACAGGATGGAGTCAACGACTCGTGTAATTTCTGATGTTGATCTTGAAATCAGGTATGTGGACCTCCAGAATCTGCCGAGTTCATCGGTGCGCATTCTTGAGATTCACCGTTTGGGGAACTGCCGGTGCACCAAACTAGTATTTGCTTCGTCGACTTTGCCAGCGTCCGTCAAAATGGGGGATGTGATACACCGCGTCCGGCCATTCGTCTCGAGGCCTGTGCAGTGCCGGGAAGTGTCTTAAGATAGGCCACGTAAGCGCTGTGTGCCGAAATCAAGTGATTTTCTAGCGTTGCAGTGGGCAGCATAGTACCGCCGACTGTGAGGCACATTCACTGTCATGTCCCAACTGTCCTGGCTCTCGCGAAGCAACGTCGAAGGATTGCCCGAAGATACAACAGGAACTTCGCATTCTCCGAAAAATGGCAAGAGACAAATCTTGCCATACGCTGCTCAATCGGTTCGCCGAGTCGGACAACGCTCGTGTAAGAAGCACCACCCAGTAACTTAAGAAGACCCGCGTTGTGGTGTGCAGAAGCCACAACAACCTCTGCCTGTGCTGGCACCGAGGACGGTAACCGCGCCTAATTCAGGGTCGCTGAGACCATAGGGTCAACATTCGTCACCCCTGGGTAGCACAGACACGGAGTGACCTTTGCTGCCCTGTAGAACCACAAGAACGATGCCATGCCGTAGTGTTCGTCTACATCGATAAGTGGATGTTAAGGCTAGGAAAGCCGGCGACCCTACCGGCAAGAAAGAAGCCGAAAAGAATGACAAGGAAAGCGTTGAAAAAAAAATGCTGAAGCACCTGTTAGGATCAATGCGCGGAATTCTCTGTGGTCTCCAGACTCTTGCCGCTAAAATCGCCGTGTGTGTCCTCGCTGTACTGGTGCCGCTTATCACTGCTCCTGGCATAATTTAAGGACCTTTCTGGGCATCTGTGCTGCTCACGCAGGATAACTCTACACACAAGTTTCTTCGTTGCGCGTTTTTGTTAAGTGTCAATTAGATCCGTGACTCAAGCCATGCTCTGGAAGGGGGATGACACTTCTGAATGACTTTGTTTGAACTTTGTCGATAACCATAAGAATGCTCAACTTTCCTTTATCGTTGTGCACCCTTCTTCTGTATCATCATCACCCCTCATTCTGCTTTACGTCCCTATACCCCCCCCCCCCCCAAACCTGTACACGCTAGCTCAGGCCGACCTATCTGCCTTCCTTCAAACAAATCCTTCTCTCTCTCTCTCTCTCTCGCTCTCATTTTGCTGAAAGATCGCGTGTCTTTGGCAATGACACCCGCACGTTCCTCTGATAGTTCCGCCATCTTTTTATTATAGAGATTCGCCGGTCTTACAAAATTGTGCGCCCACCGGCTGTATTTTGTAATCATTTTATTTTCATAGTTTTCGCCCTTCGTCATTGGTTCAGATATCGTCGCGACGACGTTATCACAGGGATTAGTTACTGCATCTAGCGTACAACACAAGGATAGAGTTAAAACCGACAAAGAGATGCAGTTATGGAACACCAACATGCTCGAACACGTTATTCCACGGGTTCGGTCACTCGTCGCGACGGTTTATTAGAAGGATGGAAAATGGGACGGATCATTACGAAATATGGTCCCTGCTTTCTTTTGCTGCGAATTCAATTGCTGAAGCAGCCAACAAATCAAGGCTTATCAGCATTCCCTTATATACAGGAACAGTACACTGGCGGCGAGGAGTTACGGAGTCGCCATCTATCGGAAGCGCCTCGCTGGCGTAGTATGAGGGATCACGTGGCGCGCTCCTCATAGGTTTTGCTGTCAGCGCTCACTGAAAACACCACGCGCGAGCTCTCCCGGACATTTCTGTAGGTACTTTCGAAACGAGAGTAGTTTCTTACTGTCTAAATAATAATCTTGGGCAAACTGAAAGCACACAATCGTTTACAGACGCTATCTCTTTACCGAATACATACAGCGAACGCCACTGCGCGCGGTCGCCGCGATGGAGTCTCCCGAACCGGCTTCTTGCGTGAAAGGTAGGTAAACGCTGGGAGCAAACTATGTGAAATATGTTCTTACAGTGTTGGTATAACTAAATGGAGTGTAATAGAACGAAGCCTCAATGCAGCGATCGCGCAGATTCGCAGCGACCGACTGCGCGTCTGCATGCTTGTCCGCGCACTGTGTCGCTTTCTCCGCGCGCGCGTTTTCGCACCGTGCCATGAGCTTTAGGCCGCAGAATATGAGCATTTGACAATATACAAGCAACCATTCTTGCGTGGGCGCTATCAGAGCTGTTCAAAAATAATTTCATTGTAGAGGCTTCGACGCCTACGGGGACTGTGATGTGCCGTCGCGACGATTCAATCTTTTTTTTCTTCTAAATTCTTCGACCTTTCAATACTATTTCTCGAGTTGCGTCGCACTGTATGTTTATAGGTGTTCTCAGCGTGCAATTTCCCGCTGCTCCTTTTTTGTAATCCAGTGCATTAATTCATAACACAAACAGGACCATATACCATGATTTTTTTAAATGTGCTTCTTACCGCTGCCTTTCCACTCCACTGAACTTGCCAGTATCTATAGCATCGACAAGTTCATAGACGAAACCGTCATGACGTTAGTCGGGCAGCGGACTCGGGCGAGCATCTCAGTGCGCGTTTTCAGAACATCGCAGACCGGGCGCCGTAGCAGCAATCTTCCTCGCGTCTGTGCTTGCTGCATACCCGAGTTGTAGCCGATGACTGTTTGCCGGTTTTATGTTTCGCGAGCCAAGCTTCACGCAGCTTCTTGTCTTGCGGCTACGTGTGAATAAGCCTCACACCGGCCTCCGTTACGTGCGTCCGGCCCTGCGGCACCGAGCAGTAGCCTACCATGTTGCGCGCCTTCAAAGGCAGCCACTACCTATTGTAGTGCTTTCAAGCGTTGTAAAGGAGACACTCGAAGCGGGAAAATTTCGCCACTAAAGGAGGACCGCAGCGTACGAGGGAATTTAAACTCGTTTTCAGCTCGCTTCGGCGCACCCGAAGCAGCCGACGCGGCCGCTATGTCCACGTGATCCCTCCTAGCACGTCACGCCGACGGTGGCGCCAGCTTTTCCAGTGGTGGAGCTCGAGGCCAATAAGCGCATGCATCCAGCACGATCGAGGCTGACACTTCGGAGACCGTTCAGCTGCGATGCCTCCGAAAGCAGTGCACGTGTACTGCGCAGGCGCCGAGAGGAGCCAGCACCACCTACCATAAGTTGTTTATTACGAAGCTGAGCGCTTTTAAAGTCGCCGATGTCCCCTGCTCACGCGTTCCTTCTGAACGGCGCTGTACAGATATTGCTACCGCACCGCATGGAGTTCTATAAAAGTGTGCGCACGCTTCAATTATATTTTACCTTGTATGGGTCGACGCTTAGGTCGGAGCCCGGCCTGCTTCAAGACGACATTTCAGAGGTATTCGGTCCCTATACGCAAAAAAAATATTTTAAATCGTATGGCTATTTTATGTGCGTGCGTATGCATGTATGAGCACGAACAGCACAGACATAGGCAGACTCTTAGTCTTGCTCCATGCTAGCAAAAATTGTCGCAGACATACGCCGTTGATAACACTGCTCGCCGATTCCGACTTCCTATATGGATATTAACGCCTTCTCGTTAATTGGTTCCTGTTCCAATGGTGCGTGCAAACGGAGGGCTGCCGACCAAGCGTTGCAAGCTTCTCCGCCCCATTCATAGACCGGCTTAGTTTTTTTTTCTTTTTTTTGCGCATTAGCCACCCGCATGCGGTTTTTCTTCCTCAAACGCATTCAAGATCTCGAGAGGATCAACGCTGAGAAAACTAATTGCGTCGAAATGAAATCTCGCCGCTTGATGAGCTAGCTCCTTACACTTAAACTATGCTCCGCATTGTGAAAGTGTTTCCCCGTCATCGACTGCCGTCTGTCACTCTCTCTTCCCCACCAAGAACATGGTTACTATCTCTCCGTAGTTTTCATTGGTTGCTGAGACAGAGTGCGACAAATTAACAGAGTGGAAGGAAGATGCGTCAAACTGGAAGCCGCAGCCTTGCTATGTTGAATGGCTCATGCAGAAAATTCTTATCGAACAAGAAGGTGGAAGAGGGCGTTATTCCGGTGCTTTTATGTTTAATTTCAGTTTCTTCTTTTTATCTTGCTATTTAGTTTCTCTTAGAGGAAGCGGGCGTGAAATTGGTTCGTGGATACCGCGACTTAAGCATTCCCGATGCCGTTATGCGGTATGCGTGGTGTACAGCGTAAGGAAAGTGTTCGCTGCTCTCGCTGTTCTGCGACCACTTCGGCAGAAAACACCGTGAACGCTTTAGTGCAGTGTCCTGAGAAGCTGCGTTCAAAGAACCGCACGCAGGCTCCTGCCACAAGTGCCTGTGGCGCTCATCGTTTCGCTTTTACCTTGGCTTGTCTTTATCTGCTCCATAGCTGCGTGCTATTAGGGAGCGCGGATGAAGGGTATAACGACTGCTGCAGTGGTGTTGCGAACGGCCGGCCGCCTCGTCCGTTTTCACCGTGGTTACGAGTCGACTCGCGCTGCTTAAAGGACGGGCCACGTCGCGTCCCTTTTTATCTTGCGCTGCGCGCATTACGCTTCGTTGAAGCGATGATCCTGCTTGGTGCAACGAGACGTGTGCAGAAAGGTTTCGCCTTGTCACTGCTTGCTGGAGTTGTCTGCTGTGTCTGTCGAAGCGGGCACGCCTGTTTAACCGGTGTCCGGGAAGTAAGCAATTATCAGCTATGTGGAAATCTGGAACGCTCAGGAAGTTCTATGAAAAGGAGAACTGGTCATCCGCCCTGGACTGGTGGATGTAGCGCGAAGCTGCAAAGGAAACCCAAGTGGGTTTCTCGTGAGGAAGTATTCAGAAACTTGTCCTTCTCTGGGGAACGAAGCCGAAAACCAACTTGTTTGCAGGGTGGTCGTTCTACCGCCTCGGCTAACAAGGAGGCTAGTAAATGGCAGCGCAATGCGGAAATGATCGACAACAAATAAGTTCGACGTAAATCACAAATGTGGAGGAAATTTCGGGAGGTATTTTGGAATTGTCATCCACCCAAGAGTAGCAGCAAGGTCCTTCAATAAAAGGATAAAACTACCATGTTACCAGGAAGTTCCAAATAATAAGAACTGGGTCTTTCATAAAGCATAAGGTTTTCTTAAAAATTTATTGGCGCCAGAATGTTTCTAATGTGTCCAAAAATGGTCGTTCGTGACAGGCTTGGTCCTGCTTACGCCAAACGTTGCATGTGAAAAACCCCTTGCACAACGGACTGGCTCCGATGGCTTTTGAGAACGAAGCCGTGCCCGTCCCCTACGTAGACTATAGTCTCAAGTGGCCTCGAGGCAGCCTATAAAGAGATTACAGCAGCTTTAATCGCCTTGAGTAATGTTCGTACATGTTCTCCCTAAGAGGCGTTAATTTTATGTTTTTTTTGTGTGTGGTGGACGAAGACGGAAGAAAAGACGACACACGCGTCGCCATCGCGTTCCCAACCCATGACGCGTGCCAAAACGTTAGCAAATTTTAGAAATTGTGACTGATGTGCAAGGCATGGTTATACTTGCGCAAAGTGCGAGCGACCGATGTATTCTTTTTTACTTTATTCTTTATCACGTTACAATAGCAAAACTAATACATCCAGATTATTAAGGTGTACTAACCACAATACGTGGCACTTCGCCCTGAAAGACGCGTATCAAAGGAATTCGTGGCAACAATTCACACGTATATACTGGCTAAAGCGAGACCTTTAATGTGTAAACTGGCGAGCTTCTCGATCGCTCTTGTATTTTCACGCATGACGCTCTTTGGTCATACCTCGCCCTTGCGCCACTAAACAACGCACATTCATTCATAAATTGTACCACTATGACACAATACAATTATCAATAAAACTGTACAGAGACTGTGGGGTTCTCACACCCGTGCTCTTGGGACAAAGGAACGACAACACAGTAGTGCAAACAATCCCAAGGGCATTTATTGCACCTTTCATAGATCAATGCCTGCTAGCCGAGTTGCTATCCCCAAAACATGCCGATGGGCGCGCGACAAATCTAGAAGTCCGACTCATCGCGACCGGATAGCGAGCGAATGTGTTCGCCCCATGCTGGATCCCAACGCGTGGTCGTTCGCGCGTACGGTCACGCGAACGGTGGCGCGTTCGAAGGCAGGCCACGCGAGGCGGTCTCGCAGAAGCATGGATCGGCGCGCGCGCGGGACGTCCGCGGCACTCGCCGGCACGCCGCCCAAGAGGGACCCTTATCTTTCCCGCACCCCCAAGTATAACCCTGCCGTGAGGCCGCGCTAGCAGCGTAACACTCGCGCCATCTCTCGCACTGCGCCTCAACCACTCCGACCGCCGCGGGCGCCAGGCCACGCGGCGACGCCGCACTGCAGAAGACAGGAGCCATGCGGGAAAACAAGATATCAGGGGACGCGCGAGAGTCGCGCATCCCCACAAGACTAAAATATAAAATAAAGAAGTATTGTTATTTGTAATTGGCATTAGATAAGTGATGCGTACCTTGATGTAAAAATGCAACTTCCTTATTGCAACTTCTGAAGGATGACGAAATGATGACGACGGCATGACTAAAGTAGGAGACACGGTGCGATTGGCGCCCTATCGATACGGCATCGAACGCCGTATCGGACGCCAAATCGCACTGCTGATGGTGTGACGGCGCCAGCATGACGAAGATGACGTGACGGCAACATAATGACGACCGCGGCGTATCAGTGACGTTGTGTCTACATAGTAGAACGACGGCGGCGATGGCCGCGCGACGACGACGGTGTGACGATGTCATGACGAAGACGGCATGAAATCCACGGAGTCCCGCAAGGGCGTCTGTGTCAGCAGGCGTTTGGTGTGTTGGGACATCACGTACCCGAGCACACGAGGGTTGGGCCCTCCCGCGTCTAACCGTGCGTGGCTTAGCCGTGTCCGGGGAATAGGGGATCCTGGGGGTTGAGCCGACGCTGAGTGTTTGGATCTTTAAGGCCTCTCGGCGGAGGCAACAGACGCCTTTGACCTCGGCTTTACATAGACGGCACCCCTGGACTGACCCACGCGGGTAAATCGGTAGTTGCCTTTTCCAACCTAGCTACTCCAGCCTTCGTCTTTTGATCTCACAATCTTTCCTGTGTTCGCTTCTTTTACTTCCGATCTTCCCGGCAGCAAGGGCTAACCTTGTCTGGAACAACAATCCTTGGCTGTATACACTCGTGAGCAAAAGTATACGGACCAGGGATTGCGCAATAAAACTCATTTTCTGCTCTGTCACTCAATGGGACTTGAAATTAAAGACTGCAGTCCAAACTTGGCATCACAATTTTTCTAGTGCACTCATCAGTTTTACGCATATTTCTTACGGATAAATTCTGTTTTTTCGGTGACCCTGTGGTCCGTATAGTTTTACTCACGGGTGTACATATTAGGTTATAGTGGAAAAGTACAGTTGGCGTACGCAGTACTTGATTTTATAAGACCTGCGGCGTCCCCTGTTGGGCTACAAGGTGGACAGCTGGCATTACTGCCGAAAACTGAAAATTTTCTACGGATATTTCCTTTCCTAAACTCCCTGATCGCCCTCAGAAAAGAAGGCGCACCGAAGAAGTATTTAATTTTTTTAGCCAAAATGCGGAAAACTTCCCCGCTACCAAGTACTGTAATTCACTCTGAGAAACCAGGAAATGTAACGAGGATGACCTCGCCTTTCCTCGTTTCCAAATTTCTAACTCAAAATGTTGGCCTAGTCTATAACGCATCGAGACTGGCTAGTGGCGACCTCTTCTTCGAAGTGAATGACAAAAAGCAATGTGAAAATAAGATCAACAGCACTCGATACAGATGGTTCACCAGCGAAGTTGAAACGTGCGGCCCCGGTGTTTATCACTGCGTTAATCCTGATGGTTCATTAAACGATGGTTTGGTAGGCTGCCGAATGCTCGGTACGCAGTCGCTGCTTGCGCTCGGCTGCACGAGCTTGTTCTTGTGCCCGGGCTGCAGTATCGGCAAGGCGTGGACGAGTTCGTTCCTGGTTCTGCTCGCGGCGTTGCTGATCAAAAGCTACCTGCTCCTCAGGAGTACGAATGACGCGTGGCTACCCACTTCGGAGCCGGAGAGAAACTACTGCGCGCGCGCTCGGTTGCGACGGAGAGCAACGGCGCCACTACTGGCGCAGCTAATCCAACACCACCTAGATAGCACAAGGCATTTTCACTCCGATCCATGACGTCATGTTACCTGGCCCGACTGCCATAGAATCTAATGGGGATGCTCCCGAGTAGGCAACAGTGATTTTGACGTTACCGCTTTTATCATGCCAGCCTTGTCAAGGAAATTTTGGGCCAAGTAGCGTGACGTCATGGATTGGAGTAAACAGGCGTTGTGCTATCTATAGGTGGTGTTGGCTAATCGCGTGCCTTTCTCTCTCTCTTTCTTTCGCACATGCGCATGGGGTTGCGCCGGAGGAGTTTCCGGCGTACCGGCGACCGACAGACAGACGAACGGACGTCCGGACGAATCGGCTAGCCATATACATTGTGAAACTTCGTAAAACTACGTAACCTAGTGTCCTTCGGGAACATACCAGTTTCAGTGACCCCACACTGCACCATGGACACCATCCGCGGTGTGATTTCTGATGATTTGATACAGCTGACCGATACTGAACTTCTGGAAGAACGGAAAGAACAGAATGTTATGAACTTAAACCGAATCAAAATAAGGCGCGACTGGAATGAAATCGACACTAAGCACCTAATCCTCACATTCGGTTCCAGTGTGCTGCCAGAAACCATCGAGGCAGGCTACGTTAAAATCCGAGTGAGGCCGTACATTCCTAACTCTCTCCGTTGCTTCAAATGCCAAAGATTCGACCTTTGTTCCTAGAACTGTCGAAGCCGACTGAGCTGTGCTAAATGCAGTGCACACTAACACCTAGCTGAATCCTGCGAGAATGCTTTGCAGTAAACTGTGTAAACGGTGATGGGGACCACGCCGCATAGTCGCGGTCCTCCCCATCCTGGAAAGGGGAGAAATAAATCGTAGCAGTTGAAGTAAAAGAGAACCTCTCATTCAAGAAAGCACGGAGGCCGGTGTCGTACCTGCCAAAGAGCTTTGCCGAAGTGGCGCGTCAAGGGGAAGCGTCACAACGGCTTCCGGCGGTTTTCCGGCTCGCGCGCAGTGAGCCGACGGCAACGCCGTCCGCCCTTGGCGGCTGCAGCTAGCGCTGCTCCGTCGCCCCGGCATAAGGGGCCATCCACCTTCGGGCTGGTGGCCTCAAAGGTCTCGTCCGATGTGTCGAGGCCTTCACGTCAAACACAGCGCTCACAAGAGCGCGTGTCCAGCGCTCCACAAGAGGCGATGGACATAACGCCCATTCAGACGGTGCCGCCAGCGCCTAAGGAGCGCAGGGGTTCTCTAGACTGCTCTAAAAAAGAAAAATCTTGTGTCACGGTAGTGGAAAAGGCTCAGTGAGCTTATCTTCGTCTGTTAAACACACATCACAAACAGTTTTCTCATTATGAAGACACAAATACTACAGTAGAATGTTCGAGGATTTCTTCACGATCTCCACGATATTAGAGAACTCCTATGCAAACTTACAGACACAAACTTTCTCCGTGGATACAACATCTTCCGGAAAGACCGCGACGAGGCTAACTCCTCCGGCGGTGTTGCGATAGTAGCAGACAAGTCTGTAGCTTGTCAACATGTCGCCCTTCAGACGCCCCTTGAGGCAGTGTCAGTTCGGGCAATTCTTTTTTAATAAATTAGTCACTGTATGTTCCATATACGTACCCCCAAATTGTCATCTCGAGAAAACTGATTTCTATGACCTCATTTATCAGCCTCCCGAGCCCTAGATACTCGTGGGACATGTTAAAGCTCACAACACGATGTGGGGAGATTCACGATGCGAGGCGAGAGGTCAATTTATAGAATACTTCCTAGTAAATTCCCGCGCATGCCTTTTTGATATAAAAGGAACCGACTTATTATATTATTTCGCACAATTCTTACTCTTCTATAGACCTAGCGATTGGATCGACAGCTCTTCTTCCTTACTTGGAGGGAAGCGTTATAAAAACCTTACGGAAATGACCACTTCCCTGTTGTGTTAAACCTTTTATTCAGCAACACGAATGTCCTCCACGTGCCCCTCGGGAGAAACTAGCGTCCGCCGACTGGGATGATTTTAAAGAATCGACATACTTATCACGACATTTTATCACCAATTTTATTATTGACGACGCGGTAGCGTATTTTACCGCTTTCATCATCCAGGCAGCAAAAAAAAAAAAAAAACATTCGAGCGGTAGCTCATCCAAAAGATGAGTTCCGTGGCGGGTTGATGAGTGCAAGAAGGTGCCGAAAAATACCAAATAGAGCGTGAGGCATATTTCGCCGATGCCCAACTGCAGTGAATTTGATCGAATTTTAAAACATTAAACCACAGGGGAGGTGAACGCGGCGGCAAGCTAGGAGAGCAAGCTGGGAGAGGTTCCTTTCCGGCATTAATTCATACACACAAGAGGCAAAAGTATGGAGCGAGCTAAGGTGGCTTAAGGGACAACAAAGTCATACATTGCCCCTGGTGGATAAAGATGGAAACAAGTTGGAAGACCAGGCCGACGCTCTTGGTCAACACTTCGAGTGCGTGTCTAGCTCTATACACTATTCCGAGAACTTTCTGAAATACAAAGCAATGGAAGAATGTAAGCCCCTGAACCGGAAATGTAGCTCAAACGAACCTTATAACCGTCCTTTTACCATTGCCGAACTTGAAGCTTCCTTATCAGCATGTCAGAGTTCTGCACCGGGCCCCGATAGAATCATCTACGATATGATTAAGCACTTCACTCCGACACGCAAATCACGCTACTCACACTTTTCAATACTATCTGGGCTGCTGGGTATTGTTGCGAAGGTGGGGGTCCGTGCAGCCACGAAGGTTCCATAGATGGTGCGGTGCCAGGTACCGGGAGAAAGGGTTCTGAGCGATGTTTAAGAGGTAAGAAAAAAAAAGGATTATATTTAAAAAAGATACGTGATTCAGTTTTACAAACACGGCTCCAACTTTTGGAGCACACTATATGCTAGACTCTTTGCATGTCCAAGCCTCCTCTCTCAGCCGTCCGGATCCGCTTTTTATGCCCTTCATTTCCCTCTTTCTGTCATCAAGAGAATTCACCGGCCAATCACAAACGCCAAATCGTTCACCACCTCCCTTTCCCCAACGTCCCATGTGCCTCCAACGTTGCACAATACGAGGCAACCACGGGGCAAACTTTTAACCTACCGTCGAATCTTTTCCCAAGGAGTTCTCGTCAATGACCCTGTCATCGATCAGTGGCCTCTTCGTGACGGTCAGGAGGGGCGACGTTGTTGTCTTGAAGCAAGCTGTCATTTCTGGGCGCTCGAAAAGCCGAAGATGTGGAACATGACTGCCTCTGCGTAATACTCAGGTGACGCTGATTGAGCTGCCTTGAATGAACGATGAGGCGTGATCAGCACCCGTGATAGCCGCACGTCTGCCGGTGAAGCATCCTTTGTTCTGAGGGATCGTCAGGCACAATAGTATCTTCCATCTAAACGGAAAGAAACTATTGTTATCCCAGTTTTGAAGCACGGTAACGATACTTTATTGCTGACCAGCTACCGTCCTATAGGGCTTACGAGCTGCCTTTGCAAGCTTTTTAAAAAATGATCAATCGCCGTCGTGTGCATTTCCAGGAGTCCAACAAAATGCTTGACCCATATCAATGTGGCTTTAGGGAAGGCCGATCAACAATCGACCACCTGGTGCGCGTCGAAGAAAACATCCGTGATGCATATGTACACAAGCAGTACTTCTTGTCTATATTCCTCGATATGGCAAGCACGGGGAAGGCGGGAGATGGAAATTCAAGACAATGAGCAAAGCGAGTCCAAGATAAAAGCGGAAGCCAACGTTTCGACAAGTGGACTTGTATTTTTCAAGGCCTTGAAAAAGAAAAGTCCAGTTGTCGAAACATTGGCTCCCGCTTTTACCTTGTTCTAGTTTTACTCATGGATATGACAGAGGCGTACGGCACGACATGCCGGTGCGGTATATTACGAGACCTGCTGCAGATGGGAATTCAAGGGAATGTGCTTAACACCATAGAAAGCTATCTGTCTAACCGAGAGAGAAAGAGAGAGAGAAACTTTATTGTAATTGTAAAGATTTGAAGGAGGGGTGGTCGGAGCCTCTCAGTCCAGGGCCCCTCTGGTCTCTGCCGCCTGCCTGAGCTGGCTAATTAAGGACTTTTGTCCTGCCAGGTCGGAGCGGGCGAGCTGTGCCTCCCACTGCTCCATTGTCCTACTGGTGTTTGGCCTATGAGGGTGCTTAGTGCACTCCCAGGTTATGTGCATTGGGGTAGGTATGCCACCGCACCAAGGACAATTGGCCCTATAACGAGTGGGATACTTGGCGTTTAGCAATTTTAAATGGGGGAACACCCCGGTCTGTATTTTACGCCAATCAACCGAACTTTCCGAGTTAGAATCGGCGATGTATTGTCCCGTTCATTTATGCAAGAAACTGGTGTACCTCAAGGAGGCGTGCTCAGCTGCACGCTCTTCATTGTTAACATGACTTCGCTCCGTGCATCGCTACCTCCAGCAATTATTTATTCTGTCTATGTGGACGACGTACAATAAGGCTTCAAATCTTGTAATCTCACAGTTTATGCATACGACCGGTACAGCAATTTAAGAACAAAGTGTCTCAATGGACAGAAGAAAATGGATTTCAACTTAACTCCCAGAAAATTTCCTGTCTTCTTTTCACAAGAAAACGAGGACTAGTTCCAGATCCCAGTATCGAAGAGTCTGGGCAACGAAGACCTGTGAACAAGAAGCACAAGTCTTTAGGCATCTTACTTGACGCGAAATTAATCGTCATTCCACATATCAAGTTCCTCAAGGCGAAATGCCTAAAAACAATGAACTTACTGAAAATTCTGTCTCATACGACGTGGCGAAGTCACAGGAAGTGCCTATTAAACCTCTACAAGAGCCTTGTATCACGTTTGTATTACGGTTACGGGGTAAATCACTCTGCCGCGCCGAGCGCTCTTAAGGCGCTGGATCCCGTCCACCATCTGGGTATACGCCTGGCCACAAGTGCCTTCAGACCAAATCATATTGAGAGCCTTTACGTTGAATCGGATGAGTGGTGCCTCCATCTAAAAAGAACATGCAGTAGTTTCACATATTTCCTCAAAGTACAGTCTAACACTCGACATCCTTGCTACACACGTTAACGACGTGGCATATGTGCTGCACTATTCCATTATCGACCCTCAGTGAAAGAGCCTTTTACAATGCGACTCAGAAAACTTATACCGGTGTCACACATACATTTCTGATCGCGATCGGGGCTGATCCGGATCGGATTTCTCGATCGCGATCAACAATGGTCGCTGATACATGGTCCAACGATCCGTATCGAGTTAAATGAGTTAATATCGTCTGCTGACTGTCAGAAACTCTCAGAACTGCATAATCTATAAGCTACAAATTCAGATTTGTAAAATATGGTTAAATTTGGACAATATAGTTCACTTTTACAGCTTGTTATTGCTGGTAAAAGATTTTTAAACGTTTTTGCGTTTAAAAGATTTTAAACGTTATTGCTGGTAAAGATTTTTAAACGAGCCTGTTCTTGTGCCCGGGCACAAGAACAGGCTCGTGCAGCTGAGCGCAAGCATCAACTGCGTACAGAGCATCCGGTGGCGTACTGAACCGTCGTATAATGAACCGCCGGAATTAATCCAGTGATAAACACCGGGGCCGCACGTTTCAGCTTCATTGATTAACCATCTGTACGGAGTGTTTGGACGGTGATTTTTTTTTAATGGCTCACCCAATCTTCGGAGCAAAGCCCTTTACAGGGACCCTTTCCTTACAGCGTGGAACTGAATATCGCTATCAAAAATGTTTCTTCGTGAACTTGCACACATTCCTGAGCCTGTATACATGTTCAGGAGTTGATGTTGATATCTAAGTGCCGTGGTAAGGCTAGGGTGGCTACAGAGGCTAACTGCCTACACCAATTGTTGCGGCACCCTTTTGCAAACCGTGTACCAAATTGACGAAATAAAATATGGCCACACAATATTGCTTATAAATAAGCGAAGAAGAAATGAGCAACAACAAAAAAAGAATGTCAAAGGAGCTCGTCTAATTGCAGCAATTTCAGCTTCGTTTGGGGCGATATTGAAAAGTCCGAATATAGAGGTAGCCAACAGTGCGATGTCGCGAACAGCGTATCCACTGAAATATCGCGAGCAGATTCCTTGCGAAAATATTTTATAAGCTAACCAAAAATACTTTAAATACCACCGGAGATTTGGTGTAGTTCAACATTAATAACATGTTCTGTTGATCTTCACGAAATGATTGCATCTCTAGTTGAACTTTGATGATCATGAATATAGTGTTTTGTGGCGCAAGGGCCAAGTATGACCAAAGAGCGCCAGGCCAATGGTAGTTGAACTCTGTTGAATGAATATGAAAGAAAAATGTATAAGAACAACAAAATATGCAACGAAAAAAGATTAGTTGCTGTTTTTGTCAGCATGATAACTTTCTATTCTCATTTATTCTTGAAACCACTGACAATGACGCCCGCAGATCAATCGGGAGTGTTTCATGCTTCCATCGCACTTCTGTAGAAGCCACCTCGTTCCACGGGAAAAAAGCGTATTTAACGAAGAAGGTAATGCTCAAGCTTATCGAAACTTCTACGTCTGATATAAGGGTAATCAATTATACCACAAAGGAACCAATCGCTCTTTTTTTATGTGCAATGGTGCTGACTATGACCAAGCCTGGCGTGATTTCTTACAGTTCTCCGTAGTTCTGGAAGGGCATACCGAAAAGATATTCCCCACTCGCACGCGCAAAAAATTTCCGAACACATTCTACGCATGCGTGATTGCGCACATTGTATATGCGAGTACGTGATTGCGTGTGATTGTGCGAGGTAACAAACGACCCTGAAACATTTGAGGCTTCGTTGAGAAGTCTTTAATGCGACGCTGCAACGGCACGGACGTAGCACACGCTCCTACACAGTGTCGTCGTCTTTGTCCAGGGTGGACACCGCGGACGAAATCCTCCGGGATGTTTTTGGCCGCGATGCCATGGACGACGTTCGAGGCTTCAGACCGGCAGTCAGATCGTAATCAGCTGTTATCGCAGCTACCACATTCTCGTCGCTGTTGGGAGAAAGAAATAAGGCGCGCGTCAACTGCGACTCTTGTATTAGGGTGGACGCGATCACAAAATTTCATCGAATAGCTACGCTCTTATAGTGTGTTTTAATCGCGGCAGTGGAGAACAGCGATCGCAGAATGTCCGGTTTTGTAAGGTGCTGACTAGTGTGCTCTTTGAGAATGAAACTTGCTTAAAGGGAAACGTAGTATTTGCGGTCTCTTGCTAACGTCAAAACATTCAAGAACCTGCCAGAAACCTTGTAAAATGTGCGACTTCAGAGATGCAAGGTCAATGGAATCTAAACCGTGCTATGTGCCACCAAGTAGCTGCCACGTAAAGCATTCCGTGAAACTTATTTTCGGAAACAACGCACCTATAGTTTTTTAGACACTCTACCTATTATAGTGAGAGAATATCGACAAATTACGGTGGACAAAAAATTTACACACGTGATTCCTCAGTTACTAAACACACATCATGTTACCAGCATGGCAGAAGAATGCCGCTCAGTAGCGCTTTTTAAAAAGAAGATGCATGCTTATCTACTCACGCTTCAGATGTAAATTTTTGTTTGTCGTCTGTTCTCTTTCCAGAAGGGTGTTACTTGCATAGGTGCGATGCGCGAAGGCACGCACAAGTGTTGAAATGTTACATTTAACCTCATAGCTTGCTTTCTGATTTGTTGTACCTTTGAAGCGCTTGTGACCCCACTGCTGGGATCAGGATTTTGTCATTTTATTTCTACGAGTAGATTGTGAAATGCTGTTGCGTGCTTTTTTTATTTTAGATGCGAAAGCATAAAATGGCCCACTGAGCGAAAAGTCCGGCGTCTGTAACAGCTTAACGGAATATAAATTTCCATTGGTTGCGACGCCACGTCAGCAGCGCGCCTCGGCGGGGCAGACACGGCGACGCGACGCCGCGGGGCCAGACGGGTTGTCGTCGGCGAGGCAGTCGCGTGACGTGCGAGTGCCGCCGCCTCGCTCTCGGAGGCCGGCGCGCGGTCCCCGTGTCTCACGCCCACTGGGCTTGGCTGCTGCGCGCGCCTGCCGGCGTTGGCGGCCGCTGCTGGTTCCTCGGTCTCTCGTCGCGCGGGACGTCGGTGGCATGCGGCGTCCTTAATTTCTCAGCAATATCGTCCAAATGATTCCGATCGACAGCCAACATACTGACGTAGAGACCGCGAAAAAAAAATAATCCGCACCAATTTCATAAAAAAGCTCGATAATATACCCCGCAGGAAAACTCGGAAACATATTACTTGCAGCGCAAAACTCGAAGGACCGCTCTGCGGTGTTCAATTGAACATTAATGCGTTCGCATTCACAACTCATCAGAAGTGCTCAGGTGTCCTCGGATTACTTTTTATCATTTTTTTATTTATGAGCGTAAAATTATGTGTGCTTCTCTCATTACTATAGTGTTGAAAAACGTAGTAGCCCGCCGTACTGAGCGTTGTGAAATTGGGTGGTTAGGGAGGGTTTAGGCACATTGCCAGGCATTTAGTTGCCTTTTTGCCACTCCTTCCCACACAACCACAGTGTAAAAGCCATTTGTATGTCTGAATGAGGGAAATTAAAAAAAAAAGCGCTAGAGTTACCTGAAATACCTGGGGGCCGTGTTTTCTTTCTGTTTTCGATTCCTTATATGCTGCGAGGCAGCCTCGAAGGTGCTCGAATTTTTACGTTAGTCAGCTTTTCTTTCTTTGTTTTGGAGGGACATATGCATGTTGCGGGGGTGTGTACATTGCTCAGCGATTGAAAAGTGATACTTGGACAACATGGCGGCTGGTACTTTCTTGCGCCACCGGTGGGCGCTGGTGACACTGAGATGATGCATTTTTGTGTCACACGAAAGCGAGAACATTTTTGATGCATCGGGACTGCATTCAGCCCCTTTAGCGATCACCCAGCGATCACCGGTGGCGCAAAAAGCGTCGGCCGCCATGCTGCCCAAGTATCGCGTTTCAATCGCTGGGCACTGTACATGAGTGAAGACAGTATTGTTTGCGGCCTATTGACGATAACCATGCAGTTCGATTCAGTTCAGTTTACTTCTTTCTTGTGTAAGAGGAGCAATAGCTAAAGGCCACCTGGCCTGACAGATGCTCTTGCTCTTGACGTTCGGTATACAGGTACATTTCACATTTCCTGCAGGTATCAAATGTGAACAACATGCATTGTACAACATGCATTGCGCGCACATCTTGTGACATACTTTCTTCATAAACCTTGCATACTAAAAATTATTCACGTGTATTATATACATGTGGTAAATTTGAAAAGCACCACGAATCAATACATATCTAAATCACTTTTTTTTCTACCAGTCAATAAACTTCTTCCTTGTACCT
Organism: Dermacentor albipictus; assembly: GCF_038994185.2. Classification (NCBI taxonomy): domain Eukaryota; kingdom Metazoa; phylum Arthropoda; class Arachnida; order Ixodida; family Ixodidae; genus Dermacentor; species Dermacentor albipictus. Next base: position 38,208,184 of record NC_091821.1, read on the forward strand.
GGATTACAGTACAGGGAGCATATTTATTTGTAGAAGATTACATCAATAAACAAGAAAGTTTTTTGTATAATGTTTAAATTGGGGTGCATAAAAATCGATTTCCGTCTCAAAAATATGTAATAGTCGGGGTATTTGACAGTCTAGATCTTGACCTCCATATTTTGTGCGGGTGAATGGTGTTGTTCTCGTTTGTTTGCGCAATGAGTAACGTAAAGGAGAAGTAGGTGTGCTAACGATGTGAAGGCTATTGCTTTTCATCTGTAAAAGTAATTTATGTTGGTATACCTGGCTGGCTCGGAGCAATGAGTGCTTGCCAAACAAGTTGCATACAGATCTCACGGCCAACCATGATAGTTTACAAACATTCGTATTACCCTTTTTTGTGAAGGTATCAATTTTTCGTAATTTTTGCCGTCGTTGTTCACCAAACTAATACACAATGAGTAAGCATAGAGTAATGAAGGGCGTAGTGCATTGTTGTTTTTTACCCATAATGGAACAAGAGCATTAATCCTATACATACAATCCTACTATTTTACTAAGCTCATTGGTTAGCTTATTAAGCTGAGTGTCCAAAAAGAGCTTATCTTAGAACCAGACCCCCAAGAATTATTGGGTTTTACTTTGTCCTTCTAAAACAAGTACGCACACAGTCGAATGTCGAATGGGCTTAATTACAGTACGATACAGGCAATAGACGACAAAATTAAATCAGTGAAGAGGAACAAGAAGGAAAAGTTTTGTATTATTTACTAAGTGCGGAAAATGCTTTTAAAGACGTTTGATATGTGGGCGTACATTGGCCGTTACCTCGGAGGGTCCGAAATGTAGGAGTTGACTAGATAACTTTTGAGTGACACACAACATTTTTTTTTATTTGCTGTTGTCGGACATGCAACATATATGCGCGTGCCTCCACCGCCATATCCTCGATGTTCACCCAGATTCCACACGCTGCAAAGCTCTGTCGGGCAACTCTGTTGACTGGCTGTGCAAGGATACGAAGCTGGGCTCGTTGCTGTGTTTTCGACAGTATTAAACATGAAATATTAATAAACGTCTGTAGAACAAACGAACACAATAAAGGCAGAGAGCTGGTGCCGCCCATTTCACCGAACGTCGATTTGTGAAACGCCGCTTGCTTGAAGACGTATTATCGAACGCTGTTTCTTCAAAAGATCGGCACTTCATCGAAGACATTTCATGGAAGACATTTCATCGAACTGTTATTGTGCTTTAACGTCTTGTCGTTAGGAACATCACTAATTTTCGATCAAGAAATGTTCAGTTCCCGTTATTATTACTTAATAGGAGTATATACGCAGATTATTATTGACGGCAGCTATGGAATTGGGAAAGCAGTCGTGTCATTCTTTGATGCCAGGAATTCCTTTCATGAAACAGCGTTCTATGGCGCTTACATTTGTGGTTCTTCCTTTGCATATGTATAGTGTCTATTCCACTGCTAATCAAAAAAAAAAACACGAATAAAAGGAACTATTTGCTTGATCGCCCATGTGTGACCCATTTTACTCTGGAAGAATTTTAAAAACAAGAAGAAAAAATTACTTAAGAAAAATTACGTAAACTGCAAAAATTGCCCATCTGATATGACGCGTGCATGCTGATTATGCATGATTAGTCCAAACAACAACAACAACAACAATAAAGGGGCGTCACATTAACAAGTGTTGAAAGAATTCACCGCATTGGAAAGGAGAAGCGAGTCAAGAACAGACCGGTCATTCTACGGCTTTATAACTTCCAAGAAAAAGCGGAGCTTTTCAGGAATGCGTACAAGTTAAAAGATTCTGGCTAATCACTTAGTGACAATTATTTTCAGGAGGTGCGTGAAAAAAGAAAGCACTTATGCAAACATGCAAAAGCAAAAAAAAAAGGATGGCCACATTGGGGAACCTTCCTTTGGATAAGCTTGCCATTTATGGTAAAACTTATACTTGGGATACTGATGCGCAAGACGTCGTGAAAGTAAGGCACTCGTTACACGCCCAAAGAGAGAGAGAGAGAGAGAGAGAGAAAAGAACAAAGCCTCGCTATGCCCGTGATGTTGTTTTGCTGATTATGAACTTCCGTAGTGTGAAGAATAAAGTTGATTATCTGGATGACCTTATCAAGTCAGTAAATGCTGACATAGTCATTGAGTCAGAAACTTGGCTTGATGAAGCAGTTTTGAACTCTGAGATGTTCCCGTGTAATTTTCGGGCATATCGGGAAGACCGGTCAAAACATGGTGGAGGTGTTTTCATTCTTGTGTCCGTGGAAATCCTTTAGTGATAACAAAAACTGAATCTGTTCGGTGTTGCATGGTGCAGAGTGACCGTTCTAGTTTTGTTGTCGGGGCTTCTTATCATCCTCCTGTTTTTAAGCCAAGCGTTATGCATCAGCTGGGAAAAATTGCCTGCCGTTTTTCTAAAGACTCGTTGTTGCGGGTGACTGCAATTTGCATGACGCTAAGTGGACTAACGGCACCTATGCTTTAAAATCTAATGCAGCTATAGTTATTGTGAATTGGCACGTTGACTGACGTGCTTAGTCTCACGCAGTACGTTTCAAAGCCTACGCGAGGTGACAACTTTTAGGATTTGTGTTTCTGTAATGCCTCTGATGTTATTATCGAAGCAGGTGTTATTCCTGGCATTAGCGACCACAGCGGTGTCGCCGCTAAGCTAACTAAAGCTACTATTAAAACAGAGCCATGTGAGTCCAGGAGAATCTTCTTTTACAGTAAAGCGAACTACGATGAAATATCAACGCAACTAGAAAATCAATTTCTGTCGTTTGAATGTAGTGGAGACGAGGCAAGCGTCGATCAACTATGGTGAATGTTTAAAGAGCTCATTACTTGTCTCATTCGGCCTCATGTTCTGAGTGTCTCAAGCAATAAGTTAGACAAGAGGAAGAAGCCTTGGATTAATCGGCATCTTATCAAGCTTATCAAAAAACGCAAGAGGCTTTTCTCCCGGTACTGACAAATTGAATATCCTAATAACTTCGACGATTTGAAGGACTTGACGCCACTTTATGAAATCCAATCGAGAGAAGCCAGAAAGAAGTATTTTGAGGGCTTGGCTATTCACTTTCCTGATAAAAGGGGGTTCTGGAAGTATATGAAACGATGTGGTAGCGAGAAAGTTAGTCCGCCAAATCTACGTCATGCTGGTTTGCCAGTCAATAAGGATCGGGATAAGGCCACAGTTTTCAACGACTTCTTCAAATCATTTTTTTCCGCCCTTATACACAGGTTACAGTTGAGTGTAGAAGAGAGCAGTGTTTGTCCATGGGGCAGGTAGGCCCTTAATTTAATGGCATATATAAACTGTTACAACAGGTTGACGAAAATAAAGTGACAGGACGAGATGGTATTTCTCCAAGAGTTTTAAAACATTGTTCTGAGGCAGTAGCACGCTACGTTTATGTTATATATAAAAAATCACTAGATGAGGGCAGGCTTCTCAATGACTGGAAGGTTGCTAACGTAGTACCTGTTTTTAAAAGTGGCTCTAAATCAGAAGTGTCCAATTGCGGGCTTATTTCCCGGACACCAATTTGTAGCAAACTATTTGAGCATGTTCTATATTCCGTCTAAATGGATCTCCTGACTTCAGTTGTATTCTTTAATTCTAGACAATACGGATTTCGAAAGGAATTTTCCTGTACAATCTCATTAATTCAATTTTATCACGATGTAGCATGGCTTTGGACAACAGAGGACAGATTGATTGTTTATTTTTGGATTTCCAAAAAGCGTTCCATACGGTATCACATTCAGTTCTAATGCAAAAGTTGCAGAATTTAAACATTGACAGAGCCGTTTGCAGATGGATTGCGGATTATTTAATATCAAGGAACCAGAAAGAGCTTTTAGGTGGATCATGTTCATGTTTAGTTTCTGTCACTTCAGGGGTACCCCAGGTTCCTTTATTGGGCCCCCTTCTCTTCCTTGTGTTTATAAATGATATTTCGGATGTAATCAAGAATAACATTAAAATGTTTGGTGATGATTGTATTTTGTATACTAATTTGACTGACCAAGTGAATTCCACACAGCTTCAGGAAGATATTAATCAAGTAGGGGTATGGTGTAAAAATAATGACATTGTACTAAACAGCAACAAGTGTGTTCACGTCAGCTTTACCAAAAGGGTCAATAGGTTCGCGAATAATTACGCTTTAAACACTCAAATTATTAGGAAAGAGGACAAACACAAGTAGTTGGGCGTTATGTTTTCAGAAGAAGGGGTATGGTCTGAACAAATCAATAGTAGTGAAATGAATAGTAACAATAGTGAAATCAGTAGTGAAATCAATAGTAGCAGGGCAGGAAAAGCCCTTGGCTTCCTACAGCGAAAACTTACGCTTGTGATTAAGGAAATCCATAAGAAAGTGGACGCCAAAGACTTGAAAAATTATAGACCGATCAGCTTACTGTCCGTTGCCTACAAAGTATTTACTAAGGTAATTGCAAATAGAATCAGAAACACGTTAGACATCTGTCAACCAAAGGACCAGGCAGAATTCCGTAAAGGCTACTGAACAATAGACCATATTCACACTATCAGTCAGGTGATAGAGAAATGTGCGGAATATAACCAACCCTTATATATAGCTTTCATTGATTATGAGAAAGCATTTGATTCTGTCGAAACCTCAGCAGTCATGGAGGCATTACGGAATCAGGGTGTAGACGAGCCGTATGTAAAAATACTGAAAGATATCTATAGCGGCTCCACAGCCACCGTAGTCCTCCATAAAGAAAGCAACAAAATCCCAATAAAGAAAGGCGTCAGGCAGGGAGATACGATCTTTCCAATGCAATTCACAGCGTGTTTACAGGAGGTATTCAGAGACCTGGATTGGGAAAAATTGGGGATAAAAGTTAATGGGGAATACCTTAGTAACTTGCGATTCGCTGATGATATTGCCTTGCTTAGTAACTCAGGGGACCAAATGCAATGCATGGTCACTGACCTGGAGAGGCAAATCAGTAGGGTGGGTCTAAAAATTAATCTGCAGAAAACTAAAGTAATGTTTAACAGTCTCGGAAGAGAACAACAGCTTACGATAGGTAGCGAGGCACTGGAAGTGGTAAGGGAATACATCTACTTAGAGCAGGTAGTGACCGCGGATACGGATTATGGGATTGAAATAATCAGAAGAATAAGAATGGGTTGGGGTGCGTTTGGCAGGCATTCTCAGATTATGAACAGCAGGTTGCCATTATCCCTCAAGAGAAAAGGGTATAACAGCTGTGTCTTACCAGTACTCACGTACGGGGCAGAAACCTGGAGGCTTACGAAAAGGGTTCTACTTAAATTGAGGACGACGCAACGAGCTATGGAAAGAAGAATGATGGGTGTAACGTTAAGGGATAAGACAAGAGCAGATTGGTTGAGGGAACAAACGCGAGTTAATGACGTCTTAGTTGAAATCAAGCAAAAGAAATGGGCATGGGCAGGACATGTAATGAGGAGAGAAATTGTCATTAAAGGTTACGGACTGGATTCCAAGGGAAGGGAAGCGTAGCAGCGGCGGCACAAAGTTAGGTGGGTGGATGAGATTAAGAAGTTTGCAGGGACAACATGGCCACAATTAGTACATGACCGTGGTAGTTGGAGAAGTATGGGAGAGGCCTTTGCCCTGCAGTGGGCGTAACCAGGCTGATGATGATGATGATAATGAAGAAGGAAATTAAACAGATCGCATACCATGCCTACGTCAGACCTATATTGAAATATGCCTGGCCTGTGTGGGATCCGTTTCACAAGGTACATATTGATTTACTTGAGAGCATTGAGTCTATTGCAGCCATATTTGTTCTGGGGAAGCATGATGGATCTGGAAGTTGTCGAAACGTGAAGAGAGACATTAAGTGTCAATCTTTAAAGGAGCGAAGACGTAATTTTTGACTTAAATTGTTTTATTCAATTTACAACAAGAAAACGGGAATCAGTGCTTCAGATTATCTACAACCAGCGCATTATCAGTGCTCCCGTTTGGATCACAACCTAAAAGTTCGGCCATACATCCCCAGGACCGATGTTTTTAAACATTCCTTTTTCCCCAAAACGATTTCCGAATGGAATTTTTCACCACCATATTTGGTTCGCCGCCATACTGCGAATTCATTTTATAATTTTTGTGCGCCCCGCAATACTGCCAACAAAGGCGCTGCGGGTAATGTCTCAAATAAAAAAAAAAGAGAAAAGGAAAACTAATTATGCGACTTACGCCTTTTTTGACATTAGCTTTCCGCTATTGGTGGTTAAATTTCTTTCGGGCTCCGCCCACGGAAACTCACCAAAACCGCGGAAACTCACCACGTCAAAGTGTCATGTACACAAGCGAAACGTGTCGTTTCTGTTTCGTTTCCTTTGTGGTCGTCGCGATGAAATATAGGAAGTTACCGTACAGAAAAGGTGTATTATGAAGTGTTCGCTTGTACTTTAGACAGGAAGAAAGTCTGTGTTGAATACGTCTACTGTGTAAAAAGAAATGTACAGAGGACTGTAGAGAACGGATGAGCACGCAGTATGACGATAACACAAAGTAGAAGAAAGCAGGCTGGAGCTGTATGCGGTTTGAATAGATAAAACAAATATATCCACTGGCCGGATAGCAGAAGCGCTGAAGCTCTCTGCGCCAGTGAACAAAGTAATAATAATAAAAAAATAAAATAAAAGAAGGATAGCAGCGACACCTGGGAGTACTCCTGGGAAGATCCTTCAGGTAAGGGTTGGTAACTGAAAATCGTAGCCATAACGTTAACTTTTGCATGCAGTTCTTTTTCTCGCAGCAAATCGCCAATTCAATGGCTGCGGATTGACGCTAAGCTCCCGCCTTTCGTGGAAGTTTGCGAAGGGCGGTTGACCGGAAGTACGGGGCTATGCTTTTCCTGTCAGAGCCGTGTGATCTAACTAGCCTGGTCGTTCCCGATGAATTTAATACCGTAGGCGACAAGAAGCCCATATATAGTTCGACCGAACCTCTCCCTAGCGGGGAACGCATACTCATTTTCGCGACGGCTCAGAGCCTATAAACAGCATCTAGCTGTTGAAAAAAAAAAAAAAAACGGAAACCGTCGCAGCTTACCGTTGCTCTTTGATGGAACCACGGGGGGCATTTACAGTCACTCTCTTCCGCGGTCTCTTGGACGTGACGTGATGGCGACTGACAAGAATCTGCGTACCTGGAAGGAGTCGACGTATGCGCCTCACGCTGTTAGACCAGGGCACTGAACGACTTCCGTATGCAGGAAGCTTATTGTCTCAAACAGAGCTGTCGAAAACGCACCCAATCGTCAAAGTCGTCGAAAGTGAGAAGATCGACAAGAAAAAACTTTACTACAGGCATGCATTTACTAGGCATACTTCCCTAATTGTTTCCCATGGAAGTTAGGTAAAATTGCACGCATATAATGCGATCTTGTGTTTTAGTCTCTGACAGGTAAAATTTACTTGTTCCAAAATTTTGTATAGAAGCATTTATGGTTTAAATGTTATTTGTTCATACGTGGGTGGCGAAAAAAAGAAACAGGGCCCGTATAATAACGAAAAAAATTGCTACGCTACAACAGTTTGTAAGAGCACTTTGTGGATTCGGCCCCAGGTGCTTTTCTCGGTATCTGTTTCGTAGCCTTAATACTGTCCCTCCTACGTATTATATTTGCGTTCGTGCTATCAGGGGAATTTTATGGCATCTCACTAAGACGTGAAGTGATAAGCGCGGTAGCTCGAGTCACTTGCGTCCCTCGCAGACATTTCACATTTGTGCTGAACTACCCGAATGACACAGAACAATTGTAAACTAGCTTGTTGGTACATGGTAGCGTAAATACTTGCGGATAGTACGGAAAAACAAAGAAACGGAACGGAACGAAGCCAGATAAATACGAATGCAGGATTGTGTGGTCGTAGTATTTCTTTTTTTCTTGCATGGTCACCAAGAAAATATTTACACACCTTAGTGCACGGGACCTTTTGAGCTCATTGAGAGATTTAATTCTTTTATATATTTTATCTCAAGAAATGGCGAGAACAAATTTTCCACAATAAACCACAAACTTCACTCGGCAGCGCATGATGAACCTACCGTATTCACTCCGCTTATAAGACGGGGTCGTCATCTCCGGCCACAGGGCGTAAGTGCCAGACTTCAACGCTTCACGCTTCCCCCTCCCCCTCTTGAAAACAAGAAGGTGAGGGTGTAAAGGCAGGGTTTAAAGGGCGCACAGTACGCTCAGGTTATTGGACAAAGGGATGCTCGGCCGTGAATGGTCAAAATACTATATTTAACTATTGGCTTTTCTGCGCTTCTGTTGCGTATATTGTACGGGCAAGATGAACAAATTGCAGGGGGTGTGCGAACACTCGAAATTTCGAATACGAACCGAAGTCTTTACTATTAGAGTGGTATTCGACTCCAGATTTCACTATTAGACATTGTCGACTATTCGTAGTCTCGAGGGATAAGAGAACGATCGAAGTGAGGACTGTTCCGAGTGATTGCGGTGCAAGTATAAGCTGCGGGTGCTGCGCGGGGTCACCAGTTCCTGAGCGACTATGCGGTGCTCATAACTACTGCTCCGTTATTTTCTTTTTTTAATTACGAATGCTTCCCCTTTAGGCAACCCATATATAAATCGTCGTAATTTAGGCAAGGCAATTTCTTATTTGGCCATTCGCAGCATGTTTTCATATCTTTAAAGCAATGTGCGGTGCTACGCGGTATCACAACTCTCTCCTTGAGCGAACCCAAAATTCTGCGCTGCGTCGCGCCACGTCGCCTCCGGGTATTGTTATAACACAGTGCGAGAGTAGCGCGAGCACAACGTTAAATGTTGCTGTCGCTTTCGAATAGCCTTCGGGCGAAACTGCCTACTCGCGTGGAAGTGGTTTTGCGAGAAAGTGTGCACGTACTGGGCCGTCGGACCTTGGCTGCCGGTGAGTGGCGCCGCCTCTTCTTCCGCTTTGAGGTGCTCGACGGCCGGCTCGTTGAAGATGGCGTGCCGCGCCTGCGCCTCCTGCTCTTCGGCCGTCGACGCGTCGCTCTGGCCACCTTGCGTGCTTTGACCGCTGGCTTTCGAGTGACGAGCATTACGGTCGCAGGCCTCCGTCGGCGCACGACAGTAGCCGCCCTACGAGCTGCGGATGGCGCGTAGCGTGGGAAAGTGTCGTTATGTTTTCGTTTATCGCGGCACTACAATACTCGCAACCCGAGGCACCCACGGCCGCTGAGCGTTTCTACATAGTAGCCGCAGCAGGTGCGGGTAGGAGCTTAGCAGGAGCGTAATAGGGTGGCCTCCGTAGCAGCGCCCTCGTTCAGGGTGGAGACACCCTATAACCTAGGCCTCGCCGACGTTTACAGAGCCAAGCTCGCCACCTTTCGAAAGCGGCGTCCCTCTGGCACGGCAGTGTGCTTGCTGCTTTGCCAGGCGCCTTTCTTCAGTGTGTTCTCAGCTAACTTTATGGCGTCCTTAAAATAGGCCCGAGGAGTCGTTTGCTAAAACCGCATGTAACGAAAACACGTTATATATTATAGCTTATAACATTGCAACCGGGCTATATTCGTGCGCCTTACTTTGGTATGTGTTGAGAAAAGAAGCCATTACTCGATCATGCATGTGTCGGGTGAACAGATGGCGCCGTAATAGTGCCACGCATGACGCGATCGAGGCTAAAGTTAGCCTCGCGTTCAGAGAGGAGTACGTATAGCTCGGCAGTATGTTTGTTGATCCGAGCGGGAGTGGTCGCGCTGGAGAGATTTCACTTTGCCGTAGAGGGTATACCGACCCATCGAGCTCAAACTGCTACTCGTCAGGAGTTGTGAGCCTTATGAGCGTGCAACTTCTCCCGCAATTTCGACACCTGCTCGGCTGTGGCTTCCCAGCGTTCTACACGAAGGGTGTCCAGAAATGGGGCGGAGAGACTGGGGCAGCAGGACAGAGGGATATGCAACCCCTTTGACCACGTCGTAACATGTCCGTCTCCCTAGGGAGCGCAAGCACAGGAGATTGCGGCAAGCGCAGGAACCCCAACCATCTACGAGTGCGGAGGCCAGTCTCGGGCAGTACGGGGATTTCTTTACCGTATATTGTCCAAACGCGCTCTGCAAAACAAACCCATCCACTACGAATAGGGAGCAAGCACGATTGAAAAATTAGACCGGAAGACCCCCACTAGCTGAGACATCAGTTAGGCATGTAAGCTTCCAAGTGTGTGCATAAATGTAACTTAATTGTGTATTTAATTACGTCATTTATATACTCTAGTGCCAATACACCATCTCAGCACGCACAAGACGTGTCATGAAACCCACTGCTCCTGCGTCCCTGATACAGCCTACACGACTTTCTTTTTTGTCTGCGTGCATGCGTGCGTGTTTATGTGTTTGTTATACCATCTATAGGGTATGTGCATATATGTGGCAGGGTCGAACTATTACAGGCATGCAACAAACCTCACCAAAATTGGTGCAGTGGTTGCTGAGAAGAACGATTTTTCCATTCCGCGTGCCAGTTATTCTACACAAAAGATATCATACACACTACCAACACTTTTAAATTTGTTTCTGAAATCAAGTCTTGATATTTATATAACTGATGTACGACATTACGTGAACATTTTTTCACTCAATCTTTCTTAAATAATTGAAGAGCGTTTTTCAGGTAATTTGTGTTTTTGCGTTTATTTTTGTGCATATTTCACATGTAGTCAATTGCTATGCATATATATCTCCTGTTCAATCGCTGTTTGCCTTGTAAAGGAGGCTGCGGGCTCTAGTCAGGTCGCTTGCCTCTAAAGCGACTTTTACCCGTAGTCTCCTCCATCACTGATGGAAATAAAGGAGTTATTATTATTATTATTATTATTATTATTATTATTATTATTATATGTATTTAGATTAGAGCTTCTGAATAAACCTTCCTGTTAAATGCTTAATTTGATGTTTAAAACTTTCTTGTGAATATGTTACTGAATGAAACACTTGGTTTTACCACATTCCGACTTCTGACTCACTTTTTCCGGGGAAATGAGGACAATATCGACAAAATCACGATGGCTTTCATACATGCTCCAAGGTGGCGCGGCGGAGTCGTGTCCCCGCCCTGAAAGCGGCCCTTGGCGTCAATGCAACTTAAAGCGTAACCGCGAACAGCACCAGCGGTAGACCGCAGTCTAAACCATATTTGCAAGGCTTTTTGTACACGTGGGAGTGTTTAACGACAGGCAGGCGCCCCAGCTCTTACATAGCTATAGCCCGTGAGCCGAACAATCAACAAACCAAACTGAATTACCACAAAGTTGTTTTTTTTAATTTGGCTTTTGAGAGATGTTCATCCTACGGTGGAGCTATTCAGAGTATAAGTAGACTTAGTTCATGGATCAGACACCCAAGGCGAGAAGATTATATTATAGTCGTGGCTCGAAAGACAAAGTATACCCAGAAGTGTCGACTTTCACGCGCGGGGTGACGGAGTGGGACGAGTTGGACGGGACTGGGAAGGCGAACCTTATATATGCCGTAACAGTTGCCCGCCTGAAGGGCGGGTTGACTGGCTATTAGCCCCGAGAGCGAACACGAGCGGCGCTGCGAGCGCCGCTCGCGTGACGTCAGGGCACGGACTCGCGCCTGTCGTCTGCTACAGTTCGGGCGTTGTCCGGGCGCTTTCTGCGGTGTTTTCGTTTGTTCGCCCCCGTTCTCTCTGCTTGTATACTTATGGTGGTCGTCTCAAATATATTTTTACGACGTCTTCCTTTGCGAACATTTATTCAAAGAGCTAATTTCTAAGACAACAATGCAGCTCTCGAAGGCAACGCTACGGTGCCAGCCGAAGCGACGCAGACCAGCTCATTGCGGGTTTTTCATACGCGGATAGACAATCGCAAGAGCATAGCCTATAGGAATCCAGTTATGATACCATACCTGCCGCGGTGCAACAAGTATGTCACAAAGCTGGATATATATGACTTCTACAGCAGTTACGCTGATTTTATTCCGCTAAAACAGGTTTGCTCACGACGAGTAGTTCATGGTATAATATCGAATTTTTGCATTTCCTCACAGAAACGCTCGGCAGTAGCACGGGGACTTAACTAATACTGGAGCTTAGATTCTACACGCCTCACTTGCTTCTTTAACTGCTTGTCGACATTAGGCGGTTATTCACGTGTTCATTTTCTTTAAGCGGCGGAAACTTGAAGTAAAGTTAATGAAGGCTTAGAGCTATTTACAGAGTACAAATAGGAATGTACCAATATATATTCCCTTTTCCATGCTACACGTTCAACTCACCTCTTTAGAGCGCGTTTGTTAACGGCCCTACAGGCAAACCGAATCGGTAAAACCCGATCAGTCGTCATTGCTTTCGAAGGGCACAAAGTACCCAATTACGTGAGATACGGTAACCTGCTCACGGAGTGCACGTTGCACAGAAAACAAATCGACGTATGCTATGCGTGCGGAAGAGTGGGCCACAGAATGGACGTGTGCCCGGATCCTTCGAACACGATCTGTCGAGGATGCGGAATCTCCAACCCTGCCGAAGACCACAGATGTGACCCGAAGTGTGGCCTGTGCGGAGGCAAACACCTGACCGCGGACAAGGCCTGCAAAGCCCGCTTCAAGACGCCCTACGTCGTCCGCCGGCGACGCTGGGAACGACGCCGAGCAGAGGAAGAAGACGCCGGGAGAAGAAACCAAGACAAGAGAGGTCCTGCAGGTGGACCCCGCCGTAGCGCCTCCAAACAACGGGGCCGGTCACACACGCCAGGCCGGAGCAGCAACAACAGTGGCGGCGGAAACGGCCGCCGGAGTCGCTCCCGATCGAAGACACCATCCGGGGGTGGCAATGGCGGCGGCAACCGCCGCTCGCGCTCCCGGACCAGTTCGAGATCCGGGGCCGGTTCAAGGTCCCGGAGCGAGTCAACCGGACGCCGAGGGATCGCCGAGAAAAAGGTGGGCTGGACCAACAGGTCTCCCGTCGCTCGAGCCAACAACACCGAGTTCCCACCGCTCATCCCCTCCCAACCCCTTAACTCACAAGCGAATCAGCAAAAGGACAGTAGCGAAGTCATAGAACTTAAGAGGATCATAGAGCGCCAAAACGCTCAGATCCAGGAACAGAACGCCCAAATACGGGCGCTTATGAATAAGATCGAAACGCTGGCGAATAACGGACGCTCGGCAAATGCAAGCCCTCAAAACAACAACACGGCGGCAAACAACGCCGCAGGCTTGCGCATATTGTCGCGGAGGGACCCCCCCTCGCCCCGCCTAGGGCGGGCGGCGGGAGAGGCTGGGGTTACGCACAGTGCATCAAGTAATCAAGAGCCAAGTACGCCGAAATGAGCCTCGCGAGCTGTGAAGAAGCGGTGACCGCAGAGACCGCGACCACGGCAACGACACAGATCCCGCGAGAAGGAGAGCTGACGGCCATTTTGGCTGCAATTTCCCAAATTAATGAAAGGCTAGGCAAAATGGACGCCCGACTCGAGGCTGTCGAGAGTCAGTCTCACGCGCGATCGGTGAAGCACAAGCGCATAGTGCCAAAAGTAGCCTCAACTTCGGTGAGGAACCGCTTCGCGTCCCTGAAAAAGGAGCGGTCCGAAAAAATCAAAGGCGCGATCGCGAAAAGGCGCAATCGACTCGAGACGTCCGGAAAGGATGATGCAGAAGCCAAGTAAGAAGCACAAGAAGAAAACCGGGGGGGATACCACAGTAATTTACCAATGGAACTGCCGAGGGATTCGCAACAAAGAAGCGGAACTATTATTACACATTGACGGGCAAGAAAACAAGCCCGATGTAATTGCTCTACAAGAAACAAACGGGAAACCAAGACTCCCGGGGTACGTCACTTACACGGACCCCACGGAGAACGGGACGGCGGTGCTCGTCCGCAGCAACGTGGCGGCAACTCAACATGTCACGGCGCAGGGTGGGTGCGAGCACACGCTGGTCGAAATTCATGCTAGAGAAATTGGCAGCTCGGGCAATTTATTTGTAATGAGCGCGTACTGCCGTCCGTCACAACGGCAGTACGAATTTGACCGCATCGTGAGCCAGGCGAAAAGGTTGGCGGGGACCAGGCCCCTCCTGATCCTCGGCGACTTTAACGCCCCTCACACAACGTGGGGCTATAAGTTTCAGTCCAAGAGAGGAAAAGCATTGGCGAAAGCAATGGAGGATCACGAGATGGCCCTCCTGAACGAGCCGGACGTATCCACCAGAAGAGGCAACAGTGTCGCTAGGGACACCACACCAGACCTGTCGTGGCTATCGGGCACGCTAGACGTCTCGTGGAGAAGCGAAGAAGTGGACCTGGGGTCTGACCACAGTGTGATCGGTATCACGATCCGAGGCTCCCGATATCGGGCTGTACTGGGGACGGCGCGGATCACGGATTGGGACAAGATGAGAAAGTTTACCCAAGAACAAGAAGAGGCATCCAAGGAAGAAACGGGACAGGCTGACAGACAAAGGACCTACACCGATTGGGCGAGGGACCAGAAGAAGGCTCTAGATAAATTTACCCGAGAAATCGCAACGACGTCGCAGACACCGTACGTGGACGCCAGACTGACCCACATGTGGGCGGCCCGACACTCGTTGACGCGGCGGTGGAAACGTTAGAGACACAACAGAAAGCTGGCCAAGCGCATAGCAGTCTTGAACAAACAGATCGCCGAGTACGCGGCCAAACTATGTAACGAAAATTGGCTGAAGACCTGCGACGGCCTACAGGGCAAGCTCTCGACGTGGAAGACGTGGTGTCTCTTGAGGCATCTGATCGACCCGCTGAGTAGCAAAACTGCGACCAATCGCAACCTCACCAAAGTACTGAACACGTACAAGGCAGACGGTTGCAGGCTCCTGGAAGACCTGAAGGCCAAGTACCTAAAGACAGAGAAGGGCCAGTACCCGGTGCCCGAGAGGTACGAAGGACCCGACAACGAAGAACTGGACCGGCCGTTTACCATGATGGAGCTGTGGACAGCTATAGATGACAGTAACAAGAGAAGTGCACCCGGCAGGGACGCCATAACTTACAAATTACTCGGTAACATGAGCGGTACAGCGGCCCGCGGCCTCCTAGAGCACATTAACGAAGCCTGGGAGAGCTCGCAGTTGCCGAAGGAATGGAAGGACGCCGAGGTCCGCTTCATTCCAAAGCCCGGCAAAGCCCTCACGATAGACAACATGCGGCCCATCTCCCTCACATCCTGCGTGGGGAAGGTGATGGAGCGCATGGTCCTTCGCCGGTTGCAAAAGCACCTCGAAGAAACGGATCAGATGCCAGAAACGATGTATGGCTTCAGGCAACATCTCAGCACCCAAGACGTAATGATCCAACTTCACGAACTGGTCGTCAAGCCGGCAACGAGGCATGCACCGCGCGGGATACTCGCCCTCGACCTGAAGGGAGCGTTTGACAACGTGTCCCACGCGAGCGTGTTGCCGAATCTAAACAAAACCCGGTGTGGCAGAAAGACATTCGGCTACATAAAAGATTTTCTGTCAAACCGAACGGCGACCATCAGGATAGGGGAGGAGAAGTCGGACCCTGTCGAGCTCGGCGATAGGGGCACCCCTCAGGGATCGGTCTTGTCGCCCCTGCTCTTCAATCTGGCCCTGCTGCCCCTGCCCGGTCTACTCAAGCAAATCGAAGGCGTGGACCACGCGTTCTACGCCGACGATATTACGCTGTGGACGGCCCGAGCCGGATCCGATGCCTGGATGGAGGAAGTCTTGCAGCGGGCGGCAACGACCGTGCACGAGTACGCAAAGTCGTGCGGACTGAGCTGCGCTCCCCAGAAATCAGAGCTGCTCATGATCCAACCGGGAAAAACCAAGAAGGAGCTGCCGCCGAACGTGATTATCACGATCGCCGGAACGACCATCAAGCCAACACAGCAGATTAGGATTCTCGGCCTACTACTTCAGAGCGACGGAAAGGCACAGGCCGCCATCACAAAGATCAAGACTACATCTGAACAGATACTTGGTATGATTCGGAGGGTATCAAACAGAAACCGAGGCCTTAAAGAGGACGATGCCATGCGCCTGGTACGCGCGTTCGTCGTGTCGCGGGTTACCTACTCCGCCCCGTATCTCCAGCTGACGAAGGCGAATAGGGACACCCTAAACACGATGCTTCGTAAGGCAACGAAACAAGCACTGGGCATACCCATATACTCATCCACGCAAAAACTGCTAGACATGGGGGCCCACAACACGGTGGAGGAGCTCATCGAAGCCCACCTCTCTAATCAGAGAATCCGGCTCAGTCACACGGAACACGGACGAGCCGTCCTACGCAAGATAGGATGGCAGATCGAGCCAGTACCCATCAAGACGGCCCTTCCAGAAGACTGGAAAATGATAGTTCAGACAAAACCCCTTCCCCGGAACATGACGCCGGGCAAGGACGATGAGAGGCGCACCGCGCGCGCCAAAGCCCTAGCCCGTAAGCTAGAAGAGAACCCCAGGGTCCTCTACGCGGACGCCTCGCTCCGAAAACACAGTGACCGTGCAGCCGTGGTGGATACTTCAAAGGAGAGGCTGATCGTCAGCGCTTCCCTGAAGACAACAGACCCCGCAGTTGCCGAAGAAGCGGCCGTAGCCCTCGCACTCGCACAGCCGAGCGTGGGCACCGTAGTCACCGACTCAAAGACAGCCTACAGAAGCTTCCGCAGGGGGGTAATCTCCTCCGCGACCCGAGCCATTCTAGCCAAGTACAAGCCTCCGGGAAGAGCCATAGAGCTCATGTGGGTCCCGGCTCACTCGCAGGTAGCAGGCAACATCATCGCCGACTACCATGCCCGAGAAATGTCAATCCGGGCCGAGCACGAGCCGGAAGAGCTACCGCACCCGGTTACCAGCTTTCGCGACATTACCCGGATGTACCGAGAAGAAAGGTGCAGGCTGCCAGAACCGCACCCCAAACTCACCAGGCAACAACAGACGATCCTGCGTCGAGCGCAGGCGGGATCGCTTGCGCATCCCGTACTGATGAACCGCATGTACCCTGCGGAATACGATATGCTCTGTCCTTTTTGCAGAAGAGAAAAGGGCACCCTGCCGCACGTCTTGGCAGAGTGCACAGAACTCAAGACCCCCCCTCCTCCCCTTCCCACCAACACCCCCAATCCCCAACCCCTTGAGCGATGGGAGACCTTGTTATCCAGCCTCGCCCTACCGATTCAGCTCGCACTGACGGACAGGGGCCAGGAGCTGCTGGAAACATATGGGTCCCGTAACTAGGGAACCACCCCGTCTGGTGCCTGCGTGCACCACCGATTTATTTCGGGCCCAGTGAATGTTGCTTCATCATCATCATGTTAATGAATAATAATGTATGTTATGTTCCTCTTTTTTTGTCTATGTTACCTAGTGTATATCATTTATTTATTTCAATGCCGCAGTGTGTTTTGCATTGTTATTGTGGAAATATTTCACTGTTCTTTCATATATTGTATAACTGCAATGTTTTATGGCCACTATATAAATGTAATTTATATGGCGCTTGATGTGTTACCCCATGCAGCCATATTGTACCTAAGGGGGTGAGGTTACCTCAAGCCGCGTCTGTGCGACTTTTTTCCCTCATCCACCTCCACTTACCACTCCTCTGTACATGTGTGTATGTGTAAATGGAAATTATTAAATCAAATCAAACTCACTTGAGAAATTTACTGATGCTTGCTGCTTGAGGAATATACATGACGAATCTGTTTGGCGAACTGACACAGGCTGCTCGGCACAATTTTTTTAGTGAAGTATGCCTGCTGGACCGCATCGCTGCAGCCAGAAAGAAGTCGAAGCGTCAATGATTAGTAGTATGGGACATATTGAAGATATCGAAATTCCCCCGGTGGAGGGTCAGAAATCAAGTGAAAGTATATGCAAGACTTGTAGTGCTTTCTTTATGAATGTTTGCGATTGGATTGGAGCAAACTTAATTTGCCTGCAAGGTTCTCTTTTATGTACCGACGAAGAGAATAGTTATCCGTTTGTATAATTGAATAACGCTGGATCGAGACATGGTGAGACAGAAGGTGCTTGAATTTTCCTTTTGTATACAGGAAATCTAAGCTGCGGTGTAGTAGCTCGAGAATGCTTTAGCCATTCCAGTTGGCGCTGTAAAAAATGCTTTATGGTTTTAATTCGAAGTTGTAGTGAACTGATGGGTTTCGCGAACATAGCGTGCCTCGCCATACGGACAGCCGATTGCTACCGTTACGTGATCAGGGGTGTGCCATATTGTCGATAGAGGCTACTGAGGGCCACTATGAAACATTCCATCACTTTCAATTGAGTGGCTCTCGATCTTAACAACGAAACTTTTCTCTCAGGTGATTGCTACTATGGTGTTTGTGAATTAACTATGTAAATACTCTACATGACGCGCCGTCGTGTTAGCAGCCATGAGCAATTCGTTTTTTCGGAGGCCTGTTTCAGAGGGGGATGAAAGTAGCAGCAAACTTTTTCATAAGAAATGCGCGCCTAACTATTTTTTTACGCATTAATGAATGGCCATATTTGAATAGAACAACACACCAGAGTAATAGGAATCATGATGAGAGCTTCGCTGGGCAGTGTCTTTCTTAAATCAGATAACATGTTGACGCCAATTACCAAATTTTTCTTCCACGTAAAATGCAATGCCTCTCATAGCTAAATACTAAAGCAATGTTAAATGTTTAGCGAAGCATCATGCACAACTTCGCGCGTTGAATTTGCAGATATTCTTTCTTTAGTCCAAATTTACCGATAGACACGGCGCATATATGCATTGCAAAACCTAGTAGACCCCTTTAACGCTACTTAGCTTGCGATATCCAAGCCGCAAAGTTTCTCGACTCACACGCTTTTGAAGAAGAAACTGTGGTTAAGGTATGGCAGCTGAAAGAAGCCGACGTATTCTTCAATACGTACGGCTCGAGCCACCCATACCCCAAGCATACACGAAGGGAACGAGCGCGCGCGGCAGCCGAGCGAGCCGGAGCGAGCGGCGTCCTGGCCGTGACGTCACTCGCGAGAGGGCGCCACTCCTAATTCTCGGGGCTAATTGCGTACGGTGCAGCGCTGCTGCAGTCGAGTGACAAATACTCTTCCTTGTATACAAGCTTGCCTCGCCGGAAAATAGCGAGAGTTGCCGAGTGAATATTCTGTGGTTATGTCGCCTTGGCCCATGACACCACTCGAGTGTTTCACCCACATATGTTTCACTAGGGCCGAGCTCTTGGCGCGAAGAATGAATAGGAAAATAACTGTTATAAAATACTGCCCTACGATGTGCCAAGGTGGAGAGGGCAGAGAAGTACAATAAACGTTGACGAGCGCTTGCTCGTGTCCACCTGCTCGCTTCTGTTGAACGTCTCGGCTTCCGGACGCGGAGAAAGAGAGCGTAAGAAATCCAGCTCGCTCCTTTGTGTTGTTTGCACTGAACCATTTGTAATGTGTTTAGCATTTATTGCGTCTTGAATTGTACATTTATTTATTTATTTATTTATTTATTTATTTATTTATTTATTTATTTACTTATTTATTTGACAATACAAGGAATAGCCCGCGGGTGAGGACAAAATCAGGTGATTAACATCCTCACGGGGTTCCCGCTGTGCAGTAGTTTCCCGCTGTGAAATATCCATGCTTGGTAAGGAGTGCAAAAGCGTAATAATACCCGAATGTCAGAAAACGTCTCCGAGAATGTAAGCACCCTTAAAGAACAATTGTGAAAGTTAAAAAAAAATATTAGGCCAGTTACAACGCCTACGCCAGATGAAGGTGACGTCTGTGAAGATGCTATATGAAGCCACTCGGCAACCGCATGGCCGTTGTGTAGACCGCGATCGTCGCGCGGAACACGCAGCTCACGAACAACAGAAACCAATGCTGACAGCTTGCCGCATCCAGGCGGTTGTCGAGCTAATCAATGAGCGGAGTTAGTAATTCTTACGGTGCCATTACGCGCGGGAGCGAAATCCCGCCGCGCTGGTTGTGTTTCGGGCTCTACGAGTAAAACGCGCAAAAAAATCAGCACGCAGAACATGCATAACTGGCTTTAAACGACTGACTGGGATCTTTAATTTGCCGGCAATAAGTACGCAAAAGTTGTTCTGGGGGAGGAAGAGAACTCGTGACTGAGCGCCGTCGAATTAACCGCGTAATTCAATCGTTCTTTTTTTTAACAGTTTGGCTAACGCTGGTTGGGACACCGTGTATATTTCCTTCTTTTCAGTAGTTTCTTATATTTATTCGAGAAAATGAGGTTATGAATCAATATTGCGCGCTGATTCATCGATGTAGCGTTTTCTTACTGATTATTCCCCTCCCTAAATAAATAAAAAATAATGATTAGGAAAGGAATTCGAACCGGTTTAGTGGTTGCCTGATAAAATTATTTCTGCCTCTATTGTGTTTTTTAATGGATCTTCTGCCGCACGACCGCAGCAGCGTGCTCTAAGATAAAAGTATTTAAAAGCTCGTTTAGATGGTGTAGTTGCGTCGGGCTATAAGCAAGCCTTACTGCTTACAGTGCTGACGAGCGGCGACAGCCTTCCGTCGGTCACATCGTTGATGCCGCTGACGATGCTCTTCAACCCACCAGCATTGTGAGACGCCTGGTATAGCCGCCAGGGCGCTGTTTGAGCTGCACAGCTAGCCGTGCGTGCTGCGTTGTGCCAATATGTCGCAGGGCGACGTGTTGGCACGACGACGTGTTGCATCCGAGGAGCTCAGGTGAAACGCTCACTAAACGTTGCTATCGCTCGCATCTCGAATCTGTCAGCCTTGATGCCATCAGGCAGCGTGCGAGGGTTTATTAGCCACGTACCTCATTGGTCTCATTGGCCCTAAGTTCACGTGTTGCGTGACGCCATCGGGCGAAAACAGGATGTTCTACATCCGCCCGCCATGGCTCTGAGTGGCGCCGTCTAACACTCCCAGTGCTAGATCTAGTATACATAAACGCCCAAGATAATGACCGAATTGATATACGCGTCGCCGTAGCACAATTTATAGTGCAACGCACGCGTAATGCCGAGGTTAATTGTGGGCTCTGCCGTGTTAATTCTGCTCCCACCGCCGGCAAGTTATCTTTTCGTATACCTTCACTTATCTTTTATTCATTATTTTCTGCATTGAATTTGAACCACATGCTGTTAATTTACCCCATGCTTTACTTGACTTCATTGTCTGTTGGCTTTATATGGTCATGATTAACAAGAAAATCGAGCCCCTCGGTTTCTTCTCGTACACACACACCCACACACACACACACACACACATATATATATATATATATATATATATATATATATATATATATATATATATATATATATATATATATATATATATATATATATTACATGTCTCATAGTTGGTTTCGAACCCACTCCACTCAACACAGAAGCCCGATGCTTTATCCATAGGCCACGGACGCCTGCCTGGAAAGGTGGCAAAAAACAACCTTAATGCAAGGTTGTTTGTGCAAGGTTGTGCAAGTCAGCGCTTTGAGACGCTTGGCGCGTTAGCCCCGTCGCGTAGTGGTAATTGCAAAAAGCGAGCGCGCACACCTTCTGGCTGAGCATGAAGGTGGAAGATAGATCCATTCGTCGCCTGAAATTCGCTGCGCGTCTCTCAGCGTATAACTGTGCCACCGTGGCGCGTCTCTGTACAAGGTCGACTACGTCGCGCCTTGTGATTCATCGCGCGTTTCAATGCCGAATAAAACTTCCACATGCTCTGCTAGGTCCACCATGGTGGCGCATGGAGGCGTTGGTCGCTGAAATCCGCGGCGAGTCTCTTGTCGTATGCGCCATTTTGCCTTGCTGGCTCGTGAAAGCTTGGCGTTCACCAGTTCTCTGCGATAGGAGTTTAGACAATTTGAATTGCGCCTCCGAATGGGTGTGACTGCTATGGGGCGGCGATGGGCGAAGAGGAAGAACAGGCCGGTGTCTGGGCTGAGGGAGCAGCTATGCGAGCTGCCTGAGCTGCCTGGGCTGGCCTTTCGCGCCGAACGAGCCGAGCAGTCCGTCTACCCAAGGCCGGTGTTCCTAGGTGTGTTCCTAGGCTTGAACCGGCTTGCACCACTTCTGTGCGAGCACCCAACGCCGGCGTCTTCCGGTGCAGCCAAGCATTCCGAACGGACTACCCTGTGGTGGGCAGACGTCCTGACATAGCTGTCACGCGAGTGGCTCGTCCTGTGCCGGGCCTCCGCCCCGGCTTTCAGCCCCTGCGTCACCCGCTGCTCCAGATTCATCGTTGCGGCTCTTCGTGCCGTGAGTGTGTGATACCAACACGCGATCAGACGTCTTTCTACATTGACTTTGTGCATGACTACCTAAGCGACAGACAATCATGAAGTGAATCGTGTGTGTTATCGTGTACCTTATCCTAGTCCCCTACCCGTGTCATTAAAGCCTCTCTGTGTTCATTGTGCCATCCCTTTGTGTTTGAGGCCTGGGCCCTAATCATCCTATCACAATTTTGGCGAGCCTGCCAGGATTTTCAAACGCACAGGAGGGGCGATGTACACTGAGAGGTTGTACGTCATATGGCAGGAGTGGTGTTAAAGCGCTGGGTTGACGCAGAAATCGTGAGGGAACGGGACCAGCACGCCCAGCATCGGGAAGACTCGAAAACGCAGGCAGAACAAGACCGTCTACGATTTGAAGCGGAAGAACGAGTGCTAAATCTCCAGATCGAGCTCCAGGAAAAGGCTGCTGGCGCACAAAGCGCGCCGAGTGACAGAACTACGGAACAGTCGGTTACCAGGGTGGCTCCTGAGCTATTCAGTCCCCATAAGTTGATCCCCCCGTTTAATGAAGCCCGGGATGATTTAGACACCAACTTGCAATGTTTTGAGCGAGTGGCAACAAGTCAGGAATGGCCCGGTGCAAAATGGGCACTCAGCACTCCCTCAGCCTCTGCCTGACAAGAGAAGCGTTGACGGTTATACTTCGGCTTGATTCGGATGCAGCCCTAGACTAGGACCAGCTGAAGGCTACTCTCCTTCAGCGGTTTCGGTGCACCGCTGAGGGATACTGAGAAAAATTTCGAAACGCAAGGTGCGAAAACAGTGAGACTGGCTTGCAATATGCAGGTAGAATATGCAGGTAGAAGTAGGCTACTTTGACTACTGGCTTAAAATGTCTCATATTGAGAGGACCTTCGACTCCATCATGGACGCCATGATTGCTGAACAGTTTTTGAGAATATGTTCTGCGTCGCTGCGAATGTTCCTGAAAGAAAGGAATTGTAAGACCCTCACTACGTTGTGAAAGAATGCCGATTCTTTTATAGAGGCACAAAATCTGACCAGTCTAGGTAGAGAAACGTTATCCAAGGAGATCGTGTTAGACTCTGCTCGCAAGACTGAACCTCCAACGACGATGCCGCGCACAACTAATAATCGGGGTTTCCTTTGTGATGAAGCAGGACATCAAGCTTTGGAGTGCTGGTCCCGGACTAAAGAGAACCCTTCAGGTCGCGGATGGTCCGGCAGAAAGAGACAAGGAGGCGAAGCCTCAAGAAGGCAAAATTAAGGACAAGCTTCGTGTATGCTGGCTCCGTCTCAAGCCGAAAAACCGACAAAAGAGGGTGACGGATACGTTGTGGTTCAAGGTGGCGAAACAATCCCAATAGTCAACATGATGTTAATGCGACAAGGTCCCAAATGTGACATTGTATCTGCCAGTGGAAAGAGGCTTCCTTGAATCACAACCGGTGTCTGTCTTACGAGACACTGGCTGCAATACCGTGGTCGTTTGACTCTTTTTGGTACCTGAGGAAAAAATGACAATAACATAAAGCGCAATGTTCTTGCTGGACCGCACAATTCTCTACTTACCGGAAGCGATAGTATACTTAGTCCATTCTTTACAGGCGTCGCGCGAGTTAAATGTATGCGATACCCCCTGTATGATCTGGTATTGGGAAACGTTGAAGGTGCCCGTGCACCTAACGACCCGGCCAGTTCATGGTCTCCGCAGAAACATAACAGCGACAAGACGAGTAACCCTGCCAACAGGATGTCATTAACCGCTCAAGCAGACCTAGCAGACGTAGAGGGCCACATGTTGTCCACAGCTAAAAACGCAACCGTCTCCTCGAGACATACGGAAGACGACGAATCTGGTGCTGAGCTCGTCACTGTGACAAAGGAAACGAAGACATGGTCCCTTCCTACACGGCCTGTGCCGCAACCCGCAGTCACTGGAATAGAGCAAAGCAAATGAAAAACTCTACAGAGTTACGAGGGGTCTCTGAAGAGATGCTTCGAAAAGGTCGGCAAGATGATGACCGCGGATGGCCGCACAAGCGAATATTACTTACAGGACTACATTTTACAAAGGAAGCACACATTGTCAGGTGGGAAAGATCACCTAGTGGTGCCAAAAGATCTCGTGGCGACGGTGAGGAAGTTGGCGCATTAAGGGATCCTCGCCGGTCAGCAGGGTGTGACGAGAACGGTGGATCGAATCGTTGCTGAATTTTACTGGCCAGGGGTCAAGTAGGAGACGAAACGGTTTGTTAAATCGTGCGACGTCTTCCAACGAATGGTTCCGCGCAATTTAGTCAGACGCGATCCACTGGGTACGATGCCTGCAATTGACGCTCCCTTTGCTCACGTAGGCATCGATATTATTGGTCCTTTATCCTCAACTTCAGATAAAGGCAACCGTTACATCCTTACTATGGTTGACTTCGCCCCCCGATACCCTGATACTATCGCCCTGCCGACTACCGAGTCGAGAACTGTTGGGAAAGGACTGATTGAAATGTTTTCCCGGGTGGGCTTACGGCGGGAGATTTCCAATGACCGCGGATCCTATTTCATGTCAGCTGTGTTGAAGGAGTTCAGTCGTCTTCTGCCAATTAAGTAATTGCCTACCACGCCGTACGACCCCGTGGCAAATTGATTAGTGGAACGATTTAACGGCACGCTAAAGCGTGTGCTAGGAATTTCATGCAGTGCGTGACATCCGCATTTTTTTTTCGGAGCTAAATATACGCGTACGTGCTAATGAGCAGCTCGCATTGCAGGGTGGGCAAGGCGTGTGCACATGCACATGTAGTGCGCACCTGTTGTGGGCGCCGTCACCTCGACTTCCTCGTGCGCTGCCACCTGCTCGTTCTCGAAGGAATCGTGAAGCAGCTCCAGGTTGTTCTCTTTCTCGCCCGTACCCGCTGTAAAGCAAGGCCGATGTAAAATGTTGATAATCAGGGTCCGTATTCACAAAAAGCTCTTATGCTAGAATCGTTCGTATACAAGAGCAAATTCCAGCCAATCCTGATTCTGGACATGGGTCATTCCATGTCAAGTGCCGCGGACGTGGCGCCGGGCCGTAGCAGATTTTGCTCACGAAACTCGTTTCGTTATACCACGCGGAGCGCTCCGGCTAAATATTTCTGCCGAAATATTTTTTTCGGTCCCGTGATGCCCTCTCAAACTTATCTCGATTATATAAAAGGGTGTGCTACAGAAAAATGTATTTAAGAGCAATAATTGCACGTAGCCCTATGAAACTCTACCTGCGCGTCTATATAGTTCCTGCTTAGACATGGTAATGTGAGAAATTCTTTCAAGTTTAAGATTTTTTACGAGAAAACTCGCTATCTCCATTAGCAGTCTAAGAACGTTTTTTATAATCTAATCTGAAAATGCTCACGGGCACATGTGCATTTATAATTTTCTATAAAAGTAAGCATATATACTCGACAAAATGTGCGATTTATTGCATTTTCGGCCGTAATCGGTGCATTGATGCGTTCCAAGTAAAAATATGCTGCATGTCGCCTTTGATGGAACTTTTCATTGTCAAGCACATAATAAATCTCACGAAATGGATATATGTCTAAGGCGAGAAAAATAGAATTGAAGTTGGATCTCACAACGTGCTCGTATATTCATCCGTGTTTGCCGCTTCGCCACACTGTTTATGTTGCATGCAGCTTTTAAGTTGTGGGAACACTAGAACCGGAGGCTGTGCGGCAATAATAAATGTTCCCGTGATAGAAGTCGCGCTGTTGTCACCTCCTAACAGCTTTTTCCTGCAGAATAGCTGGTCTCCCAAATTCAAACATATACAGTAGTGCGTGTCGGTGGGCTAGTCGGTTCATACTGAATTATTTCAGATCGTAAGATTCATGGCCTCTTAGCGCAGTAGGGAATCAGAAATGGGACTGGGGTCAAGGTGAGCGCTGACTTTCGGTTGTTTATTCTGCTCACAAAGACATCCAATATGTAGAAGTAAGCAGTGCGCAGCAAATTAAAAAAGTTCACCCAGAAACACGTCTGGCAGTTGTCTGAGTATGCGTAAGCATTGTGCCGCTTGCTCATCTCCGCAGCCCGGTGTCATTATCATTGTTATGAAGCTTGATCCGACCAGTGCAAATCCTTATCAACCCTTATCGGTCATTATCAATCTTATCAGACTAGATTAGACCCTCATCAACCCTTATTGGCTGTTATCAACTTATCGAACTCGATCCGAGCCTTATCAATCCTTATCGGTCGGTATCAATCTTATCGCAATCGACCCGCTTCTTATGAGCCTTTATGTCCTTATCAATTTTATCGGCCATGATGCTACCCTTACCAACTACTGTCGGTACTATCAACCTTGTCGGACTTGATCCGACCATCAGCAAACTTTATCGGTGCTTCTTAACCTTATCATAATTGCTCCGGCCAATATCAGCCCTTATCGCTCTTCAGCACCTTATCTATCCGTGTTGAACCAGCATCAACTGTGATGAGATCCATATAACCCCTCGTCACTCCTTATCAACTAATTGAGTGCTTATCCGTCTGGGTTGCGCGACTTTAAGCACATGAGCCCTCAGACATCGTTGGCATTTCGGTCGCTGAAGTAACGCCTCAAGGGAACGCGCATCCCGCGACCACCGAAACGCATCGGGAATGTGGCGTGCTTGACATTAAATTGTCGCAAAGTCGGAATTTTTCTGAGGTATACAATGCTCCCAAAGGGCGCTAGATGTGGTCCTAGAAGTGCATTTTATTCCATCATCACCAAACCTTTCAGCAAAGCATTCATAGAAACTGTTCCCCTTTGACATTTATTTTGTACTGCCGGTACAACACATTCATATGGTTCAGGTATATTCAGATCTGCGAGCGTGGGTGTTTAGCCGAGCGGGTAATTAAGACTCTCGGATTCCGAGCGAGTGGTTGTATGTTCGACACTCACTACCGCCATCGTTTTGCCTTTTCAGTTTATTTTAATTTTTTTTTATAGCGATTCGTCTTACGTGACGGACCGACGCATAGGTTTCCTCGTCGGGTAGGCATAGAAATGCTTACGCATTTATAACTTCAAACGCGTATTGCTGCGCCCGCGTCGTGCTCTCGATAAAACGTCTCTCCGAAGGAAAGAGGGCAACTGACGCGTCGCTGATACACACGATACCTCTCGCTTCCTAATATGAATATCCTCCAATAATTCACGTGCCGCTGCATCCATACTTCTACCCAGAATCCTTATCTTGTATAATCGTAGCTCACACTGATGTGCATTGCAGTGCGAAGAGAAATGTGCCTCCGTCTTTACCTTTTAAAGACAGCTCGTGTTTACGCACATGTTCACTGACGCAACGCACGGTCTGGCCGACATGGGTCTTATCACAAAACGGAATCTCGTATAGACGACTCCAGGGGCACATTTTACGTGTGGTCTTGCGTGCTTCTTACTGCAACCACGCATCTCGCTACTATCGGATAGCGCTTTGTAGGACGGAATATATATATATATATATATATATATATATATATATATATATATATATATATATATATATATATATATATATATATATATATATATATATATATATTAAAACGCTTGAAGTTATTGGTGTGGTATGAATAAAATGCTTTGAAGTAGTTTACAAGTTTCACTTCTCTACACCGAACCGTGAGACGTATTTGTCCCGCTGATGCTAAATGGCCTTTCAAAAAGTGGGACGCATATGTCCCATGGACCCTCTAGGGCCTCGATGCAAAATAATTTTTGTCTACTTTCCTCGTGAAACGAAACTCTTTACATTTTTTGTAAAAAGTAAATGAGGAGCTTAGAAGTAGTTTGCAACTAATTACACTTCTGTCCAACAAGCAGTTTAGTTTTAAAAAATGGGACGTATAGCTGTCCCATTGACTCTACACGGCTTTTTCGAAAAGTGGGACTCAAAGGTTCTAAAAAAAATTATGTGTGACCACTTCCATCGTAAAACGGACGAGAGCACGACGGAGAAGGTGCTACCTTACAGGATCAGACTCTATATAGGCAATTACTGGCTATTTACAGTCTTGGAATACGCCTACTCGTATGGCAGCAATTCCTTCTTTGCCCGGGGTGAGTATTGCCGGCAGGCAGTACTCATATACGCAGTTCCAAAAAGTCAATGCCTGTTTGTAAATTTTATTAATCCAAGATTCTGGGGATTTGCGTGCCAAAACCGCGATATGATTATAAGTCACGTCGTAGTGGAGGACTCCGGATTAATTTTGACCAAGTGGGATTCTTTAACGTGCACCCAATGCACGGGGAGTTTTTTTTCCTTCCACCCCCATTGAAATGCTTCCGTCGCGGTCGAGATTTGATCCCGCGACTTCGGGCTTAGCAGCGCAACACCAAAGCCACTATGCCACCCCTGGCGGGTAACTTTAACCTTGTTATTTTTTGTGGCAAATCTAGTTTACACAGCCAGAATA
Organism: Dermacentor albipictus; assembly: GCF_038994185.2. Taxonomy (NCBI): domain Eukaryota; kingdom Metazoa; phylum Arthropoda; class Arachnida; order Ixodida; family Ixodidae; genus Dermacentor; species Dermacentor albipictus. The sequence goes on from NC_091821.1 coordinate 38,236,946, forward strand.
GATAATTTTATGCCGTTTTAAAAGCTAGCGCACGCCCCAGCGTTGTTAACAAACTTTGGGTGAGCATTTATATGTCATTCTTCAATCTCTGCATGCACGAACTATACAGGGTACCTAAGTATAATGCACAAAAATTCACAAAAAAATATGCAAATGTCATGAAACTGGACAGAACCAAGGTAATGTTTATAGTCGCTTGGAGATACTCAGATTATTTTTTGCATTCCGCCTAATTACGAAATTAGTCTTAATTAATTAATAAACTTCTCACAATATTATAAATAATGCAAAGTGTCAGTGAGAAAATTGTAGAGCAACATGGAAACTGCGGATAAGCCCGCGAATGCACGCGTAATTGCCACGCGACTGGCGGCTCGAGGCACTTTGTGCGTATTCGCGGGCTTCGTTCACGCTCAGAAAAACACTCTTATGTAGCCCGTATGGAGCAACAGAGAGCGGTAGCGAGAGTTTTTCATGTTGCTCTACAATTTTCTCATTAACGCTTTTCATCAAATTATAATATTTGAAAAGTTCAAGAATCAAGACTAATTGTGTAATTAGGCGGAATCCCCCCCAAAAATCTCAGTACCTCCAAGCGACGGCAAACAACATTACCTTCGTTCTGTCTAGCTACGTGGCATTTGCATATTTTAAAATCTTGGTGAATGATATTGTCACGTTATGCCTGTAGTGACGGTGTAGAAAGATACTGTTACCCGCCGTGGTTGCGTAGTGACTATGGTGTTGGGTTGCTAAGCACGAGACCGTGGGATCGAATCCCAGCCGCAGCGGTCGCATTTCGACGGGGGCAAAATGCAAAAAACACCTGTGTACTTAGATTTAGGTACACGTTAAAGAACCCCAGGCGGTCCAAACTTCTGGAGTCCCCCAATACGGCGTGGTTTATAATCAGATCGTGGTTTTGGCACGTAAAACCCCATAGTCTGAAGTCACAGTGTCAAAACTGTGTTACAACTTTAACTTTATTTGGCGAAATTTATAAACACTGTATACGATCGACTGCGACAGCTCTGTTTGAACCTGGCGACACAGAGTGCGGTGCCTACGTGCCTTTTCCAGAAAGTGCTGCGATGGTGGCCAGAGTGAAGAGCACAGCGGCCAGCACAGCCATCGAAACCAGGAACGATTTTGGGTTCCGATGGGTTCCCAGCAGCCTCCGGAAGTCGAACCACGACTCTTCTCTGCGTGAGAGCCGCGGATACGGTCTTATATGAGACCGGGTGTTGGAGGGACGGCAGCCATTCTATGTGCACGCATATTTAAGGTTGGCGTATGCTGCTCGCCAAATACTACGCACGTCTTTCTAGCTGGGCTTGGTGATTATACGTTAGTAATCCTCAACCAAGATGCGGCACTAGTCTAATGAGCGGCCTTCATTCACGCGCCAGCTGCGATATGCGTTTTCTAACTGAATGACTCCTATGTATACATACCGCGCAGTATATATAGTTGATATAAGTTTAACTTTTAACTTGTAGTTAGCCACTGTGAAGTTCGCTAAGGTGAACACTCACGCCATTCAACTGCATCGTACATGGCAGTGAATCAGACGAAAACGGCCTCGTGCTCATATGAAATGTACAGCTTTTCACCTAACTGCATGGACGGAGTTTTGAAGGTTTGCGTGCGTGATACGTGGCTACAGTATAGCGTGTGAAGCCTTAAAGTATGTGCGAAATTGTCATCCAGTGTAATCGGCTGGCTTCTTTCAATTTAACCGAAGATGCTTAGGTACATTGCCGATAATTAGCTTCACTGCGATGCACACGCTATATACATTTGCTGGTGACTAAGTGTTTTCATTTCGAACTGTAAAAGCTACTTCTTTCTGTCTACAGTGAGAAAATATAGCACATTTACATATATTTGCTTTTGGTTTATGAGTTGGAAGAACCTGTTGTTGGGAATTCGGTAGTTGATGCAGATACACATATACCGTGTGTCTGCGACGACTGGCTCACGATTAATAAAAACGGGAATCCCGGCTAAAAAAGAATATGAGCTTTTCAATTACATTAGGTGTGGTTGTTCTAACTGCAGAATCGAAGCCACTCAGTACTGAAAGAATATTCTTTTGCTAGAAGGTCGGCGTCTCGCTCGTTTCGAGAAATGCAGAATTAAAATCTGCGACGAAATGTATTGCTGTTTCACTTAACAGTTTATCGTGCCGCATTTGTTTCTGTCACGGCGTGTAAGCCTATTGGCTGGAAGGGCAATAAATTTCTCTGCAGAGTTTGGGTGTACTCATTGCTCGAAACTGGTGCAAGGCATCGAGTTTTCAGCAAAATGTTGTGCTTTGAGTACTGCTAGCTGACTACGATTGTCAAATCACGCGAAAATTACTATGTAAAAGTGTATTGGCGAAATTTTGTTGAATAATGATCGCATTGGCGATCATGGCGCACATCGTACTCTTGGTCGCTTCTATGCATCCCAGATTAGTCATCGCCGAAATGATAAAGTCGCTTGTATATCCTGGAGCTGTGCCGCACTGAGGACTCATTTGACGTGCATCGAGACGTCACAAAGAGCAGTGTTCGCATTTAGGCGCGTAGGATCGCCGGGCAACGACGTACTCGACGTGCTCGTCGCTCAGCGCCCCAAGCGCGACGCCGCTGGCGGGCTCGCTCGGCCTGGATCCCAGCTCTGTCTGCGTGCTGCGTGACCGGAGCTCTCGCCCGCCGTTGCTCGAGTCGTCGTGTGGCTGCAGCGACTCGAATGCACTCTCCACCGGCCTGCGCCAGTCGCGGCCAAAATGTTGGCCTGGCGTTCATCACTGTATCCTCGTGTGGATTCTCGTAGTACATTATACGGGGTGTTCGACCAAACCTTTTTTTTACAAAAGATTACGTGCGCGCTACGAGAACGCAACCAACTTAGTGTTGCTCGCGGTCCTCCAGAGAATGTATTTTTATTACGGTGTTAGGCCATTAAGTAACAGTAATGAATCTACTCTTAAAGTATTGCTTTAAGCTGGAAATCTTCAGTGGAGAAGTTGTAGAGCCGATGAAAAAATAATCTAAATAACTGATTGCCGTCGTTTTTATTTTTCCGGGCTGAAAAGAAAGCACGCGATATTAAAAAGAAAAGAAAAACGACTAGGCGCTCACGCGCCGCTATCTTAGTGCCCTCAGACAGGTTATCAACGAGGCTTCGTTGAGTAAGCTGACCGGGCTATTTGGAGAGAAAAATTGACTTTTTCGCCCTAATAACGTGCCATTCGGTAAGTAACAACCAACTTTAAAAGCGAGTATACGTCCCTGAGCTGTCTTTGGGCCTGAGGAGGAATATATTGTCGTAAATACGTGTCTCACTCGGCGCGTAACTGCAGTTTCTCTGTTGTGTGAAATCCTCAGACAGCGTGATGTTTCGTTTTGACTCCGTAAATATTTGGAATGCTGGAGATGCGATAGAAGACCCACTGGCTGTTTCCGAGTTAGGTGCGTTCACACGCCGCAGCTTACCCCGAGATTCAGCGTGTCCGGTTATACGTGGTGGCGTTTGCATGATACCGGGTTACCGGATGCTGGTGGCGAAATAGTGTGACGCTACGTCTAAGAACAATGCCCCGTAGACACGTTTTCTTGTTCCACGAGTGTCCTTATCGAAAGAAGAAAAAAAAAGCCATAAAAAGGCAACGTGTTCACGATTACGCCACTGACGTAAATTTACACCAGAAGCGAAGTGTAGAATGCACTTGATTACTGCAATAATATAGCTCTGTGCTTGTCTGGTTACTAAGTCAGTAATGTAGTGCCCCTTATCCCTTGTGAAGCAGGGCAGGTGCTTGAAGCACCACAGAGTCAAAGGTGGCTCCACCAACCCGACCGCTCGAGCTTACGCCTCCGGTAATCCGCCAATGGTAAGTTTGCAGACAAACTAGAATCCGCTGTTAATTGTTGGCGTCTAACGTCCCGAAGGGGAACTGTGGGCTATGAGAGGGTCTGTAAAGGGGGCTTCTGATCAAATGCATTCACCCGAGATCCTTTACCGTGCATTTTAGTTTCAGTTCACGGGCACTTTTAGAGCGATACCGATTCGCATCGTGTGCGGGATGCGGTTACCATTTTTTATAGTTTAAACGGCAGTCATTTTTTGTTGTAACAGACAAACTTGAAATTTCTGTAGTATGTAAAGAAGGAAAGTTCATAGCGAGGTGCTTCCCATAGAATTATTAAAAAAAATAGTTTGTTAGTACAGGATAATTTGATCACGCTGTACGTGTATTTTAATTGAGCAATGAAAATTTGAAGGCAGCTCTCCTATCCGACCCAAGTCACTGATGGGCCATTGCTGCCGATTCATTGTACAACACAACAATGACACACTGCGAAGAAAGGTTTGGGAACCAAAACATCATTTCATTTTTGATCGCTTAAGTCGACATTCATTGGGTACAAAGTTTCGCACAGAAATTTTCGTGTATGCCGCTCCTAAATGTATTGTCTCCCGTCTTGTAATATAAGTCACACCACTGTAAAATTTGCTTCTGGAGAGAAATCTGGGGTCGAAGCCACATGGCGTTTCTTTCGTAAGTGCTGTTTGCCATTGGCCGGCCACCTTCGCTAATGATATGTCCGGCATCAGAATTGGCTGAAATTTTCGCTTAGCAAGGATTCTAGCTGAAAGCAGATGCCAGCCTCTCGTGACGTTAAATATACCCGAGATAGTGACTGGTCACTGGCACGCTGCACTTACTAACAAAAAAACTTTGTCAATTCAGCCCCTGGGCCCGTACTCACAGAAATGTTCTTACGCTTTGACTGCACGTGAGATGATACGTGATGATACAATTGTAATGTTGGGCATATTGTTAGTGAAGGCAGTCGAATCAAAAACAGGCAGTCACATTTTCAAGAACGTTATGCGCACGTCGGCGCAGCTTGAATATATATGTAACTGACAGAAACGTCCAACGGCCACAAATGTGCAGTACGTGCGTTCTCGCAGGCCTTACAATACTTATATTTTTTCCCTGTTAATAAAAGAGAGCGCGGTGCCGCTGTCGTGACTGCCTCGCTGAGTGCTGCAGATTTGGCAAGAAGCTCGACCCACCCGGCGGTGAACTTCTTGGCACGAGCTTGCCAGAGTGCGCGCAGTTTACGGTGCCGTGTACCTGCGGAGCAGCTAGTAATCCTAAGGAACGAGCATGGCTGGCTCTAAGAGGGGACTAGTGGGGAGCGCTCGGCCCCACCAATGTTGGCTTCTGCCCACCCGTCGCTCTCCTCCTAGAACTGTGGAGGGCTGGAACGGCCTCCTGCACCCCAGAATCATACTCCTGTACCTCAAAATACAGAATCGTACTCTGACTTCAGACAAATGCTTAGGCGCCACGCCCTGGGGACGAGTACAACCTGTGGGCACTACTAGTAGGCCACAGAACTGAGGCATTCAAGGAGTGGCGAAGGCAACCGCAAAGAACTGCCGTTGATGTTTGCAAGACAAGTGCTATCACAGAAAAGACATGTTCATTCGTTCATTTGAAGGTAGCGACCTCTACCGCTGCAGAGGAACAAAATCGCGAAGCGGAATCATGCTACATAGAATGCATCGTACCACTTGTGGAATTCGTCGAGATATGCCTCGGTCTCGTACCACGAAGAATGTGGCGTTAGCGTTGAGTCCGATGGATGCAGCAACTCGGGCCGCGAGTCGGGCTCGGAGCACAGGGATGGTGACGTAGCAGCTTTGCTGAGCTGCGCCATTGGCGGCGTTTGCGCTCGCGGGTGCGGGGAGGACGCCCTGCGCAGCGGCCTGCGGCTCCGCGACCGCCTCATCTCGTCGCTGACACCGCAGTAGTCGGGAGAGAAAAAGACCGTCGACGAGGGATTTGCACACTTGACGCACTTCTTTTGCGAGAGCTCGCGGCACGCTCACTGCGGGTGTAGCTATGAAGACGAAAAGAAAGAAGGAAAAAACTAGCGGCGCTTACGACTGCTTAGGGATGATTGATTCTTCGTACTATCGTTGCTGCCATTTTCACACGTAATTTCGCCTTTCAACAGCACTTACTCTGAAACAACCCGGAAGCTTTATTTCTGAATATAACTTGGAATGATCCAGCTATTTCTTCATCTAAATAAATACATAATAATAAAAAAAACGTTTCTTGACCTATCCCCTGTAGTGGGTATGAGCCACACATTTGATGGACAACCACAACGCCATCAAGGACTGCTTCGCAGGTGATGGAATCCCATAGAATTTGTTTTCTTAATGCGATTAGCGTGCTTCGGATACTTCACGCACTTTCCGGTATCTCTATCTATGTCCTTATCTAACCTCTTTCACTCCAACTTGGGTTGCTGAATAGTCCATCGTCTAATGGGTGGAGCATCGGGGGGCTGTGCTGAGGGAACCGGATTCGAAGCCAACCGTCAGACCAACTTGGGTCTCTGGGTGTGCGCCGCTCTTTGATTAACCTCTTTGACCCCACTTTGGGCCACTGGGTATCGTTGTGCTCCACGTGTTACTTGTTTTGCTGAGCACAAGTTCGCCCAATAAAGATTTAGTTTCGCGACTCGCAGTTGTGTCGCTGTCACGTTCTTTACCGTCGCTACAACGTGACAATATCACTGCGACCGCGGTTACATATATAAGCTAGGAACTTAGTTTGCTGTGCGTCCGTCGGTCCTTTCCGCCGTTACGCCGTCATCAGGCCGCCTCCTCATTCACCCTCAGCAGATGGAGGAGGCAGACAAGGCTTTGTCCAACTTTTCCTGTGGGGATTCGAGTCATGCGCACGCGGCAATATGCCGGACATACTAACCACGCAGCTATCGCGCAATTTGGCGCCCAGTAGTTTGTGCGGCCTTTTATTCGCTGCGCAGACTCTGAGAGTGCCAACGTCTGTGCATGTAATTAGGAGGCGTCAGCATACAATACTGTGAAGCGCACGAGCACGACGACGCACGTGCACGTCGCAAATATGTTTTCCTTGAGGACATGTTAGTGTCCCCTCTGAGAGCCTGCTGCAATCTCAGTACAAGACCTCGTAGGCGTGTGGAGCAACCGCTTAAGTCTGAATTGCTTTTCATTTCTGAAATACACCTATGCCCGTTGGGGTGAAAAGTTGTTCGATTGAAGTTATCGTGAAAGTTTAATTTTGTCCATGGCGATGCAGGCATTAGTTGGTCGTCGCTGTCAGCTATATCGCCGCCTTGCGAATCATAACCAGTACGTATATTAGCAGGACATCATTGCGCAATTTTACATCAATTTTGCATTTAGGGAGCTGGGTGTATGTTCTAGTGTATGATTGCGTAATTTACGTTCCAAGCGTTTTTCTGGACACAAATTTGATACGTATATTGGCACGAATCGGAAACAGAGTAGGCGTGACGTCGTTCATTAGCTGAGGCACACTGCGCACAATCCCAGCGGCTTTAAGTTGGACGACGTTCCTAAGCTCTGTTAATGAAATGTGATTAAATCTTCCAGTTTCCAGTTTCAGTTTACTGATGCGTTTGAAATGTTTTACAGAAGTAACTCTAGGAGGTCCCATAGTCAAAGACTGAGGAGGGACCTCCAACAATAAATACATAGAAAAAGTTCATTTCACACATTACGTGGGCTTTATTAGTGGTCCTGTAATAATGCTCTGTGTTGCTCTTTTGTTACAGTTTACCACGCACGACCTTGCGGGTTTTCAAAAGAGCAACAACTTCCACGAGTTATGGGCACTTCTGCAGCCTCGCTCAAGCAGGTGCTGTCGCGGACCTGTCGCTTTCTTCCGGATGAAATATTTTTAAGTGACAGACTCGGACACGCCAGCAAAATGACAGTGAAAAGATGGTGGGCGACCGCTACAAGATATAGCAGACCACGGCACGCCGGTTTACAGCAGCGCCCTCGGCCTTTCATCGTGGCCGCGTCACATCGCTAAAGCGCCAGGCAGCAAATTAGTTGTCATTGTATAGGTTCGTAATAAGGCCGCTCTAATTCTTTCTCTCTATGTTTTTCGAAGGATGTGCCTCAAGGCATATTAACGAAACAAATATCAAATAATAACTTGCAACTCTCCATTGTGCAGGAACTGCAGAAATATCTCTGAGAACCCGTTGTTTGTCACCCAACATTTTAATTTGCCGAGCATGTACATCCGGCATAAATCAAACCTCTTCCAGCGTTTTCAGTCCGGTTGCACGGGCTCCAGGGCACAGCCAAAGCAGATGACGAGCATCTGCCGTCAGCCGCGAGAGATGAGCACCTGGCACATGTTCCTCGGTGGACTGTAGTCGTTCCTCAGCATTGGTCCGCAAGCTTTCACTGCAGTGAGACTGCCGAAAGCGTTTTTCCCGCTCGCTCGCCGCTGCTACGAGGACGCGTGGCTGTGCTTCGCAGCGAGTTTGCGTGCCCGTCCTCGCTCACTTTGAGCTCCCCTGAAGCAGCGCGCGTGTGGCGCACCGTCTGTACAGTCTCGTGTTTCGACTCGACAATAATTATTCGGTACGGTGACCGGTCATTCCAAGGATTGGTGGCGTTTCATTCAGCCGCGTGACTGCATTCTCATGTGTCATGCTGTATCCTCGATGCTACTTCTACCAATGCGTATGCCTTGCTGCATGAGTGCGGTAAATAAATGATGCGTATGAGTGTGGTAAATAAAAGACGTGCCCTTTCGTTCGACCTCTATAGCGCACAAATTTAGTCCGAGTTATGTTGTGTTCAAACCGAGAAAAATGTTTGACATGTGTGAGCGCCTTGTGGAACTTTTGAACACGGTCGAGTTTTAGGCGTGGGTAATTAACCGCATTGATATTGAACGAGAGTGGACTGCACATTGACGATGGGAAAGGCACTTCACGATTGCACCTATACTTTCGCATACGAAACGAAGAGGCAACCTTTATTCATTTTTTTATGAATCAGGTGTGATGTTCAACTACACGTTGTTAAGAACGGCCCACTGAGGTGCAAGTTTTGCCAGCCAGTTGCGACAGCGGCGTCAACTTTTCCTGGTACGCCACCGCAACCCTCTAGCCACACGGCGTCACTAAGTCCACTGTGTCCGCAGGACAATGAGCCACGTCCGCCACTCTGCGTCGCGGGATTGCCGAGATGAGTTCGGTGAACCAGGCTTTATGACTGAACACGCCACCGCCGATCTGGTCTGCCGCGAGCGGGGGAGTTGTCGAGGGAACGTCTTCGGAGGCCCCTTCCTACGCGCCTTTCAAGACGCAAGACAACGGAGCATCGGCGGCCGCGCTGCGGGGGTCAGCTCGGGGAATGAGATGTGCCTTTCCTGACGTAAGCCCCGAGTTCTGCGAAGACAGTCTGACGTCGATGGGGACCGTGAACCTGCGCGGAAGTGTGTATATGTCCCTTCCGCAGAGAGGCGGTTCGTCTACGGTGCCTGGTCGAACGTTTCCCTCACCTTGGGATCGAGGGAGGACCGTGTGTTTATAAACCGCTGTTGTGCGGCAGCTCAGTGTACTTTCTCTCGCAGTCATGCTAGACTGATGTACTTTCTCTCGCAGTCATGCTAGACTGATGAAGTGCAGCATCCTTATGTAGATACTGTAAATAACCTCATATTCCTCGTTCTCGATGAGAAGCAGTCCTACCCTTCAACAACGTCCTAAGCGTGGATAAGTTGGACGACGGCATGGGCCAGCTACCATCTAATTCATGCCCGACTCCATCTTGACATCTTGACAACTGGTTACGAACGGTGGGATTGACCTCCCAATCCTAACGACGTACCTGTTCAACACGTTCAATTCGTTGCAGTGAGATTGGCTTTACCCAGAAAAGCTGTATAATCGAGTTTTCTCATGCTATTAAGTGTTTTTGTAATATGTCAGTGATTAGGCCGCCTACAAATTGCGCAATAAAACTGGGGCCGTATTCACAAAGTTTTTCGTTCGCAAGTGCTGTTTGCTACTGGCCGGCAGCCTTCGTCAGTCATCATAATTGGCTACCACCTGCTCTTACGAGGAGTTCTAGCGTAAGTACTTCCTTGTGAATACGGGTCCTGAAGGTCCAAGATGCATCTACAGTGTTCTACAGAGTGCTATCCGAAGCGAGTTTCCGCCATCTGCTAGAAGCCGCTGCATATTGTCACGTAGGTGACGGTGCGCTACCTGGCATGCCGGCAGACAGAAAGGGGCACTGCGTCGGTGGTAGACTTAAAAAGAGCTTTAATGGGCGAACTTGTGCCCTAAATCAAGCGAACAACGCGGTGACGGCGAAAGCAGCAAGCGCGTCTGGGGCGTTCGTTGGACTGAGCCAGCGCAAGCGGTGGTCCCGTATTTATGCGTTTCGCGTCCATGATCGAAACGCGTCAAGCGACGCCGCTTGCGTCGCAGCGACGCCGGTCGCGTCGCTGCAAGCCGAAATAAACGCACGTGGCAATATTATCTACCGCGAGCACTATCCGAGGCGCCACTGACATTCGCTCTTGTCGCGAACAAGGCATCTGCTACGGGCGGTGGGCCAGGCATCGCAGTAAAGCATGCCGTTGCTTCGCATATATTCGCTAAATTTCGCCTGGATTAAGGTGCGGCCACTGATAAGGACAAGCTTTGCGACTAAATGGCGAGTTAAAGCAAGCTCTAGGAGCCTTGCGTATACGCAGGGAAATGTTCTTTCTACAGAGTTTAGCCCGTGCGTTATAACAACTAAGCCACTAACAAGCGTTGTCGACATAAGACAGAACAGGCAGCTTGAATATAGTAGCGGCTTGGCACCTCACATGCAGCCAATGCTGAACCAGGCTTTATGGCAGACGGCTCAAGATCGCTTCTGAACATGTAGACAATGTTTTATTGACCGTGTACTCTGTTCGTATCTCTCGTCATTCGATTATGTGAAGTATAACGCTATTCGGGCAACTGCAGCCTTCCACAATACTTGAAACGTCCATGAAAGAAACTTGAAAATGTTTTTTTTTGTAAACCACCCTTTATTCACCGCTGAAGGTAGGAACGCCTGCCCGCAACTCCAGCGCCGACGCAAGCAGCCAATCAAGCGCTCCTGTACTAGACGATCTCTTCGACATCGTTGTCGACTGGTCTCGTGGACGGCGCTTGGGACGTACGTTCTGTGGAGGCCTGATTGTAATCGTCTGCTGCCGCGGCTATCACGTTTTCGTCGCTTCTGGTGGAAGGAAATTGGGCACACACAATTAGGAAGGTTGTGCTCACATGTATACCTAACCACGGTAGTTATACAATCTGCACAGCTTTGGTCCTTCCTGCTTTAAACTGCGCACACAATTATGTAAGAAGCTGTGTTTTCATACAGCTAGACTGAACGCTTTGTTAATAAATCATCCCTTATACGTCCAAAAGCTGTACGTGGGCTACGAAGGACGCCGTATTGGGTCACATCGGATTGATTTCTGATGCCGGGAGTTCTTTAACGTGCTTGAGCATTTCGGCAACCCTTCTTCCCTTCGTTTGATTATTATTTCTTTTACGATGGCAAGCAGTGACAACGTGAGGAAGGAAATTTTCTGGAACAAATTTCTCGATAATAAAATTTATTTTCACATGCCAGATAGAATTCAGCAAGTGCCGCACTCGTGTAAGGGTGGCTTCACGTGCCCCCAAATTCTCAGCTCAAAATTCATTGAAATTTTTTTAGAACTTCAAAAAAGAAAAAAAAAACCCCGCACGCCTCTGTTCGAACTACTCCGAGCGTTGTCTTTGAACATTGTTGTGGTGGTGAAAACGTCTTTATTTACTGCAATGACCTCGATGAACATATGAAGAGATGGGGAAAATTATCGCACGTGTAATATCAGGGAGTCTAACTTGACTTCCTGTATGTAGGAGAGGAGGGTGCGAAAGGATGGGCCTCTTACCCAGTTTTTGCGGGTCATTTTTTATCTTACGGTACTGTTGTGAGAAGCTTTAGGATCAGAGGCATATCTAGCGCCACGAATGACACTGAGGACGACTGTATCCGGGCACTAGTGTGCTACTGAACCGAGCTTGAGAAGCAACGACAGCGGCATCGGTGAGGATTATTACACAGGCACCAGCTGCGTGCCCTGCATGCATGAACCAATGTGCGCATTATGAAAACAACAGCTCTCAGCTCCTTTTTGGTACAAAGGGATCACGGTGATTACGCACGGCCGGAAAATTGAACCTAAATGGCCCGCCTCCGTGTAGGACGGTTCGCTCCTCGTTGAGAAGAAAGAAAGAAAAGAAAGAAAGGAAGAAAGTAAAGAAAGAAAGAAAGAAAGAAAGAAAGAAAGAAAGATAGAAAGAAAGAAAGAAAGAAAGAAAAGCTTGCCTCTAAGAGGAGTGTACATATATGGTATTCAAATGAAAACATTTCGTGAAGGAAATTTAGCGACACAGAGCAGAGTAGAGGCGAAACTAGCGAGCGAGGCTTTTGCGCTATTTTCGTCTTTTTGGTCCCTGCGTGTAAAGCTGGTTACTCCCGTCATTCATGAAGAACGTAGCCTATACCTGCTACATCTGTCTTTTGTTTTCCAAGCTTTTCGCTCAAGTCTTGGCACATCATGTGCCGAAAGTAGTTATCGGCATTTAAGAAAAGGAAAAAAAGATTGGAAGTGATTGATTTCCTTAACTCAATTACTGCGAACAGCACTTACGAGCCTCAGAATTCGAGATACTTTTACAGACTGATCTTAGCAAGAACCCACAAAAATTCCTGGAAATCTCTTGAAGGAACCTGAACCCGAAACTATTGGTGCCATCTGAAGGACTTTTGAAAACTCCTAGACGAACACTATAAGCAACATATAGGCGTAAAATTGCTTGATTTTTGACTCGCTCTCAATCAGGCTCTGGGTACGTATAGAGTACGAATTAGGCCGTGCCATGCTGGAAGCAAGATGTCGCAACGAGCCGAACGAACGAACCGACGAACGAACACGATAGGCCCATTTCCTAGCTCATAACTATTGCTCGCAGTAAAAAAAAATAAATAAATAAAAAGAAGCCGCCAACCGCAACATTGGTACTCACTCATACTGGATGGTGCGTTCAGTGGGCTCGCTTCTTGCATCCGCCCGCAGATTGCCCCTGCGTGTCACGTTACCTTTGCCACCAGCAGTGTTCGAGCCTGGGAGTGTTTGCAGAGGATGCACTGTCACGCCCCGCACTGGACAAGCGCATTTTTCTACAATTACCGTATGACGCGTAACGCTGCCGCACACCATTAAAAAAATGATGAAAGCTTCAGCCCGCAGGCGCAGTGGTGTCATGCAAATGAAAGATTAGTAGTATCAAAGTGTACGGGGTGGATCAGCCACAAAAACACCTGGGTTGAGGCGTTCTGCCAAATGTTCTTCTGCCGTATATACGCGCGAAGGTGCCACCCGAGACGTTGTCGTGCGCCTAGGATTATATTGAACGTCAAAGGCCGTGTTCTCAACCTCTGCGCTTCTACGACTCGTGTTTCGGTGCGGCTTCAACCCTGTTGCAGTTTTGAGAGTTTTAGCTAATAAGCGTTCAGAAAAAAAGAGGGGTGGGAGTTTTTCATTAGCACATTTCGCGAGACTTTATATTGAGCAAATTAACACAGAGAATATCGCCACAACGCAGCTTAAGGCGCAACAAACGCTGAAGATACACAGGGCTGGCCTTACTGTCACTCGGCCGCATAAATACCAACTGTGACGTTGCTTCTGATGTCTAGAAATAGTGCAGCGCAATGTCCTTTAGAAGTCTTGTGGGACTACATCAACACATATGCCAGGTTTTTCAGGAAATGGTTCGAAATTTCTTTAAGTTAGGGAAGCTGAGATAATAAAGTGCTTTTACCGCAGAGCCACACATTTAGAAATGATTCGATGCAATAATTATACGAGTAATTAATTACACAACTTAGATGATTTAAGCTCGTTAACATTTTAGCGCTCGCGAACGAGGACAGAGGGGAGACGTAAACAGCATGACGCGCTAACTTGAACACTTCATTTCCGGCAAATTTCGTGCATTTATATGCACCATGCGCAAAAACGCCACCCTTGGTCAACATGTCAAAGTGCTTTTGTCAAAAAGGCCGTCCCTTTGTCAAGAAGGTCGATAGACGCAACGCTGACGCAGCTTACACCACTCCTCCTGATAGGATGTGTGCGAGAATATAGAGGTACATAATGTCAGGCGGAATGGTGAAAACTGCGTCTGTTGGCCTTTTCTTGGTGAAGAGACGGCCTTTTTGAAAAAAAAAAAAAACAGTATTACATGTTGGCCAGGAGTGGCGCTTTTGTGCATGGTACATAAATGCATGAATTTTCTCGCGATTAAAGTGTCGAAGTTAGCGCATAATCATGCCTATACGTCTCCCCTCTGTCCTCGTTCGCCAGAGCTAAAATGTTATCCAAGTTCGAATACCAATACGCCCCACATACGGCAGTGCTACAGGTAATTTACTTTCCAAACTAAAGAGCCATTCGGTTGGTCCCGATGGCAAACTTGAAGCGCGCCGTCCGATGAGTTCATAACTATTTCCAGAAATTAAGAGAAATATTACGCTGCTAATCGTTCACAGCGTAATTAATTCCGACTAGTTTGACAAAGAACAGCGAGACTGTGTAGACACCCTTGGCAGACGCCCATCTACGAGTGACATGACTGATCGCGCTTCACCGTCGGGCGAGCACGAAGCTAGCGCGTTCGGGGCTCGATAAGGACGGTCGCTTGATTGCATGGCGCTTTGGTTCAGAAATGCTAGGTAAACTTGGCATAATTACTTGTCTAATTACTACATCGAATCATTTTCAAATGTTTGCCTTTGGGATAAAAGTAATGTAGAGGATACCATTTAATTATCTCAGCATGCCTCATATTAAAGAATTTATATAGAACGCATTTCGTGAAAAGAAAAAAAAAACATTGTAAGGTCTTGGCACGTACTGAGTGTCTTAGCCGGCGCACAAATACGTCCGATTCACCTGTTTAGTGCCCAATGATAAAGACACTCACTTGACGCCGCACTCTTCAAATCGCAGGATATGGCTTTTGATGGTACACCGAGTATCTCTCAAGAGAGGTAAACACACAACGAAACCAAGGAGGAAAAATCCACGCTTCTTAAATTGAAATATAGAACTATAAATTGGGATTTTATTCGCAATAACTTTCAGGTTGGCTATAGATAGTCTTGTCGTATAAGATCGCACGCTCATCACGCCTGGCGCGTGAAAGGACGTTCCATACCATGCACCATCATGGTCGTGAGTGGCACTGGTTAGCACTTTCAAGGCTGCAGGCTTAGCACATGCACAGAAATACTTCAAGTAGGTGAAGGAACAGCCCCTGCAGGCGCTCAATCGGTAGAGCGTCGCGCGCGTCACCCGGGGGTTGAATTCGGCTCCCACCGGTGGCTTTCCTGTCGCTGAGCCATGGGGCGAGTTCCGAATAGAAAAACTCAGCTCAGTATGGCAACTGCCAGGTGGTGACGACAAAGTACCGGGGACTAGAACACGTCCTTATTTTGACATGAACTGAAAACTTTGTGGTAAAAAAAGAAAGAATTAAACGCTTAGACATGCGCGCGGTCGTCGTTTTAGACACAAGGTGCCGCAGTTGAAGGGCCTTCAAACAAAGAGGCCGCGTCTGCGTCGTCGCCCATTTTGCCTGTGCATGTCACGGCGTGGTGTAAGCAATGTACGGTATGAGCGCGCAAGTCTAACGTCAGGGTGTGGAAAAACAAGCCCCTCCTCCCCCCTCCCCCCGCGGTGCTTACTACAAGCATCATACATCGCCTGCGATCGTCGTCCTTGTGACGTCGCTACATGTGTACGCCTCACAATGTGGCACCGAAACGCTCTTGCATACCGCAGAAACCCAATAA
Source organism: Dermacentor albipictus (assembly GCF_038994185.2). Classification (NCBI taxonomy): domain Eukaryota; kingdom Metazoa; phylum Arthropoda; class Arachnida; order Ixodida; family Ixodidae; genus Dermacentor; species Dermacentor albipictus. Next base: position 38,252,747 of record NC_091821.1, read on the forward strand.
AATCAAACTGAATCGAGCCTCGCAAGCCCTATTTCAACTAAAGCTGAAGAGCGCTCCATCCATGTTACACTGGCAGAATTGTTGCTCTCTACAGGTACCCACTCGGGCTTCGGACGGTGGTCGTTGAAGAGAGTCGCTGCCAGCTCTTTGCGTCTGTGTTGCTCGACGGCAAACTCGTTGAAAACAGCGAGCCACGCTTGCGCTTCTTGCTCTTCAGCCGCCGGTTCGAACCTCTGGGTGCCTTGCGAACGGCGCCGGGCGCTGTCCGAGAGCCGCGCACTTCAAAGGCGGCCTCTCGTCGCACCACCGTAGCCGGCCTGCGAGCTGGGGTGAGCAGGTTCGAGGCGACGTTTGTCGCTCATATGAATACCCGGCACTGACAGCGTCATGCCTCGTCGAACCTGATTGCCTTTTAACTTTAATCTATCTTCGGTCCCTTCGCTGACTGACTTCATACGGGACTATAGGAGTTGTTCGTATAGACCTTGAATGCAGCGAAGGTAAATTCGAACAGTTAGAGAAACAGGCAGAATGGGTGCGAAAATTTTCAATGCATTCTCGTGATCGACAGCAATTTCTGAGCTATACATTAACCCGAAGAATAATAATAGTAAAAGTAAGATGTGAGTGCATTTTGGAAAAGTTAGGCAAGAACTATATAGTTTTACATATACCTGCTGATTATAACGCTTCATGAATTCACTGAATGACTGCATTCTCAACTCCGCGTGCAGCTTTCAATTTAGTCGACTGAGACGAAACAAATATGTACACTCGCTCATTTGAGCATGACGTATATTGTAGCTGTGCATGAGGCTCTATACCCCTTAACGAAACACTACTTCTCTGCAGGTTAGCATTATTAGTATGCCCTTTCCGAGTAGAAAACAGCAAATGTTCCAGCAGTGTTCTGGGTTTCATTATTGATTATTTGCATGAATATACGCATTGACAAAATTATGGGCATTGAAAACGTACAAAATATTGGATATATATGTTAGATGCCTCAGAAACAAATTATAGCAATATTTACGCAGGCATACCTTCTTTATATGTACAATTCAGTGCAGTGAATATCCACCCCAGATCCAATTAAAACATTTAATGAGTTCCTGTCCCCACTGAGCGCCTATAAGCAAGCAGCGGCAGCGTCAATCTAACTTAGCAACACCATCCTTCTTTTCCGCGTTACTTCCTATATACTGAGTTATGAAAACCACACCTTCAAGGTTTTATTTACGACTCATTTTACCGCTATTTTCTGACACCTGCGCATATAGTATGTTTCACAGGACGGTATCACAAAGGGCAAAACTAAAGAGCAACGACACATCAGTCTATGGACTCGTATAAAGTATATTGTTTCAAAGCCTTAAAGACACGAATTTGGCGTGACAATGTGATTCTATTACTGGCGAAAGTGATCAAACTTTCCGGTTTTTAATTTCGCGCTGAAACTTATCTGTGACGTCACGGCTGGGGGGGGCACCGAAAAACTTGTTATATGCTGGAGTCTGTTAGATCGTTTAGAAAGCGATTTGTTCCTAAAAACAATCAGGTTGGCCCGTGCCGTGTAAACCCTGTCAAAACCCATGGCGTCACGGGGAGCTGGTGCGGGAATTTCAAGGCGGTGTCACCCGCCGTGGTTGCTCAGTGGCTATGGTGTTAGGCTGCTGAGCACGAGGTCGCGGGATCGTATCCCGGCCACGGCGGCCGCATTTCGATGGGGGCGAAATGCGAAAACACCCGTGTACTTAGATTTAGGTGCACGTTAAAGAACCCCAGGTGGTCGAAATTTCCGGAGTCCCCCACTACGGTGTGCCTCATAATCAGAAAGTGGTTTTGGCACGTAAAACCCCATAATTTAATTTTTTTTTTTAAGGCGGTGTCGCCACCGGTCTGTCTATCTTTTCTGGCTCACGATAAGATTGGATGTCCTTCTATTGTCGAAGCGTAAGTCAGCGATACAGCTTAATTAATGCAGCCTTGGAACTCTTTAGTGCCACTGGAAAAAGGACACAGCGCAAAAAAAAAGGCACGGACACGTGAGAGCTATACGCACACGTGTCCTTGTATTTTTTGCGCTGTGTCCTTTTTCCAATGAATGACCAACAAGCCCAAGCTTCCACGCTAAGTCTCTAGTGCCCCTTTAAGAGTCCCTCGCGAACGAAGTAAGAGAACATGCAAAACTCTAGCCTGACGTAATTGTGACGCGATTTGACACGGCCAAGAGGAGGCATACAGAGTTGCCGCCTCCTGGTCGCTGGTTGAATTTCGGCCGCGGCAGCCGCATTCCGATCGGCGTGAGGAGGAGGAGGAGGAGGAATAAACTTTATTTGTAAGAATGAGCTGACGGTGGAGTCGTCCGGGGGGCGGCGTCCCTAGTCCAGGATGCCGTGGGCCTGAGCCAATAGCTTGGCCCTGTTTACCAGGCGATGCTGGTCTTCAGGGTTCGGGCTTGTCAGCTGGGCCTCCCACTGCTCGACTGCTTTTCCGGTTATATGTGGTATCGATGGGTTGCGCCCACACACCCCTACCATGTGGTAGAGGGCCGTGCGGGAATGTGCCGGTTTGTAGTTTGCGATGGGGGTGAAACGCAAAATAAAAAAAAATAAAGAAGAAAACAAAAGAGAAAAGAGAAGGTAGAAACGCCCGTGCACTGTGCATCAGGGGCACGTTAAAGGACCCCAGGCACTCAAAATGAATCCAGGGGCCCTATAACGTAACACTATTCCAATATGTTTTTATTCCAATCTCCGGACGTCAAATTTGCGTAACCGCCGACACAAACATCGGACGGTGACCCGCAGGGTTGTATAAACAGACCAATCAAACACTCTCGTCGTTTACAGGAGGTCACTTTCGTTTCCTTCAAAAACGAATACCATTGCCTACATTGAGCGGCTTGTCTTATCTAATTGGCTCACAGGAGGCGAGGCGCACGCTCAAGTGGAGAGGGATTCGATGGGGCCGAGTCAGTGCTCTGGAAATCGATAACCGGATGAAGAGGGTGGTGATTGGTCTGCTTTCCCTTACTTAGCTTGCGGTGGCTCCTCGACAATCGCGGCGGCATGCAACGGAAGCATAAGAATGACGCTAAAATCGATCCTCAGCAAACGAGAGTTGGCAGACCGAGGTCGTAAACGGGCCGAAAGTGCCCGAAAATGTTGCACGGCCACGCAGAAAGTTTTATTACACGCAAATAAACCCATGCTCATCGACAGGTGCAAGTAGCCAGTGCCTGAGGGATCGGCGGCAGCCATATTTTATTCCTTTCGGAACGGGGCAGCCTGCGGCTATTCAGAAGAAAAATCAGTTTTGTTCGACATACTAATGCATCTTTATCGCGTACACGTCACTTTGACGCGGTAAGTTTTTGCGGTTTTGTGACGTCGCGTGACAGGGAGGTGAAGCGGGTGCAGCCCGAAAACCTTTGACCAATAGCCGAGAGCGAATGGCGAAAGGCGTCCAATCAGAAATAACTATTTTTCTTTTGCTCGGTCAAATCATGCATAATCAGTGAGCACACGTCATATCAGATGGGGAGCTATCGCGGTTTTCGTGACGTCACGTGACAGACAGGCGAAGTGGGGGTGGTCCAAAAAAGTTTGACTAATCGCGGAAGACTGATTGCAGAATTGGAATAGAAAAGTTTGGAATAGATTTACGTTATAGCGCCACAGAGTCCGCCACTATGGCGTTCTTCATAATTAGATCATGGTTTTGGCACCTAAAACCCCAGAATTTATTCAAAGGAGGCGACGGAACATACCATGATAGCGTTGCCTAACACTCAATATTTAAAATGTTGTAGTCATATTTATATTATGGTGTTGGTTCCCTGTTTCTGTTTATTAGGAACTTCATTTTGTATTATTTTTATAATTTGAACCCTTTTCCCTTCATTCCTACTCCCGGACGTACTCGTCGGTGGGCTTGGTGGATTCCTGGCGCAAACGCCACCTCGAGCCGCAACAATTCTTATAGTTTTCTATCCATGCCGTTCTGGTACACAAAGCACAAAACAGGACAGAGTCATGAGCGCGAACTAACAATTGTTTTGCCTCAGACACACTAGATTTACATTTATATGAATAAATAGATAACTGAAGAACACTTAAATGGAACTAATGCGTGGCACCGACAAAGAATGAGAAGGCTATGCGCATGCGCGTTGTGGGGGGGGGGGGGGTAGGGGTAAGGGTTTTTCCGTTATCTACCTATTCATATCTATGTAAAGCTACCGCGTCCGAAATAAAAAGAAAAGCAGTTGTTAGTTCGCGCTCTTGCCTCCGACCTGTTCTGTGCTTAGTGTCCCAAAACAACGCGGTTAGAGAACTAGGAATCGCCAGTGAGTTTATGAGGGACGCCGTATAGTGGATGGCTCCGAATCGATTTTGACCACCTGGGGTTCCGTATGCCGTGCACCCAACACGCATCTACGAGCGTGTTTGCATTTCGCCCCCCATCGGAATGCTGCCGCCGCGGTTGGGAGTCGAACCGGCTACCTCGTGCTCAGTGTAGCACAACGTCACGGCCACTGAGCCACCGCTGGGCCATCAGGCGTCGAGGCGTGTAGCACGCATACCGTACGTACTCGTGGTGGACGCCATGACCACGACTTTCTTGCCGTGCGCTGCCGCCGCCTCTTTCACGAAGGCGTTGGGAATCAGATCCAGGTTGTTCATCTTCTTGCTCGGGCTGGCTGCAGGGCGTTGTAGAATGGAGGGTGGCCGGCATTGACGGATAGTGAATGGCTAAGCTTTTTGAAACATGAAGTTGGACGGAATTCTAAAAGAACAAGTATGTCTTCTGACTGAACCAGCAATGAGAACAATAAACGGCTTTTATTCTTTCTCTCTTTCTTTCTTTAAGATCTAAACAAGATGCACTTAACGAGACTCTAGAACAGGAAAGTGTTCGCGCAAATATTTTCGGCGCCAACTGCCCAGAAGTGAAATTTAGCTAAATGGAAATGAAATGAAAAACACTTAACGCGGAACACAGCAAGCCTCCGATTTTGCGCCGTTTATAATGAATAAAAATTGGTGCATCCTTCCCGGTGTTCGTTATTTAATTGATGAATCAGCGTTGTTTGGTGCAGTGCTCTGTTAAAATACAAACAAGCCGCGATTAACGGTAAAAAGAAACAAAGAAAATCTATATGAAAGAGCGCCATTAGGAGCGTTTGGCTTCCATTACAACTTCTTCTTGTTGTTGTTGTTGTTTAGAAATTTTTCACTCCCATAAACAGCGGAACGCGAGATGAGCACGAAAACCAGAGAGACGAAACTGCAATATTGTGAACTGTATCTTTGTGTGTCCTACGCGACATACTTATAGGTTTCAACAAGCACCGGTGGCTGGGCAAGATGGTTAAAGGGACGCTAAAGAGAAACAATAATCCAGTTTACACTGACAAACGTATTCTTTGAAAGTATATTTTCGCTCATTTCGCAATAATACGTTGATTATGAGAAGAAAAATTGAAGGTAATGGTTCGTTCTTATTTTTTAAGTTACGTTCCGATACCTCAACACTGGCACGTCACTGTAACGTCACATATTTCACAGTATTTTTGTTTTTGGTATTTCGGCCGGCGTTGGCTCATTATTAGTTTTCTAAACTTTCCAGGTTAACTATATGGCTCCTTTAAAACCCAATGTAGTCCATTTTTACCGATGAACAATCAAATGGACCCTAACGGACACCGTTTAAAAATCCAGGGGGGTATTCGAGGCGGCGTGGCCACCCGTCTCTGCTCTTTACGCCTTTCTGGCTTAACAAGCAGCTTAACTCCTTCGGTAAGAGGGATTTTTTTTTTTGGTAATGTAGAAGGAAGTAATTTGCTAATACGGGTGAATTGATTTTTTTTCTCTTCAGTGTCCTTCTAAAGGCGCAGAGGAACTCGGGTCAGCAGGGATTGCCGAGTGTATAGTTGCTCGTGTCACCATGGGGAGCCCGATGGATACTGCCACGTGAACATTCAGACCTACAAGTGAACAGTGTTCGACCAGTAAACTCCTACTGTTCGAGCAAACCCAACCAAATTATTTAGAATTCTTCGCGGCGTACGGAATGGCCTGCGACGCAAGCAACCACGCACGGGAGCGTTGTCCTCGAAAGCTTTTGGACCTGTTAAAACAGGCATAGCGGCGGCCCGTAAGATCCCCGAAAATAACACACACACGATCGTCGCAATTAAAAGACCGTGATATCTCCTTTGCTTTGAAGATGCCGAGGAAAGAAAAGTTGTCGGTTATTTACAGCTCCTTCAGTTTTCCCGTTTTTCAGGTGAGAGCGACTTTTCGGGGCCTTGTAAGGACATCTGCGAAATTAAATTAAGTGCTGCGTCAAGTTCCAGGCAGCAAGTTTTCATAACGACATAACGCGCGGTTCTTCCTTAATGCCATTAAATGCTTTACTGGTTTTCATTTCATATCTCGACACTGTTTCTACTAATTGCACAGACAAGGTGTTCTTACGCGTTAGCATCTGTTTCATCGCTAAACCTCGCCTCATACCGCCATTTATATGCGTCGGCACATCCACGAAGTATTAGAATTGAGCAAGATATGAGATCCATGAAACACTAATCTCACAAATGTTTGTACAGCGTAAATCGGTACGGTTTCGCCCGACGTGGGCGTGTCACTAAACTCACTGGACTTAACACGTTAGGGCCGCCACACTTAGCGGTGTGTATTTACCTGTCCCAAAGATGGTTGTGACGATGGCCAAGGCGAATACGATGACGGAGAGGAGAACCAGTGAAATCATGAACGTGTGCGGGCTCCAGCTGGCGCCTGTCATCCTCTGGAGCATGTATCGTGGCTGCTCACTGCGGGATAGAGCAGCAGCGACGGCATTGGGACATGTACGGAGGGGGCAAGCAGCAACTGGGAGCAGCGCTGCTCATTAGTTGCGACGTATTACACACGGAAATAGATGTCCTACTAGGCAATGTAGGGCGTCTGTAGATTTCACTTTGCTATGGCCGCTGCTTACAGAAAAAAAAGCAGTACAAAGCACAACAAAAATATTCTAGTTCAATGAATTTTGGCGAATCACAGCAGCGATGGATTGTAGCGAGGCCGCTTATACGAACAACGCGAAGACTCCTGTCTTTGTGCAAATCTCCTGCTACCGTGCGCAAACTTTGGATTTGTATTTACCGACGATAACAAGTCAGTGACGACGACGACGACATTACGTTTATTGAGATCTACGACAGCGAAGAACTGTCTTTGCAGGAACAACGCTGCATAATACCGTTCTGCGGACGTCTTCCGCATAGTTCTCCAGCTATTGACCGCGTGAGCGTATTGACTGCTGCTGCTTCCAAAGTACATGGCAATTTTGTCCGACTCTGTGCGTCATGTGCACGACAAACCTCGCACAAAATGGGAAAGAATGCGAAGCGCGGGCAGCCGGGCAGTGCACGATAGTGCACTGCTCGGCTGTCTGTGCGTATATATATATATATATATATATATATATATATATATATATATATATATATATCTTTAGACCGGACGCGTTCGGATACGTCAGAGGCATGTGGGTGCCAGATGAGCGACTGGAAAGAATGCTTACGCACTATCTGACAAGTCCCACTTGGGAGATGCTGCAGTAATTGTTTTTCATGTGGCATGAAGAAGAGCTGCAGGGTGACGGAAATGACAAACGGAACGAACCCAGTTTCGAGCTGTCGTATAATTCGCAATACGTAGATCCAGACATGAAGGAAGGAAGTAAACGAGGAGAGAGCATTACGTCGCGTAGCGAGCCTTACAATTCGCCATCGATCTCTCCGAGAAGTAATTCCATTTGCTTTTTCCCTCGCAATATCGGTCCAAAGCGTGACTTACTGGCCGGGAATGTTTGCTTGCTGGTAGTTTTTAATCGATGCGCACTTGTACCTGCTTGTACGGCCACCACGCCGTCATAGAGTTGCCTGCCGTAGCTCTGCCTGCAGAGCCGGAACCCGAAAGCCTACCGCGCGCTCTGACGTGACGGTCACGTATTGAGCCGGTACATTTGACTTCAATCCTGTAGCGCGATGCTCTCCTATTTTTTTTTCCACCATGAATAAAGATAATTAGCAGTGCACACTTTAGTCGTGCGACTTCCTTTATTATTGGCCTCAGATCAACTGAAAGCCTGTAGCGCACCCTGCAGGTGCATTCACACGTTATTTCACGCATTAGGCCGAAATAACGGAAGCCTTCATACTGACTATAGTCGCGCCCTCGTCTTCTTCGCTGATCAGGTCCCCTTCGACAGCGTGATGAAGTACGAGGGCGAATCAAAAAGTCTTTGCCCCTATCTTTGTTTTAGAGCGCAGCTCTTTGGCGTCCGTTCCTGGGTTTCGCGTCGTCGTCGGCGTTGTAGTCGGCCTCGTAACCAGCTCCGCCCCCCCTGTCATCCCCCCAGCGCTAGCAGCGACCGACTGATACCGCTGGATGCCGCTGACGCCGCTAGAGAGTCAAGATAACGTGACTGCATAGAACACCGTCGCCTCCATGCAGAAAGAGGAGGAAAGGGTCCCCCCCCCCCCCCTGTTCTTGTGTGGCGGATAGGGTGCTCTTCAGTTGCCGACGCGCCGGTTATTTCACGTAGGCCCCGGCACGTCGACGAATACGTGACCACCTTCCCACGGCTAGACCTGGTTCTTAGCGCTGCGGAAGCGAGGGTATCATATTGTTTGTGTCGGCATCGGCGGCGTTGTCCCTGAAACCAACTCCGCAGCTGGGGTTGACTCACTATCGGCGTCAGCGGCATCAGTCAGTCGCTACTATCTCTTCCCTCCTCCCTTTATCGTGTTGTCCGCTTGCTGCGCGCGCTTCTGCCCCCATCGTTTGACGCTGGGTGTACACGCCGCCCCCCTCCCCCCTCTTCCTGCGAGTCTCCGGTTGTCAAAGCGCCGGCTCGAACTTAATAGTAGCTGCCTACTTCGCCCCTACCGCACTCACGAAAGACGTCGTGCACTTCCTGCAACTCGCATTAACCGTCCATCGATCCACACCGATGTTAGTAGTGGGGGACTTTAATGTTGACATAAAGACAAACAGCAATTTCCTAACACTTATGCGGGAGAACATCCCGTTCCTCTCGCTCGTAACGCGTCCCACGGCTGTGACAACCTCGCGAGGCACTTGTATAGATCTCGTCTTTGAGAATCAAGCATTGGTCTACCAAGTCGAACATATATCAGTCTATTTCTCCGACCACAAAGCTTCCTTCATGACTGTCAAGAACTGTTAGTGGAGTCTTTGTTAAAGGAATACGTGTGAAAAATAAAAAAAAAATTCTGTGATAGCGCATACATGTGTTGCTCGATTTCTTTGCCTCAATCTATCGAAAAGGTGAAACAGCTTATTTGCTGCGCTCAAATTTCGCATTAGGAAGTAACGTAATCGTCGGTAATTTTTAGCAAAATTACGGCTGTAAATGCCAAGTCAACATATCCTTTCCCCGCGGTGGACCTTTCTTGGACCGTACCGGCCTTGTCTGCCGGTAGCTGCGGGGCTGCTGTCAGTTGTTGACGACGGCAGTTGTGCTTCACACGTCCACGGCGTACGAGCAACGAAGTGCGATTCGTTTTCTATGGAGCAAGGGACGAACGCCCATCGAAGTTCACAGGGAAATGCAGCCCACGCATGGAGAAATGTGGCTCGCTTTGAGAAGTGTGAGGTGGTGGTGTTGTGAGTTCGCAAAAGGCCGTGATGACTTGCATGACAATGAGCATTCGGGGACGCCGCGCGCGTCGCTGACGACATTTCCCGCGTTTCTGGACCACCCACCACACGACTACAGACGCTGACGCCACTTCAGAGGGCTCGATCCCCATTAGACATGAGCGGAGTGAAAACCCAGACCAACCACCGGGGAAACTGGAGGGGTGCCAAGGTAACGCGTTTCCCTAGTGATTTCCTCGTTTTCGGTCTGCTGAGGAAGTCCCTGGTAGGACAGCGATTGACGTGCAACGATGAAGTCAGCACAGCAGTCCGGCGGTGCTTCCCGATTCAGCTAGCCGGACGAATTGTACCACAGGGCCAATTCAAATTTAGTGCTGCGATGGGAGAAATGGGTCTGAACCGGCGTAGGGATTATGTGGGCAAAAAGTGTAAGGTACGTAGAATATTACGTTATATATGTAATTACCTGTATGTACCTTATTTTGGCTAATAAAAATAGGTGCAAAAGCTTTCCGATTCGCCCTCGTAGTCGCACTTGATTGCGCGAGGCCCGTGTTCACATTGAACAGTGTGGTCTCACCAACGACACCTTACAGCTACACTTCAGCCTCTGCTGCAATTCGGGCGCTAAGACTACCCGTTTGAAAACGCGTTACCTTGGCACCCCTCCAGTTTCCCCGGTGGTTGGTCTGGGTTTTCACTCCGCTAATGTCTAATGGGGATCGAGCCCTCTGAAGTGGCGTCAGCGTCTTGCTCGTCCTTCAGCTCCATTTGGACGTTCTTCTGAGCCATGCTCGGGCTCCTCGAGTTGCGCTCGCTCGCGAATAAATCAGTTGCTTTTGGTTCCTGGATACGGGCGTCCGCATGCCTAGCCTATATGACATGCCCTCTATAGACATCACTGAGGTCCCCATACTGGCATTTAATAATAATAATAATATCTGGGGTTTTACGTGCCAAAACCACTTTCTGATTATGAGGCACGCCGTAGTGGAGGACTCCGGAAGTTTTGACCACCTGGGGTTCTTTAACGTGCACCTAAATCTAAGCACACGGGTGTTTTCGCATTTCGCCCCCATCGAAATGCGGCCGCCGTGGCCGGGATTCGATCCCGCGACCTCGTGCTCAGCAGCCCAACACCATAGCCACTGAGCAACCACGGCGGGTCCCATACTGGCATTTAGTGACCGCGGATCCAGTACATGTAAAGTACGTGGAAGGAGCATACCGTACAACCCATGCTCTTAAAACAGCGTTGAACACAAAAGCGTTATTAGCCAGTCGCAGCGGGCCGTCAATTCTACGCTGGCACCGTGGCACTATATCGTAAAAACGAGTCCTGCGTCACTGCGCGTGCGCAGTGCCATCGCGCACGTTCCAAGGTCGATCCAAGTAGGTCGCCAAGCTTCGGGCGAAAAGCGGTTTCGAAAAAATTGTGACCGACATAGCGAGGTTGGTTATGGGAGCAGTGATTGAAGCGCGACTGTGTGAGGAGGGAACAAACATTCTGAAAGAAAAAAGCGTTTTTTTAATTGAAGCTAGCCACCTTCAGATTCTTTCAACGAAATTAAATTCCTAATCAATTTTACATATACGTGACGAGTAAAGAAAAGGCAAGTCTATTTTATTTTACCAGTATCAATAAATACCTTTTTTCAGCGCCCATCGAGCGTTGACGCCGCTATCACTTGCAATGCAATGCAGCTCTTGAAATGTGCAAAGGCGCGCTGGTAAGGTTCACCTGTTACAATACGCCCTCCTCACACGTTGTATTTTTTTTGCTTGTCGACGTTTGTCTCAATTTGGTGGTCCGGGTAGTTTGATCGTTTCTTAACATGTTCGGTTAAAAGTAGTGAGTTACGACTACCCGATAATTGTTTACTTCAGTTGTTTTCGTGCGACTGCGCTGGCCGACGGGCTTGGCGTCCGAGGATAGAGCCAGCACTCTACAGCCAAAGCTTTTGTCGGCCTGCACAGAAAGTATGTTCTGTGCAGGGGTGCGACAAGGTATATTTAAACTGGTAGCGAAGCTTCCATAGAATCCCACATGTCAAGAAAATGGCGGCTCGTTGCAACCGTCACCATCTACGTGTCGTGGGGACAACTAAAAGCAAGCAAAAAATAAAAGAGTGACGTCACAACCGGAAATGGCAGTGACGTCAAGATCTTATGCTGCTTGGCGCGAATGTTTGAATTTCTTTGGAGTCCGGCATATCCGCCGCTACGTCAGCCGTTATTTTTCTTTTGAGGCCGTGGCGAGCTTGCGACTCGCCTCAGCTAAGGCGCCAGCGTGTCACTAAACTATAAGGGTGACGTATGTCTTAA